>NW_006408521.1:28036724-28041658 GCF_000296735.1 Chrysochloris asiatica | reverse complement strand
TTTTCATATATGAGGGGGTTCAAAAAGTTCATGGAAAGATTCCATTATCTTTTAATCCCATTTACCCACTGTATTATTATTGTTGATTACAATCATCATACAAGATAGACATATTACCCCAATTTAGGAGAAAAACACCTTAAGAAGTAACTTGCTCAAGGCCCTACCACAAAGCTGAGATGTGAACCCCACGTTGAGCTGACTTCTTTCTAAAAGACTCTTGCACCCAAAACCTGAACCCAGTCTTCAGCCTCCCTCTCCTTTCTTCCTTGCCCCCACAACCGCAGGAATGCCAGGCCCTGGATTTGTCCCCAATCCTCCTCCCTGAAGATAAGCACTAGCCATTGGTCCCTGACCACAGCCCAGGGAATAACCTCCCAGACGACTGATCCCAACATCCAATTCCTCAAGACTGCCCTCCATTCTCCCATTATGCCCTCTCCATGCTTGCTGACCCTCTCCCCTGCCCTACTTACTAACACCAGCCATCAGGAACACTTTAAGCTCTGCTGCAGCCCCTCCAACTTGCTAAATCCCCCTATTTGGTTTAGTTCCACTCCAGCTCCCCCTGCACTGAGGAACCTGATGGAACATGGAGAAATTATACACATCATAAAGAGCCGGTTTGCTCTGATAATTCTGATAATGATACACACCTCACCCTTTCCCATGTACACACGTTACCATATACACATGTGCATATCACACCCACACCTAATCTATAACCTACCGAAACTGATATACTGATGTGCAGCGCACTCTTCAAAAGATGCTTCTCAGATCAGTGTCCACACTTGCCCTACGGCTCACACTGAGATACATACCCTGTTCTCGGCACCCACAGCACACTGCTTCTCAACTCATGGTATTTACTAGCAGCGCATTAGGGGCCTGTACTCTCTGGAGCCCATTAGATTGGGAGCCATTTTGATGGGAGGGTAGGTTGACCAGTAGAGTTTGTGTGGTTCACTGTTTGATGAAGCATAGCTCTTAGAATATGGTGGTAGCTCCCCATAACCTTGTTGAATGAATGAATGAATGAGTAAATGAAAATGAATGCACATGCCACTCAGTTTCATGTCTACATTCATTCCCTCAGAAGCATGCATCACATCTTGGGATATCCCCCTACATCTCTCCACTCACCCACTCACACACCACCCCTCTCAAGTGTACCTTGTATTTATAAGAAGTCATAAACTCACTCTGCTGGGAGATCCTCCTAACACACTCCTCTTGAGACCCAGGATTATTGTGAATAACCGTTTTGGGTTATCCTGTGTATATGGGGGAGGCAGGGCAAGTGAGTATAGTTGGATGTGTTGAATGAGTATGTATGGGTGAATATAGCTGAGTGAGAAGGTTTGTATGTGAACTGTGTGTGCATATGGGAGTGAGCGTGGAAGCATGCATGAGGAAGTGTGTAGGGTGTCTGAGTTTATGTGTGTATGCACAAATGCATGTGTACACACACTTGGGCCTTCTCTCTAAACTCACCTTATTCCCCACCCTCTCATCCATATTGAAAGGCATTATGGGGGTTCTTGCTCAAGCTGCCTTATCTCACTCTCTCCCCTCAAGTCTGGCTCCTTTTAGAGATGTTTGCTCCTCAGATTCCTTATTTTTCTGCAGCCTTTATTGTTGTTTTTAAAGTGTCATCGAGTCATTCCAACTCATATTGAGCCTGTATAGGGTTTCCAAGGAGAAGCTGGTGGATTTAAACTACTGGTCTTGCAGTTAGCTGTCAGTGCTTATCCTACAGTGTCACACCAGGACTCTGAAACCTCCACAGGTTGAGGGAAAAAAGGAGGGAAAGTGATATAGGGATGGGGTGAGGAGTTTTCACTCAGGTTCTCCCATCATCCTGCTTCCACTTAGCCTTTATTATCACTGCCCCGCCTCCTTTACAGCTAGGATAAAGAAAAGACAGCATAACAAGTCTGAGGACTGGCAAGCTGGCACCTTCAGAACCTCCCATGCCTGTGATCACCACACAATAGCCACTTCTCTGTCCCCACTCATAAAAGCCAGGACAAGCCACTGCAGCTGTGTGCTTGTCCTGGCTCCTGCCTGCCTCTAATCTGGAATGCACCTCCACCATCCAGCTTGAGCTCAGCCATTGTCCCTGGTTCCCTTTTCTCCAACCATGGAGGGGGTTCCCCCCACAAGCTCTTCCCTTGGACATCTTTTATCTAGGGAACCTCAGAGATCAGTGAAGTCATCCAGATAACCATTTTCCCAACGTGGAGCCCTCTCCTGGACAAAGTTAGTCACTGCCACAGCTTCATGCCTGTGTTAGTGTCTGGCTGTGCCTTCTCCTCCAATCTCCCTCCCTGCCCACTCTCTGACTGTTTGAAGAACCAGATTCCTGGGCCTCTCTTTGCCCACCTCAACCAATTATTCAGGCCCTCCTAAATCCCCCAGATCAAATTATCTTCTGCCCACTCCTCACAGTCATCACCCACTATTCCTCTACCACCTCTCCAAGCCCACTTCAATCTCCTCCAAGCTTTCCTGTACTCTTTCCTTAGATAAGTTCCTGAAGGTTCTGAAGCTGCCACAGAGAGAACTACTCACAACCTGTCCATCTTTCTTAATGTACCAGAATGCTGGTGTTGATTTTTGTTTGTTTAGCACATTGATCTGGTCATACCATAGCCCTGTGAATGGCTCTCCAGTCTTCTAGGATAAAGGCCACAAGTCTTCTTAGAGCCTGCTGGGTTCTGGCATAGCCTTTGCTCCCCTCCCAGCCTCCTTTCCACCAAGTTCCTCTGCATTCTCTTAGACCCAGTCACATGACCTTCTTCCTAGTCTTTCCATTACCAGGTTATCCAAACCTTCTTTGCAGGTCAGAGGGCCTTGGGACATGCTGTTTGCTCTTTCTGAAAAGCGTTTCCTTCTTCACCCATTTAATTCCATCTCATTCTTCTATTACCTGCTCAGATATCACTTCCTCAGAAAAGCTTTGCCTTGCTTCCTAAACCAGGTAAGTCCCCCCACCCCCCATAGTGTATCTAGACACATACAACACTTCCTTGGTTGGACTTATTCCACTTGTAATGTTACCTGAAATTATTTCATTAATGCTTGGATCATCCACTAGAGCTTTGTAAAGTAAGGAATATGTTTTTATGTATCACTAAATCCACAGGGCAGTGTCTATTATGTGGAAGGTCTTTGACAAATAGTTGAGGAATGAATTAATTAATCAATAGTATCAGACTGAAAAAAATACAGAAATTTCACCAAAAGCCAAGTGGGATCTGCTCAAGAGCTGAGTCCCTTCATCATGTCACTTAGTTGCTGAAGAATTTTTTGTAGCTCCCTATTACCTTACATACCAAGTCTATAGTCCTTTCCCTGGAATTTTCAGGTTTTTGATCATCTAGCCTCCCCTACCCAATCCAATGTTATTTCCTATGTTTTCTGTCACTACTTTTTGCTTCCACCAAGTAACCTCATTGGTGTATAAACACTATCTGTCTCATCTTTATGCCTTCATTCATGCCATTTTTTCCTCCTGGAAGAATTCTCATTTTTACTTCATCTCTACTTAAATCTTACTTACCCTTTAAGTCTAAGACCACGTCCTAGTTCTTATATAAAGTCTTCTCTAATCATTCTGGCACTTTCTAAGCACTTGCTAAACTCTATGGCTTGTCCTCTGTACATACAAAGTACCAGAGAGTATTATCCTTAGAAGCAACCACAGAGATCACTGTTTCTACCAGAATTTGGGCAAACTCTAAAAACTGTGACATTTAAGTATCATTTTCAAGTTCCTGTCACATCTATATACTACCTATAATGCTATTTACTTGATATTTTTCTTTTAAAAAATTACTATTTTTTACTCTAGTATATTTATTTTAGGACTCCTGGTGTGGGGTTGTAGGATAAGTACTGGACTGTCAACCACAAGGTTAGCAGTTCAAGTGCACTAGCTACACAGGGTTGCTATAAGTTGGAACTGACCCAATGACACTTAACAGTAACAATGCTTATTTTAAAAAGTGATTTTTATAGCACTCTAGTAACTGAAAAACCTAACAAAATAAGAAAGTAACTATCAAAATAAGTGCAAAGAATAATAGACAGGTTTACTTAATTCTAGCTGGATACCATCACCTGCTGAGAGCTCTTGAACATGAGGCCTCTGCTCTTGCTGCTTAATAAGGGAAAGATGAGAAACTCATGTTAGAGAAATATTAAAGATATGCTAGAGCCAAACTAAGGATCCCTGGTAGTGTAGTGGGAGAAAGATGATAATGTCTCTTCCCATAAAGATTCACGGCCTTGGAAGTCCCATGCAGGGTTGCTATGAGTCGGAACTGACTCCACAGCACACAATCACCACCACCAGAGACAGATTGGAATTCTGATGGCACTGTAGACTAGGCAATGGGCTGTTAACCACAAGTTCAGTGGTTCAAACCCAGCAGCTGCTGCATGGGAGAAAGATGAGACTGTCTGCTCCTATAAAGATTTACAGTCTCCAAAACCCTCTCTAAGATCACTAGGAGTCAGAATTGACTCAATGACAGTGGGGAAAAAAGAAGAGTCAAACTGAGACTTTCTCTTAATAAAACTGGAAGGATTAAAAGAAAATGAAACAACCTGAGTACCCACCAATGTGAAGTGATACTTTCACAATAACCTGTGGAATCATCACACAAGTATCTTGAACACTTTCTGTGGTCAAGGCAAAACAAAGGTCAAGTGACGTGCAATAATAATATGGATGAATCTTAGCGAGATAATGTTATGTGAAGCAGTAAATTTTTAAAAATGATATACACACCAATACCTTATCATGTGAACCTAAAATTTTAAATATAGTTTTATTTTTAATGTTTGTGAATTATGTGATAGTTTACATAGGAGAACATTAGCTTTACATTCATCCTATTGTCTATCATTTCATTGCCATCCAC
>NW_006408521.1:28025534-28029820 GCF_000296735.1 Chrysochloris asiatica | reverse complement strand
TCTGTTCTTATAATTTTATTCTGTTCTTGACTCTTTCATTTGTCGACTGAGTTCAGGTTGATGCTGCCATGTACGTCATTCTGTAGTTGTTATGTTAACGAGGTCTTTCAGCAGTATATTTACTTAATTCAACTCATCTTTTGGGTTCTTGACTTCTGTTTCCATGAGAGTTGATTGTGGAGCCAAGCAAAATGAAGTCTTGGATAACATAAATCTTTCCTCCACTTATCATAATGTTATTCATTGGCTGCTTGGATTCACAATCAACACTCATGGAAGCAGCAGTCAAGAAATCAAATGATGTATTATATTAGACAAATATGCAGCACAAAACCTCTTT
Source organism: Chrysochloris asiatica (assembly GCF_000296735.1). Lineage (NCBI taxonomy): Eukaryota > Metazoa > Chordata > Mammalia > Afrosoricida > Chrysochloridae > Chrysochloris > Chrysochloris asiatica. The sequence goes on along the minus strand of NW_006408521.1, from coordinate 28,029,480 downwards.
AAAGTGTTCATTGCCCAAGTCATGGTGTTTTCAGTAGCCTCATATGTATGTGAAAGTTGGACAATGAATAAGGAAGACCATAGAAAAATTGATGCATATGAGTTATGGTGCTGGAGAATAATATTAAAAGTATCATAGTCTGTCAGAAAAACAAACAAACCTGTGTTTGAAGAAATATAGCCAGAATGCTCCTTAGAGGCCAAAATGGCAAGACTTTGTCTCTCATACTTTGGACATATTATCAGGAGGGACAAGTCCCTGGAGAAGGATATGATGTTTGGCAAAGTGGAGGGTCAGAGAAAAAGAGGAAGACCCCCAACAAGATGGCTTGGTACAGTGGCAATAGCAATGAGCTCAAGTGTAACAATGATTGTGAGAATGGCACAGGGCTGTGTAGCGTTTTGTTCTGTTGTGCATAGTGTTACTAAAAGTCAGAGCCGACTCGCTACCTAATAACAACAGCATTCATTGGTCCACTTGTAAGGATTTTCATTTTCTTTACATTGAGCTGCAACGTCTTTGATGTTCATCAATAAGTATTTCAAGTCCTCATTGTTCCCAGCAAGCAAGTTTGTGTCATCTGAGTATGGCAAGTTGTTAGTTTTCGTCTAATCCTGATGCCATGTTCTTCTTCATATCATCTAGCTTCTCAGACTATTTGTTCAACATATAGATTGAGTAAGTATGGTGAAAGGATACCACCCTGGCACACACCTTCCCTGATTTTAAACCATTCAGTATCCTCTTTGCTCTGCCTCTTGGTCTATGTACAGGTTCCTCATGAGCATAATTAAGTGTTTGGGAATACCTATTTTTCACAATGTTAGCTATGGTTTGTTATGATCCCACACAGTTAAATACTTTAGCTTAATCAATAAAGCACAAGTAAGCATTTTTCTGGTATTCTGTGCTTTTAGCCAAGATCCATTTGATGTTAGCAATGATGACCCTCATTCCAAGTCCTCTTCTGAATCTGGCTTGAACCTCTGGAAGCTCCCTGTCAATTTACTGCTACAACCATTTAAAAATGATTTTCAGCAAAATTTTACTTTCAAGTGGTATTGGTGATATTGTTCAATGAGTTCTGCATTCTGTTGAATCACCTCTTTTTGGAATGGGCACAAATATGAATGTCTTATAATCAGTTGACCTGGTTGGTAGCCGCCTTCCAAATTTCTTGGCACAGGTGAGTGTGCACCTCCAGCACTACATCACTTTTTTGAAACATTTCAGTTTATATTCCATCAATTAATGGAGCTTTGCTTTTCACTAATACTTCAGTTCAGCTTTGACTTCTTATTTCATTACCATCAGTTCTTGCTCATATTCTACCTCTTGAAATGGTTGAGCATCAACACATTCTTTTTGGTGCAGTGACTTTGTGTATTCCTTCTATCTTCTTTTGATACTTCTTGCATCATTCAATATTTTACTCATAGAATCCTTCAACATTGCAACTCAAGGTTTGAAATTTCTCTTCAGCATTTTCAGCTTGAGAAATCCTGAGCATGTTCCTCACTTTTGGTTTTCTAACTCCAGATCTCTGCACATTTCATTATAATACTCGACTCTGTCTTCTTGAACTGTCCTTTAAAATGTTCTGTTTAGTTCTTTTACTTCTTCACTTCTTCAAGTTGTTGCAGCTTCTCTATGCTCAAGAGCAAGTTTCAAAGTCTCTTCTGACATCCATTGTTGTCTTTTCTTTCTTTCCTGTCTTTTAAATGAACTTTTTCTTTCTTACTGTATGATATTCTTGATGTCATCCCACAACTCTTTTGGTTTTCAGTCATTAGCGTCTAATGCATCAAATCTGTTCTTAAGTAGGTCTCTAAGTTCAGGTAGGATGTATTCAAGGTCATATTCTGACTCTTGTGGACTTGTTTTAATTTCAGCTTCAGTCTGAACTTACATATGAGCAATTGATGGGCTGTTCCATAGTCTGCCTCTGTCCTTGTTTTGGCTGATGATATGGAACTTTTCCATTATCCCTTCCCACAGATATAGTCTATTTGATTCCTGTGTATTCCATCTGGTGAGGTAATAGTGAATGTGTATTATCAAGTCAATTCTGACTCATAGTGACCCTGTATAAAGTTTCCAAGGCTAAAATTTTACAGGAGCAAAAAGCCTCATCTTTCTCCTGCAGAGTAGCTGGTAGATTAGAATGGTTGACCTTGTGGTTAGCAGCCCAACTTATACACTGGCCAACTCACTACACTTCCAGGGTATAGTCACTATTTATGTTGTTGAAAAAGGTATTTGTAATTAATAAGTCATTGGTCTTGCAAAATTCTGTCATGTGATCTCCAGCATCACTTGTATCACCAAGGTCATATTTTCCAATTACTAATCCTTTCTCTTTGTTTCTAACTTTTGCATTCCAGTCACCAGTAATTATTGATGCATCTGATTGCATGTGTGATCAATTTCAGACTGAAGAAGTTGGCAAAAATCTTCAATTTCATCATCATTGGCTTTAGTGGTTGGTGTGTAAATTTGAAAAAGAGTTATATAAGCTGGTCTCCTTTGTAGGCATATGGATATTACTTATCACAGACAGCACTGTACTTTGAGATAGAGTTGCAATGTTCTTTTTGATGATGAATGTGATACTATTACTCTTGAATTTGATGATGAATGTGATACTATTGCTCTTTCACTTCTGATATAGTAAACCATGTGTTAGTCTTATTCAAAATGATCAATACTAGTCCATTTCAGCTCATTAATGCCTAAAATATTGATCTTTATGTATTCCATTTCATTTTTGATGACTTGTAATTTTCCTAGGTTCATACTTCATACATTCCATATTCTGATCATTATTGATTAATATTAAGCTGGTTTTCCTCATTTCAAGTTGTGCCCTATTAGTAAAAGAAGGCCATTCACATCATTATAGTCAGATCTAGTTCTTCCTTAATCAGATTTTGAGTGCCTTTCAACCTGAGGAGCTCATCTTCCTTCACTATATCTGACAATGTTCTATTACTATTTGTAATGTTTTTATTTTCTGACACTCTATCTGCCAATATTCTACTGCTATTCCTAAGTTTTTTAGTGGCTAATCATTTAGAAGTGGTCTGCTTCTCCTTCTTAGTCTGCCTTGGTCTGGAAGCATCTTGAAACCTGCCTACCATGGTGACCCTGCTGGTATCTAAAATCTTGGTGGTATAACATTAAGCATCACAGCAACATGCAAGCCACCACAGTATGACAAACTGACAGATGAGGAAAATCATGTTGTTGTTGTTAGATGTTGTTGAGTTGGTTGTGACTCATAAAGATCCTATACACAGCAGGACAAAACACCACCCAACCCTGTGCCATCCTCACAATTGTTGTTACACTTGAGTCCATTGCTACTGCCATTGTGCCAATCCGTCTCCTTGGAGGTCTTCCTCTTTTTCTCTGACCCTTCACTTTACCATGCATGATGTCCTGCTCTAGAGACTGGTTCCTCCTGATAATATGTCCGAAGTATGGAAGATGAATTCTTGCCATCCTGACTTCTAAGGAGCATTCTAACTGTACATCTTCTGACACAGATTTATTTGTTTTTCTGGCAGGAAAATCATATATATACAAAATCATATATAAGTGATTCATTGTGAATACCAATGAGAATGTGGTATGACTTAAGGATTATGATTCATCTAGTTCTCTGAGCCTGAAGTCCAATGAAAAGGAGAAATGAAAGAAAAAAACCACACAAAACCTTTCGTACTATAGGCTTCAATGTGATTTTATGTCTTGTCAATGCACCATCCAAAATCTTCTGGTCACCTGGAGCAACAGAGGAAGAAGAAGAGTCAGGATTAGGAGTCTGAAATGGAAATATGTGACGAATTGCCTCCATGAACAACTGCCTCCTTTTGTCATGAGTCCAGAAGAACTAGATGGTCCCAGCTAAATGTTTTGATCAAAGATTCTATAGAAGAATTCT
>NW_006408521.1:28021944-28024633 GCF_000296735.1 Chrysochloris asiatica | reverse complement strand
TGGGGGTCTTCTTCTTTTACTCTGACCCTTCACCTTACCAAACACGATATCCTTCTCCAGCAACTGGTCCCTCCTGACAATATGTCTAAAGTATGGAAGATGAAATTTGGCCATCCTGGCCTCCAGGGAGCATTCTGGCTGCACTTCCAACACAGACCTGTTGGTTCTCTTGGCAGCCCATGGCACTTTCAGTATTCTCCTCTGAAATCCGTGACTTCTGAAGGTGCCTTCCTGCATTGATACTTTGGTCTAGAAATCTTCTAGGAGACAGTGATAATTCAGCCTCCCTGCAACTTTCACTGGGGGTCTCATGCTTCTCTGGTGGCTGGTAATTTGGGAGTACACAGGAACTAAGAATTTGTTTGCATCATCTTTGCGTCTCCAGGAATAGAAACAAAACCACCATTTCCAAATGCAAAACAAAAAAATCCCAAAGTTACGTGGGACAGAGCTTTTCTGCACAATGTTATTGTTGTTGATTGGTATAGACTCAATTCCAATTCATGGCCATCTTATAGATAAAGAATGGCACATTGCCTGGTCCTATGCCATCCTCACAATTGCTGGTTATATTTGAGCACAACACAATTCTGAATTTCATTTTGGGAGGAAATCAGCATTCTTGAGAATAATGTTTAAGCAATTTTCTTATAAACATTTAATGGAATTCGGATTTCTTCTCAAAAACCAATTTCCCGTCTATACCACCAATTGTCAATAAGAGTTCAATGAATTTTATCCAGACATTGTTTTTGTATGTCTAGAGTCCTGGTGTGGCACTGTGGGTTAATGCTAAGGATTGCAAAGTCGGTTTGAACTGCAAGGTTGGCGGTTCAAGCTCACCAGTCACTTCTTGGAAACCCTATACAGGGTCACTATGGGTCAGAACTGACTCAACGGCACTTAACAACAACAAGATTTTAACAACGTCTCTGGCTGCTTTTCTTTTCTCTAAATGTGTCTACTAAGAGGTAATCTTGGAATTGGCCTCTTCGCTTACAGCAGGACTGAAATAAAATTTTGACACATGCTCATAAATAAATTGTCTAAAAAGCCTTTTTATATGTGTGTATGTATTTTCTTTTCCTTAACACAACTGAATAGTTGAAGATGAGATAGAATTTCTTAGCCATATATTTATTAACCTCTGAGCTGGAATTACCACACCTCTTGACTCTACCTTGGGGGCTCCATTCCCCTTTCAGCTCTGATTAGCCGTTCTCTTCCCCAGATGGAACCCAAGGGCTGGGGAACCCTTGGAATAAAGGGAGTCAAGTAAAAATCCAGGTCCTGTTTAAACTCTGAACTAGGGATAAGACCCTTCACCCCATCTCCTGTATCTATAGGCTAGAACCAGGCACTAAGAATGGGGTAGAGGTTCTTGGGCAGGGGCATACTCCTTTCTTTTTAGGGAATTAGGTTAGGAAGGACTTGTAAACACTGTTGTCTCTGGTTATTGTTTGACAGTTCCAGGCCCTAAAACCTGGCCCTTATCCAGCTCTGAAATGGGGCCTCCACCTCCCATTGGACATGGGACTGTCTCTAGGCCCAGCTGACTCCCAGCTGCCAGGACTTGAGCCCCTCCCCCATGAGTTACCATGAAGGAGAAAACCCCAGAATTACCAGAGCAGACCCTAAGGAGTAAGCACTGGAACTGGGACATGCCAAAGTTCTGGAATCACCTTTACAATCTCAGCTTGACATCAGAATTATCTTCCTAGTCCATAATTTGTTCATTATAAGTGTAATGAATGTTGAAGGCAGAAAAAATTTTAAATTAAAAAAAAAAGGAGAGAAAGAAAATAAAAGCATGCATAATCTTCCCACTTAGAAACAATGACTGTCTCTGTTTTGATGAATTAAAAAACCAAAAAAAAACAAAAACTCTATAGCTTTATTTTTGCTCCATAATTAGGATCTTTTTATATGAGTGTTGTATCTTTCTCCCCCCTTATTATTATTTCCTGCTGGAGGGCAGTGAATAAAGAAGAACATAGAAGAACTGATCCTTTTGAGTTAAGGTGTTAGAGGAGAATATTGAAAGTGCCATGGGCTGCCAAAAGAACCAACAGATATGTGTTGGAAGAAGTGCAGCCAGAGTGCTCTTTGGAGGCCAGGATGGCCAAACTCTGTCTCTCATACTTCAGACATATTGTCAGGAGGGACCAGTTGCTGGAGAAGGATACTGTATTTGGTATGGTGGCATGTGGGAGAAAAAGAGGAAGACTCCCAGCGAGATGGATTGGCAAAGTGGCAGCATCAATGAGCTCAAGCCTGGCAACAATTGTGAGGTTGGCCCAGGATTGGGCAACGTTTTGTTCTGTTGTGCACAGGGTCGCTATGAGTTGGTACTGACTTGATGGTACCTAACAACAACAATTATTTTCTGAAATTGTTTCTACGTCAAGATGGCTGACTAGGCAGGCATATAACAAAAACCCTTTACAATAAAGATTGTTGCGGTTGTTGTTAAGTGCTGTTGAGTCAGTTCTGACTCATAGTGACCCTGTATAGGATTTCCAAGGAGTGACTGATGAGTTTGAATCCTTGACTTTGTTAGCAATTCAGTGTATATCCTACAGCACACAAGGACTCCACAATAAAGCTATAGGAGATTAAATGACACAGAGACAGAGGATAATCCTGGAACTACATGCTCTGGTAGCGTAGTGGTTACGAATCGGGCTGC
>NW_006408521.1:27999530-28013503 GCF_000296735.1 Chrysochloris asiatica | reverse complement strand
TGGAGTCCTGGTGGGTTAATGCACTGGACTGCAAAGTTGGTTTGAACCCCAAGGTCAGTGGTTCAAGCTCACCAGTCGCTCCTCGGAAACCCTATATAGGGTCACTATGGGTTGGAACCAACTCTATGGCACTTAACAACAACAGCAACACACAAGGATGGTTCAATGTTAGAAAAGCAATCAATGTAATCCACCACATAAATAAAACAAAGGAAAATAACTACATGATCATACTGATTGATGCAAAAAAAAAGCATCTGACAAAACCCAACATCCATTCTATTAAAAACACTCAAATGAAATAGGAATAGAAGGGAAATTCCTCAGCATAATATACACAAAAAAAAGGCATATGTACAAAACCAATGGCCAGCATTAGTTTCAACAGAACAAAACTGAAAGCATTCCCCTTACGAAAGAGAATCAGACAAGGATGCCCTTCATCACTGCTTCTACTCAATATTATGCTGGAAGTCTTAGCCAGAGCTGTAAGGCAAGAAAAGAAAAGAAAAGGCCCCCAAATTGGCAAAGAACTAAAATTCTTTCTATTTGCAGATGGTATGATCCTATACATAGGAAACCCTATACCCAAAGCAATGTAATGCAATCCCAATTCAGGTCCAACAACATTCTTTAAAGAGATGGGAAAACTAACCACCAATTTTTCATAGGAAGGAAAGAGACTCTGGATAAGCAAAGCATTTCTTTAAAAAAAAGGAGCAAAATCGATAACCTCTTACTTCCTGATCTCAAATTTTGTTACACAGCCAAAGTAATCAAAACAGCCTGGTAGGATTAATTGTGATGGTCATAACCGTAATCATAGAAGATGTGTAACTAAAAGGTGGGAGTAGTTAATCTTTTGTTTCAGGAACAGAAGATCCCAGGACCATCAAGAAAGAAGAACATGAGTGGAGTATGAGATCCTACTTAGAAATGCAGCGACAGCCGAGACAGTGGCAGAGGTGATGGCATGGAGAGATACGATAGAGCAGCTGCAGGCTCTAGGCCATTGGACTGAGTGAAGCTGGCTTGCAGAATGTGTCTTTCAGACATTTAAATTAATACATAATTTTTGCTTTGTATGTATTTTTGCCTTGTTCGTTAGTGAAATACAAGATGTAAAAGGGAAGGCACAGGGAAAAAATAGGGTCACTTGTTGCTGGGAAGGGATTGTAATCATTGAAATGAAGCAGGGATTGTAATTTGTTGAATGCAAAGCTGATGATCTTGTCTGTTAACCTTCACTCAATTTACAATAATAAATAAATAAATAACATCACAGCAAACTTAAAACAAAACAAAAAAACCCAGCCTGGTACTGGTACAAAGAAAGACATAGAGATCAATGGAACAGAGTTAAGACCCCATCCACCTTTGCTTAGTTGATCTTTGACAACAGATTGAAACACATTAAAGGGGGAAGAGTGAGTCTCTTCAACAAATGGTGCTGACAAAACTGAATATCCATTTGCAGAAGAATGAAACAAGACCCACATTTCACACCGTATGTAAAAATGAAGGCAGCATGGATTAAAGACCTAAATGCAAAAACCTAGAACTATAAAGATCATCAATGAAGAAATATGGACTAACTTAGGTGCTCTGATTCATGGCATAACTACACTATCAAATATAATTGAAAACATACAAACAGCAGAAGATAAAATAGATGATTGGGATCTCCTGAATTAGACACCAAAAGAGTAAAAAAGAGAACCCATGGACTGGGAGAACTTTTTTGGCAATGACATAACAGACAAGGGCCTACTATCTAAAATTTATAGAACACTTCAACACCTCAGTAAGAAGAAACCAAATAATCCAATTAAAACATGGACAGAGGACATAAATAGACACTTCACTAAAGATGACATTCAGGTGGCTGACAAACATATGAAGAAATGTGCACAATCACTAGTCATCAGAGAGATGTAAATCAAAACAACAATGAGATATCTTTTTACTCCAGAAAACAATAAAGTCTGGTGAGGGTGTGGAGAACATGGGATCCTCCTACACTGCTGGTAGAATTGTAAAATAGTGCAAACACAATGGAAAACAGTAAGACGCTTTCTCAGAAGGTTGGAAATAGAAATACCATATGACCTGGCAATCTCTACTTGGAATATATCCTCAAGAAATGAGAGTCATAATATGAATAGATATATACGCATCCATGTTCATTGCAATATTAATCACAATAGCAAAATGATGGAGACAGTCTAGATGCCCATCAGCAGAGAATGATTGAGCAAACTTTGGAACATACACACAATGGAATATTATGCCACATTATTGAGTAACAATGAACCTGCAAAATACCACATTACATGAAGGAACTTGGAGGACATTATGCTGAATGAAATTAGTTGATTGCAAAGAGACAGATAATACATGAGACCACTAATGTAACAAGTCAAGAAAAGGTTTTCATTCTATAGTAAACTTTCTATGATGGTTACCAGGGGTGGGACAGAAGGCAGAATTATTCATTGAGTAGAGTGCTGACTTAGATGATGGGTTGTTGTTGTTAAGTGCCGTGAAGTCGGCTCAGATCCATTGTAACCCTGTATAGGGTTTCTGAGGAGCAGCTGGTGAGCTTGAACCACCAACCTTGCAGTTCAAACGGCTTTGCAGTCTGGCTTATTAACCCACAGCGCCACACTAGGGCTCCTAGATGATGGGGAAGGCAGTTAAAAAGAAAAAAATGGAAAAGAGAAGAAGAGATGAAAGAAAAAAGGAATTGCTTTTTATTTTTGTCTATTCTATTTTTTGTTTTCCCATATACTGGAAGGGAAACAATGCATATTTATTTTCTCATACAAAAAAGAGCTTATACCTTATTTTTGTTTGAAACATGAAGGTCTGTGTTGTTGTTATGACATGTTTAATACTGGTCAGTCTGACCTCTTATTCCATCTTAATAATTTTATTTTCTTTATTTTATTTAATGTGGCTTCTAAAGGAGCTCTGGTAGCGTAGTGGTTACGAATAGGGCTATGAACCGCAAGGTCAACAGTTCGAAACTACCAGCTGCTCTGCAGGAGAAAGATGAGGCTTTCTGCTCCTGTAAAGATTTACAGCCTTGGAAACCCTGTCGCTATGGGTTGGGACCGACTCAATGGCACTTAACAACAACATAATGGTAAATTAGGATATATAGATATGTTTTTGAAGACTTCCTTATATAATAAAGTAAATTTTAGATAATTAATTAATAAAAAGAAATGTTGAAGTATGATTTCTGAACAGACCATTTCAAAGGGAAGCTCAAGAAGACCAAAAAATTAAGTTTTCTACTATCGATCTATAGTCAAAGAACTATGTTATAAAGTCAATTGAAGGAAATGCAGCAATTAAGACATGGGCTGAGTTTGGCCATATTCTGTTGACCTTGAGATCAAAGAGAGAAGTGAAAGGCCTAGCTGGTCTGAAATTTGGGTAGATGTATGAACTCTTGAGCCCGGGGACATTGACCTAGCTCCTGGGGGCTATAGCTGAGAGTGAAGTGGCCAACTGGTCTGAAGTGCAGGGAGGCATGTGTGAACACCCAAACTTGCAGTTAGTCTGGCTAGCTGACCAGAACTTGAGCAGATGAAGATAAAGATGCTTGATACTTTGAGCAAGATGCTCAAAATTCCAATCAGAATAGAAGGATTCTTCATATCAAGGAGTATGCTAGACAGTGAATAAGGAAGACCATAGAAGAATTGATGCTTTTGAGTAATGGTGTTGGAGGAGAATATTGAAAGTGTCATGGGCTGCTAAAAGAACCAACAGATCTGTGTTGGAAGAAGTGCAGCCGGAGTGTTCCTTGGAGGCCAGGATGGCCAAACTTCATCTCTCATACTTCAGACATATTGTCAGGAGGGACCAGTTTCTGGAGAAGGATATCATGTTTGGTAAGGTGGAGGGTCAGAGAAAAAGAGGAAGACCCCAGCAAGATGGGTTGGCAAAGTGGCAGCATTAATGGGCTCAAACGTGGCAACAATCATGAGGTTGGCCCAGGACTGGGCAGTGTTTCATTCTGTTGTACATAGGGTCTCCATGAGTTGGTACTGACTTGAGGGCACCTAACAACAACAACAAATGGTCATGGATAGAAGAGTTAACATTGTGAAAATGTCAATACTGCCCAAATCAATCTGTAGATTTAATTCAATCCCAATCCAGACTCCAATAGCATTCTTTAAAGATATGGTAAAACTAATCACTAACTTTATATGGAAAAGAAAGAGACCTAGATAAACACAGCATTACTAAAAAAGAACAAAGTAGGAAGCATCTCACTTCCTGATCTCAAAATTTACTACACAGCCACAGTTGTCAAAACAGCCTGATACTTGTACTATGAAAGATCAATGGAAAAGAATTGAGAATCCAATAGTAAACCCGTCTTAGGTCTTTATCAGGAAGTCAAAACACATTAAATGAGGAAAAGATAATCTCTTTGACAAATGGTCCTAGCAAAACTGGATATTCATTTCCAGAAGAATGAAACAAGACCCACTTCTCACACAATATACTAAAACAAACTCAAGATGAATTACAGATCTAATCTAGAACTACAAAGATCATCAGTGAAAAATAGGACAAATGTAGAGGTTCTGATACATGGCATAATTACAGTATCACACATAACAACAGAAGACAAACTAAGTGATTTGGACCTCCTAAAAACGGACACGTACGTGCACCAAAAGATTCTACCAAAAGAGTAAAAAGAGAACCCATAGACTGGGAAAATATTTTTAGTAATGACATATCAGCAAGGGATTAATCTGTAAAATTTATAGATACTTCAACACTTCAACAAGAAAAAGAAAAATAATGCAATTTTAAAATGGGCAGAGGACATGAACAGATGTTTCACCAAAGAAAACATTCAGGTGGCCAACAAACTTAAAGAAATATTTGCTATCTTTAGCCATTGGTGGTAGTTATGTGCTGTGGAGTCCGTTCCGACTCATAGTGACTCTGCATAGGATTTCTGAGGTTGTAAATCTTTATGGGAGCAGAAGGCCTCATCTTAATTCCAACAGAGCATCTGGTAGATTCAAACTTTGGTTAGCAGCTCAGTTATCATCTACTAGGCTACCAGGGGTCCTTCCAGCATTAATAGCAATGTTAAAAAACAAAACAAAACAGACAACAGCAAATGCTGACAAGGCTGTGAATACTGGTGAAGGTGTGGTGAGTGAGAGAGGAGATACTGCTGGTGGAATTGTAAAATGGTGCAACCACTGTGGAAAATGGTACGACAATTCCTGAAAATGTTGGATCACATTAGAAGGTCTTGGGTAGCGTGTGATAAAATGTGGAACAAAACTCAAAATCATTTTAAAAATCTAATTTATTGGTCAGACAGAGACTGGTGAAATCCCAAGACTATGGCCCTTGATCAACCTTCAGGTCTGAAACTGAACTCACCCCTGTTGTTCAATTTTCTTCCAAGCAATAGATAGATATATGTGAAGGATAGAATACTCAACCATTAGAGATAAAAATGGCAGCATTTACCTAATGACAAAACACACAAGAGTTGGGAAAGAAGTAGGAATGAAAACAAGAAACATAGGGAGTGAGTGAAATAAGTGATGTTACATTGAGGGGTTTGCAATCAATATACAGTGAAGTGTATTCTTTGCTGAATGTAAAACTGATGATCTACTCTGAAAATCATTCACTCAATTCACAGTAAACAAAACAAAACAAAACAAAACAAAACAAAAACAGTTAAAAAAAAAAAAAAAGGTTTTCCATGATTAAAAAAATTCTTTGAAAATCTGACTTTTAGTAGGTATGAATGACCATAAAGCCCACAACTCCTATTTATCCAAACACCCTAGTTTTCCTCACCCCCAAGTTCTCCAAGACTCCTAGTACATAGTCTATGGAGCTATAACTGCAACAAGGACTTGAGACCTCTCTGAGGACAAAGGGGGGACTAGCTTGGGCTGAGCCTGTTGGAGGGAAGGGAGGGGAGGAAGGGAGTTGTTGGTGTGGGGAAAGTTGGTGCTAAGCTTAGGTCAAAACCAAGGCTTCTGAACGAGGTCCAGTGAGAGACACTCAAGCTCATCCTGGTTGAATAATGCTGAATATCTTTCCACTCCAGCCCAGAGAAGTTTGAGGGGATTATTTGCCAAATGGGTTTCCAGGATTCCTGAATTTCCCTCAACCATCCATGATCACCTCCCAAGCTTCCCACCTTCCCATGACTCTCACAGTCCTGAACTTGGGCAGCCATTTTTGAAAACAGTGGGAGGTTAACTGGTAGGAACTGTTGGGTGAGGATCAGAAGACTGAAGTTCTAGAGTCAAGATTTTAGTATTAAAAGAAAAAATTCTCTCCCCACCTGAGGAAAGATTGGTTAGGTCTGACATCCTGGGAAGAAAAGGACTCATCTTTGGTGTCTGGACTTGACTGAGCAGAGACATAGGACACCTTCCCCTACCCCCAACACCTTCTCCTTTTTCAGGCCCTCTCCCAGATCTCGTCCTGAACTTGTATCTATCATCCCCATGTTGTTGGTTCTTAGCACACTTGGGCAATTAATAGAAGCATGAACCTTGACAAAATCTCTAAGTCCCAATTAAAGTGGCAGGTGGATCATAGGTATTCGGTCCCATTGTTGTTGTTGTTAAGTGCCATCAAGTCAGTTCCAACTCTTAGCAACCCTGTACAGGGTTTCTGAGGAGTGATTGGTGAGTTTGAACCACTGACTTTGCGATTCAAACGACCTTGCAGTCCAGTGCTTAGCCTACAGCACCACACCAAGACTCCATTTCAGGGTTTAATATGACCCAGCATGGATTTGGGGGTTGTTCTCAAGTGTTTTCATGCCCTAGTCTACTGGGGAGGAAAATTAGATCAGTCGATTAGATCAGTAGTTCATTTTGTGTAGTACAAAACACATGCTTACATGTATCTTTTCACTTGATCTGCTAACATTAATACAGGGAGCTAAGGCTGGACTTACTTTCCAATTTTACAGATAAAAATTGGGGCCTGGTAATATCAGAACTTAGGTTCTTTGATCTGTGAAAGCCCAAGTCCAGTCCACTTTCCCCTAAACACAGTTCCTCTGGACCTGAGTGATCAGGTCTCCTGTCTTGGCTTGGCACGCCTGAGAATTTCAGACAGAGGTGGCCTTTGCCCCTTATAAACACAAATATTGCCTGGTCTCCACCCGGACAACCTTTCCCTCTCCTAGGTCTTTCTAAATGAATACGTCCTCCTCAGTTGATTATTGTTGGGAAGGGAAGAGGAAGCTCCACGTTCTGAAACCTCTTCTAATTGATTTCTTCTGATGAGGTGCCATAATCCTTTCTGGCTGCCCTTATGGCTTCTCCAGTTTCCTGAAACAGACTCTCCACACTCTTCCCTCAGGCCTCCCACATATTCCCCGGGCTCAAAGTATCTTTCTGGATTTTATTCTTGGCTGTTCTCATCTATAGTGTGTGTATGATATATATGTCCATCAGGAGAGTCCTGCTTCCTTAGGGGAACCTGGGAATGGGCACCTGAGGGGAGAAAGAATTGGTGAGGCCCAAGTTCCTGAGAAGAGCACCACACATTTGCACACACATACACATGCGTATGTGATGGGAGTTGTGTTCATGATATTCTGCCTTGTCTGCAATGTTGAAATCAGACTAGTGGGGAGCAGCAGCTCTAAGGGTTGTTGTTGTTACTAGGTGACATCCAGTCAGTACCGACTCATAGTGACCCTATGCACAACAGAACAAAACACTGCCTGGTCCTGGGCCAACCTCACAATTGTTGCCATGCTTGAGCTTATGAATGCTGCCATATTGCCAATCCATCTTGCTGGGGGTCTTCCTCTTTTTCTCTGACACTCCACCTTACCAAACATGATATCCTTCTTCAGCGACTGGTCCCTCCTGACAATATGTCTGAAGTATGAGAGATGAAGCTTGGCCATCCTGGCCTCCAAGGGTAGATTTGAATAATTCTTCCTGAGGTGAGGTCTTTCTTGTTTAATCTATCAATGACTTGTTGGTACTGAGAGGAGGGCAGGTGTGTGTGTGTGTGTAAGGCCTGCTGTTTGTTCTTTGCTAAGCCTTGAGAGAGATGGGGGATAAAAGCTTGCCTGCGCAACCCTGACCCTGTGGCTACGGAAGTAGGCCTCATTCTCTTAGACTAAGAGCTACTTTTTCATTCTGGACCCCTGGCTTCTCCACCAATTATTTGCCCAGAGGAGAGCCCACAGGGACCACATGGGCTCAAGTAAACACCTCTGGTCCCAGAACTTCTGGGCCTGAGCTGGATCAGAACTCAAGCCTTCCACCCTATCATTTTTGCCCTGGCTTCTATCCAGCCAGCTCTCAGGGAGGGAAGGAAGAGATTGGCTGGGTGCAATGCAGTATTTCTGAGAACTGGGGGGCAGGGGAGTCCATTCAAATTGACAAAAATAGAACATCAGCCTCATATCATTTTTCTCAAAACAAGATTTATTGAAGTTCTGTCGGTGGAAATCGCTGCTATGTGGAACGCTTAACTTATAGATTAGATTACTCAGTCGTGCCTTACTACATTTTTCATTAGAAAAATATTGGCTGGGAGAGTTTGACCTCATAATCTCTGCATTTTAAACAATAACCAGAGGAAAACCAAATAGAAGGCACAAGTTAACGGGTTTTCCCCCCCAGCATATTCTCCTGGGAGACATCGGAGCTAGGGCCCGGGAAGGGAGCAGGAGCGGAATCTGCTGCGTGAGCAATTCCCCATCTCCTGGCCCATTCCCCAGAGGCGTCAGGAGGCGGTGGGGTGGCAGAGGGAAGGGGACAGGCTGAGTTGAGTCCTTGGAACTTAGGCCTTGGCTGATCCCTGGCTTAAGTTGTCCAGAGACAACAAAAACAGCATGGACCTGCCTTGGGCTGGAGGCATGTTGTTGTTAAATGTCATCGAGAGGATTCTAACTAATCGCGATCCTGTATAGGGTTTCTAAGGAGTGACTGGTGAGTGTGAATCACCAACCTATGGTCCAGTGCTTTATCCCACAGCACCATACCATAGGTTAGAGGGTCTTCCAAACCCTCAATGATTCCCCACCCCTTCACCAGCCGAGGTCCTTCAGTCAAAAAGCCACACGGTGCCTCTCTCTATGCCTCAGCGTGGGCTCTCTGAAGCCCAGACCCGATGACTCTTTCTTGACATCACTTCCCCTGAGAGTCCTTCCCTGAGCCTCGAGTCTAAGTGGGTGATCCTCCCCCACCTACACAGTTCTTTCTGTACTTCCCTGTCTCAGCACCCATTACACCTCACTGGGTTGTGGGTTCTCTGAGTCCAGGACCAGGCAGTCTTGTTTACTTGTTTACTTCTGCAGCCCCAGCATTGGTCCCAAGCAGCAGCAGTGGATGGAATGAATGAATGAGTAAATGAGTATACCTTTGTTGTTAAAGTGTTATTATTCAGTTTGGTCTTATAATGACCCTGTATAGGTTTCCGAAGAGTGGCTGGTAGGTTTGAACTGCCACCCTTGTGGTTTGCAGTCCAGTGCTGATCCTATAGATCCACACCAAGAGTCTGAGTATACCTCTACTTACCCATAAGTCCTACAGTGCTAGGGTAGGTGGAGTTGGTCCTTAGCCTCATTCATTGCCTTTTTTGCTGGAGAGGAAGTGAGACTGACTCATAGTCTCCAGAATTGGCTTCCCTGATCCCCCACCATAGCCCATCACACTCCTCAATCCAGGCTTTGTCATATGCCACTTAGGGTCAACTACAGAGCTAACGGGCAGGACTATCAAGAAGGAGAAGACTTGTTCTCTGCCCCAGAGAGCACCCAATCTAGTTGAGGAGACAAGAGACAAAACCCAGATGACTTCTGAATCCCTGGGCGACTATGGGGCTCCATCTGAGGCTGTGGGCGTGGAAAAGAAATAGTATGGCAAACCCCACATACCCCATTCTCAGGGTGCAGAAACCTCCCTCCAGAAAGATTTCATGGAGGAGGAAGTCACACCAGGGCTAGGTCAAGCAGGGACAGACTAGGTTGACCTCAGGCATTCTGCTCTCCCCTCTCAATGCAGGAGCGAAGGCCCATAAGAGATCCTGAGCCTAAAGGCCCCAGGCTGAGGGTGAGCATGAGGTGCTGGCTGGCTCCAGAGAGGAGCAGAGGGGCCGCCCACCCAGATGCAAACAGATCCCCAGTCACTTTATGATTGCTGATCTGACTCCATGGAAAGCGGCCCCCCTGCCCCCATCCACGTTTCGGTTTCTACTTTCTGAGGCTTTGGTGATTTCCAAGTTCTGACATAGTCATTAGTTACAAAGAGCAATTATTATTATTTTTTTTTTGTCATTAAGTCATTTTTTAAATGGCTCCGGGCGACATCACAGAACAAAGAAACAAAATATCCATGAAAAGACTTAATCACAAATTACTAATTATTTCACCCCCCTCCTCCCTTCCAAAATCGTGAAATCTGAGCCCCATGAAAAGGGAGAAGGTCTCCCAGTCCACGAGCTCGCCATGGCTCTTAGGCACCTAATCCATCATAGGGGGGTATTTCCTGCCCCCTTCTGAGACTCAGGATGGGGGTGGCAGGGAGTCCCCCATTCCTGAACTTTGAAGTTATCTTTTGCCCATGGATTCAGTCCCCCAGTCCATGGGGTTGGGGGCTTGGAAATAAGTGGGAGTACCCATCCAGTGTCCCCACACCTTGGGCTTAGGTTTGTAGTGTCCCCACCCCTCCTGCAGGCCCCAGATCCCCAGCTGACATTCCACTCTGGGCTCTTTGAAGCTTCAGTGGGCCACCAAAGAGGAGCCGCCCCCTGCCGTGGGGCTTCCAGTCTCCAGCTGGAAAACAAACCAGAGGAGGAAGTAATCCTGGAGGGGAAGTCCCCCCTCCACATCCCACACACCCCCACCCACCAGACCCTTAAACGTGAGGAAATAAAATGTGTTTGACACCAAGATATATGGGAGGAGTGGTGAAGCCCAAGGATTGGCCCCTCCATCCGGTCAGGCTTTTTCCTAGGTCAGATTGTGATCTCCTTATCTGACCTTGCTGAGGAAGAAGGGGATGCACAGAAAAGCAGCTGCCAGGGAAGGCCTGTCTCAGTCCAAGTACAAAGTGGGCCTGCCAGGGAGGTAGGTTCTGAGGCAAGGTAGCCTCCTAGGAAGTGCATATACTTGCTTCATATCTCTGTCCAATGTGTCCAGCTCCTCATGAGCAGCCTACCTGAGCTTGGGAGATCAGTTCAACAGTCATAGTAGGAAAGTCCCTGGGAAGGATGATACTGTAGCCCTAGAGAGTGGGCCATGAGAAGGAAGAGCAGGAGTGGAGGCCTCAACTTCAAAACCTACATGCTCTCTCAATAGCTTCTCTCTCCTCACAGCTCAACTCTAACCTAATTCCAGAGTAAAGCCAACCTCATCTATTCAACAAATGCTTATTGAGCCCATACTATATGTGAACCCATACTATGTGTCAGGCAACAGGAATATATTGATGAACACGATAGACCTAGGATCTACCTTCACAGAACTCAGTCATCCCAATCAAGTATCAGGGGGAAGGACCAGTCTACTTTTCTTAAGTATCTTTCCGTCAAAAAGATTTGGATCAAAGAAAAATTCAAGGCCATGTTTGGTGTCCCCATGTTGGCCTTTGCTCACTCCTTGGTTGTTTGGATAATTGTCCTTGATTGCTTTCTGATTCCATAGTAAGACCATTCTTTTTAAAAAAAAAAAACTTTTTTATTGTGAATTGAGTAAAGGTTTACAGAGGAGATCATCAGTTTTATATTCAATAAATCATAAATATTGCTTCATTACATGGTTGCAATCCCTTCCATGCACTAACAGTTAACAATATTTACCTCTATTCCCTTTAATTATTGTATTCCTATGTTTCCAGTTACCTTCATCTTTCCTCTGCCAACCTCCCTCTTGTTGTATATTGTCTGCTCTGTCACCCATATTAACATGGGTTAACATGTCAACCCATGTTAATGGCTAGAGCATAAATAATTTTCCCTTCCTCCCCTCCCCTTGTAACCATCATATATTGTTTCTTTTATTAAGAAACCTTTTTTTCTTTTTTAACTTTTTACAACATACAATGTTTGTCCTTTTGTGATTGACTGATTTCACTTAGCAGAATGTCTTCCAGTTTCCACCATGTTGTGAGGCGCTTCACAGATACATCATTAGTCTTCAAAGTATTGTAGCATTCCATTGTGTGTATGTACCAAAGTTTGTTTAACCATTCTTCTGTTGATGGGCGTTTAGGCTGTCTCTGTTTTTTTTTTAAAAATGTCTCTTGTAGACAAATATTGAAGGATCCTGTTTTCTTGTCCATTCTGCTCTTTATGTCTCTTGAGTGGTGCATTTAATCCATTTACATTCAATGTAATTATGAATAGGTAGGAATTGATTGTTGTCATTTTTCTATGTGTGTATGTGTGTTTTGTGGTGCTGCTGGATTCTTTATTCCACATAATTTTCTATGTTGAATTCATCTTGTTTGTAGGTTTTCTTGTCATTTTCATTTCTATCGTGTTAATGTTTACTAAATCTGAGTTTCCTCTTTTTTTTATTTTGATGTGCAGGTGTATTATTTTTCTTTGAAATTACCTTGTAATTTATTAAATTTTTTTCCCTGCTTAAAACTGTCTGCTTTATTTTAAAATCTGCATGACTTCCTTGCCATTTGGAAGTTCTGTATTTACACTATTCCCTCTTTTTTAGCTTTATAGTTGACTTCATTATACAGTGATATCTCTGGTTCCCTATTTTCAGTCTTGTAGGTTTGTTTCACTTTAGCTATTTCTATAGCTGGGTTGAGTTCCGGGTGGTGTTGCCATGTATGGTAATCTCAGGTTGTTGTCTGCTGTTGTTAATTCTCAGCTCAAAGAACACTTTTTAGCATTTTTTGCAAAGCTGGTCTGGTCATTACAAATTCCTTTACTTTCTGTTTATCAGGAAATGTCCTAATTTCACCATAGATGAGAGCCAGCTTTGCTAAGTATATGATTCTTGGTTGTGAGTTTTTTTCTTTCAGAGTTTTGTGTATGTTATCCCATTCTCTTCTTGCCTGCATGGTTTCTGCTTAGAAATCAGAGCTTAGTTTTATTGGTTCTCCTTTGTAGGTAACATTTCATCTCTCCTGAGCTGCTCTCAGGATTCTTTCCTGGTCTTTGATTTTAGAAAGGTTGTTTATGATATGTCTTGGTGATTTTCTTTTGGGGTCTATCCTGTTTGAGATTTACTCAGCTTCTTGTATGCTTATCTTCTCAACTTTCATGATGTTAGGTAAATTTTCTTGCAAAAACTTGACAATTTTCTCTGTTTGTCTCTTTCTGTTCTGGCTTTCCAATCACCTATATACGTTGTCCCTCTTCATGGTGTCCCACATAACTCTTAGGCTTTCTTGGATTTTTTCCTTCTTTTTTCTGATAGTTCTTCTAGTATACTAGTATTGAGATAATTATCTTCAAATTCACTAATTCTGGCTTCCATTGTTTTGCTTCTACTCTTGCCCTTATAATGTATTGTCCATTTCTGAGATCTTGGTATTAATCTTCTGGATTTCTAATTGCAGGTTTTGTATTGCATTTTTTTTTTTAAAGTATAAAAGGTGTGTGAATTTATTACTTTGACATCCAGAAATCTGAGCACATCTTTCAGGTTATAAACATTCTGTATCTCCCTTCTTTCTCTATCTGCTTACTAAGTAATTCTTCACTTTTAAAGGAAGGCTAAGATTTGAACAATGAGCAACAATATTCTGTCACTTTCCTTTTCCTGTACTTTGAAAACAAAAATAACTTTTCAAGTTCTAAATTTTTCAGTTTAGAACTGATAGTATGAAGAAAATGCTTTGAAAGTTGTATCTGCAAACAAAGTCCCTACTGTTTAAAACTGAATTATGTCTTTAATAGTCTTCATTGAATCCAGGCATTTAAATGACTTTGATAACAGATCAGAAATGCCATCA
>NW_006408521.1:27974323-27997715 GCF_000296735.1 Chrysochloris asiatica | reverse complement strand
TTTATAATGAAAGTTTACAGAGGAAATTGATTTTCCATGTAACAATTCAGACACATTTTGATTCATGACACTGATTGTAATCCCCACAATTAACAGCTCTCTTCCCACCTTCTCCCTGTGTTTACCATTTCCATTCAGCTTTCTTCCCATTCCTTCCTGTTGTCTGGACTTCATCCCAGGGCAAATGCTGCCCTGTTGATTTCATATGATTGATTGTTCTAAGAAGTGTGTACTTCCTTGGTGTTATTGTTCCCATTATGGGACTATCTACTATTTAGCTGAAATTGAGCCACATGGGCAAGTTCAGTTCCAGGCTTCATGAGTATCAAAAAGCCATGGTCTTGGAGGTTCCACCAATCTCTATCAGACCAGTAAACCTGGTCTTTTATTTATTATTGTTATTATTTTGAATTTTGTTCCACATTTTTCTCCCACTCTAGCTAGGACCTCTTATTGTGGTTCTTTTCAGAGTGGTCAGCAGGGGTAGTCACAGACCATGTAGTTCTGGTCTCAGGCTTGTGGAGGTTCTTTTGAACTAATTATTGCCTTGTGTCTTTGATTTTCTTTATCTCCTTTGCTCCAAACATGGAGAGACCAATAGTTGCACCTTAGATGGCTACTCACAGCTTTTTAAGATTCTAATCTCTACTCACCAAAGTAGGCTATAGAACACTGTCTTCGTGGACTTTCTGATGCCAATTGATCTAGTGTCTCCTGAGACTATGGTCCTGAGACCCCAGACCCAGTGACTCATTCCCTCAAGGTGCTTGGTTATGGCTAAGAAATCAGACCACATTCTTAAAATACAGGTCTTGTTATGTCTCCTGAGCTCACCTTCCTGAGAGCCCTGGGCATCGGGAGGAGGTGGAAATGATCTTTTTGGAAAGAAAGAAGTCAGGAAAATAGGTTTTTAATAATCAATATGCAAATGTGTAGAGTTATTGTTCCTCCATCACCAGTGAAAACTTTGTGTGTGAATGTTCAAAGTATTGTAATCATAATTATTGTGCCAACTAGTTGCAAGAGAGCTTAGCATCCAAATACTGGTTCTCAGTAGCACAGGTACTCTTTCTCCTCTGTTCTCTTTCTTGTCGAACTGTCTTTCTTTAGTCTCTTAAAACTTTTCTGATCATGAAATATCTAGGAATGTGCTGGCACTTGAACCGACTTAATTTTAGACTTAATTTAGACTCTTTGAAAGGAGCAGTTTTCTTTGGAGATTAGCTCCTCTCCTGACGCCAAAGCCCTAGCTCAGTGGTGCAACGAGCTACTCCTCAGACTTGTAGGGTGATAGCATAAGCTGCTGGTTGTCCCCCAGGATCTAGTATCCCCTTTCTATCTTTTATAATAAAACCCCTGAGTATTAGCTGGGGCATGGTCATCTAGTTTATGAATACATTCTCCAGACTCTTTTGTCGCAGATGTGACCAGGTAACTTGTTTCTGGACAATAAGATGCAGAAGTAATTTTGCACCTTTTGGGCTCTGAACTTAAGAAGAAGACGCTAACCTTCTTTCTCTTCAATGGATATAAAATGAAAATGGAAACTACAGCAGCCATCTTAGACCTCAAGATGGAAACCATGTATTGAGAATGGCAGGTCCATCCTAAAGGAGCGTGGGACCCCAGTACTGTGGAGTGGAGCTGCCCTATCTGTCCTGCAGTGCTTTTGTTTGGTTATGTGCATTGTTAAGTGCTGTAGAGTTGGTTCCAACTCATAGACATCCTGTATAGGGTTTCCAAAGAGCAGCTGATGGGTTTGAACTGCTGACCTTGCAGTTCAAACTGACCTTGCAATTCAACCTGACCTTGTGGTCCAGTGATTATCCTATAACACCACCCCAGGACTTCCACTGTTAGTTTTGAATTTGCTTCATTTCTTTCCCTTTGCTTCCCAGGCAGAGAAAAGTGAAAGATCTAAGGTGTAACTGTTCAACATAATGCAAACCACAACTGTATGTTATTTAATTTTTTCTGGTAGTCTCATTGGAGTCCTGGTGTGGCGCTGTAGGATAAGCACTAAACTGCTAACCGCATGGTGGCAGTTCAAACCCACCAGATGCTCTTTGGAAACCCTATAAAGGGTCGATATGAGTTGGAACCTATTCAAAGATACGTCACAATAGCCTCATTAAAAAAAAAAAAAGAAAAGAAAAGAAACAGGTTAATTTAACCTTATGTATTTTAACCCAATATTTCCAAATATTATTTCAACATATAATCAATATAAAAATTATTAAGGGGACATCTTTTTTGGACATGTCTTCAAAAATCCATTGTGTATCTTATACTTACATTGCAACTCAATTAGGACTAGCTTCATTTGAGTGTTCAGTAGCCATATTTGGGTTGTTGTTGTTGTTAAGTACTGTCGAGTTGATTCCGATCCATAGCAACCCTGTGTAGGATTTTCAAGGAGTAGCTGGTAAGCTTGAACCACCTACCTTGCAGTTCAAACAACTTTTTGTAGTCTGACACATTAGCCCACAGCGCCACACCAGGATATTTGGGTAGTTGCTGCAATATTGAACATCACAGAGCTAAGGGAATTGCCAGAGGCTAAAAACCAATTAGCTACTGAGGACCAGCCCTGAGTTCAGTACCACAGTGCTCCTACTGCTGTAAGAAGGGTCTTTTGACAGAATTGTCCCATTTATTTATTTCCAGATCTTTGGCATAATCATTACCCTCTAGCTCCAGACCATGAGGAAAACCTTTTTGTCTTAGTTTCCTATATTGGATCTTGGAGAAAGGGTTTCTTAGGAAGCAAGTAGATCCCTAGGAAGACAAAGAAAGAGAAAGGAAAACTAGAGTGTGGGATCTCCTTAAATCTCCACTTAGCCTTTAATCAGACAAAAAGTGGATCAGAAAAGACAGGGTAAGTCTGAGAGTCCATATTTACCAACATAGTCCTTAACCCAAACATTCTCTTCCTGATAACAATTCCATATCTCTACCACCTTCACTTGTGACTGTAATTATCGTCACTATCATCCATTGCTATTACTATCATCCCAAGAATTATTGCTTCTATCACTGTGAGCTTCAATATTGCCATATCCTTCACTATGGCAATAATCATTACCAACAACACCATGACCACTCAGCACTTCATTCTTGCTATTACCGTAATCACTACACTCACTATAATTATCAACCTCATTACAACAATCACTTCCACTATCACCATAATAAGTATTAGAAACTACAACATCTCCATCACCTTCTTATTGTAAGGACAGCCTCTAGCTCTGCTTGCCTTACCTAAAAATATTCAGAGCACACCCTTAATTTCTACCTAGTCACAATAAACTTTTATACCACTGTAGATCTAGCATCCCCCTCACTCATTCTTACCTCAGGATCAAGTTCACATTGCTCTCTTTGTCCATTTTGACCGTGGACTCTTGCCTTCCCTGACCTCTCACTGTCCATTGAGATCTGTGACTCCTTTCAGTCTGCTTAAACACCCTGGTTTTGGGATCCATGCTTTACATCTATCTCCTGGCCATGTAGCCTTGGAAATTCTATCATCATCAATTTGAAAGGTTTTCCTGGCTAGGCATGGGGAGCTCAGCATTACTGTGCCCTTTCAGGGGGACTAGCATCCTGGTGTGTTATTGTAGGATAATAAATACTGGACTGCTAACTGTAAGGTTTCTGGTTCAAACTCATGAGCCACTCATTGGAAATCCTATACAGGGTTGTTATGAGTCGGACTCTATTCAATGGCATTTAACATTTGGGGTGGCTCCATGACCTGAGACCAAGACCTGCTTACACTTTGCGACAGCCAAATGCCCATTAATAGTAACCTTACCCCAAAATGCCAGACAAATCAATTCTGAAGTGATACAGGGAGGCTGCCAGACAGGAGACCAAGAAGCAACTTCCCTTTGCCACCACAAGAGACAATATGTCAGAGACATAATATAACAATCACCCAAAAAAAGTGGATATGACCCTCCCCTCTCTCTTCTCTCTTTCATTCATGTTCTTCCTTCCTTCCTTCCTTCCTTTCTTTCTTTCTTCCTTTCTTTCTCATTGAATGACTATTACATGCTGAGCACTGAGTTGGCCCTTGGAGACACAAAGATGAATAAAACTCAATTCTTATCCTGAAGAAGCCCACAGTCTGATGAAGTCATCATGGAGAAGAGAGAAAGGAAAAAATACTCGTGGTCCTTCTAGCTTATTAGGGATCAACCAGATGGCTGAGCCACTACCCCAAAGAGGGCCAATGGACAAGACTCCAGCAGGCAATCGATGAGTACAGCCAGGCCCTGATAGTGATATTACCTGCAATTGGTTCTAGTCAACTATGGAGCCAAGTAGCTTTGAAAATTTGGGCAGATGGTGACAGAGGATGGGACACTCTGCCCTGCATCCCAGGCTAAGCTTGAATCAGTCCTGTTCTCACCCACCTCCTGGGAAAAGGGTGTGGTCTCCTATGTCCAGGAGTAGGAAAAATATCTTTTGCTTCTTAGCCTGACAAAGTTGTCTTTGTACAGGCTGGAAATCCTGTTCCTGGCCTTCCCCAAAGGAGGAAGCACTGAGGGTCCAAGGAGAAAGGGCAGAGGCCTTTCAGGACTATTGTCCCCTGAGGTCAGATTCCAAAGCAAACAAGCTGTCAGCTTTTTAGGCCCTGGAAGGATTGGAGTAGAGTTAGAAAAGGTGGTTGAGAAGTTAGTATCCCTGTGGGCCAGGGGAAGGGACACCCAGGATCTGAAGGCCCCCCTCATCCCCCACACACAACATTGTGTCTGCACCTTTGCTGGAAAGTGGAGGCCCAGGGCAGTCACCTAGTGACTGAAGAGCTCAGTGATCAGAGCTGTATTAGCAGTTTGAGCTGGAGGTAACCTGTGAGGGCTTTGATCCTTCTCCCTAATTTCGAGGGAGAAACTGAGGATCTGTCATACTGGGACAAACACCAACTCCAACCTCTTCTGTCAGATCACCCTGTGATCCCTCTTCCTACTCTGAGGCATAGCAGCCACCTCTAAGGGACTTTCTGAGTCCATTTCATCAGCTGAGGACGTTCCCACCTGTCCCTAGAGTAAAAAACTGCCCTCAGGGACAGTTTCAGGATTTTAGGGAGAAGGCTAGGACGAGACTAGCTGTCTTAGTTTCTTAGTGCTGCTAGCAAAGAAATACCTTAAGTGGGTGGCTTTAAAGAATAGACATTTATTTTCTCAAAGTTTTGTTGTTGTCATGTGTGTCCAGTCAGTACCGACTCATAGTGACCTTGTGTACAACAGAACTAAACCCCGCCTGTTCGTGTGTCGATCTCACGGACCCTTGTTACGCTTGAGCCCACGGCTGCTGCCACAGCACCAATCCATCTCAGTGGGGTCTTCCTCTTTTTCTCCGATCCTTCACTTTACCAAACATGATGTTCTTCTTCAGGAACTGGTCCTTCCTGATACTGTATACTATATCCGAAGTATGAGAGACAAAGTCTGGCCATCCTGGCTTCTAAGGAGCATTCTGGTTGGAAGCACACTGTTTCCAGTACAAATTGGTTTGTTGTTTTAGCAGTCCATGGTACTTCTAATATTCTCCTCCAACACCATAACTCAAATGCATCAACTCTTCTACGATATTCTTTATTCATTGTCCAACTTTCACATGCATATGAGGTTATTGAAAATATGACGGTTTGGGTCAGAAGCATCTTAGTCCTTTGTCCTTGAACACTTTAAAGAGGTCTCATGCAGTAGATTTGTCTAATGCAATAATACATCATTTGATTTCTTGACTGCTGCTTCCATGAGTGTTGATGGTGCATCCAAGCAAAATGAAATCTTTGACAACTTCAATCTTTTCTCCATTTATCTTGATGTTATTTGTTAGTCCAGTGGTGAGGATTTTTGTTTTCTTTACATTGCAGTGCAACCTACATCGAAGGCTGTGGTCTTTGATCTTCATCAGTAAGTATTTTAAGTCTTCTTCGCTTTCAGCAAGCAAGGTTATACCATCTGCATATTGCAGGTTATTAATGAGTGTTCCTCCAATTCTGATGCCATGTTCTTCTTCATATAATCTAGCTTCATGAATTTATTTGCTCAGCATATATATTGAATAAGTATGGTGAAAGAATATAACCTTGGTGCACACCTTTCCTAATTTTAAACCATTCAGTGTTCCCTTGTTCTATTCAAACCACTGTCTCTTGGTCTATGCATAGATTCCTCATGAGCACAATTAAGTGTTCCAGAATACTCATTCTCCTCAACAGTGTCCATACTTTGTCATGATCTCAAAGTTCAGGAGGCTAAAAGTCCAAATTCAGAGCATCAGCTATAGGGAAAGGCTTTCTACTTCAGAGTCTGTAAAACGTGTTGCTATAAGTCAATGGTGGTGGTGGCGGCTGTGTGCCGTGGAGTCGGTTCTGACTCATAGTGACCCTGTACAGGGTTTCCGAGGCTGTAAATCTTTACGGGAGCAGAAAGCCTCATCTTTCTCCTGTGGAACAGCTGGTAGTTTCAAACTGCTGACCTTGTGGTTCGCAGCCTGATTCATAACCACTACGCTACCAGAGCTCCTATATAGTAACTCTCTATCACAGAGCAGAACTGCCCTGTAAGGTCTCTAAGGCTGTAATCTCTACAGGTGGCACTGTGGGATAAAGCACTAGACTGCAAGGTCAGTTTTAAACTACAAGGTCAGTGGTTCAAACTCACCAGCTGCTCCTTGGAAACCCTATACAGCGTCACTATGAGTTGGAACCGACTCAACAGCACTTAACAAAAACAACAACAACTTCTTTATCCCACAAAGCAGCTGGTTGGTTCATGTTACTAGCTTTCCAGTTAATAGCTGAGTGCTTAACCATTATGTGACCAGGTCTCCTGTCAGTATCTGTAGGCCTGGTGTTTCTTGGTTTCTTGGCAATCTTCACGTGGTATTTATGTTCTCAGTTTGTGTTTACTTGTCACTGTGCCTAATCTGTTCTTTTTTTATATATTTCGAAAAGGATTAGGTTTAAGATTTATCTTACTGATACGGTCTCACTAACATAACAGGAAATTTTATTCTCTAATTTTGTTCTCTAATGGAAGCTCTGGTAGCATATTGGTTACAAGTCGAGCTGCTAATCTCAAGGTCATCAGTTCGAAACTACCAGCCATTCTGCAGGAGAAAAATGAAGCTTTCTGCTCCTGTAAAGATTTACAGCCCCAGAAACCCTATGCAGGGTCGCTAAGAGTCAGAACCGACTCCATAGCACACCACCACCACCAATGGGATTACGTTCACAAGCATGTTGCTGTTAGGTCCTCTCAAGTCCATTTTCAACTCATAGTCACCCTTTGTTGCAGAGTCGAATTGCCTTGCACAGTTTTCTAGGTTGTAAAGGTGCCCTGGTGGTGCAGAGTTTAGCACTTGACTACTAATGAAAAAGTCAAAGGTTCAAACCCACCTGTCACTCCACAGAAAAAAAGATGTGGCAGCCTTGGAAACTCTATAGTGCAGTTCTACTCTGTCCTATTGTTGTTAAGTGCCTTGGAGTAGGTTCCAACTCATAGTGACCTGTAGAGGATTTACAAGGAACAGCTGGTGGATTTGAACCTCTGACCTTGTGGTTTGCAGTCCAGTGCTGATCCTCCAACAACACACCAGGAGACCGACTTTGTCCTTTAGGTAGTTGGAATCCACTCAAAGCAATGAGTTTGATTAAATCTTTACAGAAATCAAGTCTTTCTTCTGCAGAACCACTGGTGGGTTTAAATTGCCAACATTAGCAGCCAAGAACTTAATCATGGCACCACCAAGGATCCTTACCCACAGGTATCGGGGCTAGGATTCCAACACATTTTTGGGGAAACACAATTCCATCTATAATACCACCTGAGGCCCTGGTGAACCCTCAGCTTTTCTCACCCTTCACTCTACTATGCTTCTTCAAAGGAATGGACAGACCCCTTTCCTGAGCTGTGTGCCCTCAGCTCTGAACCCGAATCTGCTCAGTATGCCAGCACTTTTACTTTGGTGTTCCCTCATGGTTTCTGAGCTCATTTCCTCTTTGTTCTTCTGCCTGCCTCCCTGCCAAATTCCCTCTTGGCACTTTTCACTTTGTGGTACTGCTGGTTAATGTGCTGGACTGCAAAGTCAGTTTAAATTGCAAGGTCAGCAGTTCAAGTTCAGCCACTCCTTGGAAACCCTACATAGAGTCGCTATGAGTTGGAACCCACTCGATGGCACTTAACAACAACATCTTTCATGCACACCTCCCTCAAAATGCAGAACCAAGGGGTTCTCCTTCTTCAGGTTAACATGGCATGGGTGACTCAGCTGTCTTCAACAAAGCAATCTTGTATCTCCCTGAGTAAATTACATGGGGACAGAAGCTGGACTGTTGAACTGAACCTCATAGTGGAGCAGGTGGTGTGTCAAGGGCTGGCCCTATGACTGGGAGCTGGGCAGCATGGGCAGAAATCTCACCTGAGTCTGAGCAGGAACTTTGAGAAATGCTCCCAGACCCCATCAGTCTTGGGTGCCTGTGACCCAATTCACAGAAATCTCCTTGGGCCTAAACAGTACTGGAAACTAATTCAGGAAAGTGTCTGCAAGAAAAGGTAAAGATTTGGTCCCTGATGTTCCCCCAGCCAACAAGGTCCCAATCCATCTGGTCTCCCCAACTCTACCCAGTCACAATGTAGAGGTAGAGCTGGCCTCATCAAATGTCTTCCTGTCACCAGGTCACTCCTGTCTCTGGCCTGTTTGGGGGTGGGGTCTTAGAAAGCAGGAGAGAAAAGTCTGGTGAGTATGATGACATCACTCAGACACTCACACTCATTGGTTTAGGCCCACACTCCTAGATACACATGCACTCATACGCAAACACATGTCCCCTATCTTATTCATTTAGTCATACAACAAATATTTATGGTGTACTTACTCTGGGCTGGACACTGGTGTTACAGTGATGGACAAGGAGACCAAGACAAGTGGTCCTAACCTCTATGGTACTTACAGTTCAGCAGAGGAGAGAGATAATAAAGAGCAACAACAAAAAGAAAACCCCTGCTGCTGTCATATTAATCCTGACTCAGAGTGACCCTGTAAGATAGAGTAGAACTGCCCCAGAGGGTTTCTAAAACTGTACCCTTTATGGAAGCAGCCTTCTGCATCTCCCACTGATCTTTCTGTCAGCAGCTGAGAACTTAACCATAGCACCACCAGAACTGTTTATTAAATAGACACTTATACAAAAATGTTAAAGACATTAAAATCATAATAATTTTCCCATGGTGGAATGAGAGATATCATTGCTGATATCAGATGGATCTTGGTTAAAAGCAGAGAATACTAGCACAATGTTTACCTATGCTTTATTGACTATGCAAAGTCTTTTGACTGTGTGGATCATAACAACGTATGGACAACATTGTAGAGAATGAGTATTCCAGAACACTTAATTGTGCTTATGAGGAACCTGTACATAGACCAAGAGGCAGTTGTTTGAACAGAACAAGAGAACAATGAATGATTTAAAATAAGGAAAGGTGTGCAATAAGATTGTATTCTTTCACCATACTTATTTAATTTGTATGGTGAGCAAACAGTTCATGAAGCTGGATTATATGAAGAAGATGGCATCAGAGTTGGATGAAGACTTATTAACGACCTGCAATATGCAGATGATATAATTTTGCTTGCTGAAAGCAAAGAAGACTTAAAATACTTACTGATGAAGATCAAAGACCACAGCCTTCGATATGGGTTGCACCTCAATGTAAAAAAAAACAAAAGTCCTCACCACTGAACTAATAAATATCATCAAGATAAATGGAGAAAAGATTGAAGTTGTCAAAGACTTCATTTTGCTCATATCAACCATCAACATTCATGGAAGCAGCAGTCAAGAAATCAAATGATGTATTGCAATAAGCAAATCTGCTGCACAAGACTTTTTTTTTTTTTAATGTTTTATTGTAAATTATGTGATAGTTTACATGGGAGAACATTAGCTTTACATTCATCCTATTGTATACCCTTTCATTGCCATGGTTAAAATCCCCTTCGTGCATCATCAACCAACCAAAGGGTATACCCTGCAAGCCTTCCCCCTGGTCATCAGCACACAGCCCCTCTCCCTCTCTGGGTCTAGAGTCCCCAGCCATCCCTTCTCTCCACATCATCGTCTCTGCCTCCATCTCTGGTGTTACTGCTTCTCTGGGTAGGGTCCTGCATTCTGCTCTTCTCCCTGGATGCACAAGCCTTCTTATTTAAAATGTTGAAGAGCAAAGATATCAGTTTGAGGACTAAGGTGTGCCTGACCCAAACCATGGTATTTTCAATAACTTCATAAGCATCTGACAGTTGGACAATGAATAAAGAAGACCATAGAGAAATTGATGCATTTGAATTATGGTGTTGGAAAAGAATATTAAAAGTATCCTGAACTGCCAAAAGAACAAATGAATCTGTGTTGGAAGCAGTGAAACCAGAATGCTCCTCAGAAGCCAGGGTGACCAGACTTCATCTCTCATACTTCGGATATATTATCAGGAAGGACCAGTCCCTAGAGAAGGACATCATATTTGGTAAAAGTGAGAGTCAGCAAAGAAGAAGAAGACCCCAACAAGGTGGACTGACACAGTGGCAGCAGCAATGGGCTCAAGCATAGCAACAATTGTGAGGTTGGCGCAGGACTGGGTAGTGTTTCGTTCTGTTGTGCCTAAGGTTGTTATGAGTTGGTACCAACTCAATAGCACTAATTACAAAAGCAACATGGTGGGAGACTCCATTAGACTATAAGAAAAGAGAGTAAGTTTCCACCAGAGACCCCTCTTATGAAAATTGTGGGCTGTACCAGACAGCTCCCTGAGAGGACACTTGGCTTTCTGATTCTCACAAAGGGCACTTTTTGGACTAGCAGCAGTCTCCAATATGGTTTTATCTGGGAGTCAGTTTCACACCTCTCTCTCTCATACTCCAGGAATCCTGCTAACCCAAAAGATGGCTTGAATCCACCTTGAGACCGCTTGGAAGAAAGGCCTCTGAAACATCAGCCACCGAAATCCCTATGGCACACATTGCTACTCTGATACACATAGGGTTGCCATGATTGAGAATCAGCTTCACGGTAACTAGTTAACTGGCTATCTCTCATACCCAATCTCATAATGTCGCAAACTCAATATCTGAATCAATTTCACTGTCACACACATTTGCATAATCACCACATGTTTTTGTATTCAACATCATGTACAGGCTCACATGAGCACCAACACCCTATTACAGATGTAACTTGCACACCCACATATACACTGCCACAGTCTCATCAGACCCAGTTCTACACATGGCTTCTCACATACTACGTCACCCACACACACGCCGCTTCACTCTATTCACACACAACACATCACACCGTTTTACACACTCACACAGAGTCCTGTGCACACACAGGCGGCCACGCTCCTGTTAGACTTCTGGAGACAGGCGTGTGCAGCCCCTGATCACAGCTAAATGTCAGCGAGTCCCTCTCCTCCCAGTTAGAGATGAATTGTTGCTCTGGAGATATTTCATCCTTAATGCCTCCTGCTTGAACTGGAGCATGCGTCTCGGGGAGGTTACGTTTCTCCCAATCTGTCTGCTGCACACCCCCCCCACCCCCCACCCCCCGCTGGCTCAGGGAGCTGCCCTCGTGCCTCTCAGCTTTCACAGGGGAAAAAGAGTCTCCCTCTCCCCTTACAGTCTCTCCCCACCTCTTCCGTCCCGCCAGCTCAGTTCCTGGCTAGAGAACAAAGCCTAGGCAGCCGCCTAGACCCCCTCCCCAGCTCCCAGCACAGGAGTTGTCCCAGAGCTTAGGGCCATAGCCTAGTCACATCCCACCCCCATCCCAGCTGCTAACTACATTCAGAACCAACTCTTAGATTCCATGGCTTAGAGAGGAGTTGTGGGTAGAGGAGGAGGGTCTGGCATTGGGAGACACCTACATCTTCACCCCCTCCTTCTCATACACTAAAAAAAAAGTCTAAATGATGCTGATGTGAGGGCAGATGGGCACAACCTTCCAGGAGACCACAGCAAGACCATGTTCAGAGTTTCATCATAATGAAATACCAGGGATTATCTAGATAGTTTAGCTTCAAGAGGTTCATCTCAGTCTTGTTTAAAATAAGGAAAAATTGGAAATAAACTAAGCGTCCCACAGTAGGACTGGCAATGGGGCAACCATCTGCAGAATATCATGCAGCCATTAAGATGATGGCATCATTGAGAAGTGTCTACAACGTAATGTTGAGTTTTAAAAAGCAGGTTGCAAAACAGTATGTATATAAATGCAATATGGTTTCCTGGACTGAATCCTGGAATAGAAAAAAGGACATAGTGCAAAAACTGGTGACATCTGCAAAAAGTCTGTGGTTTAGTTAATAATAACGTAGCATGCTGGTTTCTTAGTTTTGACAAAGGTGTCAAGGAGATATAAAATGTTAACATGAGGGGAAACTGGGCAAGAAGTACATGGAAGCTCCCTGCATTGTCTTTATAACTTTTCTGTAAATCGAAAATTATCCAAAAATGAAATGTTTATTTAAAAATCATTAAGTCTATAAAATGTGATTGCTCCATTTTGGTCTTTAACAAAATATATATACAACACAGTCTGGGAGATATCCATCAATATGTTATTATTATATAATTCAGAGAGGTGGAATTATGGTCCTCTTCATTTTAATTCATTTTATTTTCTGAATGTTCTGATTTTTTTTTTTTTTTAAATAAGGAATGCATAACATTTTTATAATTTTTAAAAATCAAACCTGGTGTCATTGGGGATGCTGAGAGTGGCTCAACTTCCAGCTACCACCTCAGTCCCCAACATAGGCTTGCTGAGGACCTGAAGGTCTTGAGTCCAGACATTCTGGACAACATTTTTCACTTGTCTTCAGCCACTAATTTGCATGACAGCCAGCCCCTCACCCCTGGAAACTCCAGAATTTCAGGATCTGAAATTCTCTTCTTTGGCTCCAATCTCCAATCCTCTCACCTCGCTCATTCTCTCATCCCAACTGACTTGTTCTCCAGTCCCTGAAACCTTCACCTTCTCCCAGTCCATCATCCCCCATGTGGCTTCACTCCCTCCCTCCCTACCCTGGACCCATATCAGCCACTTGAACCATGTGCTTCCTGCCTTGACAAATTCCTGCCCTACACACCACCACCATCCACCTGTCTGGCTCCCATTCCTGGGAATGCTGGAACAGATGAAAAAAAAAAACTGGCCCATTCATGCTGCCTCAATTTATCTCTAGTATATGGAATAAATATTCCTTCACCTATGAGTGACTCCCAGTACAATTCCTACAACTGTTGCAAATGTCCTATGCAAACCTTCAATTTTCTGCTTTATCAGGGCTGTCCTTTAACTTGACTTGAAATTTTCCCCTATCTGTCCCCAAGGGAGTGC
This sequence comes from Chrysochloris asiatica, assembly GCF_000296735.1. Taxonomy (NCBI): domain Eukaryota; kingdom Metazoa; phylum Chordata; class Mammalia; order Afrosoricida; family Chrysochloridae; genus Chrysochloris; species Chrysochloris asiatica. Next base: position 27,984,298 of record NW_006408521.1, on the reverse strand, counting down.
AATGGCTCTGTAGGACAAGCACTGAACTGCAAACCACAAGGCCCATGGTTGAAGCCCACCAGCTGCTCCACAGGAGAATGATGATGCTTTCTGCTCCAGCAAAGATTTATAGCCTTCAAAACCCTATGCAGGATATATGACGGGATCAATGTGAAGCTAATGTCCTCCCATGTAAACTATCACATAATTCACAATAAAGTATTAAAAAACAAAAACAAAATAATTTTAAAAACCTGTTAACATTAAAAAATAATAATAAATAAACAACCTTATGCAGAACTGGCTTACAAGCTTTCAATAGGGAACCTAGTTAAAGAGGGTGTGGGGAAAGGTAGAATCTCCACTGAGTGGTTTCCAACCTGTCTGGATGAGGCTGATGAAAGGAGACGGGGATAAGGTTCTTGTGGTTCAATAGTGAATAATTGCTATCAGGACTGACCATGAGGGTTGGAACGGTAAAGGTAGACATTTTGTAACAAAAGGAGGGGAGTGTTAGATTTTGCAATCCAGGAGCGGAGGTCCCTGGAATCATCAAGGGAGAAAAGCAAAGTGTGGGACCCTATCCAAAGAAGCAGTGACACCAGAGACGGAGGCAGAGATGATGATGTGGAGAGATGAAATGGCTGGGAACTTTAGACTCAGGGAGGAAGAGGGGCTGTGTGCTGATGGCTAAGGGGCTGAGGGGCAGGCTTGAGGGGTGTACCCTTTGGTTGTTTGATGATGCAAGGAAGAGACTGTAATCATTGCAATGAAATGAAATAAGATAAGATGAATGTAAAACTAATGTTCTCCCATGTAAACTATCATATAATAATTCACAATAAAAACTTAAAAAAACAACCCTATGCAGGGTCACTATGAGTTGGAACCAGCTTGATGGCACTTAACAACAACATCTGTCTCCAAAACCAACAGGCTACCACAGAATTTCCCTGGATCATCATCACCCTCTTTCTTCACTCCTTTGAGGATGAAGAGTTCCTTCTGAATACCTCTCCTACATCTTTCCAGAGCTTTTTCCATCAATTATCTTCTACAGCTTATCCATCTTGACTCTCCCTCCCTCTGAGGAGCTAGCTCTTGTCTCTTTCTCCTGTACAAACCTTCAAGAGAAATCACTCTAATCACCTCTAGTTCTTTGCCACTCACTCTCTACTCGATACACACCACTGTATAGTCTCTTAGAGTCAGTCACCTATAACCTTGAATAACCAAAACCACTGGCCACTTACTCTGTCCTTCTCACTGGTGGCTCTGCAAAACTTGATAGCAATTCCCTCCTTAAAAAAATTTTCATGATCTTGGGGACACTCACTCTCTTTGTTTTCCTCCTAACTTTTAAAATAATCCTTTTTAGTCTCCTCTGACACTTTTCTCTTCCCCAACTTCCTAAATAAAGGAATCATCAGGATTCAGTTACCAGTATTATCTTGTTCCGTCTCTCACTCTCTGACAAGCTCACAATTCATCTAATTTCAACTAGTCTTCTCTTTAGAAAAATCTCTAATGGATCACTCCAGTTCTAACATTTCTTCTGAGCTTCAGTCTAGAATTTCCAACTAAGCATCTCAAAGTGGATGTTCCAGGGGCACCTTCTACTCACTGTGATCACACAAACCTCATCATCTCCAACTCTCATCCCCAACAAATCCTGCCCTCAGACTTCAACCATTCTTTCAAACAATCAAGCTTAATACCCAGGAGTCACCTGGACTAAACCCTCCCCCATCTCCCACGAGGTCTTTTCAAACACCAGGTTTGGTCAATTCTACAATAGCCCTGTCTCTTGTCTAAAACTTTGTGCTCTATCCTCTCTGCTCCCAACTGGTCTGGCCTTTTTTCCCTGGACGATGGCAATCTTCATCTGTGACCATCCTGCCTCTCATCTTGCCCCAACTCATGCTAACCCCAACATAACAACAGCCTATTCTTCTGAAAACTAGGTTGACTATATAATGCATTATCTAAACCAGGATGGTTTAAAGAATGGGAGATGCTCTTAAAAGTAATTAGAATGAACCCCTGTGGCTTTGTTTCCAGCCAAGCAGTAGACAGGTATACAGGTGAGGTACGCACACCATGGAATGATCAACCATTCAAGATCAAAAGGGCAGTATTTACCATAGGACAAAATTCAGAGGGGTTGGGCAGGAAGGTTGAGTGGAAACAAGAATCATAGGGAGGAAGTGGGAAAACTGATATAGCATGGAGGGAATTGTAATCATTGAAATGAAACAAAGCATAAGATTTGTTGAATGTAAAACTGATGTTCTGTTTTCAATGCACAATAGAAAGTTTTAAAAATAATTAGAATGAGACAGTACGCATAAACTGGAACTGTCCTGAGCATATGGTTATCCTACCTAAAACGCACATTTGACCACATCCCTTTCCTATTCAAAGACCTTCTATGACTCCCATTGAATCTTATTTCAAGTTCATTGGCATTCAAGCCCCACCTTTCAGCTTCCCTCCTACTGTTCACCTATCCCATGCACCTTATTTTCCTAATAAGTTGAATTGCTCACTGGTCCTTGGACTTGACTCATATTATCCCAGTCCTCTGTTTTTGTTTACTCTGTTTCTTCCTCCAGAAATTCCTTTTCCCTAACTCTGCACTCCAAACCTTAGTTCAAGACCCAAACCACAAAATACCTTCTATAGTCTCCCTTCATTCTTTACTTGCACCTCTCTAATACCGCTTTGCATGTCCTCCTTAACATTATATTACCTCTACATGTGGCTCCATTAAAGATGCTGATCAGTGGCTACACACAATCCCTTTTCTAGGAAACTGCCCCACTCCCAGCCAGCTCTGGGATTGTGGCCTGGCATTAAAAGATGAGCTGGGCCAATCCAAGTTCATCTCCTGGGAATTTGAACTATGAAATACTGAAAGACTAGAGCAGTTAGCGGAGGTGATGTAGAGAGAGACTCAGAAAGGCCGGCTGGTCAAATGCAAGTCACAGTTATGAGAAATTATGAGAACACACAGGAAGCTCTCAGTGCCGTGTGGGGGTCAGGAGCAGTTCCAAGCTGGGGCTCTGGAGGCAGACCAGAGTGAGAATCCTCACTCTTCCATTTCCTGGCTTGAACCTGGGGCAGGTAGCCTAACCTCCTTGAACCTCAGCGTTCTCATATGTATAATAGGGATAATGCTATTAACTAGCTCATAGCATTCTTATGAGGATTAATTGAGATAAAGCATGAAAACCAATGTGCCTGGGACCTAGTAAATGCTGAGCACTAGTTAACATCTTACTATCAACAATTGTGAGGTTGGCCCAGGGTGTGCATAGGGTCACTATGAGTCAGTACCGACTCAATAGCACCCAACAACAGCAATGGGTTGGAACTGACTCGATGGCACTTAACAACAACAACAACATCAACATTATTACTAGTATTGGTTCCTTAATATTAATGAGGAGATAGACACAGAAAAAAGAGATGCTGGGAGATTCCCCTCCACCTCACCATGAGAGAGAAGCTGGTCCCTGGAGCTGCCTCCATCCCTGCTTTCTGGGCCCAGTTCCAGGGACAAACCATGTGCTTCCAAACAAAAGGCCCTGCTTTTGCTAGTGATTGCTCACGTGAGCTGGTGTTTCTTGCAAATGGAAGGAGCCCTACCCAGATCCCTGTCTTTCCCTTGGGTCTGGACTCAAGCTCCTCACCATTCAGAAAAATGTTTTATCTACCTAGTACCCAACCTAGGCCTTGAACCAACTGATGTTTGGTGAATGAATAGATGAATGAATGAATTAATGAGTTCCCAAGTGCTCTCCAGAAAATCTATGAAAAGGCCATTTACAAAACACTCAGAAGACCACGGGGTACGGGGTTGGGGAAGAGTCAGGTCTCTGGTTCCCAACCCTATCCCTCAAAGCAGGAGAGAAGGAAGGTTAGAACTAGGATCATTTTGGAAGACCGAGGCTACAGGGTCCTCTGACTCCAGAATGGGGCAACGGGGTCATAGTACCTAGATCACAAAAGAGGCACTGGGAAAAGAAACACTGAGAGTCAAACTGGCAGTCTGCTACACACCCCAAAGCCTGGCTCCTCTCTTGTGCAGCCTCATCCCCTTCCTTCCTCTTCCCATCTCCCAAATTCCAGTCACACTCATGTCTTTTCAGACTTACCAGGTTCTGTGCTTTTATTCAAACTGCTTCTTCTCCCCTCAGGTGCCTGTCTCTGCCTTCACCCCTAGAGAAAACTCCTACCCATCTTTAAAATCCAAACTCAGAGGCTGGCCCCTGCTAGACTCTTCTCTGAATTTCCCTACAGGGTTACCTGCTCCTGCTCTGTGTTCCCAGGGTCCTTTTGGAGATTTGTATGAATCATAGTTATTTGCTCTAATTACCTGTGCACGTGTCTGTCACCCTATGAGAAGGTTTCAAAGACAGAAATTATGTCCTGATCATCATTGTGTCCCCAGCACTTAGCAAGGGACTTGGCACACAGGAGGTATTTGATGTTTGTTGACTGACTATATGAGTGTATGAGTAGATTAATGAGCAGTTTCTTCCAGCTCTGGGGTCCCTAGGTCCTGTTGTTTTCTTCTCTGTGTGTGTTGGGCATTTGTTCACCAAGAGTCTTCCATTGTCCTGTGATGATTTCTCCTGATGGTACCACCATCCCTCTCCAGTTTCAAGCAATATCTGGTCTCCACATTGCAGGATTATGGATCTCGAGGCTGGAGATTTGAGAACTAGGTACTAAGAGGGGACCACAGGAGAATGAAGACAATGATGGGATGGGATAGGGACCTTATTCTGTCTTCATCAGCCATTTGGGGCCTGACAGGTTGATCCAAGTTCTCCCTCTCAGACAAGCCTCTGACCTGGCTGCGGGGCATGGCTGCCGCTTGCCTGTCCTCCTGCCTCCCCAGGCCCATGGCTGAGCGGCTGGCAGAGGCAGCACTGGGCCAGCCCGAGCAGACAGCCTTTTGCGATTGCTGGCTCCAGGCCTCCCAGCCCAGCTTGTAGCTCCCCCCAGAGTGGCGGGATTGATTGGCTGCAGCCAGAATGGGCACCAGTCTCCCTGGCTTGGACAGAAACGGGGCCATCTGTTACACCTCTAGTTAAAAGTACATAAAGTTGAGCATTTGTGCGCCGACAATACCACCCCTGACACCCTCCACGCGGCACAGCGCTCCGGCTCCTTGGCAGGCTTGTGCTCCGCGACAGGCCGTTGCAGCAACGCCTACACTCTGGCTCGGCTGACACCACCAGAGGCACACGGCTCCACCCTCTGGCAGCCTGGCCCAGCTGGGCTGGGCAGGGCTGAGCCAGGCTGGGTCCAGTCTAGAATTCCCACCTGTATTAGAAGAGAGAAGGGATAATGAGGGAGGTGGAATGTTGGTTAAGGACTCCTACCCCAGCCCAGGGTGCCTAGGATGCAGAGAATGCCAGACTTCAGTCTCTGATTTGGGGAGACCCAGGACAGCTGCTCATGCCAGTCCTAGGGGGCAGGCTCCAGGTGGGCCTGGAGTGGCTCTGGGCTTGGGCCAGACCTTGGGTTTTCTGGGCCAACCCAATTAGAAAAGTCCATTTTGTTACTCAATAAACTCATGTATGTTGAGTTCAGAGTCCCCAGGGAGGCATCTTATACCAACTGAGGGGGCAGCATTGAAAGAAGATTGGCTTTGGGATGTTCATCTTGGGTTCTGAGTTCTAGCTCTAGCCAGGCCAGTCTACCTACCCCCTAAGACTATTGTGGGCATTCCTATCTTTGTTTCTTTGTTCTTGTCACACATCACCATCCAACCTGGAATATTCTGTTTCGTCCTTCCAACCACTGAATTCTACTCATCCTTCCAAACCTAGCTCTAGTTCCAGCTATACCAGGCAGGCTTTTTGACTACAAGGCCCTTCCCTGCTCTGATCTCCTACAGGCCTTCTCCATCTGAATGGTTTTCACGGGGCTTATTCCAGTATGAGACTCAAGCTCTTTCTGAGCAGGCAGAACTTGGCTGACTTGTCTTAACCCACAAACTAGCACAGAGCTGGGTATGCAATGTGAGGGAAGTCTTCATAAGTGTCACTTGGGTGTAGGGCAGGGGAGATTGACTTCAGAGGTGGTCAGGCTCCCCCAGTGGCCTCCCTAAGGGCTCTACTGGCCTCTGTCTGGAAAGCAGATGGCTAGATAGGCAGACAACTTTTTGACATTTGTTTACTTGTGTGTTTGTTCAATAAACACTAAACACTTGCTGTGTGCCTACTCCTATGCCAATTATGGAACAGAAGGGGAAATCAAAAATTGTTTTAAAAAAAGAGAGAGATCAGACACAATCCCTGATGTCAAAGAGTTTAATCATTAGTACAAGACATGAGTCCAGTTCATAAATAATAACTATAATGCAAGGAACCAACCAAAATGCATAGAAATGACCTTTGTCATATGCAATAATAGACTCCCAGAGCTGGAAAGGTCAGACACTTTGATAGCCTATCCTAGGCAGAGAAACACATTAATATACACTGCATGAGATAATGTAGATAAAGCTCTTAGAAAAATGCTTGACACAAAATATGTGACCACAGAATGATGACGATGATGATGATGGGGGAAGATTATCATTATTCTCAGCAGACTCAAAGCCCCGCCTGGCCTGCATAAGCCTCATGTTGGGAGAAGTCTCACTTCCATACAAGGCAGCTCATTCCACTGGTTTTTTTGCCTGCCAGAAAGCCATTCCCAAGGATGAGCTGAAAACAACTTCTCCACTCAGCCTGATTCCATCCCTGGGGTCACACAGAAAGCTGGGGTTAGGGAGAAGCAAGTGAGGTGTCTCAGGGACAAGATTTATACAACTCCTACAGGTCTCCTTCAATTTTCAACCTAGCACTTCACTTGCCTCCCCTCTTGCCACACAGTCTGTGCTCTCCTGCAGAACCAGCCTCTAATTAGGAAGCATTAGATTCACAAGTACCCTAAGCCTCTGAGGAAACGCCTACCTTCATCCTTCAGGATGTGAGGTGGTCTGGTATAGTTAATCTCTACCCTCAAGAATGGGCAGAGAGGAGGGACTGAGAATTATGAGAGGATGGTAATCAGAGGACGCTTCTCCCATACAACTCATCCTGTCTTGCCTGGTACAAACCCCTTTCAAATCAGTAGGCCCTAAGGACATTGGCAATAGCTATGGAAAGTCTTGTGACTGTTTCTCCTTGCGTGGGGGCGGGGAGGAGAGGTTGCTTGCTTACGTGCCATAGAATCAGTTCCAACTCATAGAGACTCTGTATAGGGTTTCCAAGGCTATAAATCTTTACGGGAGCCGAAAGTCTTACCTTTCCACCTCAAAACAGCTGGTAGTTTCAAAACTGCTGATCTTGAGGTTAGCAGCCCAACTAGTAACCACTATGTTACAAGAGCTCCTTGGGGAGGAGTGGTAGGGAACCAAATGTAAAGATTATTTTAAAAACCTAAATCCACTGACTTCTAGTCAATTCCGATTCATAACTCATATCCCTACAGGACAGAAGAGAACGGTTCCATAGACGATAAATCTTTATGGAAGCAGACTGCCTCATCTTTCTCCTGATGAACACAGCTGGTGGATTTGAACTGCTGACCTTTCTGTTAGCAGCCCAATGCTTAACCTACTGCACAACCGGATCCCTTTGAAGAGCTTATGTTGTTGTTGTCATATGCCATGGAGTCAGTTCCAACTCATAGCAACCCTGTACAGGGTTTCCGAAGCTGTACATCTTTAGGGGAGCAGAAAGCCTTATCTTTCTCCCATGGAACAGCTGGTAGTTTCGAACTGCTGACTCTGAGGTTCACAGCCTGATTCCTAACCACTACGCTACCAGAGCTCCTGTGTAAAGCTTATAGGCCATGGAAAATTCTAGGTGATGGGGAGACAGGGAGTAGGAGGACTGCAAGAGAGAGAGAGAGCTTGAGTTCCCTGCTTAGCTTAATATAGTCTTGATCCTCAGTCTACTGCCCTATGTACACCAGGATACACTGGCAGTAGAATGGAAGCCAACAGGAAAAAGGGATATAAAGTTCCTAGATATGTAATCTATTGTGCTCTTTCTCAGATGGTTTCCCTCAAACACATTATTTGCCTTTCCTGGTGTGGTGCTGTAAGATCGCACTGGACTGAGAATCACCACGTGGTCTGTGGTCTGCAACTCAAACCCTATGCAGGGTGGCTATGAGTTGGAGTTAACTCAACAGCACTCAAAAACAATAACAATGAGCCTCAGTTTGCTAGCTGTAAAATGGGACTGCAAAAGCTGCTTTTCCACCTGCATGAAGGCTGTGGGAGGGCCCCTGTGACAGATCAAGATCCTTACCAGGATTTAGTACTTGAGTCACTTGCATCAGCTAGGGGTGAGGCCCAGGCATACCAGACCCTCTGGACCTCTCGCAAACAGGTTGCACTCTGTCCCCTCCCTACCTGGATTGAGATCCCTCTTGGCTATGTTGCCTGAAATAATTTCTGCCTTTTGCCATCTCTTTGTTTCTCTGAACCCTCTTGGGCCCTGTCTCTACAAACACCTTCTTCTTTCCTGTTTTAATAGCCTCTTCAGCCTTCTAGGAACCTGGGCAGACACAGAATTCTCCTTCCCTTTTCTTATACTAGCAAACCAAGGCCCAGAGTGATTACAGATGTGGGTGGGACTTGAACCCAGTTTTTCTGAGCCCCTTATCCTAGGTTGGGGCCCGCGGGTATCTGAGAGACGCGCTAGCCTGGATGCGGGAACTGAGACTCTCAAGCGAGAAGGGCACCAAGGACGCTAGGTGTGCGCAGGGCGGGCGCGCGTCGGGGACTGAGCTTCCCCCTACTCGCCAGCAGCAGGCGCTGTGGCGGAGGCGCCCTCAGCCCAGGAGCATTAACTTAAGAATGGCTCACACTAATATCCCTGGCTGTGTGGAAACAGCGTTTTATTAAATGCTTCACACAGATTTGGTATAATAAAGATGAATATATTATATCCTTTGCCTCCCCCAGAGTGAGACAATAATAAGAAAAAGAAAAAAACCCAGTAAAATGAAACATAAATACAACGTAATGGGACTTGTGGCTGAGGGACGCGTGGCCTGCAGCCGGGGCTTAAGAAGGGGTCGCCCGGGAATCCGAATTTAAGCCTTTCTCTCCGACCGGCGTGTCCCAGGACTCGGCTGGCAGTCTGTCCACCTCTGTTCCCGAACAGCCAGTCCGACCTCTGCAGGCGCCCCTGGAGAGGTAAAAAGGGCAGGAGACCCGCCGAGTCAGCCCCCAGCACCGGGGCAAGGCCGTCCCCAAGCTCCTTCCCCTTGAACCAGACAGCCAGGAGCATGGACAGTCAGGACAACAGTCTAAGCGGACAGACTGTCTGGAAGAAGGAAAGATTGGGGAATGATGGCTTCTTTCTACCTTGGCCCTGCCGCCCTCTCAGGGCTCCCGGGAAAGTTGCCTTAACCTCCCTCCTCAAGGATTTTCCCAGAACACACCGGAAGTCCCTCCTCGGGTCTTACTAGAGTTCTTTTCCAGACAGTGCCCAATTCGTTTACCTGAAAAGAATTCCAAAGCTTTCCCAGCGCGAAGTGAAGGGATGGGGAGGAGCGCCTGGAGATTCAGCCTTCCTGCTTTGAGGCTCCATTACTTGTTTTAGGCGAAGCAACTAAGTTTAAATGCAAGGGCAGCTCCGAATTGGATCGGGGTTCGAATCCCGTCTGTGGCACTAATTAGCGCGATGCAAACTTAGCCTCAGCTTCCTCTCTGGTAAAAATGTATACGTAGAGAAGACAGGAGAGAGGTTTCTAATGCATGGCACCTCACCAGCTGTTAAAAAATGAAAGAAAGAAAAGAGAAAAAAGAAGAAAAAGCAGCTGTCATCGACTCACGAAATATGTTGTGCCGTCGAGTCGGTTCTGACTCATAGGCAACCTGTGTAGAGTTTCCAAGGAGTGCCTGGTGAGTTTCAACTGCCAACTTTGCGGCTCAAACCGACCTTAAGGTCCTGTGTGTGTGTGTGTGTGTAT
>NW_006408521.1:27942733-27974223 GCF_000296735.1 Chrysochloris asiatica | reverse complement strand
TTTTTTTAAGGAAAGAGTTGAGATTTATTTCATTGAGTGGCGTTGGTAGGACGCGTGGACCTCCCATCTCCAAGGGTCCCTGACCCGCTGCGCTGGGCTGCCTTTTCTACCTTACTGTTAGACTGCTTTGCTGCAAGCGGCGCCCTCCAAATTAAAACAACAACAAAGGCCATTTCAGACGTAGAATTCTTGCACATCTCACCTCCTCCTCAGATTCCAACGCTAGCAACTTGTTTCCAAAACGAATGAAAAGGCTCAGTCTGCCTTCACCCTCCCCCAAACTGCTTTTTGCCTGGGTCAAGGCTCAAAGGTTAGGAGGCTGAGCCTAGACCTCTCGGCGGCGCGCCGTGGAGTCCTCTGAGGTCAAGGTGGCAGCAGCCCCACCTCACCTGTTTTGCGAAGATACTGAGTCTTGGCCGGGAACCCAGCCTCCCGCAGAGGCCTCGGGAGAAGCGGAGCGAGTCCAGGGCTCCCCAAAGGCCAGAGGCTGCGTCCTCCCCTCACCTACTGGGAACTCGTTTAGAGGAAGAGGAAAGAAAAATGCTTGGCGAAATTATTGGAGGATGAAAAGCGGGAGGAAATTCCCAAAGAAGCTGGGGGTGAGGAGGAAAAGGAAGCCAAAGGGGGAGAACTGCCTCCCACGAGGCTTTGGGGTCAGACTTTGAGAAGCTGAAGAACTGGAGACCCATTCCCGCCGGACCCAGGCGGGGCAGTGGGTAGGTCCCAGGGTCTGGGCTCAAGCTTCACCACGTGGAAGGAGGAGGCTGCCGGGAGGAAGGGAGGGGATGGAGGGAAAAGTGTGAAGGGATGTAGGAAGGAACTGGAAGATATGGTGAGTGGGATCCCTCCACAGTAGGAGCCCAGGGACCTGTGATGGTGGTGTGCCTTGGAGTCGGTTCATAGCCACCCCGCATAGGGTTTCTGAGGCTTCAAAGCCTCTTCTTTCTCCCGTGGAAAGGCTGGTAGTTTCGAACTGCTGACCTGGAGGTTCACAGCCCTACTCGTAACCAGACCTGTGGTACGTGTCAAAAACCCAGGGCAGTTGGGTCGCTCAAACGAAATAAGGCTGCGGGCGCTACACACAAAGCTTCTCTCCCAGGCCCTAGCCTGGTGAGGCCTGGCGACCCTGCCTGCACGCGGTCAAGTGCGGGACTGGCTGCGGAGCTACTGACGCGGCCTGGACTGGATCCGCGGCTAACGGAGAGGTGGCGGCAAAAAACTGAAAATATGGGGGGCCAGGGCGGGTGGAAAGAAGGATCCTGGCCCCGGCGAGCCGCCGCAGGGAATTGAGTCGAGCCCGGGCTGCAGTCACACCGCCCACCTTCTCTATGTCTCTGGGGACTGTGGCTGCCTGGCTTTCCCTCAGGCCCGGGCCTGTGACTCCTTTTCCAGACTGGGACCCTCCACCTGTTTTCGTTTGCCCAAAGTCTTGGGGCACCAGGGCATCTCAGCTGGCACAGCACTGCACAGCTGGCGGTCCCCACAACCCATGGGGCCCAAAGGAATGGCGGACTTGGCCAGGGGTCTTCTACCCAGCCCCACCTTCCTCTAGAACGCTGTGCTCTCACCCCCCTCGTCAGGGGCAGGAGGGGTGGCGCGGGTTAATGCAATGAGCCCCCGCACGACTGCTGAATTATTCACGTGCAGTTTATTGCGAGGAGCCTGACTCAGGCCTTTCCCCCGCCGCCTAGCTAGTATGTTCCGATCCCGTGTTTCCTCTCCTCTAGCGCTGGGGTCCTCTGTCTATTCACCGGGCTTAGCACTGACCCCGCTGCCTGCCGCCTGCGCCGTTGCCATTGCGCAGACAGTGCGACCCCTGAGAATGGAGGGCATTGCTTAGACTCCTCTCCCGGGGTCCCTGGGGCCCACTGGGTTAGTGAAAAAAGAGAGGGGCAGGTATTGGAGCTCCTGTGTGAGAGGCACAAGAAAAACCCTGTACACGCCTCCGCAGCACCAAACAGCCACCAAGGGATCCCACTAGCTCCTACCGCAGGCGGCAGACCCACCAGGGTTGAACCGAGGATTAAGGCTCGGCCATTCCCAGCAGCCCACAGCCCAGGCAACAAAGGAGAGAAGTATGGGGCATGCTGGCTTATGCTTATGCTTCTAGCCAAATGTTCCCGGTGTTTCAACTCTCAACTCAAATGCCACTCCACTGGCTACTGAATTGGACACCCGCTACTCAGGTTCCTTTACTCTTGTCAAAGACCCCTGCATTACTGGGAGGGGGTGTCTGATTCCTACCCATCACACTTGCTCCTTCACCTTCTCCCATCTTCGATCCAGAACTCAGGAACCACCCCAACCCCGAAATGGCTGAAGATCATTAAAGAATGAGGTTTCTGCCCCTCTGTGTTTGTTGAAGATGGGAGTGGCTGGGGTTCCCATGTATCTGCACACAGCTGGTAGAGACACTGCATGAACACTCCCCGTCCCCAACTATGGTCCTTTTTTTGGGTGCAGGCTGAGGTTGCTGCCTGGATCTCTCTTTGCCTCTTTATTTACTCATTTAGTTTATTCATTCAAGAAATGCTTGGGGAGCCCTGGGTGTTTGCCAGGCTGCATAGAGAGGCATGGAGAGGAGATTTGGGTCTTTCCTTGCCAAGTTCACAGCCAGGTGCAGAGACAGACAGAAGAGAAGACAGACAGACAGTGACTCCAAGAAGAGCACAGAGAAGTTGAACAGAGCAGAAAGGGTTTCCCCCAGATATGAGTTCAGAGCTGAGCACCAAAGACAGAACAAGAGTGCCAGAAAAAAGAGACATTCAGCCTTGGGGTGAGGGCCTTCAGAGCCAAGGCTTAGGACCAAAGGCAGGGCTGTTCTGGAGGCTGTAGAGTATGGGCCCCTAAACCTTGAGCACGTCCTGGGTATTTGTCTCTTCTCATCTCTCCCTGTCTCTGTGGTCTCTGCCTGCCCCCAAGACTTCCCAGGGTCATTCCTACTTCCAGACTTTCATGAGTCCATCTTCCCATGCAGGGATGAAGAGCCAAGAGGAGGCTGGCCCATGTGGTGGGGTCTCTCGCAGTTACTAGACTGCAGGGGTCTAGTTGATGAAAGAATGGGGAAAGGAGAAGCAGGGAGGAGAACTCTCTGAAGGAGTGCCCTCCTCCTTGCCAACAGAGGCCCTGAGAGCTAGGCCTGGCCAGAGAGAGCAAAGCAGGTCAAGAAGTAGACATGAGCCCGGCCTGAATTTTGAAGCGACTCCCTTTCTGCTCCTCAGGTTTGGGTGGGGTACAGCTTCGACCTCATTGGTTTGCTTCTGGCTTTAACTTTTTCCCAACCTCATTGAGAACTCAATGAGTTATGTAATAATCCTTTCCCTACCCCCCCACCCCAAAAAAATGTGACCACCCAACCTCTTTCTCTTTCTCACTCACACACAAATTTACATACAACCTCTGGAATCTGCAGAGCCCTTGAGACTCACTCAAAGAGCCCTTAAGAGCCCCTGGTTAAGAACACTATGGTTTACAGATTAATAACACAGGCTTGAATAGAAAAACACAGTCTTCAAATCTTGATTACTCTAAAACAAACCATGTGGTTTAAAATAGGTTGCATAACCTTTCTGTGCTTCATTTCCTTATATGTAAAATAGAAATAATAATAGCAGTAGCTGCCTCTTAGGGTTGAACGTTGTTGTTGTTAAGTGCCATCAAGTCATTTCTGACCCATAGTGACCTAGTATAGGGTTTCTGAGGAGCAGCTGGTAAGCTTGAACTGCCAATCTTGCAGTTCAAACAGCTTTGTAGTCTGGTGCATTAACCCACAGCGCCACACCAGGATGCCAGGGTTGAATAAAAGAAATGAAAAATGGCATTAAAACTCAGCCTGGGATCAGGTACATGGTAAGGGTTTATAGTATTTATTGTCATGGTTTTTGTTGTTACTACAGCAGTCCAGAGTAGAATCTAAAAACCAAGCAGGCAGGGCAGCAGGAGGAGGCTCTATTAGAGTCTATCTCCAGGTAGTAAGAAGTTTCAAATTCATGTGGAATGTCAGAGGAACAGATTCCTTGGGGGGGGGGGGGCGGCTATCTGAATTGGACACGTTAATTTCAAATGGTCTCATTATTTTCTCTAAGGGCAGTTCTGGCCTGAGAGTCAATGCTGGGGTTACCTGAATAATCTGGAAAGGAATAGGGATACCAAAGTAGTCCAGCCTGAGTCTGAAGGAGCTTGGGGTGGGGGTTGGGGGATTACATGAATTATTCTCCTGTGCTAAGTAACCCAGAGAGTTTTGCTTGAGTCTACAGGGTTCCCTTATCCTGGAAATTCATTCAACACTCTCCTTCCTCTTTATCTGGAATATTCCACAAACTGATTTCTTCCCCTTCCACAGAAGGAATAAGGCTGGACTCAGGATAAATCAGCAGTGAGCAGAAATTCTGGTATTAGGAGACAGTGAAGGCATGGTTTTAAAGCCAGGCATTCCCTCTGTAGAGCAGACTCCAGGGACCAGCTGCTTCCACTCAGTCCCAGGCCAGAGGATGTTGGCCCAGTGGACTGAGGCAGGAGCACCCCAGAGTGTGTTCTTTGCCCCTGCATCAGGTCTCAGGGGTGGAATGTGGTGAAATGGCTAGGGCCCAATGGTGATTGGCAAGGTTCCTTCACCAGCATCTCCTACCCACTGTCCCCATTTGGCTTCTCAAAATCTCCAAAACTCCCCTTCTTAAAGGAGATACTGGAGACCCAGGCCATTCCACTCCCAGATCATATATTCATTTATATCCCATTTGCTCGATGGAGATTCATTCAACCAAAAGTGGGTACCCAGTTTGAGGCCAAAGGAATTCCCAAATTGAGGTGCCTGCCCTCAAGAATCTCTTAGTCTTAAGGGGAGGGTCCAACCTGCAAATTCAAAATACAGTCCATTTCTTGAATGAGATATGCAGGAGAAGGTCAGAGGATTTGGGCTCCCAGAAGTCTAGAAGATACCAGTCACCCACACACAGGATTGTGTTGAGGAAGGGTAGGTAGGTGGAGCACTTGGGCTGGCTTCAAAGAAGATGAACTAGGAAGAGCCACCAGGGTTCCTTTAAAGGTAGCAAAACAACAAAATCAAGGGTGGTGCCATGTGCTCCATGGCCCCCAGCCTCCCAGTGTGCTCAGCAGGTTTGGCAGAAGAGGCAGGCTAATTGGCCAAAATAGCAAAGCATCAGGAAAGAGCAGGCGGCAAGTACTGGGCAGACAGGAAGAGGAGGTTTGGCAACAGTGCTGAAAGAGGCATTACAGGAGAACCTGTCCTCTGTCCCTCAGTCAAGTTCAGCTTGCCTCTCTTCCAGGATAGGTACGGGAATGTCCTTTCTGTGTGACCAAAGACAAAAGGTCTCAGAGATCAGGACCTGGGTGAGGAATCCTATGCTCATGACTCAGATTTCAAGACCAGCATCCCTCTTCTTCCTGGCAGCCTTGCTGTAACTCTGACCTTAAGGGTCTTGAGGTCTAGGGGTATGAGTGAAAGTAGGGGTTTGGTTTGTCCTTAAGGTCCAGTTCTGCAGAGCAGTACTGGAATAGTAGGTCAAGGCAGACAAGAAGAGTGTGGGGGTATGGGACAAACTCTTTCTCTAAGGATAGGAGCCCAAGAGACCCCATTTCCAGAGCCATAAGGACCTCAATTGTTAGCTAGGGGGTTGTAGTTTGCCAGAGGTGCAGAGTCAGGGGGTTTGGGGTGGGGATCTTGAGAGCAGTAAATGAGGGGGGAAAGGCCAACACTTCTAAGCCGCAGGATTCCACTCCAGGATGCCCACTTCCTCTGATCCCTCCCTCTTCACCAGACTCTGAACTCAGATTTCTGCCTTCTCTAAGGATAAACCCAGCATCATCTCTGTAGCTCCCAGGGAAGCAAGAATTCGTTGGACAGGGCTGCCTGGGGAGAGCTGTACAGCTTTGAGAAAACTGAGATTCCCACCCTCACCATTCCTGCTCCTGAGCACCTGCCCCTCCTCCTGCCCCCCTCCCCCCAGCAAGTTCAGGACAAAGATGGAGAAAGAGGAAAGAGCTCTCCCAACACTCTCAAGCAAGCCTGGGGCTGGTGTCCGATCCGCAAACAGGAATCATTTCACCCCACATCATCCCACTGACTCAGGAGAGCGACTAGCCAGGATTCCAAACAACTAAACACACTATAAGGAAGAAGCTGACCTCTGATGCGCAGAGGCCCCTATGCTGGAAGCAGAGGAAGAGGACATGCCCGGTGTTCTGCAGCCCAGTCCAGCTGACTTCTTTCCATGGGCAGGTGTGGGGAACACGAAGCCCTATAGGGCCTATTCTGTCCATTTCAGCCTGGGGCTGGGCCCTCAACCCTCTTCGTTCACCGCTTTGGGTCCTTCTCCGGCCCAAGTGAGACTGCCCCAGTGTTCTCCTAGCCAGAGAGTTTACAAACAAAGCCAGGGAATGGGTCAGACTGCCCGAATTAGGAGACCGGATGTATTCATTTGTGTTGGGAGAGGGGAGTGGCTCTTTCTCCCTCGGTTCCAGCCCCCTCCCCTCTGTTCTCAGAGGGTAGAAATAGAAAATCAGGTGGGCAGGGCAGCGTCCCCACAAACACCAGACAGGAGAAGAGAAAAGGCGGCCTTTAGGTACCGGGGTTGTTTCAGGGAAATGAAAGGCGCAGGTAGGATTCCAAGCCTAAATACCCACAGGTTCACATACGTTTACACAAAGATACAGAAGAGAACCACACACAAATGCACGTATTAAAAAACAAAACCAAGCAAAAACCAAACACCTTTAAATACCGATGCACACAAAATGCACGACTGGTCCAGGCCATGAGATCTCCAGCCCCCCAATCTGACCCCAACGGGCCTCCCTGCGGGTTCCTGAGAACGAAGCCCCAGCGGCCCAGCGGTGGCCTGGCCCCTCCAGGCCCCCGCCCCGCATCCGGAACAGCTGGAGTCGGCCAGGCTCTGCACTCCAGCCCGGCGCTGGGCTGGGCGGGGCCGGCAGCCCGGCCCAGGCCGGGCCCGGCAAAGCGCCGCGGGGAGGCCCCAAGCCGCCCCAGGAACCCTAATACCCGGCCCGGCAGCCCGTCTGACGCCTGTCGTCGGACGAGCGGTGGCCCCAGTCTGCGGGAGAGCTGCGGCGGAGAAAACAGTGTGCGAGATTGCCGGAGGAGGTAGGGCGGCGGCTTCGGGCTCAGGCCAGGGGGAGAGGCGCCTAGAGCCACCAGCAACTCCCCCTCCGCCTCTCGGCTAAAGGAAGGCTGAGTTCTCAGACTGGTGGCCTCTTCCAATCCTGGAGTCCCCCGCCCCATTCCGTCCGATGTCGCCCCACCCAGGGCCTGGGGAGCCTGCTCCTACCTCCCGCGGGCCAGTAGGGTGGGGGAAGGGTGAAGAGTCCCTCTTCCTAGGCGTGGGGTCCAGTGGGGGAAGAAAAACCAGAGGGTCCGAGGATAGGGGCTTTACATCCTTGATCTCATCTCCGCAAAGTCCCGCGCTGCGCGGCGACCGAGTCCGTCGCAGCTCCTGGTCTTACCTGGCCCGCGCGGCGAGCACGTCTCTCCCGGGCTGGGGTTCCCGGCACCCTTCTGGGGCTCCAGATCCCGGGTCAGGGAGCCCAAGAGCTCCAGGACCCGCACTGCCATCGCAGTCGGGCGGGAGGGAGGCGGGAGAGCCCGGAACGCGGCTCGCAGTTTGGGGTGGGGGTGGCGGCTTAGCGGACGCCGGAGGTTCGGGTGCAATAAAGGCGCAGCTAATGTAATTTACAAACAGCTCGGGCCGAGAGCTGCGCGGCGCCGGGACTGACAGGCGCATTAGGCAGGCTAATTCCAGCCGGCTCCTCCTACCCCCGGCCCGCTAATTAATGAGCTTCCCAACTTAGAGCCGCCTGCATTGGACAGACAGAGAGTGAAAGAGAGGGCGAGGGAGAGGGAGAGAAGGAGAGAGACCGGGGGGAGCAGAAGAGAGAGGGAGGGAGGGAGAAAGGGAGAGAAGAGGAGAGGAGAGAGAAAGAAGAGAGGAGAAAGACCCGGAGAAAGAAAGAGAAAGAGCGAGAGGAGAAGTGCCTGCCGCTGCAGATAATTGATTACTCCTCGATCAAGGCTAACTTGTTAGCAATAGTCAATTGCCCCGTCTCTCCGCCTCCCCTCGCAGTCCGGGATCTTCGCCCTTGCCTCGGCTCTTCTAACTGTCGCCGCCAGGACCCGGGGCCAGGAGCCGCCGCGGAGCCACCTGACACCTTTAAATAGCACCGGGGCTGGCGAAACTGGAGCCCCGCGCGGCGCGCCCCGGCTCCGGCCTAGGATTGCTGGAATCCCCGGCGGCGGCGGCTCCCGCGTCAGCGCCCTCTTCCCGGGGCCCCGCACGCCACTGCCCGGCTCAGCCGCCTCGCTAGTCGGGCCCGTGGCCGGCCCGCGCCCTGCCCTGCTCGGCCTCCTGCCAGCCGGCCGCGCCCGCCCGCGTCGCAGCTGCCCGCGGGCTGGGTCCACGCGGCCCGAGACACCCCGGCCGGGTCTCCGCTCGAGGCCGATATGACTTCCAAGGAGGACGGCAAGGCGGCGCCGGGGGAGGAGCGGCGGCGCAGCCCGCTGGACCACCTGCCGCCGCCCGCCAACTCCAACAAGCCGCTGACGCCGTTCAGCATCGAGGACATCCTCAACAAGCCTTCTGTGCGGCGAAGTTACTCGCTGTGCGGGGCGGCGCACCTGCTGGCCGCGGCGGACAAGCACGCGCCGGGCGGCTTGCCCCTGGCGGGCCGCGCGTTGCTTTCACAGACCTCGCCGCTGTGCGCGCTGGAAGAGCTCGCCAGCAAGACCTTTAAGGGGCTGGAGGTCAGCGTCCTGCAGGCAGCTGAAGGTAGGCGCCGCCACCGTGTTCTCCTGCACCCGGTTTGTTTTCTCCCGCGCCCGCCGGGGCACTCCTGCCCGAGCTGCTGCCGCTGGCAGTGGAGATGGGTGAGGCAGGACCCAAATCTTATTTCCTCTGGGTAGGCCAGAGTCGAAGTGACTTGGGGAGGGATGGCGGGAACCCAAGCTCTTCTTTCTCCTAAGCTTTTTCTCTCGCAGTCGTGTGCTCTGTCTAGCTCCCTTCCGTTTCCAGTGGCTTAGGCGCTCCCAGCCCTGCTTATGGGGTGGGGAACCGAGAGCCTTTTGCTAGGACCTTCTGGGTAAGGCAGAGAGACAGGATGAACTGTGAGCTAGCGTTCACAGTGTAGTTAGGTGGTCCTGTCTGGCTCTCTCCTACTCTTAGCGAGCTCTTGTCTTTCAAACTAACTCTTATGTAGGGGCCAGAGACCAACAAAATTTTTGCTAGGGACTTCCGGTAAACCAGAGACAGAGAAGTGGGTTTACAGCGGTGAGGTTAGCCCGCGCCCAGGAGCCGGGATAGAGCAGAATAGAAATCCTCGGCTGACCGCAGGCCCGGTGGGCCTGGGTGGGATAAGGAAGGGGTGGGAGGTATGAGATGAGATTGAGGGTGGGGGCCTCCTGTTTCCTGGCAAAAGTCTATACTGTGGTTTCCTCGCAGGCCGCGATGGGATGACCATCTTTGGGCAGCGACAGACCCCCAAGAAGCGACGGAAGTCGCGCACGGCCTTCACCAATCACCAGATCTATGAGTTGGAGAAGCGCTTCCTCTACCAGAAGTACCTGTCCCCTGCCGACCGCGACCAAATCGCACAACAACTGGGCCTCACCAACGCGCAGGTCATCACCTGGTTCCAGAATCGGCGCGCCAAGCTCAAGCGGGACCTGGAGGAGATGAAGGCCGACGTGGAGTCTGCCAAGAAATTAGGCCCCAGCGGACAGATGGACATCGTGGCGCTGGCCGAACTCGAGCAGAACTCTGAGGCGGCGGGCGGCGGTGGCTGTGGCCGGGCCAAGTCGAGGCCGGGTTCTCCCGCGCTACCTCCAGGCGTCCCGCAGGCCCCGGGCTCCGGGCCCTTGCAGCTCTCTCCCGCCTCCCCGCTCACGGACCAGCCGGCCAGCAGCCAGGACTGCTCAGAGGACGAAGAAGACGAAGAGATCGACGTGGACGACTGAGCAGCTCCCAGGATCTTCCGCCGCCCCGGGCTCCTAGCGCCCACACGCCTGTCGCCTCCCGGACCGGACCGCTGAGGGGAACTGGGACTCCCACTGCAACTCCCACCTCCTCCCCCGTTCCCGGCCCGGACCAGGCTCCCGGCAGCCGCCTCTTCCCTCTCGAAGCAATAAACCCGGGCGGGCCGGCCGGGCGGTCGCGCCGGCCGCGCGTGGCCTCTGCAGCCCTGGAGCCCTTGCCGTGCAATTCTGTATGGCTTCTGTATAGATATTTAAACCTAGAGAGCGGGTTGCTCCCACCGCAGCCTGATTTCTTTCTTTTATTTTTTAAAACCTCGGAGATTTCGATGTTTTCAGAGCTCTAGGGCTGCCCGTATACTGAGGGTGAGGCAGAAGCTTGGGCACCGAACAGCAGTAACCCGGCGGTCTGGAGGAGGGGGCGGCCTGGCTGTTTTGATTTTTCTCTGCATGTGGTGTATGCACCCGCCGGCTCCCTCCTCGCCTCCCTCGGCCTATTGCAGTTGACGCAATTTTCTTTCCTTCTGCCTTTTTTCCCTCGGATGGGAAGGGGTGAGAGGGGCAGCCGGGTCCTGACTTGCAAGTTTCAAATCTGTCTTTTTTTTTTCTCCCCTCTCCCCACCGCCAGAGAAATCTGTTTCCGATGCCATTTCTGCCTCCCCTGCCCACTAACGCTATTTTTAAGATCCCTCTCCCCCTGACGGTTTTCTTGGGCTGATTGCTGGGGTCCGGCTCTTGGGGACAAAGTAGGGGGGAAATCCAACCAACCAACCAACGAAATCGAACCCAAAGCCCTAGAATTATTTTTTACTCTTTTTAGAATTTTTTTGCATGTGACAGAGACAGAGAGAAGGCCCACCCAATCCCTCACCCCACCTCCTTCTTAGCTCTGGGTCTGTCTTGCCTCCAACACCCCCACTCCTAGCTTGACTTGACCAGAGGAAGGTGGCCCCATTGAGGGTGGTACTCCGTGCCCCTCCCTTGCTCCCACTGCCCTCTCCTCCCTAGATTGTACCCAAGGCCTCTTTCTCCGATAAATAAAGTCTTTGCCATTTTATTAGAACCGGCAGTGACTGTCTCTAAGTGCTGGGCCAATGTTAGAAAGCCGCAGCAAGCTCGGCTTCTTTCAGTTAGTGGTCACCAGACATCTGATTTTGGAGATTTGGTGGAGTCTTAAAACAGGCGTGAGATTGAGGAGTGAGGGGGCAACAGCAGGAGGAGGCTCTTCTTGCTCACCAACGCTCAGCAGCTCCTAAATTGTGCCAGAAGCAGGCTTCGTCAGGTCCGGGTAAAAAGCGAGGCAGGCGGCACTGGGAGAAAATGAATGTATACGTTAGGAGCGCCACGGTCACAAAATTAATTTGTATAGGGCAAGGGGTGGGGGTGGGGCACTTGCCCTTTGGTTCATAGGACCACCCTGACACAACATCCTTTACCCCCAAGGTCCTCAGTTTCCTGGGACTCAGGGGTGAGCCTCTCCATCTGAGCTGGCTGGGATCCTTCAGTGGGACAGCAGGCTGTAGCCTGGGGTCTCCCAATTTTCGGTCTGCCTGAGGGTTTCATCCTGGGGAGGAGAGAGGCAGAAGGCACTAGGGGCAGGCTGAATTATTTCGCAAGCGGGCACCAGGAGATGTTAGCCCAAAGCACCTGAAAGTTGGAGTGAATTTCTGGTAACATTCACCAATTCTGGACCCCGCTCTGATAGGGTCACAGGCGTTGATCTTGTCTGGGGTCCATGGCACCCCGGGGGTGTCTAGGGTAGGGGCACCGGCTGCTTTCACTTTCTGGGACAGAGCCGGTTTCTCTCTGCGCTTTTGTTGTCTCTGGGCTGGCAAGTGGCCGCTGTCACCAGAGTGGGGTTCCGCCTCCAGGCCGCTCGGCTCTCTTTCTCCTCAAAATTGATGTGAGAAATGGCATCTGGTCTCGGGTAGGCGATGGGGCCCCGGGTCTGAGTCAGGAACGTGCGTGTCCGGGAGGAAACGGAGAGACAAGGACAAACAGGAAAAACTAGGGAGCCCTGAAAGCTGACAGAAAGTAAGGAGACATACAGAGTCTGGAGAGGGAGCCAGAGAAGGAGAATGCTACACAGAGACTGGGCGAGAAGAAAGAGAAAACGGGAAAATGGGAGCAAAGGGAATGGGAAGAAGGGAGCAAAAAGAGGAGAAAGAGAAGAGAAGGAACGTGATGAGCCGGTCAGGCCGGCGTGCAGCCGACCGGTTCCTCCCGGGCGACATAAATCGCCCCCTCTCAGGATGGATGGGTCTGTAATTCGGAGCGGGGACCATGAAGGCCGGGACGAATGGGCCTGGGCGGCCGCTGACAAGCGACAATAGCCGGGCCCAACCCCCCGCGGCTCCGGGTGCGGGCGCGGCCGCGGCCCTCCGCAGCCCAGAGCGCGCTGGCGCTGGCGACCATATGGTTTTTGAATTTTCTTCACAATTTGTAGACAATTTGATGGATTAGGTCCCCGCGCGCGCCTCCTCGGCACAAAGGCGGCGCAGGGACCGCGGAGCGGCGGTCACCCGGGCATCTGCGCCCGCCGTGCGCACCCCCCCCCCAGTCGGGACCCCGCCCCGCGCCCCGCGCCCCGGGCCGCCCGCCCAACACGCCCATGAATCCCAATGAAGCGGCCCAGGCATCTAGGGCCGCTCTCTGCTTTCCGGCCCCCGGGCCGGGCCCTGCCAGGTCCCTTCAGGCCGGGGGCGGCGGCCCTGAGGCTGAGCCCACCCGAGCTGCGGCGCCTGCGGGGCGCGCAGCTAAGCAGGCGCATCGGGGCTGAGGAGAAACGGGGCCATTTATCCGCCCGTCTAGTTAAAGCGGGTTATTTGTTTGCTTCTCCGGCCTCCCCCTCCCCTCCCCCTCTTCTCCTCCCCCTCCCTTTCTCTTCTGCCTTTTATTCTTTTGTCTCTAAATGGATTTAATGAGCCTGAAAAACATGACAATTGAATATAACCAAGAAATAAAAAATAACGAGGGAGGAAGGAAGGAGGGAAAAAAAGGAAAGAAGAAAGGGAAAGGATTAAGAAAAGAAAAGAAAAATCTAACCAACTCTGCAATGTTTATTGTGCGTCTTTTCTAAATCAG
Organism: Chrysochloris asiatica; assembly: GCF_000296735.1. Classification (NCBI taxonomy): domain Eukaryota; kingdom Metazoa; phylum Chordata; class Mammalia; order Afrosoricida; family Chrysochloridae; genus Chrysochloris; species Chrysochloris asiatica. The sequence continues at coordinate 27,961,142 of NW_006408521.1, read as the reverse complement.
GTTGCACTGGGGGCTGAAGAAGGGAAAACGAATCAGACACTGTTCCTGCCCTCAAGAAGCTCCAAGTTTAGTGGGCGAGACCCCACCCCCATCCCGCACCCGCGAAGCGAATAAGAGGCCTGGGCCAAGGGGCAGGGAAGCGCCGGGGTCAGAACTGGATGACTTCGGGTCGGTGGGGGCTTCCCGGAGTAGGTGGCCTTGAATCCAGGCCTTAAAAGACAAAAAGGAATTCGTTGTTTCCATAGGCCGGAGAGAGAACCGACTCGACGGCACTATGACTACAATAACGTAGGCCGGAGAGAAGGGCGGGAGGCAGGAAGGAAGGCACTGTGGTGGAAGGAAAGAGGGAGCTAGATGTCCCGCCGAGCCCGGGGTTGGCCAGAGCCGAAGGAACCCGGAACTCACGCCGCATGTTAGTTTGCACACAATTTGGCTAGTTTGCACACAATTTGGTGTTGAGTCGCCCTGCAACCTGGTCTGGTCTGCTGGATCCATGCCTCCACCAGGCGGCCGATGCGTCTGCAGAGCCCTGCAGACAGCGCGTGCAGCCGGTAGAGCACCGCGGCTTGGGGCCCGACCCCTGGCTCCACCACGAAGCGGGGTGTCAAGAGGTCGGTGTGGCCGACCAAGGGCGGAGGGGCTAACCCGGAGGCGGAAGCCACGGACTAGGATCCAGAGAGCTCCTGCCCTCCCTCCGTTTAGTTCTCTCAGCTCAGAGGAGGGCCGCTACCCACCCGCGAGCTGGGGCGTTGGGATAGCCTTGGAGGAGCCTCGGGGCTGTGACGTCCGCCTTGGGCGCTGCCCTGGGGACCTGTGGTCCGCGAGGACTTTGAGCCCTGCGGAGTGCCGGCGCCCGCCGGCCTGTCTACGGGTGCGGCAGTGTGTGCGCCTCACGTGGACGCTCCATGGGAGCGGGGCGTGTGCGTCGCCTGTTTCCTCCCGCGTCTGAACGCGTGTGAGTGATATACGGTCGGTCGTATTCGGTCGTATGGAACACTGAGGACGCTGCGCCCATTTTCAGGACGAGGTTCGTTAGGGATGGCGAAGCCCCCGGATTGCCAGCACTATGGCCAGAGGGTCATGGCCGCCTGGGGCTGTGACAATCCGGGACTGTCCGGACTCTCGCCTATCTGCGAACCTACTTTCGGTTCCCAGCTGCCCCGAGGAGGCGGCCCAGCTTTGTCCTTTCCGTCCCTCTGGGTCTGAGCCTAGGACCAGGTAGCCAAGTCCCTGCATCCGGGAGGCTTCTGGTGTCGGGCCGGAGATCCCGCGACGCGCCAACAGGCCAGGGTCCCACCGCGGCACGGGGCTAGACTTTCGCGGCTCCGCCTTTCTCAGCCGCTTGGCCTGGCGGGCGGTGCTGGGTGAGGCCGGGAGGCGCAGTTCCTTATTTTACGAGGTGTCGGGCCGGTGTCAGACGCGGCTCGGATAAGTAATACTCCAGTCTGAGGGACCAGAACGTGGTAATTAATCCCAAAGACTTAAGTGTATTTTAGTTCAGGAGAAAAAAAATCACTAATTCAATCGTCCGGAAAATTGAAGTTTGATGCATGAGTCCCCCCTGAAAGGGACGGACTGGGGCCTCGCGCCTCCCCTCCTCCCCTGCCCAACGCTGCGGGGACCCCCTCCTCCCCACCCTTCAGAGTCGCCTGGTCCAGAGAAGTCTGCCCTGCCCTCCCCTTCCTGCAAATCGAGGTGTTTTGTCCCCCACACCCAACGACCAGTCCCTCTTGCTTGGTGCCCAGAAATTAGTCTGCGCCTACTACTTGTACCCCCAAACACACACGCCGGAGAAGGTGCATAAGGAAGCTACAGAGAGAGGCTCTAGATAAGAGGCCTTGGTGGGCACTGTCAGGGACTGCAAGGTGTGTGGGGAGGGGTCCTGAGGTGCCGGGCAGGACGTAGAGGAGTAGTGAGGAGTTGTGGCTGCTAGGTGGGGCTGGAACTCCAGATGTGCAGCTTGGTGGTGCTTGGACCTGGGTGTGAGGGTCTGTGTGAGAATGTGTACAACCCTAGACTGTTCCTGTGCCTGAATGTGTCTACAGGTCATGGCTCCAAAGGAGCTTTCCCAACTGCTTGGTGAGGTTTGGGGGACTTGGAGTGAAGGAGCCTGCATGTATGTGTGTGTGTGGGGGGGGAGGAGTTGTGTAGTACCAGCTCCATCAGGATGCATCCCTGAGTGTGTCCGTGAGTATGTGCAACTGAGAGAGACTGAGCATGTACTGCTGATTGATGGAGCCGAGGCGTGTGCAACTGGGGGTGACTGTGTGTGTAACTGCTGCAGTCGTGTAACTGATTGTCACAAACTCGTGTGTGCAACTAGGTGTGACTAAGTTTGTGCAATGGGGAGGAAAGGAGTAAAGCTGTCACTGGGGTAGGTATGACCAGTGGATGAGTGATACCCCATGGTGTGTGATGTGTGTGTGTGGAGAACTGGTGGAAGCAGATAACGGGGAGAATGGGCGTTGATGTGGAACTGAAACTACAGACAGATCTACAGACAGTCCACCAGAATCCTAGGTCTAAACAGCATAGCTAAGCTGACCACTCTGGTTTCCAGTTAGAATGGGGGAGGGGCCACATAATAGGAGTGACCAGAAAGTGGAATGGAGACCCTCCAGCATGGGGTCTGATGGCACCTAAGTCTGGTCAGTGGGCACAGTGTGGGCGTGGCTCTGTTCTCAAGAACAGCTGTGTGTGTAGAGCCCATTGTACATAGGTTGTTCTGCCTACCTTCTCCTCCCCATCTCCATTCTGGTTGGTCCCCAGATGGAACCCTCAAAGGTTCAGCTTCACCCAGCTCACTCAAGAGAAGCTCAGCCCCACCTAAACGAAGGCAGATACAAATGGTAATAAGCACATATGTGCGTGGTGGTTGGAAGTGAATGAGCCCTGCCTGCTTTGGAGTTGGGTCTATGTTAGGTACCAGTGTGCAGGACCATGTGCAGGCTCCCCACGCCCACCCCACCCCCCACAGAGCTGTGTGTGGCTTGTTGGCCTGAGTAGGGGTGGATACAGTAGGGAAGCAAGACTGGTTACATGTGGGTGTCCTGGGATATGTGTGGTTAGTTATCAGTGTGCGTATGTACAGGTATTAGGTGGGTTGTCGCCACATTTGGGTGCAGATGTGACATCTGAGCACGTCTCCAAGTCAGGATTCAAATCAAGAGCAGTGATTTGAAGAGTCAGGATTCTGCTGAGAAGGGAGTCCAGGGTTGGGAGTCCCTTTCACCAGGATATGGGGACTTTCTGCTTCTCCTTTCTCGTCTTCTCAATACTGGTTGGGTAGGGGGCTGGGTGGAGAGGTGGCTCCTCCTCTCTTAGTGGCTGCCTCAGGTAGAATGCCTGGGTCTCCATAATGGATTCTCTTCTCCCAGGCCCCACTGGGGCCACATGTCCACATATAGACACAGGGTGAGTGGTGGGGGTGGGGAAGTAACATGGGCATACATTGAATCTAGGATGCACACCCCCAGGTACAGTGTGTCACCCAGACATCTCACAAACAATGCAAACACACACAAAGCAAGCAAGCAGACCCACAGACCTACAATGCAGAAATCCAATACACATCTACAGTCATCCAGAACACAAGAAGATGTCCTGAAACACAGGTCAACTCATGGAAATATAGGAAATACATGCAATGGAAATATAGGAAACCAGCAGCCATTATATGCAATCCAGACACACAGTTACACAAGCACACAACACACACACTTCTGGACACTCTTTGCAAGTACAGGATGGGGAGGGAGCTGACTGGATACGGTGACTTTGGAGGCATCGAATAGCAGACAAGGGTGTAGGGAACAGGCAGACTCCAGCTGCTGGCTGCTTCTGGCTACCCAGGAAGCTCCCAGCCTTCGGCCCAGGAACAACCCAAGTCCCCAACCACCCTGAGAAATGCAATCAAAGCAGCCTGCCGCCCACCCGCCCTACGCAATGGCTCTGGCTGGAGTCGTTATCATTTTTGTTAACTTTTTATCGACTGTTTGCTAGATGGCGTGTCAGTAAAGTGTATGATTTGAGATGAAAAATTAGGCAGATTAACCTGAGGGGAGAGCCTGATTGATTACTAAATAGGATCAATTTGAAAGTTTTAGTCCTGGCGTTTCTGCAGAGCCTCTTAATACTTCAAACTTCAATTTTACGGGCGATTGAACTAAGCATGTTTCTGACAAAATTGATATATGTATTAATTTGCTTTAACTGGTGATTAATTACTCTCCACTGAAAGAATTATATGGAGCTGTTTGCCTGCGATTTGCATATTAATCAAATTCTAGTTGATAATTTCACCCGTGGGGGGGGTTGAGGGCGGGGCGTGGGGCGCAAGGGTGTGAAGGGGTGTTTTCGAGTGAGCCAGTGTGTGCGCCGGTGTATGTGGGGGGGGGGGCTCCCTGCCCCCTCTTATTCGCTCCCTGCTTAGCTGCCAGTTTAGTGCATTAAAACCAAAGATGCAGAACGAGTTTGCCCGGCTATTTGGCGGGAGCAGAAATTGCCTGTCCGGTTTTATGATCTGCTCAGCCTGAGCAGCCGGGTCCTTAATGTCCCCTGTCAAAGTGTCCGCGATTTAAAGGGAAAACGGCCCCCGCTTTAGCGCCGCACAGGCCTGACAAGGGATGAGGCAGGAATGAAGCCCCCTTTAAATAACTACCCCCATGACCATGGTTTCCGGATGGCGTCCTAGCTGTGCAGACCCTCAGAAGCACAGCTACATCCATGGTATGGCCCCAGCTCCTGGGAGCCCCCCTCAACACTCATATAAGGGGCAGGGGCACACTGGAGCACAACAGAAGCCCAAAGGTGCAGTCAGACGTTGTCACTTGTGCTGATGGGCAAAAAGTCACCCTTTTACAGACACAGCTTCCCAGTTACTCCCTTTCATTTAACCCCCAGCTCCGGGGCCTGTCTGTAGACACTCAGCTACCCACATACACACTCGGGCACACAGAACCACACACATAGACAGCCAAGCCATGTCCACACGGCCTCTCAGGAGCACATGGTCACACACATTCAGACACACTAATGTCAGAGCCACATGCAGACCTCGTTCACACACAGGCACGGAGCCCTCGGGCGTGGGGATTCATTCCGGACATAGCCCAGTTATCCCCTCACACCCTACAGGGCACCCACAGTCCCCACTGCCCCCTCTGGTCCCCTAGCTCAGCCTGACTCTTTAAGCTGAAGGGGGCGGCGCCACAGAATCAACTTTTTCCATCTCCGGATTCAAAGGGTAGGAGTGTAATTAAAACCAGATAATTAATGAGACAATATTCCTCCAGCTACATCTTTAATGAACAAACCCCTTCAGGGCAGCCTCTTCTTCTAGGCTCATTAAAGAGAAGAAAGTTGGGCGACTCCTGGACTTCCCAGTGCGTTAATAACGAACCCAGAGTGGGCGCCTCAGCTCCGAGTGCGGGAGCTGCTGCGGCCGAGGTCCCCCGCCCAGAGTCTCCCACCACCACTTGGTTCTCTTACAACCTCCCTGTCCACCACCGGCCCGGCCCCACAGTCTCCCATCACTAACCACTTTTGGGTGACCCCCCTGGCTCCGCCCGCTCTCTAGTTGGCGTCCTCTCACCGGCACCAGGCTGGCATTCGCTCCAATGCTCCTGGTTTTGGGCCTCCCAGTCTCCACTGCTGGGCGCTGCGTACTCCAGGCCCCCTGGCTGGACTAGGCCGGCTTGGTTGGCGGGAAATCGAGGGGAGAGGGAATGTCTCCCCCCTGAACCTCAGTGACCTCGCTGGGTGACCTGGGACAGGCTCTGAGCCGCGGCCCTTAAAAAAGGTGGGCTGGGGGAGTGGAGATCAATACGTTTTTCACGAGCGCCCTCACTCCCAGGGAGTCATACAAGCAACACACGCGAGCGTGCACACTCAGAGGTGCCCACTCGCTCACGCACACACATGCACGGTCCCGACGCTTCGGGTCCATACAGCATGGTCACGACAGCCGGGAAAGCCTGGTCTGGGCTCCCTCCCACCCCCCATCCCCCCATCCCCCCACCGCCTGAGGTCGCCCTGGAGTCCGGCGTCTCCAGATTGTGTGCCTTTTTGCTCGGTGTGCAGCCTCCCAGGTCTGTTGGAGCTGGCAGCGCCTCCCGGGGGACTTGGAGCGGCGGCGTGTTGGGGACGCGCCCCCGGGAGCCCCAGACCGACCAGGGAGTCAGCCGCGGCTCTGGAGGCAGATCTGGCGGCGGCTTCTGCGTTAGCCTGCGCCGGCTTTTAGGGATGAGTTATTGGCAATGAGCGAAGTAAATCTGCATGCGCAAAAGATGCTAATTACTCTTAATAGCCTACCCAGACGCCCCGAGACTGGAAACCCAGAAACGTAAATCTGCTCCCGATAAATATTTTTAATTGCGAAATTTCCTGGAAAGAAGGCTTTGGGTGCATGGGCCAAGGCATCTGACTTTGGAGGGAGGGAAATGGACCTCACCGGGGAAGCAGGGTCCAGAGTCAGGGCACGCGCGTGGGCGAGGGGCGCGGGCCGAGCGACCTGAGCCGCGCTGGCCAGCGCTGGGCAAAGTTAGTGATGTATCGCATTAATTACCAGTGTGAGCTGCAAATGGTTCGAGGCCCAGGGAAAATTAATGGGAATCCAAATTCTAATTATGTATCTGTTGTTAAAGAGTTTAACTAGATCGTCACGGAGAAAATTGGATTATGCATAGAAATATGCAGCCAGGGCGCGCGGTCCGGGAGAGTGGTCCGGGACGCGCAGTCAGACCATTCCGTCGCTCAGCAAGACGCTCTTTTCAGAGGAAGGAAAAGACCCACCCTCCAGCGTATCGATACAGATCTCCTGTGTCCTCATGACCACGACAGGGTGGGTCTCAGCCTGAGAGGTTGAAGCTTGCAGAAGCGTGTGCTTGGATGCGGGGTCGGTGTGCCTGGGTGTGCCCGGGTGCCTGGGTCCCTTGGTCTTGGTAAGCGTTTGTGCCCATTTCTCTGACTGTAGGTCACTGCCTTCCTGTCTCAGCGAATCCACTACGTCTTTCTGATAATTATATAATTACACCTAGGCGCGAGGGTTTACATTTTCTCCACTGTCAGTTTAAGGAAATAGCCACCAACCGGAAGCCCAATTACACCCGAAGCCTCGTCATTCACTTTATTAAGGACCCTGGATATGTTTCCATTTTCGCAGGAAATGAGGTCTGATCAAGCAGCACTAATACGTCCGGCCTTGAGGAGGGGGCGGGGACTCTCAGTTGAGCTGGGGGGCGAGTGGCAGGTAGGGTGGGGCTGTATTGTGAATGGGACGGGACACTCTGGGGGCGGTAGGCCCCTTTTATCCATATCTTCCGATTTCTCACAGCTTTCAGCCAGAACGCAGGATTCATTCCGTCCTGGGCCACTTACCCAGTAGAGCCACACATCCCTTCTCCCATCCGAAGGTGCTGGGCTGGAAGCCTCCGACACGCTGGCTCGGATGAGGGCTGGGGGAACTGAGGAAACACTACAGCCCCAAAGGGAGATCCAGAATCCTTCCAAGTCCCACCTACCCCCTTCCCAGGCCCTGGCAACCTCCTAGGATGCGAAGCTCCTCTCCCGGCCCAAGTCCCCAAATCGAGGCTCTTCAGTCTCCGAATCGAGGTTCCCTGGTCCCTCACACCTATTTAGAGATGGAAGGAAGCTCATGGGTTCAGGTCTCAGCAAAGAGCTTCGCGGCGGCCGGCTTGTAGCAAGCCTCGCCTGCTCACGCTTTCCTCACCTCCCGGGTGCGCGGCTGGCAGCGAGGCAGCCCATCCCCAGCCGCCGGCGCTGATGGGGAGTGAGAAGAGATGGGACCGCTGGACCAAACCTGGGGGCACCGGAGTGACTAGAGGGAGGACCCCACAAGTTTGAGGCATCAGGTTCTCACTAATTTGCAGGCAGTGACAGAAGTCAGGCTGGGGCCCGATGGATCAGGCCATCCCAGACCAGGCCTCGAGGCGCGGGGGTGTCCCGAAAGAACTAAATTCCAAACTCGCCCAGAACCTCACCCCTCTTCTTCCTGGATCCTGCAGGCACTTCCTTGAGGCTTGTGGCAGAGCCCCCCCAAAAAGACGTAGAGGGTCTTTGAAGAAAAAACAAGGGAAATTTGAGGACCTCCTCCCAATGAATCACCCGGAGTGGGGTCTGGCAGGACCAGAAAAGACGCTCATATACAGATCCTCAAATCCCGGGGGATAGGCAGACCAACAGACTTGAGGCCCAGAATCTCCCAGCAGCTTAGAACAGGACTCATAAATCCGGAGAGGCAGGTGGCCCGACGACAAAGTGACCGAGGGTCCCTCAACCCTCTCCAACTCTTGCGTAAGTGCCTGGTCTTTGGTCCCTTTTTCATCTCGCCCCTTCCACGCCTTCCGGAATGATGGGCCCAGGTACCAGGACCGTACCCCTGTTTCGATGAGGAGGATCATGAGACCTCAGCTCCTTCATTCTCCAGGTTTCTTGCGGGGTCTCCCAGGCAGCCCCCTCCCTTGCGCCGGGATCGTTAAACGCCCTCATTTCTCTGTGGCGCGGGCTTCGAGCGCCACCTAGGGGCCTTTGTGGAGATGCTCAACAGCCGCACGTGCCCCTCAGCCACTCGGTTTCCTTAACCCACAAAGAACCCTAAAGCCTACTTCAACGCAGGCCTGCTCTCACACTATAAGCCCTTTTGAGAACACGCTTCACCCCCATTTCCTAGCGTGGGCTGCGGCAAGGAATAGCAGGAGTATGGTTCGGGGGCTCACCTCTGGAATCCGCAGATGTTGGGATTGTGTATAGGGTGAGACTGAGGAAGAGGCACCTCAAGTCTTTGCTAGAGTGGGGCGACAAGCCACCCCTTTTCTTAAGAAGGGTGAAGACCTTAAGAGGAAACTATGAGGCCCTGATCAATCCCATTTCTATCCCAGTCAGGTCCTCCTCTGCGGTGGTCCTGACATACGGTGAGGACAAATTATTAGAAACCTCTGGGTTTGAAAAATTCCAGCTCTCGAAACTGTTTCCGTGCGGGAAAGATTAGGCAAGCGCGCCCTCTGCTGTTCATAGTTTGGCACTGGTGAGGACTGGCTCGCTGGAGGACGGCGAATTTATGAAGAGAGGGTAAGCAGGTAGAGCATCCCAACCTTGTGTAATTTTGGCCATTCCCCTACTTTAGGAAGAAGGTACCTTCCAAAACTAGGATAAGCGATAGCTCTAGTCTTCATGGCTTTGCACAGGAATGGAACAACTCAGTGCTGCTGAGCTCCACTCCGATTGTTAATTCTGTGCTGACCTTCCCTCTTTCCCTCCTGCTGTTGGACAGCCCATCTCTCCTCCAACTGACATGGTGCCTGGAAGCTTAGAAATTTCTCCCTCTACAGTATGAGTCCTAGTGTGGCGCTGTGGGGTAAAGCACTGGACTGCAAGGTTGACTTGAACCACAAGGTCAGTGGTTCAAACTCACCACTTGCTCCTTAGAAACCCTACAGGGTCATTATGGTCAGAACTGAGTACAGCACTGAGGAACAATAACAACAGTATGAGCAGGACTCCTGGTGTGGCACTGTAGGATCAGCACTGGGCTGTGAACCACAAAGTTGGCAGTTCAAAACCCACCAGCTGCTCCTCGGAAACCAACTTCACAGCACTTAACATCAGCAGTATGAGTGGCAAAGCTAACTGGGATAGGCTGTGTCTAGAAAGGTCAGGGGAAGAGTGGATGTTAACAGGCCTAGGTTCAAAAATGAGTCTAAGGCCAGATTTTTCAGAGACTAGAGAAAAAGTGGTGGCAGCAATTCTAGATATGCCAGAGACCCCTGAGCTTCCCAGTGACTACTAGCTGAATGAGATCCCAAGGTGGAAGTGGGTGCTGCAGGCACCTTTGTGCCTTAGGAAGTCCTCACATACTTGAGCTACACTGACACCCTGATGCACACCAAGCATTGCCCGGCACTCACCCAGGCGGTTGCCGTCTCCCATTGACACTGAGCTCCTGACCTGGCACAGCCACACTCATCAAAGCCCCAGCCCTGGATGTGTATGAGAAGCAGGGGTCAGGGTCAGCAGGATGCCTGGATAGGTGTGGAGTGAGGCAGTCATTAAAGTCGCTCTGGGACTTTAGCTTCAACGTGGGACTATTCTTAAGGAAAAGTGAGGGAGGGCAGAGCAGTGTGTGCATGTGTATGTCCGTGCACGCATTTATGTGTGACAGAAGGGAAAATATAAGTCTTTGAATGTCCTCATGTGAGCTGAGATCTGGTGACAACTTTTCATTAGAGATTGTGCTGTGTGATAGACTGTGATAGCTCTCCTAGAACTCTGACCCAGATCCCCTCCTGTCCACCTGCCATTTCCAGGGAGCAGGAGTCCTGCCCTGACACAGACCAGCTTAAATGTCAGCTATCCGGTTGCTCTAACTAGCAAGAGAGAATGAGAATCCTAACCCCAGTTAGACCTTAGGAGGGAAGGGCTGGAGGAAGAGTCTTCTGTCTCCCTTCTATCCTTTTCTACCCTTTCTCCATGTCATCTTCAGTAATGCCTTATCGTGTGGCATAGTGTTCTCTCCTATCTCCAGTTTGGTCATTTCGGGGTCCTTGGGGTTACTGCATTTAGAGACAGGGCACCTATGCCCACGTTAACCTCCCCCCAGGTTGTGTGGAGACGCTGCTGACATGGCTGTATGCTGGCCTGAGCTTGTGCAAAGGCAGATTCCACAATCCTACTCCAGAGCCACTAAAATAGAATCTTTGGGAGCGGGGGTCTAGGAATTTTCACTCTGATAAGCCCACACCCTCTTTATTGCTTTCCCAGATTCTTAGGTACATTAATACGTGAGAACCATTGAACCCTTCCTATCCACTCCTTCTCCCAGAGTGACTTCCATATAAGGAAATCAAGCTTGTCATTTGGAATCAGAGTTCCTGGGTTTAAGTCTGTAACTTTTTAACTGTGAGAGTTTGATAAGTCACTTCATCTCTACGACCCTCATTTCCTTAATCTATAATTTGGGGACAATAATATCTACCTCAGAGAGTTGCATTGAGGACCAGATGAGTTAACATGCCCACAGGGTGCTTAGTAGAGGGCAATTTTTTGTAAAAATGCTGGTTATTTTTCAAGAACTTCAGGGTATTCAAGAATTTCATGTTTAGCTATGGGATAGCATAGAGGGTACATTAAGGTTTATCTAAACTGCAGTAACAAAAGGCCCCCAAATATGAAGGCTTAACTGGGACAGATATCTGTTCTCGCTCACAAAATAGGGCAATCAATGTATAGATCTCTGTACTGTAGGGTAAGATAAGCAAGAACATAGACTCTGAACCAGACTCCCTCGGTTCAAGTCCTGGCTTTGGTGGCCTTACAGAATTGACTCAGCTACTCGATGGCTCAGATTCCTCATCTATAAAGTTGGGATGATAATATTTAGCACCTACTTCATAGAATTTCTGTGAGAATTAAATGAGTTAATTAAATCCCTCAAAAAATGCACATTGAGCACCATTCATCTGTCAGTTTGTCGTACTGTGGTGGCTTGCATATTGTAGTGATGCTTGCTGGAAGCTATACCACCGGGATTTTAAATTCTAGCAGGGTTACCCATGAAGGACAGGTTTCAGCTGAGCTTCTAGACTAAAGAAGGACAGGTAGACTACTTCTGAATGTTTAGCCACAGGAAACCTTATGATAACAGTGGAACATTGTCAGATATAGTACTGGAAGATGAAAACAATATGACTAGCACCAGAACATTGTCAGATACAGTGTCAGAAGATGAGCTCCTCAGGTTGGAAGGCACTTAATATATGGTTGGGGAAGAGCTGTGGCCTCTAAGTAGAGTTGACCATGATGACACAAATGGAGTAGAGCTTTCAGGCCTTTCATTTACTGATGGGGCACAACTCAAAATAAGGAGAAACAGCTGTCCGTTAATAATAGGAACATGGAATGTACAGAATAAGAATCTAGGAAGATTAGAAGTTGTCAAAAAATGATATGGAATGCACAAACATTGACATCCTAGGCATTAGTGAGCTGAAATGGACTGGCATTGGTCATTTTGGATAAGACAAACGTATGGTTTAACTATGCCAGGAATGACAAATTGAAGAGGAATGACATGAAATTCACTGTCAAAAAGAATATTTCAAGAGCTATCTTTAAGTACAATGCTTTCTGTGATAGAATAATATCCATACACCTACAAGTAAGACCAGTTAATACCAATGTTATTCACTTTACACACCAACCATTAAAGTCAATGATGAAGAAATTGAAAATTCTACAAACTTCTTCAGTCTGAAATTGAACAAACATGCAATTAAAATGTAGTGATAATTACAAGTGATTGGAATGCAAAGATTGTAAACAAAGAGAAAGGCTCAGTAGTTGAAAAATATGGCCTTGCTGAAAGAAATGATGCTGGAGATTGCATGATAGAACTTTGCAAAACCAATGACTCATGCATTGCAAATACCTTTTTTAACCAGAATAAAAGACAACTATACACATGGACCTCATCAGATGGGACACACAGGAATCAAATTAACTATATCTGTGGAAAGAGACAATAGACAGCTCAATATCATCAGTCAAAACAAGGCCAGGGGCAGGCTATGGAATACACCATTAATTGCTCATATGCAAGTTCAAGTTGAAGCTGAAGAAAATTCAAACAAGTACATGAGGGCTAAAATATGACCCTGAACATATCCCACCTGAATTTACATATCATCTCAAGAACAGATTTGATACATTAGACACTAATAATCAAAGACTAGAAGAATGACATAAAGGAACATCATATAGGAAGAATGCAAAAGGTTATTTAAAAGACAGAAAAGGAAGAAAAGACAACAATGGATGCCAGAAGAGACTTTGTATTTTTTTTTCCTCCAGTGCAGACATGCTAAAGTGAATGGTTGAAATGAGGAAGTCAAAGAACTGGTTAGAAAATTTCCAAGGGCATATTGAGAAGACAAAGTCAAAGACCTGGAGTTAGAAAATCCAAAGGGAAGTGCATATTCAGCACTTCTCAAGCTGAAAGGACTGAAGTAAAAATTCAAAATGAGATTTGCAATATTGGGAAAAATATTGAATGATGCAGAAAGTATTGAAAGATGATGGAAGGTATATACAGAACCACTGTACCCAAAATAAATGATCAATGTTCAACTATTTGAAGGTAGCATATGATCAAGTACCAATGATCCTAAAGTAAGAAGTCCAAGCTGCACTGAAGGCATTGGTGAAAAACAAGGCTCTAGGAATTGACAGAATACAAATTGTAATCTTTCAAGAAAGTGAGGCAACACCGGAGACACTCACTTATCTATGTCAAGGAATTTGGAAGGCAGCTACCTGGTCAACCAATTGGAAGCAATCCATATTTGTGCCCATTCCAAAGAGAAGTAACCCACTGGAATGCAGAAATAATTGAGCCACAATATCATTAATATCACATTCAAGTAAAATTTTGCTGAAGATAATTCATAAACAGCTGCAACAGTACATAGACAGGGAACTGCCAGGAATTCAAGCAGGACATGAAACCAGGGATATCATTGCTGATGTCAGATTGATCTTGGGTGAAAGTAGAGAATACCAGAAAGTAGTTTACTTGTCCTTTATTAATCATGCAAAGGTTTTTAACTATGTGGATCAAGACACGCTTTAGATAACATGGTGAAGAATGGGTATTCCAGAACACTTAACTGTGCTCATGAGGAACTGTAGAGGCAGTCATAGACCAGAACAAGGGAACACTGAATGATTTAAAATCAGGAAAGATGTTTGCTAGGGTTGTGTTCTTTCACCATACTTATTCAATCTGTATGCTGAGCAAATAATTAAAGAAGCTGAATTACATGAAGAAGAACGTGGCATCAGAATTGGAGGAAGACTCATTAACAACCTTTGATATGCAAATGATACAACCCTGCTTGCCAAACCGAAGAAGACTTAAAATACTTACTGATGAAGATCAAAGATCACAGTCTTCAGTATGGATTGCACCTCAACGTAAAGAAAACAAAATCCTCACAACTCAAGCAATAAATATCATCATGATAAATGGAGAAGAGAATGACGTTGCCCAATGCTTCATTTTGCTTAGATCCATAATCAATGTTCGTGGAAGCAGCAATCAGGAAACCAAACAATATATAATATTAAGCAAATCTGATGCAAAAGACCCCTTTAAAGTGCGAAATAGCAAAGCTGTCAATTTGAGGACTAAGGTGCGCCTGATTCAAGTCACGGTATTTTCTTTCACTTCATATGGATGTAAAACCTGGACAATAAATAAGGAAGACTGTAGAGGAATTTGAGTTATGATGTTGTTGAAGAATATTGAAAGTACCATGGACTGCCAGAAGAATAAACAGATCTGTGTTGGAAAAAATACAGCCACAGTGCTCCTTGGGAGCCAGAATGACAAGACCTCTTGTACTTTGGACATGTTGTCAGGAGGGAGAACGTTAACATATTTGGTAAAATGGAGGGTCAGCAAAAAAGAGGAAGACCCCCAAAGAGACGGATTGACACAGTGGCAGCAATAATGGGCTCAAACATAACAATTGTGAAGTTGGCACAGGGCCAAGCAGTGTTTCTGTTAAGCATAGAGTTGCTATGAGTCGAAATTGACTCAATGACACGTCACAACAAGAAAGCTATACTGAATAGGGCCCTTTGGGGATTTTATACATGAAGTGATTAGAACAGTTCCTGGTATTATGTTCATTTTTACTAGTGTTGTTGTTGTCATTTTGATTACTGAAGTAGTCATACTAATTCCAAGGCTGGTAGCGCAGTTCTACTGTCCTAAATCCATGACTCCCATCTATGGGACTGAAGTGGCTTCTCTAGCTCCAGTTCCAAATAAGTAGGAAGAAGGAAGGGGCAAGGGGACCACACACTCATTCCTTTTAAGATTGTAACCCAGAAGTAGCCTACATCTGACTTCTTCATTTCTAGCAACCAGAATTTAGTTGTTTAGCCCCACCCAGCTGCATGGGAGGCTGGGCAGTATAAGTTTTAGCTATGTGGCTACGTGCCTAGCTAAAACTCAGGCATGCTAAAGGAATAAAAGGGATATTGGTAGGGGAAAAAGTTGTTTTCTCTTCCTGAGGGTAGCTGCATTGTCTTCACATAGAGCCCCTGAAGAAGACAGAGAAAAAAGCAGCAAAGGAAAACTGAGGAAGGAGGTCCTTGAGACAGGGACAAAGAGCCAAGAGAGCTGAAACTAAGACCCAGGGCCACCATGTTGGAGCCAGGGTCTGGGAGGTTTTCTAGGTGTGATGGGCACTTTTGTGTATTCAGATCGTCTCATTTATTTTCTTCTACACTCTCTGGGTTCACAGTAAACTGCTGAACTTGTATTAAAAGAAAAAAGGTACATTTTTGTTGTTGTTCTGGATTTAGTTCCAAATATAGAAGACTCTGGTAGCGTAGCAGTTACGAATTGGGCTGCGAACCGCAAAGTCAGCAGTTCGAAACTACCAGCTGCTCTGCAGGAGAAAGATGAGGCTTTCTGCTCCCGTAAAGATTTACAGCCTCGGAAACCCTGTACAGGGTCGCTATGAGTCAGAACCGACTCCACGGCACATAACAACAACAACAACAACATAGAAGACTCAAGAGAGCAACACTGGAGGTCACTCAGGGAATCTGGGGCAACAAGAGAGGAATCAGAGGATACTAGACCTCAGCCACAGTCTAGAAAGACACTGCCCAAGGTCTCCATGCTAACAAGGGTGATACACGGAGATTCCTGAGAGTCACAGGAAAAGTATAGAATGTAGATGCCCTCCTTCAGGAAGAGAAAACAAACTTTTTTCCCCCTACCAATATCCCTCTGATTCTTTTAGCCTGCCTGCTGGGCATATGGTCACATAGCTAAAAGGATAAGGACATCTTGGGTGAACAAGTCTGCGCCCTGACCTGGAGGATGGTGCAAAAGGTGGCTGTGGGTTGTGTGGAGTTGATTCTACCCACAGAATTTAGTCTTTGTTCCAAGTTCATGAGAGATAACCTCTGAAACTTTGGAATTTCCCTAGTGATTGAAGTATCATTGATGAAGCCTCCAGAGCTAATGAGATGCCTCTTGGATGAGGATTGGCCAGGCCAGAAAGGCCACTTCATAATATCAACTCAGCCTCACAGCAGGGCAATGAGTCTACATAATGAAGCCCCTGTAGAGAAATTTGATAAAAGCTCCATGGGCTTCCTGGTTAGTAGAAAGCGTCAGTGCTCATGGGCAGATAACATATCCCTTTTGGGAACATAGGAACTCTCCTCGATCTTGTTCTAGGCCCTGTTCATTTGTATCATCGTTCCATAATAAAACTGTAAACATAAGTATAGTGCTTCCTTGAGTTCTGTGAGTCATTCCAGAGAATTATTAAACCCAAGGGAGTAATGGTAGCCAGCAAGACCCCCAAGTTTATAGCAGGCATCCTGAGGGGGTTATGGGAAACATTGCATTTGTATCTGGCAGGTCAGAAGTGATGGTGCTGTGGGGACCCCCAAGCTTTCGCCTAGCTTCTGAGACTTAGCAGTCTGTACCCTTTAATTTGTGAGGTCTGACTAAGCTCTGGGTGGTTAGAGTTAGAGAAAGAAGAACTGCATGGTATCAGAACAGAGGGGAACAGAAATAGTGCTGTTGTTAGAGAAGTGGGATTTGATTTTTTTCCGTGTAGGTTACTGTTGGAGCTGGCGATTCAAAGGCACAGGGATAGTATTGTCAACACTGAAAGTCAGGGACCTTAGCCACACTCATCACCTTATCCTGTAGTCCGACTGTGTTCTCTTTGTGGCCTTGAGTTAATAGGAACCTCTAGACCCAGCATTTTTTCACTTGGTGCTCAGAATCCCCTGCAATTGGAGGCAGAGTTGTGTGCTTTAAGTATGTTTTTCTGGGTGATAGCTTTTATCAAATTCCTAAAGAGTCTATGGAGTCCTGCTGTGGGGTTGTGGGCTAATGTGCAAGACCATAAGGTCAGTTTGAACTGCTAGGTCGGTGATTCAAACCCACCAGCCACTCCTCAGAAACCGTATGCAGGGTCACTCAACAACAAAGTGTCAATGGCCTAGATTCCCTTCTGTTTTCCTTGTTTCCTCTGTGAAGAAATCACTCTAATTTGGTTTTTAACCTCTTGTGACTGTCCATGTAAGTGTCTTTGAACAAGTTAAACTTACAGATAAGCTGACATTGTATAGTCTTCTACTCCTCAGGAGTAGAAGACAGTTGTTGGGTGTCCAGTGAGCCACCATCCCAGTGACTGAGCTGGGAGAAGCTGGGGTCCTGCCTCCTCACTAACAAGAGGACCTATGGTAGAAAAGAGGCAGTCTGTGGCTTTGGGGATTTTCTCTCTCTCTTCTGTGGACCACAGCTAGGGACAGACATTGGGATGGAGGAAGAATAGAGGATTTAGAAGGAAAAATGGGGACTTTCACCTTGGAAAGTGCAAGGAAGGTCCAGCTGGCCTTTTGCTTACCTTTAGCTCTGTCAGTTGCTGTTGAGTCCATTCTAACTCATAGTAACTCTGTGTGTCCGAAAAGAACTGCTCCATAGCTTTTTCAAGGCTGTGACCTTTAAGAAGATCACCATGATATTTTTCGTCACCTCAAATGCATGGGAAGGAGTCCTGGTGTGGCACTGTGAGTTAATGCACTGGATTGCAAAGTTGTTTGAACCATAAGGTCCATGGTTTAAGCTCACCAGCCACTCCTTGGAAACTCTATACGGGATCACTATGGGTCAGAACCGACTCTATGGCACTTAACAACAATATAAACATGCTCCCATGATGGGCTTTCAATACATATCTGTTGACTGACTAAATAATTAAATAAAGAAAACAAAATGGCTTCATGAAGGCACCACCAAGCTAATAAAAAAATCAGAGAAATGCAATCTTTGTAAGTCATTTGAAGCTTTCTTGGCAGGTGTCTTAGTAGTTGCACTGTATTCTAAGAACATCACATATTATTTTCTTATTGCAGAACTCCCACAGCAACCTCAAGATCAAGTGTTGGGAGTTATGGTGCCCATTGTACAGGTGGGGACGTGAGGCTTGGTGTGGCTAAGACACTTGTACGCATGACAGTGTGTAGGCAGAGAATGGGAATTGAAGCCACTTTATCAGGCTGTGGCATCTGGATTTTGTTTTCCTCATGGGACCACCACCAGGAGCCTCATCTCGTGGTGCAAGGCTAGGCCCAGGTCTAGTTGGGACTGTGTTTTTCACAGTGACAGCCTTCCTTTTTAACATCTCTTTCCTTCCTCCCAGGTGAGTGGTGACTTCCAACCCTCCAGCTTCTTGCACCTTAAAGAGCAGACCTGGTCAAGCTCTCCAAAATCAAAGATAAAGACAGCATCTTGAAAGCAGCTAGGGAAAAGAGAAATATAACATACAAAGGCAAGCAAATCAGATTAAGCTCA
>NW_006408521.1:27930476-27940993 GCF_000296735.1 Chrysochloris asiatica | reverse complement strand
GTTGTTGTTGTTATTAAGTGCCGTCGAGTCGGTTTCGACCCATAGCGACCCTGAACAGGGTTTCCGAGGCTGTAAATCTTTACGGGAGCAGATCGCCTCATCTTTCTCCCGGGGAGCAGCTGGTAGTTTCGAACTGCGGACTTTGCGGTTCGCAGCCCGATTCGTAACCACTACGCTACCAGAGCTCCATAAAAACCTTAAATTTAACAAACAAACAAACAAAAAGAGTAGACCTGGGACCAGCAGCATCAGCATCACTTGGGAGCTTGTTTAAAACGTAGAATCTCAAGCTCCACCACTGACCTACTGTGTTATAGAGTCTGCATTTTAACAAGAATTTCTTAAATGATTCATGTACTCGTTGAAACAGGAGACTCAAGATAGCTTTTTACCATTCATTCACAGCTAAAGGAAGGCCCTTGGTGACTTCTTTCTCATGCTGTTGGGGGCTGGGCTGTCTGTTATCTTCTCATCACCAGTTTTATTCAAGATCTGTAGCCTCTTTTGTCTTATTTTACGCTGCCTGGTGCTGAGCTTTCCCTTTCCTAACCTGAACGTCAGGTCTTCTTACCCTCCCTCCATGCCCTGCCCTAAACTTATAATTTTAAAGCAATCTTAAATTTACAAAAAAGTTGCAACAGTAGTACAAAGAGTTTCCATATACCCCATCATCCAGTTTTCGCTATTATTATTTTGCATTACCATGGTACATTTGTCAAAATTACGCAAACAACACTGGTGTATTACGATCAGCTAAATTCTCCACTTTATTTGAATTTCACTAAGTTTTCCATTAAAATTGTTTTTGTGTTTCAGAATCCCATCCAGAATGCTACATTATGTTTAGTTGTAATATCTCATTTGTCTCTTCTGGTCTGTGATCATTTGTTTCCCATACTTTTCTTGATTTTTTGTGACCTTGACAGTTTTGAGGAGTACTGGTCAGGTGTTTTGTAGAATGTCCCTCAATTTGGGTTTGTCTGGTGTTTCTCTTATGGTTGTTCTTGTTACCTGCCTTCCAGTTGACCCTTGACTTATGGTGATTCCATGCCCAGCAGAACAAAACACTGCCTGGCCTACACCATCCTCATGATCAATTACAGATTGTACTCATTTTTGGAAGTAGATCAACAGGTCTTTCTTCCTAGTCTTAGTCTGGAAACCCCGCAGAAAACTGTTTAGTGCCATAGTAATGTGCAAGTCTGCACTAATAAGTAGGTTGTGACTTCTCATGAGGTTCATTGACTGGGAATCCAACTTGCGTCTCCCACATGGAAGGTGACAATGCCACCATTGAACAACTGCTGCCCACCTCTCTCACATGGTGAGATTGGTCTATGGGTATTAGAGGAGAGTACCTTTCTCATCACATCACATCATGAGAGGTATGTAGTCACTGTGAACATCACTGATGATGTTGAACTTGATCACTTGGCTGAGGTCCTGCCTTACCCTTTCCTCAAATCCTACAGCTTCCTTCTTGGTAGTTTGTCATTGTTTTTATAGTCAATGATGTGTTTGTGCCTCAATCTCTCCCCCACCACTCCCTCTTTGGTGTGTCAGTAGGGCTGTTTCTCCAATGCTCTTATTACTGACGGGTGTGTTGTTGGAACACATCCTCTGCCAACAAAGCCTCCAAGAAGTCACATGTCTCCTGCCGGCATGAAGCCTAACAGCTAAATGGAAACTACATAGCACGGCCTGGAGGCAAACAGGAGGTTGGGCTGTGAACAAGCCAAGATATGCTCAGAATGATTTAGAAAAGTGCTCTCTGCTCAGGTTGAAGGAGAAAGTTAGGGTTAGGTTAGAAAGTGATCAGGACCAGAGATGTGCCGGTTGTGTGAAAGAGGAAGGTACCCTGATGTGCCTACGTTTTTGCATTTCTTTATATTTTATCCTAAATTATGAATTGCTCTTTCATTGAAGTGTTAAGCAGTGTGTATATGCTTCAGCTTTAATACAAGCAATCCTTTTTAATTTTCGATTAGTAACATTCAATGGGCAGCATGCCTGAGATCCCTGAGGCAGCCCTCCACCTCCAGTCCGGATCCACACTGTTACCAAGAGATTGTGGAGCTACTGCAGGGCTCCACCAAACCTATTTGTCTCGGGAAACTCAGCCTTCAACGTGGGACTGATGTCTTTAGAGCCTCAAGTACACCCGTGGGAGAGGTGTCCAAGACTCCTGATGACCTGTCTGACCTTCCTCAGCTCAACCAACCATCCCTAGTGAAATCTGGCAAATCATGAAATCATGAGATCTGGGGAATTACCAAAATTCTTGCTCCAGGATTCTCCAGAGATGGTGATTTGTTCTTCCTGAAAGGGCAAATTATAATCAGGTATATGGCAGGGAGGAGACTTCTTTAAAATGTTCTGTGGGTGTCTTGGTCACTTTATACAGGATGCATGAGGGGTCTAAGTAGTATGTCACTGGCTAGTTTCCCTCAGGATGGAGGTGGAGGAGGGAAGAACAGTTAGCTGCCATCACTATAAAGTCTAGTTGTTTGAGTAAGATCCATTGTGGAGGAATGTTCCTGGATTCCTTTAGGAAGAGCTGGTCCTTTGATCCAGCTGAACACACCCTGGAGCCATATTTTCCAATATGGGGAGGTGAGGGACACCCCTAGGCAGTTGCTTTAATCAGCTCTGTTTAATTGCAATGAACAGAACCCCACCGAAGTAGCTTGATGTAACAGGACTGTAACAGATTTCTCTTTGATCTTCCCCCAGAGGTGGGCTGCAGATGTGTTTGTATAATGTGATCCCTTTCCACCAGACTCGGTTGATTGGATACTGACTGGATTGGGCCGGCCAGAGCCTTTCTCCTGGGAATTTGGATGAAGGAAGGAGAGTGATCAGGGTGTCTCTGCTACCACTTGAATGTGTATACTCTGAGGCAATGAAAAAGGTTTGTTTGACCCCGCATCTATTAAGAATTAAAGGAAGTTGACTTTAAGATGATTAAGGCCATGGGACCTAGAGAAAGGACTACTTGGCCTCTAGGTCTTCCTGAGATCCAGCTCTACCACCTGGTCCTTGGGACCCATTTTAAAAATTATTTCTTTAGAAGAGACAGACAGAAGTCTAACTCAAACTAGTGTAAGTGGGTAAGTGGAAATGTAACCAGGGAGGCAAGGGCTCAATGTTCACATGGAGAGTTTGTTGTTGTTGTTGTAAAGTGCTGTCAAGTCGGTTCCAACTCATAGTGACCCTGTATAGATAGGGCTTCAGAGGAGAGGCTGCTGGGTTTGAACTGCCAACCTTACAGTTCAAACCGACCTTGCAGTCCAGTGCTTATCCTGCAGTGCCACACCAGGACTCCTCATGAAGAGGAGCACTCCGTAAAGAATCCATCTGATTGGGGAAGATGCTGGTCCACTGCACATTGTCAGTGTGAAGTCCTTCCAGGGGTTAAGAAACCACCAGGGTATCTGGGTGACCCTCAGCAGTAATGGCTCCAGTCCTCCTTTTCTGTGTCCCAAATCAGCTTTCAATTTCAGCCCTCACATCTCAGATCTGACATTCTGCTAACAGCCCTTTGACCTCCTGTGTTCTTGTTCACCTTGAAATGGCTGTCTTTGTGTGACTAGTTCTTTCTGGCTTCAGCCAACTGGCTACTGGACCCCTGCTTCCCTATGGGAGAGGATTTTAGAAGCATGGCTGCGAGCTCTGCCTATGTATGTGTTGGCACTGCCAATGGGGACTGAAGACCTTGGCTTAGGGGGACCAACAGGGCCAAGGAGGTCAGTCTGTAGAAGAACTTGGTCTACACAAGGCACAGCGTTACCCACTCAGGTATCAGGCCTGAAGGATCCAAGCCTGAGTTGGCTCCTGTCCCATGGAGTGCCTTAAGAATAGCCCTTATTGTAGCAATTAGAAACTCCTCTCTGTGTTGACTTCTGTCATCCTCATGTCTTAACCCAAGGTTTTTCAAATTTCAACAATAATAGAAGGATGTTAGAGGTCAGAGGCCTGCAGGCAAACCCTGCCTTCAAAACTGAGACATGGAGAATTACTTCACAACTTCAGTTGTCTCTCAAACAAGTCTGTTCAGACTTCTTCAAATATGCATTTTAGCACTTCGCTTTGCCAGAGTGTTGACACTCAGGCTGGCTTTTAGCAGGGCTGACTGATCCCTCACAAGGTCTGTGGACACCTTCCCAGTGCTCAGAGTTACAGGCATTGCCACGAGGCAGAGAGGAAGCCAAAATGGGCATTCCTGCTTCTCAATCAGTACCTTTTCTGTTTACAAAATCCCTCAACACTAGCCACTTAATGCACGTGGACAGATCTGCTCAGACTTTCAAAAGATGCAATTCTTGGAGTGAGGAAAGAGGTAGAGATCTTCTCCACACCCTCTACCTTCACTTCCTTTTTGTCACCCTTCAGTTCTGCCATGAAGATACTGGAGAAGACACAGGGCAGGTGAAGCTCGGAGAACTCAGTGAAAGTGAATGGGGTATAGGGGCTTTGACCACTGGGTCCCTCTTGGTAGCCTGGCTCTGAGCTGCCCATGAGACCCACCAGTATGCAAAAGTGTACACTAGCATTTGTTAAAGTTTAAGTTAATGATGGGCTAGACACCTGTCTTAATTTAGTATCCTCTTTACTAAAGCAAAACAAAAGCACCTATTTAAGCTACAGAAAAATGAAAAGAAGAGCACTAATAAACACCCAAATAATTTTTACCTGGATAAACTGTTAGCTAACATTTCACTACATTTGCTTTATCTTCTTTCTCTACACATACATACAGATATAATTATTTTAGTTGCTTTTTTTTTTTTTTAACCATTTGAGGATTAGTTTCAGACATTATGACCCTTCATGCTATACATTCTGGGATAATTATCAAATTAAGGAAAATGTCACTGATACAATACACCATCCATATTCAATATACTGTCCTTGGTCCAGGATCTAATCCAGGATTACACATTGCAGATGGTTATCAGATCTCTGTAAATGTTCCTTCATATTTTTTGCCTTTCATAATATTGACATTTTCCAAGCATTCAATGTCTGATAGTTTCTTCATGATGAGGTTCAGTTTATGCACTTTTGACAAGAGTGCTATGTGAGTGAAGTTGTGTCCTCCTCAGTACATCTATTAGAAACTACATGAAGTCATTTTGCCCATTATTGGTCATGCTAATTTTGATAACGTAAGTGGTTTTTGCCAGCTCTATAAATTGCAAGGTTACTTTTTCCCTTTAAAATTATTAAGTTATGAAATTAAGTTGACTCCTCTCAACATGTATAATTAGCTATCTATGATCCATTTTATAGGTGAAGCCACTAACACTCAGAAGGGTCAAGTAAAGTTCCAAAGGTCTCATAGTAGCAAGATTCATACTCAAGGCTGTCTGATTTTAGAGCCATTTGCTACCATGCTGTCCCTTCAGCTAGGAGATCTGGGAGGACTAACCCATTGCAAATGGTGACAAGATTTATCCTGCCCCTCTCTCTCCTATTGTAACCCAGTGGAAACAATATGAGGGTGCTATGAATGGGCTTCAAAAAATTTGTGTAAAAATTCCACTATCTTTTAATTCTGTTTTCATATGAACTTTTTTAAGCTCCCTCATATTGTTTCCACTTATGCAATTGCTTTTATAGTTGATAATTTGGTCAAATTTTCTAGTGTTTTAGTTACAATATGGTGGCCCTTATGAATCTATATCAAAGACTCTTTTTTTAGAATGAGGTAGTAATTAAAGGAAAAGGAGAAAAAAAATTAAAGGCTTCTGCTTCGTTACTAATAATGTTGCAACTAGTAATGTAATTCAATATAGAAAGATTTTACAAAACAATTTTGTTGTTAGTCTTCATATAATCTAAGAAAGAGTACCTTTAAGCAACTTACAACTATATTTACTACATATGATTCCATGATTAAAATGGGTAATAAGCATTACTGAGCGTTCTGTATGGTCTGGTGTGGAAGGAGGTCCACAGGGGTTGAAACCATGAATTACCACACTGGTGACATGGACCAGTGATGACACTGTGCACACCCCTCCCGCCCATCCCCCTGCTCCCCTCTCTTACTGTGAAGCTGAAACAAACCCATTGTCACTGAGCTGATTCGACTTATAGTGACCCTGTGTAGGGTTTCTGTAGCTGTAAATCTTTAAAGGAGCAGAAAACCTCATCTTTCTCCTGTGGAGTGATTGCTTGGTTTGAACTGCCAATCTTGTGATTAGCAGCCCAGTGCTTATCCTACAGCACCACCAGGGCTCCTAAATGTGAAGCTGAGGCACTGGTTAAAGTTGGATGGACCAAAATGGGCTGCAAGATCATCTTTGCAACCCCCATCCTGCAACCTTTCCGTCCTAGTCCCTTTACAAGCCTTCTAAAAATTGATAGCCAGAGCAAAAGTCTCACAAAGCAGGCACTTCATTATCTTTTGTCCCTCCAAACACACAGATGCCCTTTTCCAGTTTCTCCCTTCTTTGGATATTGGACAGTAGAGAGAGTGTGTGCCAGGAACAGGCTCGCTTTACAAGGCAAATGAGAAGGATGTGAGTTTGGGATTGGAGGAGAGCAAAAGTGGGCAAAGCTACAGAGCAATTGCTCAAGAATTTGTTTTGTTTGCGGATTTTCTTTGCATTTTCATTTCTGTTGTGTTACTGTTTACTAGGAGTCCTGGGGTGGTGCTGTGGGATAATGTACTGGATCACAAGGTTGGTTTGAACTGCAAGGTTGGAGGTTCAAATTCTCCAGCTGCTCCTCAGAAACCCTTTGTAGGGTCGCTATAAGTTAGAAGCAACTCGACAGCACTTCACGACAATTGTTGCTGTTGTTGTTATGTGCCCTGGAGTAGGTTCCAACTCATAGCAACCCTGTACAGGGTTTCTGAGGCTGTAAATCTTTACAGGAACAGAAAGCCTCATCTTTCTCCCGCGGAATAGCTGGTAGTTTTGAACTGCCGACCTTGAGGTTAGCAACCCGATTCATAACCACTATGTTACCAGAGCTCACAACAATAATATTTACTAAATCTTTCTGATTTTCCTTTTTTTAAAAAAAAATTTGATGTGCAGGTGTAGTCATTTTCTTTGAGCTTACCCTGTCATTTATTAATATTTTTCCCTATTTAAAACAGTCGGTTTCACTTGAAGTCTACTTGACTTCTTTGCCTTTTGGAAATTCTGTATCTATACTATTCCCTCTTTTTGCTTTGTAGTTGGCTTCATTATAAATTGATATCACTGATTCCCTATTTTCAGTCTTGTAGGTTTGTTTTACTTTTTATACTTCTATATCTGGATTGAGTTTATGGGTGGTGTTGTCATATATGATAGTCTCAGGTTGTTGTCTGTTCTTGTTGGTTCTCAATCTAAAGAACACCCTTTAGCATTTTTGGTGAAATTGGTCTTGTTATTACAAATTTCTTTACGTTTATCAGGAAACATCTTAATTTCACCATTATATTTGAGGGATAGCTTTGCTGAGTATATGATTCTTGGCTGGCAATTTTTTTCTTTCAGAGTTTTGTATATGTCATCTCAGGAATCTTTCCTTGTCTTTGGTTTTGGAGAGTTTGATTATTTGCCTTGGTGGTTTTCTTTTGAGGTATATCCTGTTTGGGATTCATTCAGATTCTTGAATGCTTATCTTCTCATCTTCCATGATGTTAGGGAAGTTTTCTTGCAGCAACTTTTCAGCAAATTTCTCTGTGCTTCTTATTACCTCTTCCTGTTCTGGAATTCCGATCACCTGTAAGTTGTTCCTCTTCATGGCGTCTTACATAACTCTTAGACTTTCTTCGAATTTTTTCATTCTTTTTTTCCAATTGTTCTTCTACCATACTAGTATTTAGAGATTTCTCTTCCAGCTCACTAATTTGGGCTCCCATTGCTTTGAATCTACTCCTTAGCCTTTTCAATGTATTGTCCATTTTAAAGATATTAGTATTAATCTTCTGGATTTCTAATTGAAGATTTTATATTGTTTCAAAATTTGCATTTATTTTGCTTCTTCGTTCTTGTAGTGTTTTCCTGAATTCTTCTAAAGTTTTTTCTGTGTTCTCCTTGTTTTCCTCAATCTCCCTATGAATCCTTTGAAGGTACCTAAATATCATTCTTTTCAATTCTTTTTCAGTTAGTTCCATTACCCTTTTCTCCTCAGATGTGTTTTCGGGTTCTGCATCTTGGTCATTTGTTTGAGCTATTATTTCTTGTTTCTCTGTGTGAGCTAAAATTCTCTGTTGTCTCCAGGGCATTATGGGGTTGTTGTATTTGTATTTAATTGGTGATTGTGTGTAGATGTGTTCTTAGGTTCTCACCAACTGTCTCCTGTGGGTATAGTTAAGAGAAAGGAAGTGTGTACACTGTTCTGGTACTTGCACCACAGCTTAGGGTGCATTTGGCTGGTGTTGGCTGCCGTCTATCATTTATCAGGTGGTATAAGAATTGGTACTGACTCTTCCCAGTAGATGGAGTTACAGAGGTTATGGTTGTGACTGGGCTGTATGGGCATGGTTGCTGTCTATTGTTAGATGGGAAAGAGAAAACACCTCCTCCTCCCCATTTACACAAGAAAACAAATAAGGAACCAACAATGAAAAGATTAGAAGGGGGGAAAAAACAGCAACAAAGAAAAAGGAATATCATAATTACAAAGACAAAAGAGGGGCAGGGAAATGGAGCTATAGAAGACAAAAATAAGAGGAAATAAAGGGAAGAAACAAAAACACTTGGCAAAACCAGGGAGAGGAGGAAGATGAAAAGAGATAGAGAGTAGAAAGTAGTAAAGAAAGATCAGAGAGGGAAAAAATAAAAAGAAGAGGGGAAATGAGAAACAGAAGAAAAAAAGGAAAAACAACAGCAGAGATATAAAGGATAAAATTCAAGGGACTAGAAAGAAAAGGAGGAGGAGAAAGAATAAACAAACAAAAGCAATCAAACGAAAAGAAACTCAAAATTAAAAATAAAATAACAGTGTAGCTGTTGGACCTGGAAAGGAGAAAATGCTGGGTTGCTTCTGCAAGCCAAGGAGCTCACGAGGTAGATGTGGGAAGGATGTCACAATAGAGTTTATGGCCCTAGATGGCGTTCCTATCAGCCTAGGTGTTATCTGTGTTCAGGGCACTCAATCCAAAAGCAGTTCATGGAGGCCCTTGATGGTGCTGGTTTCAATGTGTGTTAAGACCACAGGGCAGCTGGAGACAGGCAGACTGGGAAGACGTGACTGGTTAAATACCTGGTCTGGTGGTTCTGTGGGTTCTCTAGGTCTGAAGCTGAGCATTCCTGAATTTAGGTACTGAAATGGGCACCAAAGCAGTGTAGTGATGCCCCACAACTTTCCACCACCTCACACTGGCATGGAACCCGACTACACGGCTCTGAACTCCTGGAGAGCAGTCTGTGTGCTGGAGGGTGGATGAGGGTAGGAGCTAGCCCCACATCTGACCAGCAGGAGAGCATGGGGACAAAGAAGGAATTGTAGCTTTCCAGTCACACTCTACTCTACCAGGCCACTTTCTGTTACCAAAGTTACTCACAAGATGGTTGTGCTGCATCTGGCCAGCCATTCATCAGATTGTTTCCCTCTCTCCCAGTCCCTTCTCAGCTTCTCCTCCCAGCAAACACTTAGTCCACTTCTCTAATCTTTCCTTGGAAGTTCAGGGTTCCAGGATTTTCATCTGTGACTATTTCATTTGGTGTCTCTTATCTTTGTTGTAGAGGGTCTGTGTAATACGTCTGCCTAGTCTGCCATCTTGCCGGATGTCCTGTTTTGAAATTTAAATAAACTAATCTGTGTAACGTACTTTGCCCAGCATCTGGCCTTAGTTGATGTTCAGTTGACGTTGGGTGCTGAAGAAGAGAATGATGTGGTGGTGGTGGTGCCTCTACTCCAGGAAGTGTCCGCATTAGGAAAGAGCCTGAAGTTGTTCATGTGAGAGGTTGGTGGGTGAGGCAGAGTCAGGAATGGGGAAATGTTACCATGGGGGAAAGGGGAACCTACGGAGACATGGAGGGCAGGAATGATTCATTCATTCACTTGTTTACACTTTTTTTTCTCACCTACTTCCAGGAAGGACTCATAATTGAAGTGACTCATAATTGAAGTCTCAGGTGCCTCAGCCTACTGAGACAAGAAAGACCATGTCCAGCTGGAGGTGGACTGGGGATGGCTTGAGTAGGTTGTTACAGGTTCAGCAGGGCTTGAGCTCACCCTGAGATGGAGGTGAGAAGATTCTCGAAGTAGCAGTGTGAGTTGTGGAAGATACCAGAGGTGGGGACAAAAATGGCAACAGGTCTGAGCTTGGGCCTGTGGCCATCCAGTCCTAGGCCAGGCAGAGAGGGGTTGGAAATGAAGAGTCTCTAGGTAAAACAGGTATTAAAAATAATCACAACTCAATTAATTTTGAATGTAAGGTTTATTCTGAGCAGTTATTCTATATGCAACTATTACTAGGTACTGTTGGATCCAGCAACTCATAGTGACTCTGTGCACAACAGAACAAACACTGCCCTGTCCTGTGCCATGCTCACAATCGTCATTTT
>NW_006408521.1:27892112-27908030 GCF_000296735.1 Chrysochloris asiatica | reverse complement strand
TTCTGCTCCTGTAAAGGTTTACAGCCTCAGAAACCCTGTACTATGAGTCAGAACCTACTCCATGGCACATAACCACCACCACCACCATGGAGTCCTGTTGTGACACTGTGAGATAATGCACTAGACTGCAAGATCAGTTTGAATCGCAAGGTCAATGGTTCAAACTCACCAGCTGCACCTTGGGAACCCTATATAGGGTTGCTATGAGTTGGAACTGGCTCGACAACACTTTGCAGCAAACAACAAATCTTTGTTGTAAGTGGTCCAACTAATGCATCTGCGTAGTTCGTCATCTTGCTGGAAGTCCTATGTTTGATTTCTTGACTGATGCTTCCATGATTGTTGATATTAGATCCCCAAAAAATGAAGTCTTGGACAATTTCAATCTATTCTCCATTTATCATAATATGTAGTGGTCTAGTGGTGAGGATTTTTCTTTTCTTTATGTTGAGGTACAACCCATACTGAAGGTTGTGGTCTTTGATCTTCATCAGTAAGTATTTTAAGTCCTCTTAGTTTTCATTAAGTAAGGTTGTATCATTTGCTTACTGTAGGTTGTTAATGATGTATCTAATCCTGATGCCACATTTTACTTCATAATAAACTAGCTTCTCAGATTATTTGCTCCGTGTACAAACTGAATAAGTATGGTGAAAGACTACAACACCTGGCACACACCTTCCTGATTTTAAACCAGTGTCCCCTTGTTCTGTTTGAATGACTGCCTCTTGGTTTATGTACAGGATCCTCATGAGCACAATTCAGTGTTCTGTAATATTTATTCTCCTAAATGATGTTCATAGCTTGTCATGATCCACACACCCAAAAGTCTTTGCATTGTCAATAAAACACAAGTAAACATCTTTCTGGTATTCTCTGCTTTCAACCAAGATCCATCTGATGTCAGAAATGATATCTCTTGTTCCACATTCTCATCTGAATGTGGCTTGAACCTCTGGGAGTTCTCTGACAATGTATTGTTATATCTGATTTTGAATTTTCTTTAGTAAAATTTTACTTGTATGAGATATTAATGATATTATCTGATGATTTCCACATTCTGTTGGACTTGAATTTTTTCTTCAGTTCTTATAGTTTGAGAACTTCTGAACACCTTCTTTCCTTTTAGTTTTCTGATGCTAGGTCTTTGCATATTTCACTATAATTCTGGACTTTGTCTTCTCAAGCAACCCTTCCAAGTTTTCTGTTTCACTCCTACAGGGAGCCCATATATGCATGTAGTGAGACCATTTTGATTCCAGAAAAAGCAAATTGCATGAAGAAAGTAGGCACAATGAAGCATATAAAGAGAAGAGGAGGGAGACATATAGAACATCACCTTTGGTTAATGTTCCAGGGTAGAAAAGGCCTCAAATCCAAATGTATTTTATAAAGACCCCTTTATTAAGTGTTAAATGGGACAAAGATAGAGACAAATTGTCAGGATGAGGGAAGTCATAATGATGGTTAGTGTGAGGCCATAATGGTCTTCACAGGATGCACAGCCACATGGCTATTTATAGAAGATGGAAAACAAAAGAATTTCGCCTCAAAGTCATGATTGGCGGCAAATCAATTCATCACAGTCACAGGGGGGACTAGGAATGGGATTGGGATATACTCTTTTGCAGAATAGAAAAGTTACAGTATTTGTTTTGGAGTCCTTCTACCACCTTGGTAGGTGTATGACTCCTGACCATGCAACCCTGGAACCCAAATTTCTATTAAGGACACACTCAGGCAAGTCCCTGAGAGAGAGACTGTCCCTCCTTGGTCAGGCTAGGGAAGTGGTAGTAAATCCACTTTCAAAGGCATTCTGCCTGAAGGCAAAGATCTTTACATTACCAATCAGAAAGAACTTGTAGAGGCTGAATTTATATCAAGACTCAAAATGGATTTAATACTCCCACTATAAACTGCAGCCTTCACCAAGTGCAGATACCTTAAGCTCTAATGCACTAATTTTACCATGATTGATTTTATCTGCCTTCCCCCTTTTCATGAGATTACCCAATATCAGTACATTCTCAGAAACTTTGGGTAAAAGAAGAGCACTGGCAGATTAATTTTAAGGTTTTCGTTAAGGTAAATACTGTATTTGGTTTCATGAGTTAGGAAACCCCACAATTAAATCAAGACATTTACTATCAATTTCTTTTTACCCCCCCAGAAAAAAGAAAGGTGACAGGAAGTGCTGGGAAGGGGACTGTTGTTGTCAAGTGCCATCGAGTCAGTTCCAACTCATAGTGACCCCGTATAGGGCATCCAATGAGCAGCTGATGGGTTTGAACCACCTACCTTGCAGTTAGCAGTTAGTCCAGAGTTTATCCTACAGCAGATCTGAATCTGACTGGGCCCGTTTCAGCAATTTGGTGAAAAGCATCCAATATAATCATCTTGGGGCCAACCCTGGATCCTCAAACTGCCAGAGGGACGTCAGGCCCTTCTTTCAGTAGCCCCTAATGTCTCACCAAGGGAGGGAAGGGCCTTTCCTTTTGAAGTCCAGGAACTCTGGCCTCAAGGTAAACTGCTAGGAGGAAATCAAGCATATTTCATACACACACACACACACACACACACACACACACACATGTCCTCTACCTCCCCCACTTGTCCCCTAATGCAGCCAAGATATGGTGATGGTCTGTCTGCTTTTGTCTGGAGGACACTGAAGAAGTCCTAGTCCACTGGAATTCTTTTGTTATGACGCCCTAGTCTTAGTTTTATCAGCCCCTCCCCACACCATTTTCTGCTTCTCACCTTGAACATCCTGACTTGTCCCAGACTCAGATCAGCTCAGGTTTCCTTAGGAGGCAGGTTGATGGAGTCCCTACATTACACCAAGTTTTGGCAAGTCTAGCTCACTTCTGACAGACTTTTGGTCACATTTCCTTACAGCTACTTAAACTGCACTTTGAGGTGTAATGGAATAGCTTCCATTTAGGGAGATGGAGGGGTCTCCCCCAGGCGGGATTAGACATGATGACAGTTCTTAAAAGTAGAGATTGAAATGGTAAAGCAGCAAGATTGGGGTGAGGTGTTTGGAAGTTATAGATCCATTATCTGCCTACTTGGGTGGTGGGGCTACCCAAGCCAAAGGGGGAGAGGAAGAATGAGAGCAGCCATCCTTACACTGTAGAAAGAAGCCCCAGTCTGGAGGTATAACTTCATTTCCAGCATCAAGGAAAATCAGTTGGGAGGGAGTTAGATGAGAAGGGAGCATCAAACTAGAAATGTACTGGCTTAGTGTCTTGGTGTGGTACTGTGAGATAATGTACTAGATCACAAGGTTGGTTTGTACTGCAAGGTCAGTGGTTCAAACTCACCAGCTGCTTCTAGGAAACCCTATCCAGAGCCACTATGACTCAAAAGCACTTAACAACAGCAAGTGTCCTAAAACTAGGGAAGGGTAGGAAGAGAGCTTTCCTGCAGGAAGATGGAGGCGGGTAGGGGTGGTGGTGCTGTAGGAGATGCCTGAATAGGCAACCATTGGCCACCAGCTAGAACAACAACAACAACAAAAATGTTCCCATAGGTTAGTTTGAGGCGGAGTCTCTGGTTGGTGTAAATGGTTAAGGCACTTGGCTGCTAAAAGAAAGGTTGAAGTTTCCAGTCCACCCAGAGGCACTTTGGAAGAAGGGCCTGGCAACATGCTTCTGAAAAATCAGCCATTAAAAACCTTATGGAGCTTCCGGTTCCACTGGAGCTGGCACCATCACCTGCCCTGACACAGACCCTCTAGATCCGCCTCCAGGAGCTATTACAGGTAAGGAAGTTCTTTTGCCTCACTTGAAAACTAAGAGTAACTGAACAAGCTTTCTAATGTGGACCAGGAAGAATGTGACGTACAAGGAAAAAGACTGTATAAATAGCAGAGATTGACAGCAGAAAAGGAGAGGAAGAAAAAGATGATTGTCCCTGTCATCAAGTAGGGGTCGCTGGAGCTCCAAGTCTAAGATGTGCCAAGTTGTAAGGAACCTCACCCTCAGGGGAGCCCTGCTGAGGGCATGGATCTTGTAATTGCATCATTAATAAGCGCTCCAGACTGGTCTGCTTGTCCTTTCAAGTGGAAATGTCCCACCTCAGAAGATTCTGGATGGGGATCAGGATTCCACCTATGGACTTATTCAATGCAAAGGCTCTGCAGGAAGCCTCATTTACTGGGCAAGTTCTAGCCTCATTTTAGGTATTCCAATCAGTTATAGGCTGAAGATGGATTTACAAGCTTTCTCTAGTGATGTTTCTGGCTATTCCTCTCTCTCCCCTTCAAGTGTCTATTTTACAATAGTAGGCAAGGGAAACCAAGATTCAACAAACAGCCAAGTATCTTAATATCATTTCCCCACTTTTACCCATTCAAACGATGTCTCAATCTTTGTATCCACGATCCCTGTTGTTCCATGGTTGTGCTTACATCATTATTTACCTCTGTCCTATTTAGCCCATGTAATCCTGCCTAGCTATTCTCCCATCTGCCTTGTTTTTCCTTTCTACTTCCCCTTCTAGTATATGCTCCCCCAAACCCAAACTAACCTGTGTGTATTCCCTACCCTGTACTCTACTATTCTGTGCCTATTCCCTAACCTGTGCTCCACCTTCCCCTCCCTCCCCACACCCCATCCCATACACCATGGTAACCAACAAAAAAAAAAAAGAAAAAGAAATTTAAACACCTGCCCCCCTCAAATAAGCCCCTATACAGCACAGTTCTATTCTGACATTGCTGTGCAGCATAAAATCTGAAGGCTTTTTGCCTGTGAATGACTCCAGTCAGGTAGAGCTTAATTCCATCTTGTGCCTAAGTTTAAGTTTTCAGATGCCAATTTTTCTTGAGCACCTCGTGCACCTCTGACAGGTGAACTAACAGAGTTAGAAGCAGAGTATATTTAAAAGTAGGGTTGGGGGCCAGTTCCCCCAGCCAGTCCTCACAGGAACATTCCTGGACATATCCTTTAAGGATCACCTAGTTGTGATGTCGTTCCCTGAGAGTCTCAGAGACTATAAGCTTTCTGATCTGCAAAAGTCTCCTCCCAGCTTTTCCTAGGCCCGGCATGCATGTACGACACATGGCTGTTGCACTCAGTCATAGCTGTGACAGGAGATTCCTTTGTTCCCTGTACCCTATAAAAGGTCATAATGTGGAGATAGAACTTTGGATACTCATCACTGCATCAGTGATTTCCCTCACCTGGTTGATCTATGTTTGTTTTTGTCTTGTGTTTACTCTTGTTTAAGGCTTAATAAAGAATATGTATGAGTCGAACTGCTAACTTCAAGGTCAGCAGTTCCAAACTACCCACTGTTCTGCAGGAGAAAGATGAGGCTTTCTGCTCCCGTAAAGATTTATAGCCTCAGAAACCCTATACAAGCTCACTATAAGTCGGGAGTGACCCTACGGCACATAACCACCACCATAATACTTATATCTTTGTAGATGGGATCTCTTTTCTCCTCTATAACAATACATATGCAGGTTTTATAGTTTGCATCCATGTAGGAACAAAGTTCTCTATTAGAAGATGGAATCATTGACTGCAAGGAACAGAAACATACTCAGACTTGCTCAATGAAAAGGAAAATGTTTGCTGTAAGATTGTTGTTGTTGTTGTTAAGTGCCATTGAATTGGTTCCAACCCATAACGATCCTGTATAGGGTTTCTAAGGAGCGGCTGGTAAGCTTGAACTGCCAACCTTGCGGTTCAAACCGACCTTGCAGTCCAGAGCATTAACCCACAGTGCCACACTGGGACAGAGTCTTATTTAAGACTTCAAGTTGTAAAGATACAGCTGAGCCTTCTAAGGCCCCACATACAGGAACCTGAAAATGATAACTGGGGATACTCTCCCTGTATCTCTGGGTCTGCAAGCCTTCCTAGTTGTATGTCATTTTCTCTCTCTCTTTCTGAGTTGACCTTATCTGCTTCTTTCTATATCCATAAGTAGACACTTGTCATTTTAGGACAACTCAGCACCTCTATCCCTTTCCTGACAGCAGTCCTGTTTCTTGGGAGGACTTAATTCTCTTACACTGGGTGTGAACTCAGTAGACAGTAAATCCTGGTGCCTTCCTTTCCCTACAAAACCAGAAAGGCAGGCCTTCCTCTCACCATCACTGTACACCCAAGATTGGACACCTGAGTGAAGTTGGCTGGTCAAGATTTTTGAGTCCAGAGTGAGAAGTACAAGTAAGGAAGCAATGGATAGAGGTTGTTCGCCCTAGCAGCAGAATACCGAACAGACTATTCTGGTGCAAGGCTGTTTCCTTGTTCCTCCAACCAGGCCCCTTGTTCTCCATTTTTTCCCAGACTCCTTCCAATATATTCCATTTTTAAGTTAGCAAGGTTGGATTCTGTTGCCTGCAATCAGGAACCCTAACTGATACAAGTCAGGAAATGGCTGTCCTGACCATGACAGTATTTCTTTCCAGCACACTAATGACAGACTATCTGTATCCCAACCTCAGGCTCCTGGAAGAACCAATCTGATTGGCCAGCTTGAGTTAGGTACCTATTCCTAGCCCAATCAGCCTGACTCCAAAAGAAGACAGGATAATATGATGCTACTAAGACGAATGGGGAGGCTGGCAGAAAAAATAACATATAGGTTGAACACCCCAAAGTTGTAGACATCCTTACTCTCATAGTAAGCATTATAAATATGCACATTATTAATGAATATATTCTAGCAAATGGTAATACAGTAAGTTGAGAAAGGGGCCTCTTTTTTTTTCTCTAATTTTTCTTGGATGTAGTGTTTCTTTAGAAGTAACTATCAAAGACACAAGAAGTCCTGGTAGTAAAGGGTTATGCATTCAGCTACTAAGCACAAGATCAGCAGTTCAGATCCACCAGGTGCTTCTCAGGAGAAAGATGAGGCTTTCTGTCCCACCCCCCTAAAAATTCACAGCCTGGGAAACTCTACACAAGGTTACTATGAGCCATAACTGACTTGACGGCGTGCAGAAGCAGCAGTATCAAAGACATGGTACCTTTCAAGTCACAGTGTTTAAAAATGGTTTTACTAGGTGAATGCTTGCAAGTATTCACATTGAATTCACTTTACTCCACAATGTTCGCAAATACTATTATTAGCAATTCCTAAGTATTTCAAATCAACAAACTTGAAGTACAGACGGCTTGTCCTACTGTGACATGAAAATTGAAAGAAGCCTATGACACCAATCCAGGTCTCTAACCAACAACCATCATATCATCATTGGTGAAATCATAGGAGAGAACTTCAAGGTTGAGAGGTCCTGTCTGACCCATGGCAAGGGCAGTAATGACCACCTATGTTTGCATTGGATACAAAACCAAGATGAGTACAAACATCTATCAGGATAACCCATTCAGATTTCTTTACTAATTCTAAATCATGCTGTGGGTCCCTCAACTGGGACTCTTCAATTGCAGCTTCCTGCCCAATTTCCTTCTTGGGTCTAGGATGCACAAACAGGATTTGCATTTCCATTTGAAGGCCATTTTCTTGCCTTCTAGAATATCAGATAACTTGGTTTTGATTTTCGGCATGACCAACACACCAGTTGAAGCATTCATGCTGAAAGCAACTGCTAACATATGTAACACCTACCACCCATAGCGGTTGTTGCAGTTACCAAATAAGAGAAGCCTTTTCTAGTCTCATTGCTCTCTTTCGAAGACTTCAGATTATCTGACACTCAGCACGGTGATAGAGTAGGTAAGAACTCTGATGTCTGTATGGGAGTAATGAACAGAAGCAGGAACATTGAGGTCCACAGAGGTGACCAAAGGCTGAGCCTCGGCCTGCCCATTCAGTGGCTCCCAGCACAGGTAGCTCTGAGGTGGCAAGCCCTAAGGCCTACACACACATATCTGTCACCCCATGTGTGAGACGTGTGCCCAAGCAGCAGCAACCAACAACCCTTTCTTCCTAATTCTTATGTAAGTGTTCTCCAAGCCTGTGGTGACAGCAGGGTCCACACCTCATCAGGAGATGAGGCATGTTCTAGTTGGTGGAGTCTAGTAGCCTTGATGTCTGGTGTGCACAAATCTATCACTTTTCAGCATGTGATAGCAAAGTACCTGATATTGAGAAAGTAGTTCAAGGCTTTAGTGTAAGAAAGGATGAAAGGGACAAGTCTGGTCTACAAATGTTGACAAGCTAGGTGCTACCTAGAGGATTTAGAGCTATTCCACAGGTCACTCCCAGCTACCGCCCAACTCAGTGGCACCTTGGAGAGGATTCATTCAGGCAATCAATGGCTGTGCTTCAGTTATGGACTGGGGATACAGCAAGAATAAAAGAGTAAAATCCCTAACTAGTCTAGTGTGGAAGACAGACTGGAAAAATTAGTAGGCAGTGAATGTACTATGTAAGTGGAAGGCTAAGGTGTTAGGAAGGGTTGTTACAATAAGGGATCAGATTTATCTAGAAATCAGGGAAATCTAAAGGTAACATTCAGCCAGTTGAAAAGTGAAGTAGGATAGATAAGGGAGAAATTATTCAAACTACAGGCTAAGCTCCTGTTAGGAAGAAATTTAAATTTTCAGTGGGTGAATACTTTCTATGATTGAGAAAACAATGCACGATTGCTTTCACTGAGGTGCATAAAATCAAAAGCAAAATTCCCCAGTCCTTGTAATGAATGCTGTAGTTGGAATATTTGTAAAAGCCTGTTGAGTTCATTTTTTTGTTGTTATATCATTAAAAATCCAATGGGTCAAATAAGACAGACATTCTTTCTCTTTTCTGTATTGATCCCCAGATGGTCAGGTGTCCAAAACCAGTAGGTGGCTCACCTTCGTAAAGTCACACTAAAATACTAGTGGAGTGACTTAAATAAGGGGGAAATATACTTCTCTTTATGTGAAGGTTTAGAGATAGGAAGGCCAGGGTTGGTGCATAAGTTTTGTTCCACAAAGTCTTTAGGAACTGAATCTACCAAAGTTCAATCAAGGGAGCAGAATCACTGTATTGAGTATCATGGAATAAGGAATTTATTGTAAAATTAGATTTTACACAATTGTGGGTGGGACTGGAAAAGCAGGGGTAACAAAGGGGAATTGGAAGATCATAATAAAGTCACTAGCCAAACTTCTGGAGACACTGGTTGCAGGAACAAGCCAGAGCTTGCAGGGAAATCAGGAAGCAAGGCACATTTTGCTTCCTGGAGTCTGACCAAGAAGTCAAGATGCCGTGAAGTCTATGGAAGGCTGTTTCTTCTCTATTACTTTTAAGTTCTAAGTAAATGTCTGTCGGTGGGTCTGCTGGTCATCAGATATAGAAGTGAGGGGAAAAAAGCTAGGCACAAAATGGGAAAAAGGAGTAAAGAGAAACCAGAATGCTGTGGCACTTCTACCTCTGTCTCTCACTGCTTCTAACCACAACAACCTTTAAAGCTTTACTTTCACTTTTCAAATCTTAAGCAAATGTCCCCTTAGGCCAATTCTACACAGAACCATGCAGGGAAAGGTTTAACGTTTTACCAAGATGATGCAACACAAAGACACCAGAGGGGCCCAGACTCGGTGTAGCTCACTGCTAGGCATTTTCTGTTTTTGCTACTCATTCCATGTTGAACCTCCAGTGGGAAGTTTTCTGAGAGGTAGGTCCACATTGTGAGGTGAGATTTGGGGATCAGCAGAATACAGATAGAAACAGAATTAACTCATCTGGAGTCACATATCCTCTTGCTTAAGAATGAGTGGAGATGGTGGAACAAGGGAGTGCCTACATAGTAGCTTCTTCCTCAGGTACATACCACCAGCCAAGGGAATGATACCCTGAGGGGAATACAAGCTCATAAAGAAAAATAAGAAGGCATCATAGTAGTGTAATCCCTATAAAAGATAAGAAAAAAAAAGGGGGGGGGCAACATATATGAGATGAAGTAGAATTAATGGACCAGAGAGAACAATAATTTAAAATAATCATAATAGAAATCCTCTAAGAGATAATAGAGAATATCATAGATTTGAAATAGGAAGGAAATGAATAAAAAAGCTATCTAGTATAAAAATATATAATAGCTGAAATAAAGAACTCAATATGTGGGCTGAATGGCAGAATAGATTCAGACTAAGAATGAATTCATGAACTGGAAGATAAGGTTGATGAAGAAGCTATCATGAAGGAATAAAGAGATGGAAAATATAAGGATAAAGTTAATAGATATGGAAGATAGAAATATCTTTAAAATGGGAGCACTGGATGAGGAAGGGGAAAAAAGCTGGAAGGGAAGAAATATCTGAAAAAAATAATAGTGAATAAAACAATTACCAGAACTTCCCAGAAGAAAAAAAAGTGTAGACCTCAGACAGAATACCAACAAGCTAGACATGAAAAACACCAGAACACATTATAGTAAAATTTAATTAAATAAGAGATAAATTGAAAATTTCTAAAAGATTCCAGAGATTTAAAACAAACAAACATACAAAACAATGACAGATAAACAACTCCACATATACTATTGCAAAAAATAATACCAACCATTCCTCCCACAGCCCTCCATACTCAACTGGGTTTGATAATTCATTGCAATGGCCACACAGCACTTAGATACTTGCAGTTATGGGGTTTATTAGGGAAGTTATCAGGTTACAATTCAGGGTCAGAAATGCTTAGGGCACAGTTCTCCCAGTCAGGACAACCTCTTCTCAGTCATGCCACAGGCCGACCTCATTCTGCCCAGATAATGTCGCAAAGCTCTTTTAGGGCTGCTGATAAATGCTCACAGGGCACACCACTCTACTATAAGCCTCAGCCTGAAGGTGCTCAGCAAACCTAGCTCTCCCAATTAAGTGACTCAAGGCACCCTACTCTTCAAACAAGGCTCCTGCCCAAAGTTACTCAGTTTTGTTTGCTCCATGGACTGGAAAACTCACTACTCTGTCTTAGAAAACTCTGGCTTTTGGTTCTGCTGCTGCTACTGCTTCTCTGCTACTCCTCTAGTGCCACAGCTTTCTGTTCCTGGGTTGAGGAGGCTGAAGACACAGCAAGCTCTGAGTCAAAGTGATGTGCTCCACTCCTGGCTCTTCCTGGATGGTAGTGAAGCCACCCCACCCCCACCTGCTTCTGAGATGGCTCATTTTATACTCATGCTAGAATTTCAAGTCTGTACAATTACAGTGAACTCTGTTAATATCCACAGCTGAATTATGTCATCCTACAGTATTTTATCCCACCTTCTCTTATCCCACCCCCTAATAGAATTGTGCTAAGTGTTTTGTGTTTCTTTAAATCTAGCTACAAATCATGTAGTGCTTCTTTCAAAATAGAAGTCATTGTTGTTTTTTGGTTTTGGGGGGGCAATACTATTCTTTATTATTAATCTTTCATTTTGAGAGAGAAGCATGCATTTTTACAACACCTGTAAATAAGTCAGTGAAATATCCTATTCGGGGTTTCTCCATACTTTTATTTGGAATGTTAGAATACCACAACACCAACCACATTACATAATATTTACTGAAGGCAAATCAGGCTAAAATAAGGGTAAAAATCTATGGCTAAAAATATTCATAGCAGCAACTTTTGTTAAAAGATCATTTTATTAAATCAAGTTATTGCCCTTGGTCATTTTATTGCTACAGCAAAACAAGACCTTTAAATTACAACACTTCTTATTTCTGATTTTAACTGATTGTCTAATTCTGCTCAGACATTTCAAGTTTAAATTGAAGAATAAAAAGTAGAGATCACTATTGTTAATGTGTTATTGTAAGAAAGGGCTTTATGTTAGATAGAAATTAAGATTATAAACAGAAAGTATTCCTACTCTTTATTTTATTTATTATAGTAAGTATATATATGTCATTCTGACATTTTTGCATGTATGCTTCAGCAATATTAAAAAATGTGTGCAGCCATCACCACTGTTTTCATATTATTGTGGTGTGGTGCTATAGGATAAGCACTGGACTACTAAACACAGTGTCAGTGGTTCCAACCCACCAACCATTCCTTGGAAACCCTATGCAGGGTCACTATAAGTCAGAGCTGACTCAATGGTACCTAACAAAAATATTATTGTTGTTAATAGCGCCTCAGTGGCCCCTAATCAATGACTCCCATTGTCTCTCTCTCTCTCCCTCTTCTTGGAAAGACTAATAAACTTCAGTATCTATTAAAAGAAGAAGAAGAAGATGTAAGGAACACACAGAGGCATAGTACCAAAAAGAATTAGTTAATGTTCGACCATTTCAAGAGGCATTACATGATCAAGAACCAATGGAACTAAAGGAAGAAGTCCAAGCTGCACTGAAGGCATTGCTAGTCTTCAAGAATTGATGGAACACTAATCGAGATGTTTCAACAAACAGACTCAATGTTGGAAATGCTCATTTGTCTATGCCAAGGAATTAGGAAGAGAGTTACCTGGCCAATTGACTGGAAGAGATATACAAATGTGTAGATCATAACAAGTTACAGATTTGTTGTTGTTGTTGTTAAGTGCCATTGAATCGATTGCAACCCATAGCGACCCTGTATAGGGTTTCCAAGGAGCAGCTGGTGAGCTTGAACCATTGCTCTTGCAGTTCAAATGACTTTGCAGTCTGACACATTAGCCCACAGTGCCACACCAGGACTCCAAGTTACAGATAGCACTGTGAAAAATGTAAATTCCAGAACATGTACTTGTGCTCGTGTGGAACCTGTACATAAACCAAGAGGCAGTTGTTTGATCAGAACAAGGGAATATTGTATGGTTTAAAATCAGGACAGGTGTGCACCATATTTTTAAAATCAATATGCTGAGCAATAATCAGAGAAGCTGATGAAGAAGAAAGTGACATTAAGATTGGAGGAAGATTCATTACCAACTTGCAATATGCAGATGACACAACTTTGCTGGCTGAAAGCAAAGAATTTGAAACATTACTGATGAAGATCAAAGATTGCAGCCTTCAGTATAGATTTCACCTCAACATAAAGAAAACAAAAATCCTTACAAATGGACCAATAAGCAATATCAAGATAAATGGAGAAAAGATTGAAGTTTGTCAAAGATTTTATTTTACTTGGATCCACAATCAATGCCCATGGAAGCAGCCGTCAAGAAATCAAATGATGTATTGATTGCGCTGGGCAAATCTGCTGCAAAAGACCTCTTTCGAGTGTTAAAAAGCAAAGATGTTACTTTGAGGATTAAGGTGACTCTGACTCAAACCATGGTATTTAAAATGATATCATTTATGTGTGAAAGTTAGACAATGAAAAAGGAAGGTGAGAGAAGGACTGAAGCATTTGAATTACAGTGTTGGCAAGGAATACTGAACATACATGAACAGTGAGAAGAATGAAGAAATCTGTCTTGGAAGAAGTACAGCCAGAGTAGAGTGCTCATTACAAGTGAGGGTGGCAAGATTTCATCTCATGTACATGGGCACATGGGAGGGATCAGTCCCTAGAAAAAGACAACACTCTTCGTAAAGTAGAGGTTCTGCCAAAAAAAAAAAAAAAAGGAAGATCCTCAATGAAATGGATTGACAGAATGGGTTAAAATATAGCCAGGATTAAGAGAATGACACAGGACTGTGCAGCATTTACTTCTATTGTCCCAATGAGTCTGAACTGACTTGAAGTCATCTAACAACAACAAATCAATTCTTATGATGTAAGATTGTCATTTAGTCCAGCTTCTTGGATTATGTCATACCATATACAAAAGAAACTTGGATATATTAGAAACCTAAATGTGAAAAGCAAAGCTAAATATTTTAGGAAAAAATAGAAAACATTTTTTAATATCTGGGTGTAGGACAAAATTTCTTTAACAAAGAATAAAAGCTCTAATCATTAACAGATATGTTGATCTATTTGCTTATATTAATCTTTTTAAACTGCACATAAAAAAACATAAGCATACTTGAAACACCAGTTATAGAAATAGTGTGGAAAAGAGTTTGGCAGTTCATTAAGTTAAACATAGAATTACATGTGACCCAGGAATTCCACTCTATATACCCATAGAATTGAAAGCAGGAACTCAAATAGACAAATATATACTAGTGTTCATTGTTGTATTATTCACAAAAGCCAAAAGGTGGAAATGATCTAAGTATCTATCAACAGATGAATACTTGGGTTGCACAAAATGTGTTTCATACATACTATGGAATACTATTTAACCATAAAAAGGAATGAAATACCAAAACATGCTATAGCATGAATAATCTTGAAAATATTATGTTAAGTGAAGCAAAACAGACACAAAAGGACAAATATTACATGACTCTACCTATATGAATAGGAGATACATTCATAGACACAGAAATCAGATTAGAAGTTACCTGAGGCTAGGGGGAGACAAGAAGGAGGAATTATTGTTTAATGGGTATAGCATTTCCATTTGGGGGGGAAAAGTTTTGAAAACAGATGGTAGTGATGGTTGTTCAACATTATAAATGTAATTAATGCCACTAAATTGTATGGAAAATTATAACTTTGTTGTTATATATGTTTTACAACTATATATATATATATAAATTAAAGATAAATCACAAACCAGAAGAAGAAATTTGTTACATACATAATGACACAGGGTCAGAATGCAGGCTATACAAAAAACTCCAACAAGTCGATAATAATCATCAAAAAACAGCCCAGCAAAAACTGCTCAAAATCTATAACTAGGCAGTTCACAGATAAGGCAAACTGAGTGGCAATACACTAGTAGCCAGAGAGCTGGAA
The DNA here is from genome assembly GCF_000296735.1 of Chrysochloris asiatica. NCBI lineage: Eukaryota > Metazoa > Chordata > Mammalia > Afrosoricida > Chrysochloridae > Chrysochloris > Chrysochloris asiatica. The sequence goes on along the minus strand of NW_006408521.1, from coordinate 27,893,354 downwards.
ATTAAAACAATGGGTAAGTAATATGGGCTAGAGGCATTCTGTGGCTTAAATATATAACAGTTGGAAGGGGTTCTGGTGTGGTGTTGTAGGATAAACACTGGACTGCCACCCACAAGGTTGGCATTTCAAACCCACCAGTCACTTACCAATAACAAAAACCGAATAAGATGGATAAATCTTAAAAGCAGTGTGTGGGGTGGGGAAGACATACACAAAATACATGTATTTTCAAAGGTATATAAGAATATATACTAAGGACATGGGCCAAATACAATATAGTAGATACGTATGAACAGAAAGAAAAATGTGAGCAATCATGGGCATAAGGAGGAGGAAAAATAAAAATAGGGGTAAAAATAAAACAAGAAAAGTCTTGTCTGTACCTGTCTAGCAAGCTCATCTTCAGCACAGTTGCCCACCTTCATAACTCTCCAATGTCTTCCTGGGCTAGAAGTTGCCAGTAGTCCTTATCACATACCTCCTACACACACACTTCTTGCAAACAACTTGGAGTACAACACACTTGAGGACTTGAAGCCTCTTCTTTTGTTGAAACCCCAAATGCCCATCCTTTTATAACATCCATTTACTTCTATCTCCAACTCCTCCTCTATGGTCCCTCCTAAAAATAGTTTTCCATTGCAGTGTCAAAGTATCAAAAGCTATCTCATGCTTTCTACCAGTAAGAGAGCAACAGAGGAAGATGGAGAGTCAAGAACAGGGCACGGAATGGGGATGTGGCTAATTACCTCCATAAACAACTGCCTCCTTTGCCATGAGACCAGAAAATCTGCATGGTTCTTGGCTACCATTACTGGACATTTTGATTAAAGATTCTATAGACAAATTCTGATCAAAAGGGTGAAATGTAGAAGGGAATTTCAAATTCTCATGGAATCCAGATTTTCTGAAGCCATGGAAGCTGGATGAACCCCTCAAACTATTGCTCTGAAATAAACTTTAAACCTTAATGATAAATATTCCCTGATGTCTTTTTTAAACCAAACAGTTGTTTTTCATCATTTAATAGACGTATTATAGGGGTTGTTGTTGTTAAATGCCGTCGAGTTTGTTTCCGATCCATAGTGATCCTGGACAGGGTTTCTGAGGCTGTAAATCTTTACGGGAGCAGAAAGCCTCATCTTTCTCCCTCAGAGCAGCTTGGTGTTTCAAACTGCTGACCTTGCGGTTTGCAGCCCGATTCATAACCACTACACTACCAGAGCTCCTTTTTTATAGGGG
>NW_006408521.1:27877409-27890987 GCF_000296735.1 Chrysochloris asiatica | reverse complement strand
ACCCTTGGTGGCACTGGGGAGACCTGCATGATGGAGTATTTGTTTTATCATTGTTTGCTAAACATTATGTATAAGCTATATAGGCTTTTCTTTATTGCTCTTTGCTTCACATTTTTAACCTGCCCTCTTTGGGTTACTAGAGGTTTTGCCCTCTAGAGAACTGCAGATAGGGGATTTTGAACATTTGTTGCCTACCTGTCACCTACTTTCCCAGCCTTCTTATTTTTGAAAGGTTCTATGGAGCACAGTTTCAAAGCCTTCAATCTAGTCCAACTCTTGTTTCACTGAGGAGCAAACTGTAGCTTGTAAACGGCACCTTCGGTAAAGCCTCTATCACCTTCCAAATGTGGCAAAGTCATCAGTTGACTCTAACAGGGCGTAATGGAACCAATGCCAAGGGACTGACCACTTTTGGCCACTCAGTTCCAGGAAACTGCTCTCTGTGTGCCAGTACTAAGCTGGGCATAGGTGAGCAAGGTTTTGTTACTCCTGCCTCCTCTAGTGGGGAGACAGTCACCCAATAGCTGGTCTGTGAAGTCCACCAATGACTATGCTTGTTCCACCTGGAAATCCTCTCCTGTCCTTTTTCTGACCTTGTCAGATCCTGTAGCCTGTCTATTCTCACCCTCAGCCAGATTCCTCTTGGGAGAGAGTTAAAAAGGGAGTGCACTGATTTCCTGCCAGACCCTAGCTGAACCCAGGTTTATCTCTTTGACTAGAAGCCATCTGTCAGGAAACAGCACCCCTCTCCTTTTGGGGAGTTACCTGTAGTCAGTCTCAGTGTGTGTTTAAAGATCTTCCATGGGTGAGGGGAGAAAGGAATAAGGTGGCTTACATTGAATATTTGTTTTCCTAGGACACCATCTCATAAAGTAAGATGTTACGTCTTCTTTAAATCACTAGTCCATGGATGATGAATATGAGGGTCATGTGGTTTGCCTAAGGTCACCAGCAGAGTGAGGACTGGTCTTGTCTCACTCCAAAGCATATGGCCATTGGAATTCTTTCTGGGCACCATTAGGACAAAGACTGTGGGGTTCAAAACAAAAACAACATTCCTAAAAAGGGAAGGATATTTGTGGGTTAAAATTCTTTCAGCCCCTCTCAGGAGGGGCTGGGGGCCTGGTTTGGGGTTGACAGGTGCAAAGATGTGAAGCCCTCCTGCTCTAGATGGCAAAGAGGCCTCTGTGGCCAGTGTCCCACCCTATAGATGCTGCTTACGTAATGGGTCCCATGGATGTATGTCATAAGTGGGAAGAGTGAGGAAGGATGAAAAAGACATTGTGGTGACTATTTTGGGGGATTTGAGTTATTTTGAGATAGAATTCAGAGGAACAAAGTTTAGGCTTTAAGAGAAGACACTGGGACAAGGCGCCACTTAAGCTCTGGCACACATTAGACTTAGAAGAAGTCTGAAGTTGAATTGGTGGATATTCTGCTGTGTATATCTTCAACAATATGTTGTTATTAGGTGGCTATGACTCAGTGACCCTATATAGGGTTTGCAAGGAGCACCTGGTGAGTTTGAACTGCCAACCTTGTGGTTCAAACCGACCTTGCAGTCTAATGCTTTATCCCACAGAGCACACAATATGTTGTTGTTAAGTGCCACCAAGTGGATTCCGACCCATAGTGACCCTGAATAAGGTTTCTAAGGAGCAGTTGGTGAGCCTGAACCACCGACCTTGCAGTTCAAACGACTTTACAGTCTGAAGCATTAGCCACACAATATAATATGTTGTTGGTGTTAAGTGCCGTGGAGTCGGTTCCGACCCATAGCAACCCTGAACAGGGTTTCCAAGGCTGTAAATCTTTACGGAAGCAGAAAGCCTCATCTTTCTCGCGCAGAGCCGCTGGTAGTTTCGAACTACTGCCCTTGCGGTTCGTAGCCCATGCGAACCTGTTCAGGTTGCCATGTGTCGGAAACCCTGTTCAGGGTTGCTATGAGTCGGAACCTTCTCCATGGCACATAACAACAACAACAACAACAACAACGCTACCAGTCACACAAATACACAGGTGTAAATAAGCCCCTGCACGGGACAATTGGTATATTACAGCTCAGGAAAAAGGACTAGCAGAAATAAAACAATAACGAGGGATGAGCTCCCCCTTGTGGTATTTTAGAGTATCCGCTGAACGCAAGCCAAAGAATCTTGGGAAATTCCTTCCTGTGGGTCTTCCAGAAATGACGCTTGCTCGCTGACTATATGGGGCCCTATACTAAATCGTTTGCATCTACCATCTCATCTTCCAAAACAGATGGTGGCTTACTGCTTTTCTCTTCACCTGTGCATGCCCTTCACCCCAACCCCTCAGCTATTAGCTGAAGCCTTATCTCTTCCCAGAATGCCCCCATCTTGCACTCGCGAGCGTGCTTACACACACACACACACCAATCTAAATATACACCCTCTTTTGCTCTTCTTTCTTTCATCTATAAATATATCTTAGCGTTTGTTCTACAGCATATTTGTTGTTGTTGTTGCTAAGTGTCATCGGGTGGGTTCTGACTCATAGTGACCCTGTATAGGGTTTCCAAGGAGCAACTGGTGGGTTTGATCCCCTCACCTTGTGGTTAGCAGTCCAATGCTTATCCTACAGCGTCACACCAGGACTCCACATCATATTTAGAATTACCTCCTCCTTGGAAATCCTATACAGGGTTGCTGTGAATTGGAACCGACTCGAAGGCACTTAACCACAACATTCTTTTTATGGGTGCACACTATTATGCTGATGGATGTACCATAATTTATTTTGCCACTCATATATTAACGGACATTTAAGCTGTTTCCAATTTCTTTAGATTACAAATAAAGTTCCAGTGCATATATTTGTACGATGTCATTGCATACATGTGCACATGTGTCTAGACCAAAGCCTCTAAAGTACTATACCTGATTTGTGTGCTCATTTGTTTGTTTGGTCATTCATTCATGCAGGTCCTGGGAATAAACAGATAAATAGTACTCAGTCCCCTTTGTGGAGAAGTGTGTGTATTGGGGGAGGTAGTGGGTGGGACATGTAGAGTCCTGGCTGTTTCTGTCTCTGGACACCTGAGATTGACCATCAGACTGAGGACTCCCCTCCCTTCCCCATTCTGGATGGGTGCTAGGACTCATGTGGACCACACTCTCCTTCCTACTGCCCTGTACCCTTCCCAAACCATTAGGCTATGTGTGACTGTTTTTTGCTGTATTTGTCAGTCATTTAGATAGTGTTCTTGAAGGTCTGTTTGGAAATACTAGGTTTCAGTACAGTTAGCAGTGCGCCCTCTTGTGCAGTTCTGTGGATGCAGTATGAGAAGTTCCAGGATGTGGTGCTGTAGGATAAGAACTGGACAGCTAACCTCCAAGTCGGTGGTTCAAACCCACTAGCAGCGAATTGCTGTTGTTGTTGTTAAGTGCCATCGACTCATAGTGACCTTGTATAGGGTTTCTGAGGAGCAACTGGTGGGTTTGAATTGCTGACCTTGCTGGTTCAAGCTGACCTTGCTGGTTCAAGCTGACCTTGCAACCTTACAGCATCACACCAAGACTCCAGTTGCTCATTGGAAACCCTATACAGCGTTGCTATGAGTCAGAACGGATTCGATGGCACTTAACAACAGGGAGACTTTGAGCTCTGGGGTGGTGCCATAGGATAAGCACTGGACTGATAATCTCATCAACTGCTGTAGGAAACTCTATGCAATGTCACTTTGAGTCAGAACTGACTCAAGGGCACACAACAACAAAAACAAAAACAAAACAAAACAGGGGAATTTCTGATGATGAAGAGTGGTTGTTATTGTTATGTGTGGTCCAGTCGGTTCCAACTCATCACAACCCTGTATAAGGTTTCCAAGGAGCAGCTGGTGGGTTTGAACTGCCCACCAGTGGTTTGTAGTCCACTTCTGATCCTACAGCACCACACCAGGAATCCAAGGAAGTTATAGAACTTTTTCTTTTTTTATTAAAAAAGGAATTTTTATTGATGGCAAAAGGATGCAAACAATATAAAAACAAAAGCTTGTCTGGCGTTAAATTGACTTTTCTTTTTCTGCTTGCCAAATGGAAGTTGGATTTTACTTGTACACATTCTAAAGGGTCCCAATCTGCTCATGAAATCCTTACACAGGAGGAAGCTGTGGGACAGATAACACTTCTCAGGGTGGGAATGAATTCTCAATTCTGCCTACTTCTATTTCTTTCCTTTCTGCTTCATGCATACTACAAAATAGTCATTGCATGTGATGGTGAGCACAGCAATGAGTGAACGAAAGATCCAGAAGCCCACTTTGCAATTTCAGCACTGGTCCAGGTCTTTTCATTATTTTGTTCATGGCCAAAGGTCTTTGATTTTCAAAAAATCCAAGGAATTCTTTTTCCATGAGCACCCTCAGGTCCTTCTTCGTTAAGCAGCATTTATCCCCAGCAAACTTGTTAAACGTGAACATCATCATTTCTATGGCATGTTCCATTTGTGGTGGCATTTTGGTGAGGTCTGTTGGAATCTTGACCAGGAGGCAGGGGGCAGTCACTCAGTTAGCTGGGACACAGAGCCAGTCAGACCCTTCCTTTTCCAGATAAATACAATCAACAAACCATTGGCAAATATAACAAAGGAAAAGGAGAAAATACAAATAAGTGATGTCATATCAAAAAACTAGCTGGAATTAAAATAGTAACAGTATAATGAAGAACTGTACTCCAACAAAATTTAAAAACTTAAAAACACACTGCCTACCTAAACTAACAAAGGAGTTTTGGTAGTGTGATGGTTACAAATTGGACTGCTAATCTCAAGGTCAGCAGTTCGAAAGTACCAGCTGTTCTGTGGGAGAAAGATGAGGCTTTCTGCTCCTGTAAAGATTTACAGCCTCGGAAACCTTGTACAGGGTCGCTATGGGTCGGAATTGACTCGACAGCACTTAACAACAACCTAAACTAACACAGACTGAAGTAGAAAATTTGAACAAACTTTTAACAAAAGAAGAAATTGATCAAGTCACTAAAAAATTCCCAACAAAAATAAGTCTGGCCAAGATGGCTCCATTGACAAATTCTATCAAAAATTCAGAGAAGACATGATGCCAATTTCACTTAAATTATTTCAGAGTATATAAAAAGATGGAATACTCCTGGTTTCATTTTCTGAAGCAAGCATAACCCTGATATCAATACTAGACAAAGGTATCAATAAAAAAGAACATTACAGACCAATATTTCTCATGAACATAGATGACAAAAAATATCAACAGCCTACCAAAAATATAATAATAGTACATCATGACCATGTGGGATTCATACCAGGTATACAAGAATGACTCAACATTTTAAAAGCAACCAGAATAACCCACCACATAAATAAAGCAAAGGAAAAGAACTACATGTTCATATTGAATGACACAGTGAAAGCATTTGACAAAAAAATACTCTACAAAATAAGAATAGAAGGGAAATTCCTCAACATAACTAAAGGGATACATACAAAATGAATGGCTAACATTAGTCTCAACATGGAGAAACTGTGAAAACATTCCCCTTGTGAACCAGGCAAAGATGCTCTTTATCACCACTCCCATTTAATATTGTGCTGGAAGTCTTAGCCAAAGCTACAAGGTAAGAAAGGAAAATTAAAAGCATTCAAATTGGCAAAGAAAAAGTAAAACTCTCTATAGTTATAGATGATATGATCCTATACATATAAATAGAAAATCCCAAAATCTCAGAAAGAAAATTACTAGAACTAATCGAAAGATTCAGCAAAGTGTCAGGGTATAAGATCAACATACAAAAAATGAGTTGGATCCTTAACATTGACAAAAAGAACTCTGAGACAAAAAGAAATCAGGAAAACAATATTATTTATAGTAGCCACCCAAAAGACAAAATATTTATGAATAAATCTAACCCAAGAAACAAAAGAGCTATACAAAGAAAACAAAAATTACTACGAGAAACCAAAGGAGACCTACATAAATGGAAGACCATGTTATAGGATGATTTCACAATCTTATAATGTCAATACTACCCAGAGCAATCTAAAAACATACTGCAATCTCAATCCAGATTACAACATAATTCTTTAAGAAGATGGAAAAACTAATCACCAACTTTATATGAAAAGGAAAGAAACCTCAAATAAGCAAAGGACAAAGAACAAAGTAGGGGCCTTACACTGGTTAATTTCAAAACCTACTATGCAGCCACAGCACTCAAAACAGCCTAATATTGGTCCCATGACAGACATATGGACCAATGAAACAGAACTTAGAACCTAAAAGCAAATCCATATATGGAAACCTGATCCTTGACTATATCGAAGATGACCTTTGACAAAATGGCAGAAACACATTAAATGGGGAAGAGATAGTCTCTTTAACAACCAGCGCTGGCAAAACTGGATATCCATCTCACACCATACATGAAAATGAATTTAAGATGGATCAAAGACCTAAATGCAAAACTAGTACTATGAAGATTATCATCACTATTCATAGTAGTAAAAAGATAGAAACAACCTAACTACCTGTAATTGTTAGGGTTCTGTGTCAACTTGACTAGGCCAGGATTTCCAGAGGATTAGCAGTTGAGATGTGCTTATTCCCATGGTGAAGAAACCTAATGCTGGCATAGTTTTAACTCTATGATAAGTAACTATGCACAGCCAATCAATTAAAGGGTGTTTCTTTGGGGGTGTGGTCTGTTCCCAATATAATGAACATTCAGGAAAACTCTCTGTCTCTTCCACTGGGGACTTGGGATTTTGCAATTGTAAGCCATTTCCTTGATAATAAATTTCTCTTTATATATGTATACATATATATGCTTTACTGGTTTTGCTTCTCTAGAAACTTGGCCTAAAACATGTAGTACCGAGAGAGTGGGGTTCTAGAGAAACAAAATCACAAGGATGAGTTTTTTAAGTTGGCTCCAAATCTGACTAATTTTAAAGGCATTTATAAAGGGTGGAGGCATGTCTGATCTCCACTTCATAAGAATCAGCCTTGGGCTGATTTTGAGTTTGGTCATCTTTCCCTATTGTGGAATCAGAGGAAGTCAAACATGGTCCCCACTTGGTTTAAGTAGTTGCACTGTGAGCAGGCTTTATTGCAATGACTCCAGACCTATGAATATGAGATTTTCTAAGAGAAACAACAAAGGGGCATGGGATAAAAGACTTAAAAGGAGGGGAGAGCCACAGCTATTGGAGTTGCTTGGAGCCCATGTCAAGCTGGTTAAAAAGGAGAGCTGATCACAGACCAAGGCCTACTGGAATCCACCCTGCCAGAGGACCAAGGATATATGCATATGGATGGGGTTAGTCCAAGGGAGAAGAAGAGATTGAACTTGAGTGTTTTTAAAAGTTTATGTGTTTGACCACCTTTTGAATATTGGTTTCTCCTGTCTATTATTGTAAAGTAGAATTACATGTGTGATAAAAATATTGGGAATTATGATTACAGAGAGTTTGTAAGCTCACCTTCAGCCTATACTTGATTGCATTTGCTAAAAGGAGCGTTAGAATTTTCCCTGAAAAAATGGGCTTTTTGCTTTAAGCCTTTGTAGAGTATGGGGCCTTTGGTACAATCCTGAGTCCTACCCAGAGTTGGGACATTTACATTTGAAAAGACATGCAGACCAACCCAGAATTGCTGGGAGAATAGGAGACTCATGGTTGAGAGAAAACAGAGAAAAGAGCTGACTGTTTGGCATTTTGAGTTTCAGAGGCATCAAGGCAAGGAAAGTCAGTCCATCAGGGAAAACCCCCTTATAGGACTGAAAGTTAAAGGGAAACAGCAAGCTGTATGCTTGCTGGTGAGCACCTGGGTCTATGTGTGAGTGGATTGGGGGGAAAACATCAATGAAGACACAGGCTGAGTCTGGATGTATTCTATTGGCACCCATTGACCTTGAGATACAAAGGAAGGCTGGCTGGTCTGAAGTTTAGGGAGTTGTGTGAACTCCTGAGCCCATGGGCACTGACCTAGCCTATGGGGGCTAGGGCTGAGAGTGAAGGGCCCAGCTGGTTTGAAGTGCATGGAAATGTGTGTGAACTCCCAAACTTGCAGCTGGTACCCATTTGACCTAGCTTGGATAGCTAGAGCTGAGCTGACTAGAACCTGGCCAGATAACAATAAAGATGTTTGATACTGTGTACAAACGTAAATTGCTACAATTTGTTGGACTGGATTTATGTTTATGGATGCAGTTGCTCAAAATTCCAACTGGAATGGAAGATTCTTCAGATCAAGGAACATGCTTGTTTCCTCAGTGTACTGGATTGCTAGAGATGGGCAATTTAGGCATTAACTATAAAAAATGGGGGGCTATAAAGGCATGATATAAAAGAGCACTGGTGTGGTGCTATGGGTTAATGCTCTGGACTGCAGAGTCAGTTTGAATCTCAAGGTCAAGAGTTCAAGCTCACCAGCCACTCCTTGGAAACCCTATACAGGGTGGTTATGGGTTGGAACTTACTCCATGGCATTTAACAAGATAAAGGCATGAAGTGGCTGGTTTACAAGTTTTTATGAGTGTGCCTCCTTTTAGGATGAGAGGACAAAGGAGTATCCCCACTGAATAGTTTTCCTTTTTTAAGATGGGTGTGGTAAAAGGGGTGGGGAATAATGCTGATACGATTTTATTATTTCAGTTGTGAGTAATTGTTAGTAGAATTAACTGTGATTGTCAAACTGTAATTGTAGAAGATGTGTAACTAAAAGAGGGGAGTAGTTATCTTTCATATCAGGAACAGACAATCCCAAAACCATCAAGAACGAAGAGCATGACTGCAGCTTGGGATCCCTAACTGGCAAGCGGTGATTGCAGAGGTGGTGGAATGGCAGAGCAGCTTCCATGGCAGGCCCATGGACTGAGTAAGGCTGTGCCTAAGAGCAGGAGGCTGGCTTGCAGATGTGCCCTTTGGACAGTTGAGTGATTATATATGTTTGTTTTGTTTTGTTTTGTATGTGTGCACTAAATATTTTTGCTCTGTTCATTTGTGACACATCAGATGTAAATGTGACAGTGTGTTTTTGGTTGTACGTGTTTTAGCTATATATGTTAGGTGCAATGATGACTTTGCGACTTTCTTTATTTAGAAATTATACATATAGTTTGTAGGTTTCAAGTTGACAAGGGTGGACTGTGTCAGCTTGACTAGGCCAGGATTTTCAGAGGTTTAGCAGTTGAGATGTGCTTATTCCCATGGTGATGAAACCTAATATAGGCACAGTTAACTCTGTGATAATTGGATCTGTGCAGCCAATCAATTAAAGGGATGCTTCCTTGGGGGTATAGCCTGCTCCCAATGTAATGGACACTCGGGAAAGGCTCTCTCTCTCTCTTCCGCTGGGGACCTGGTAGACTACAATTGTAAACCATTTCCTTGATAATAGACTTCTCTTTATAAATATACATATATATGTTTCATCGGGGTCCTGGTATGGCTCTGTGAGTTAATGCATTGGACTGTAAAGTTGGTTTGAACTGCAAGGTCAGTGGTTCAAGCTCACCAGCAGCTCTTAGGGAACCCTATACAGGGTTGCTCTGGGTTGGGACCAACTCAATGATACACAACAATGTTTCACTGGGTTAGCTTCTCTAGAAACCTGGCCTAACAATATCTATTAATGGAAGAATGGATAAACAACTATGGTACATACTCACAATGGAATACTATCCAAAGTCCCAAAGTTAAAGAATAAAATGAATCTTAGAAACACCTCATAACATGGGAAAACCTGGAGGACATTATGCTGAGTGAAATAAGTCAATCACAAAAGAACAAATACTGTATTGTATGAAACCACTATAGTAAAAAGTAAAGAAAAAGTTTTCACACTAAAAGAAATATTCTTTAATGGTTACCAGAAGTAGGAAGGGAAGAGAGGGTAAATTATTGGACAGAGGGTAAAAAGAAGAGAAAAAAAAAAAAATTCTGCAATGAGGAGAGGAGCTTAGCCTGATAAACTGTAAGCAAAAAAAAAAAAAAGGTTAAAAAACTGCTTTTTTACCTCAGATGCTAAAGGCAGAGGTGAAGAGTCCTCCCAAATTCTGCTCCCGGGGGTGTTCTGTACCCTGGCATATAGGGTGTGAAATTCAAAGAGATATGGAGTCAGCAAAATGGGAATCTGGAGACCAAACACCAAAATGAAGGGAGGGTCAGAGATAGAGAAATGGGTCAACCAAAATCGGCTGAGACCATCCCTTAAAGGAAATTACAAAGATTGTCCTTTCTGCATTCTCCAGGTTTACAACCTCTGTGAGTTCCCAGACAACCCCATCTCTCTGCAACTAATACAATGATAGATGCTCAAATCAGTACAAAGGCAAGTGAGGCTGAAATCCAGGCCAACATCAGTTTCCATGACCCTAAGACCAGAATAACTAAATGGTGTCTACTACCACTACCAACCCCTCTAAAAGGAACCATATTAACAGGTTTTGGATAGCATGGGAGAAAAATGTGAAAGAAAACTCAAAATCATAAGAGACCAGGCTTATTTGTTGTATAGAGACGGGGTAATCCCTGAAACTATGGCCCTTAGTTTACCTTCAGGTCTGGAAATGAACTCAGCCCCATGGGTCAATTTTCAGCCAAACAATAGACAAGTCTATAAAGGGAACAATAACACTAGGGAAGTACACATTCCTTAGAATAATCAACCATTTGAGATCAAAAGGGCAGCATTTACATAAGGACAATGTTCAGATGGTAGGAAGGGTTAGTTAAAAAGGAAGAATGAAAATAGGAAACATAGGGAGGATGTGGAATGAGTGATGTTGCATTGTTGGGATTGTAGTCAATGACTTGAAACAAAATGTGTATGGATTGTTGAATGGAAAACTGATCTGGGACTCTAGACTCATGGAAAGAGAAAGGCTGTGTGCTGGCAACCACAAGGCAGGCTTGCAGAATGTGCCTTTTGGTTGTTTAAATGATTATATATTCCTGAATGTTTTTGTGTACATCAAAAAAAGAAAAAACACGAGGGAATAGAAGCAAATAATGTTGAATGATGATGCGTGGAGGGGAGTGTAATCATTGCAATGAAATGAAATACGCAAAACCGATGTTCTTCCATATAAACTATCACTTAATTCACAATAAACTTTTTTTATATGTATAAAAAAGACCATTGGTTCTTGATCATTTGGTACCTCTTAAAATGAGTGAACATTGATCAATTCTCTTTGATACAGTGCATTCCTTCTATGATTCCTCCATCATTTAATATTTTGTTAATAGAATCTTTGAATATTGCAACCTGAGGTTTGAATTTTATATTTATTTTTTATTTTTAGTTCTTTCAGCTTGAGAAATGCTGAGCATGTTATTCCCTTTTGGTTTTCTATCTTCAGGTTTTTGCATATTTCATTTTAATACTTAACTTTGTCTTCTCAAGCTGCCCTCTGGAATTTTCTGTTCAACTATTTTACTTCCTCATTCCTTCCAGTTGCTTTTGCATCTCAATGCTCAAAAGCAAATTTCAGAGTCTCTTCTGACATCCATGTTGTCTTTCTTTCTTTCCTGTCTTTTTAGTGACCTTTCGCTTTCTTCATGATGTTCTTAATGTCATCCCACAATTCTTCTGGTCTTGTTTCTTAGTGTCTAATGCACCAAATATGTTCTTGAAATGTTCTCAAAATCAGATGGGATATATTCAAAGTCCTATTTAGGCTCTCATTGTTGTTGTTGTTGTTAAGTGCCGTCAAGTCGGTTCCGACCCATAGTGACCTTGTACAGGGTTTCCAAGGGTGTAAATCCTTACGGGAGTAGAAAGCCTCATCTTTCTCCCACGGAGCAGCTGGTAGTTTGGAACCGCTGACCTTAAGGTTCGCAGCCCGATTCGTAACCACTATGCTACCAGAGCTCCTTAGGCTCTCATAGACATGTTTTAATTTTTTTTACTTCAGCCTGAACTTGCCTATGAGCAATTGATGGTCTGTTCTACAGACTGCCCCTGGCCTTGTTTTGGCTGATAATATGGAACTTCTCTGTCATCTCTTCCCACAGATGTCATCAATTTGATTCTTGCATATTCCATCTAATGAGGTTCATGTACATAGTCACTATTTACATGGTTGAAAAAAAGGAATTTGCAATGAATAAATCGTTGGTCTTACCAAACAAAAAAAAAAAAAACAAAAAAAAAACCTGATCTGCTCTGTAACCTTTTAACCAATTCACAATCAAAGTTTTTGAAAATTAATTAATATATGATCTGTTGAATGTAAAACTGATGATCTGCTCTGTAAGCTTTCACTCAATTCACAATAAAAAGTTTTAAAAGATGAATTTAATTTTTTTATTCTGTCCTCATCCCATAGGTCCTAGTCAGGAGGGACCAGAAAAGGTCCTCAAGGGAAGAATCTTGGCTGGTTTTTTTTTTTCAGAGGATCCCCTTCAACCCCAGATAGCCATCAAGATTCTCAAGTCTAAGTCTCCAAGTCTTGAAATGAGTTGGGCAGTGCCCCTATTGCCCCTAGAAGATTTTATACTGTGGATAATAGAAGCAGCCCAGTAATTCTGTTCAGTTAATAATCATTTACTAAGCTCCACTTTTGTTCAACCAAGATAGGCATAGGGATAGCATTGATTATGACTCAGATGGGGACTTCCAGGAGCTCAGAGCCTAGTGGGAGAAGATGTGTGTGATGAGCATGAAAAGAGAAGGATTTAGAGGGCATTTTGGGAGCTGGGATGAAAGCCCAGAGGTCAGGGGAAGCTATACAGAAGGAAAGTAAGAGTTTGTGACCCTATAAAAGAGAAGGCATTCCAGACAGAGGAAATGGGATGTACAAGCCCATGGAGGTAAGAAAGAGTGCAGTGTGCTTGGTGAACCACATGTTATTTGGCAGAGACAAGATGTTGGTATAAAAGGAAGACTGGGACCACTGAAGGATTTCCATTTTTACTAACGTAAAAAGATATCTAAGATAGGTCATTAGATGAACAAGTTACATGACAGCATGTGTGGTGTGATCTCTCTGTATTCTGTGTTAAGAATATACCTATATATGCACATATCTGCATGTAAATGTCTGGAAAGTGACTGAAAGGAAATGTATGAAATTAAAAATTAATATACCAAGACAGCATGTGGCATGTCACATTAGCCGAATCACAGTAGAGGCACCTTTCAGGGCCCAATAACAACCAAGAACTTTTTTTTCCCCCAAAGGGAAATTGAAGAATGGACTAGGTTTGCTATAGATCAGTCGGTGTACATGGGATACCAAGGTGAACTGAGTTGTTTATTATTAGCTGGCTGCTATTTGATCCACCTAGTTCTGGATGTACCTTACAAACTCTATCAAGTAGAACTGGAATGAGGTGGATCCTGAGGGACAAGTAAGTGCCCTGTATGGAACATTCACTAGGGCTGAGACTAGTACAGATAAGAAAGCCGTGTTTGAAGGCCTCACTCTCAGGTGCTGAGAGTGAATGGAAAACTGATCTGCTCTGTAAACTTAGAACAAATTCGCAAAGTTCTTTTTAAATTGAATTAATATATTATTTGTTGAATGTAAACTGATTATCTGCTTTGTAAACCTTCACTCATTTCCCAATAAAAACTTGCAC
>NW_006408521.1:27856430-27876114 GCF_000296735.1 Chrysochloris asiatica | reverse complement strand
TTTCTTTCAAGAAGTATCTTCTGTTCTTCTAGCCACTCCAGGCTGGTCTGCTTGTCCTTTCAAGTGGAAATTTCCCACCTCAGAAGATTCTGGATGGGATTCAGGATTCCACCTATGGTCTTATGTAATGCAGAGTCTCCACAGGAAGCCTCCTTCAATGGGCACCCTGTAGCCCCATTTTAGGTATTCCAATCAGTTATAGGCAGAAGATGGACTTACATGCTTTCTACGGTACTATTTCTGGCTATTCCTTTCTTTCCCCCTCATACTATTTTATAATGGTATGCCAGGGAAACCAGATTCAAAAGACAGCCAAGCATCTTAACATTATTTCCCCCTTTTGCTTATTCCAACCATGTCTCAATCCCTGTATCCCAGAGCCCTGTTGTTCCAAGTTAGGCACCTCTCTCTTAAGAAGGCAATCATGCTCAAGATTGTGCAAGTTAGAGGTCAGCACCTGAGAGTGAGCCCTTCCTGATGTCAAGTATTCCATTTGCTTCACCCTAGTCCCAGTCCTGCCACTCATACCACGATCTGCCACCCTTCACTCCAGCCACACCTATGGTCTCAGAAGGGAACATTATACTTACACCCAACACTAGATGATTGAGGAAGAACAATTTCAAGTCTAGTTTATAATACAATATGATATTTCTGACCAGAAATGGACTATTGCTATGTTGCAACCCCATTCAAAGTAGTCTTGGAAGAACAGCAGACGTGAAAGATCTTCTTAGTGGAAGAAACTTGAGCAGTATATTTTATAGTGTATTCTTCCTGGAGGGAGAAATGGCCTGAGATTTGGATCTGGAGTGTACCAATGGCTAATGACAAATATTTTAGACCAATGGACACAAACTTGAAATGAGTAAGATTAAGAATTGAGGACAATCTTAGCTTCACACATCCAAAGAAAAAAGGAAAGAAAAGATTCAAAGAAGAGACTGGTTTACAGGACAAATAGTGTACGTGAACCATAGCCTAATGTACCCTGAGACTAAAATC
This sequence comes from Chrysochloris asiatica, assembly GCF_000296735.1. Classification (NCBI taxonomy): domain Eukaryota; kingdom Metazoa; phylum Chordata; class Mammalia; order Afrosoricida; family Chrysochloridae; genus Chrysochloris; species Chrysochloris asiatica. Next base: position 27,875,109 of record NW_006408521.1, on the reverse strand, counting down.
AGATAGTTCTAGCCATTACTCTCTAACATTCTAATCAAGGCCACAATAAATGAACTCTGATAGAATAGAAGAAGATAGCACAGAATCTCAAATTCCTTAAAACAAAACCAGTCTCCTTTTGTGCAAACTTAATAATAAATATGGAGAGACCATTCACTGACTTTGAAAGGTGGGACATGATTGATTGCTGACCACATTGTGCATCTGTTATTTATGCAGTGATTTGTGGATTCAAGCGCTAACAGTGCAGTTTATACTTTCTGCAATTAAAGTTAATATAGTGTGATGAGTGAAATTTGAAAAAAACAAAAAACAAAACCAGTCTTGCAGGACTGGCCAACACTATAGGATTCCCCAAGCCTACCACCCTGAGATTCTCTTCAAACCTTGACCCTAAACTAACCCCTAAGATCGCCTTAGAGCTAAATAACAAATTGGATCACAAAATAATATCACTCATAGGTACTATGCTCCCTTTAAAAAATCACTTTTATTATACCAAATAATCAACACTTACTTTAAAGCAAAGATGAGAATGTAAGGGGGCCAGGAAAACCAGATTAATGGAAATGGAAAAATCAGAACAGAAATAAATCAGAATGCTCACACATTGTGAAGAATGTAACCAATGTCACTTAGCAGTTTGTGTCAAAATTGTTGAATGGGAACCAAAACTTTAGTGTAAATCTTAACCAGAAACACAATAAATATCATTTAAAAAAAATATATTTAAGGCAAAGAAGTAGAAGGGAAAACATAAGGAAAAGTATTTGGGGAAAATCTTAAAACCAAACAACAGTTTATCTTAGTTAGTAAAGAATGTTTGCTTGAGCACTGCACTCTTTTAAGAACTAGCTATGTGGAATCAAATTAACAATAACAACTCGAAAAATGAGGAAGTTAGGGGCAGTGAGTTTATGTTAATGAGGGAGGAACAACTTTCAAAAGAAGGATGAGAATGGTTGCACAACTTGAAGAATGTAAACAATTTCATTGAATTGTACATGTGTAGAAGTTGTTGAATTAGTAAATGCTCTCAAAACAACAAGTATAAAGTAAAAATTCAGAAATAGAAAACTTTATGGAGCACAGTTACACTCTCACACACATGGTATCTATGAGCTGGAGTCAACTCGACGGGGAAAAAAATGGAAACGAATGAAGACTGTAAAATTATTTGTGTTTTATGAAAATTGTGAGCAAAATACCCCACTAATTAGCCTACACAAGATAAACCACTCAGTTTCATTTTCCAGGCACCCTAGTATTTGCTCAATGTATTCCTGAACAAATGGCATCAAGACCAGAATCAAAGCAATGCGTAGACTCAACATCACACCAATCCTAACCTGGTCACTACAACTGCAAAGTGCAACAATCAGCCCAAGTCCCCTAATAAACTATAACCCTAGGGGGACCAGTGGTAGGCTTAGTTATGAACATCAAACTTCTACCATGGACTTGTTCTGCGCCTTATTCTTGGTTTTCCACCCAACATTACCTCTACCTAAGAACTCGCTCAGTGGTTTAAATAAGTAAAGCAATGGACCAATGTCCATGAAATTTACTGATCACCTTGAAACAACTGATTTTATATAGAGCAATGGAATGGTGTAGTAGAGATGACTGCTTCTCCCCTCAGACCCATCTTCTCTTTCTTCTGAGCATACCATTGTCTAGCTAAGGACTACATTTCCCAGCCTCCTTTGTAGCGATTTCTCTTTAATGGAATGTGGATAAAACTGATAAGTCATATTCTTACAGAGTTTGCCTTTCTTTCCTGCTAGCAAGTATTGACACAACTTTGGGAGTCTTCTGTTGAAAATGGCAACACTTTTTCATTAGCCTGAGTTTCCACATGTCATCATAGATGTCTCTGCTCTGGACATAAGAGAAAAATAAACTCATATCTTGTTTGAGCCATTGCATTTTTGGTCTTTTTGTTAGAGCAGCTTGGTTGGTACTTTACTGTGCTTCGGTGCAGTACTTCAATATGAAGTATATTCTGTGAGTTAGTGATTAATATGGGTGCTGTTTCTCCTTTAGCTCAACTATACTGGTCCAGAAACAGGCTCTGGCACATTCCACAAGTTCCCAATGATTCCTTCACTTCCAGTGACTCTTGTTTCTTCTGGACTATGGTTACAGTCCTCAAGGAAAAAAAGTTCCCACCAAGAGAAGCAATAGTGTTTTTGTTAAATTGGAGGTGGAAACTGGTGTCTAGCCACTTCTAGTTATTCATGCCAATGGGTGAAAAGCTAAGGAGAGATGATAGGACTAGCTGGGGTGATCCATTTTGGATGTCAAGACCAAATAGAATTTTTCTCTACACGATGGGGCAAAAAGTACCCACGAAACCAAGGAATTCCTTAGGAGTACCTTGTAATACTACTATGTCCAGTAGTAAAAGCTAATGGAAGACTACCACAATCCTTTTTAGGCAGGATCATCAAGGGGTCAGATGTCTTGAGAATAGAGGCTTGGTTCTCTCCTGCATGAAGAACTCACACCAGCTCAAGTGCTGGCCAAAGGGGGGAAAAAGTGTGAAAAAATGAGGAGAGAGGTCATAAGTATAAAATAGAATCTCATAGAAAGAAAAACATTGTTTTTTGCTTCTGATCCTACTGTCATGTTAGACATTTATGTACTTTAAAATTGTGTTTATTCTTATTTGTATATATTATGCACATATAATGATATTGTTACTGTTAATTGCCATCAAGTCAATTTTGACGCATAATGACCCATGTGACAGACTAGAATGGCCCCATAGGGATTTCTAGGCTGCCATCTTTCTAAGAGTAGATTGCCAGGTCTTCTTCCCACAGAATCTCTTGTTAAGTGCCATCGAGTTGGGTCCGACTTGTAGTAACCCCGTACAGGGTGTCTAAGAAGCAGCTGGCGAGTTTGAACAACTGACCTTGTGGTTCAAACTAACTTTGCGGTCTAGTGCTTTATCCCACAGTGCCACACCAGGATTTCACAGAATCTCTGCTGTTGTTAAGTGCCGTTGAGTTGATTCTGACCCATAGCAACCCTGTATAGGGTTTCCAAGGAGCAATTGGTGAGCTTGAACCACCGACCTTGCAGTTCAAATGAGTTTGCAGTCTGACGCATTAACCCACAGTGCAACACCAGGACTCCCACAGAATTTCTAGGTGGGTTCAAACTGCCAACCTTTTTAGCTAGCATTTAACCACTGCACCACCAGTTATATATTTTAGAAAACACTTTAATATTGCATTTTTTAGGTTCTTATCCCCCTGTTATTATATTATTATGTGTGATGATGATTAACTTTAGAATTTAGTCTAATCCACAGGTTACAGAATATTGAGAGGATTCCAACAGAACTAGAGGAGGAGTAAAAGAAAGATCTTGAACTTAGAATAGTGAGGTTTTAGATGCGTTCCCTTTGGGGCAAGCTAAATACATTTTTTGTTGTATGAGTAATAGTAGTCTAATGTTAGCTGGGAGTATTCTGAAGGGAAAAGAACTGTGGATTTAGGAAGAAAGATATAGGTTGTTGTTGGGTAGCCAAAGGAGTGGATGGTACCATCTTTCTTTCTTTAAAACATAGCATACAAATACTTTTCCCTTTAGGGAGACATTACTCATCAGGGTAAGTATTGATGGAGGGGTTTTAACTTTTGATATAAAAGCTGTTTGAAGCTCCTAAGGAGCTATGTTTGGTTTCTCCTCATATCTGGACATGTATAGCCTATGCTTAGCTAGTAAAATGATCCCATCTGAGCTTTGAATCTTAAGGGAGTGAAGTAAGGATGCAGGGAGAGTTGAGAATTGAATCATAGTGATGCTAATGCCAAAAGTTTAGTGACAAAGGTTCCAGCAAGCAGTTCCCTAACCAAGCTTTCCCATGGTGTGACTTTGACTGTACTTCCTGAAACTAATATTCCTAACTGCCCAGTCTTCTTGTTGACCCAGTGAACTATCTCTCTGCTATAAATTGCTGTTTGTTTATTCTCTTCCTTGGATCATTTGAACCCAGACTTACACAAGGAGAGCAAGAAAGGACATGGAATATCAAGGATTCAAAGAAGAGGGTGGTATTCTCTGCAATGTTCTCTAAACCTGATGTAAGTGAGCAAGGCTTCTGTCCTTACATTGGTTGAAGAGGGATACTGTTTCCTACAGAGTCCTTTTATGAACAGTCCCCAATTTCAAACTTCCACTGAGCTCTGAGGTCAGGACTCCCAGGGGGAAGTTGGGATGGGCTATCAACAATTGCCAGGTGGGCAGCCCAAGTCTCAAAGGCTCTGGCTGCAGAATCAGTACCCCAATCCTAACCCCAATTTCCAAGAACCATAAAGGCAGAGATGTAAGGAAGGCTCAGTGCTCTGGGGAGGCACGCTCCACCCCACCCCAACCCCAACCCCCGCCCCTAGATTCCTGACTGTACCAAGCAATGTGAAGAGAAGGCAAAAGAACTCACTGTGATGGTCTCACTGTTAACTCTAAAAGTGCCTCCTAGGGACACAGGGGCAAAGGGACTTTGTCCTCAACAGCAAGGAGCAGCACTTGGACTCCTCTCTCTTGCCCTGGTGGGACCCTTCCGGATGCAGGCTGGATTCAAGTGAGGGGAAGGAAGGGGGTTAAGATGGGGTCATCAGTCAAGTTCCTATGGCCAATCATCTTTCCTAGTGGTCCCCTAGCGCCTCACAGGGTCCAGAACACCGGTAGGACTCCAGAGAAGGAGGTCAGTCCCTGGCCCTTATTTGCATTCGAAGGCCACGAAAGAGTGTGTGCTCTTCCTTCCAGGCTCTAGCCTTCTAACCCTGAGTGAATCCTCGCCCAAGGGACCCTACCCCTTCTACAGGTTACTGCTTTGCTGTTGGGCGGATCCTGATCCGGTCGCGGTGCAAGGTCAGAGCCTGCTTGACGTTGCTTTCTGTTCACTACCCCGCGGTCCCCAGGAGCGAACCCGCCGCTGTGATGGCCCAGGGTCACGCCTGGCCTCTGGAGCCCAGGAGAGCCTGAACATGCTCAGAAAAAGTGATGGATCTCTAGGCAAGCTAGACAGCCGACTTTGCTGAAGCCGGGGTGCCCGGGAACAGACTGCAAGACGATCTCTATTAGGAACGAGGGCTCCGCCTCGCGGGCTGTCCTCCCAGCCTCGGAGCAACGCAGGGCGACCGACCAGCTTCCGCAATCTCAGGTCCAGTTGGTGAATAGAAAAGGTGGGGCAGGCTGAATTCTCCAGCTGAGTGGAGACAGTGCGGCCAGAGCCACCCATCCAGAGCAGGGTTCCAACTTGGCCCGCGGAGTCCCGGCCTCCGAGCTGGGTGGAGGTTTGAATTGGGACTGCTTGGCCCAAGCAGGCGGACCTGGACTGCATGTTCTACCGGGCGCCGCCCGCCCTTCTCCACGCACACAGGGCCGAACTAGGGGGCAGCGTTGCCAAGTGTCCTTGTCTTCTGGGAACCCGTTTATATCCCTCCTCCCGAACTTCAGTGGGGCTGGGCTTCCATGAAAAAGCCGGTTTCTAATCCTTCTCATTTCTGGAGACTTCCATCCTGGCATCTCCTTGCTTCCGAGTGTCCCTTGCTATCTGTCCCTGACACTTTGGGGCGACAGCGGAGTAAGACTTTTGTTGAGCTCTCCACACGACTCTTGGAGTGGTCTCAGCTTGGGTGGGCCTGAGGCGCCCGCCGCCATTCTTCCTCAGCCCAGAGCTGTTGTCAGTGCTCTGGGGGCACCTCCATGCAGGCACCCGTTTGCAGACGGTACAAAGCTCACTGGAGTCCGAAGTCCGCTGAACTCCTGTGCTCAGTTGCTGTCCTGGGGAGATACCCCCCGCAACCAGCGAGGAGGCTAGTGGGCTTTTGTAGAGGGGATAATGGCACCTGGATGTGGCAGAAGGCATCTCCCCAAGATGGATTTGAGGAGGGATTCTGTTCAGTTTGTGCAACCGAAGACCCCAGGTGTCCTGAAGGTCAATTTCTTCAGTCCCCGCCCCCCCACACACACCTTCACCCTGAGTAGTAGGTAAAAACCCAGTAGTAACCACACAACCCCTGTGCCCACAGCAAGTGCCCAGAGTGTGCTGCCTGAGACACGAAAGAGAGAGATGGAAGGCTGTGGGTGAAAATCCCCCAGTCAGGGAAATGGGTATAAGGTAAGGGCAGTGAGGGATGGCATTATGAGTGAGGGAGGGCATGGCAGACTTCTGATCAAATATAGAATGTATGTGAGCTGGTTTTCCTTTGTAAAGTCCAGTCATGGGTTCCCAGGAAGCTGTCTGTGGGACCAGCCTCTGAGTGTGTGCAGTCAGGCATGGCCACCTGGCCACCTGGGAACAGTAGGTAAATGTCTGGAGGTGAGTGAGCATGGGTGAGTGCTGGGGGAAAGAAACAAGTGTGAGAAGTTGGCCCCTGAGTGGTGCACGGTCAGTCTGAGATGCAGACCAGCAGCACGTGCCTATACGCATACTTGAGTGTGAGTGTGTGTGTGTGTGTGTGTGTGTGTGTGTGTGTGTACCACATCCTGCTGGATGCCAGAGGCCCTCTTGGGCTGGGCAGGTCTCCATCAAGGCCCACTCTCTCAGGTCTCCACCCATCCCCTCACGGTCTATCCCAGCTCCCACCCTGAGCAGTTAGGTGCCTGTGAATCTAATCTGTCCTAAACACTCCCTGGTGGTGCTGTAGGATTAGCACTGAGCTGCTACATGCACTGGACTGCTAACCACAGGTTGGTGGTTCAAACCCACCAGCCATTCCTTGGAAACCCTGTATAAACAGGGTTGCTATGAGTCGGAACCAACTTAATGGCACTTAACAACAACAACAAGCTAACCCCAAGGCCAGCAGTTCAAGTTCACCCAGCTGCTCTTCAGGAGAAAGATGAGACTATCTGCTCATTTATAGCCTCAGAGACCCTAAACAGGTTTGCTATGAGTCAGAATCCACTTGATGGCAGTGGGTTTTGTTTGATTTGGTTTGAAGAACCAACAAAGGAAGGAAGCCTCCAAGCAGGAAAGCAGCAACTCCATCTCCCACAGGAAACAGAGCCCAAAACCTCTGCTCACCCCTTGGACCCCACCCAGCCTTCAAGGCACATCACCTACCCACCTCAGCAGCCCCCATCCCCTTGCATATAGTGGATGGAAACGGAAAGGAAGGATTTTCTTTTCTGCTTTCTCCATTCCTTTGTCTTGAGAAGCATGATCCACTCCCTTCTAGTTTTAACTTTCTGCTTGTTAGGAGGTGGAAGACTGTGAAAGTCCACAGAATCTCTTTCCTATCTTGGGGGGTGGGGGGCTCTTGTAAGGAGGCAAGCCTGCTCTGAAGATCCAGAAAATGGGCATGTGGCAGAGGTGAGGAAGAGGTGACCTCAAATGCTGGGCAGTGCCTCTAAGTGAGGTCCAGAACCCCTGGAGCCCACTGGATGTGGATTTGAGGTGATGGCTTTCTGGGAGCCCTGGAAGTGGGGAATGGAGTCCCTGGATGGCTCAGAAAGTTAAGTGTTTTACAACTAACTGAAATGTGGACAGTACAACTCATTCAGAAACACCTCAGGAGAAAGTCCTATCAATCTCTTTCTGAAAGAGCACAGCCATTGAAAATCCTATGGGGGCAGTTTTATTGACACACGTGGGTTGCCATGAGTTAGAATCCACTTGATGACAACTGATTTGGTTTTTGGTTTAGGAGAAAAACACTTAGCCCTGCTCCAGGTTAAGAGCTCCCTCTGCAAAGCTGTGTGTGACCCAGGGACGATTTGTGTGGAGGCTGGTCTCATTTTTGTTGTTGTTGTTAGGTGCCATTATGTCGGTTTCTGCTTATAAAGACCTTGCATGTGGTTTTCCAGGAGCCCCTGGTGAGTGTGAATGACATTGCCTTTCACAATCCAGTGCTTATCCTACAATGCCACACTTCACTTGGTGATTCCTTCATAAGACCCCAACTGTAGGGTTATATTACTGGGTTGGGTGCAATCTGACTGGGGTCAGATTACCAGCCACAAACCCTAAGGTAGTAGAAATTAATGTCTCTGTTAATTTAGGCAGTAGAAGTTAACTTCAATTTTACTTGTCTATAAAGTGGGAGTAAAAATACTACCTACATCATAGGGTGGTTGTTAAGAGAGAATTAATACTTTTAAAGTGTATTTCAGTACCCAACACACAACAAGCACCCAATAATAGCCGTTTATTAGTGTCTATTATTATCCACCGGTTGGGTGAACTCAAAAAACTTCGGCTCTAGGCTCCTCTCCTCATGTGTCCCCTAGAGGGCGCCCGGAACTCACTTGTGCTTGTCTGTGCCGAAGACCCTGTTCTTGCTGGGGCTCGAGATTCTGAGTCGCCGCCTCCAGCTTTTGGGTTCTGAGACTCCTCCCGCAACAGCTGAAGAAATGCGGATCCCGGCACCATCGGGATGAAAGAAGGAGGGCAAGAACACCAAAACCTCCCCAAAGGGGTAGCATAAGGGAGGGTCCTCGTCCCCTTCCATCCGTTCCCTACACGCCTCCTAACCTAGTCATCACACAAGAGGCAGGGTTTCTACAGGCTTCGCGGAGAGATCAAAGATCCTACCTTTTGGGACTTGCTAGAGTCCAGGCCGGAATCCAGGGGGCCCACCCTCCCCCAGACTCCACCCATAGCCCAACCCCAGATTCATGCGGTCCCGCGCTCGCTCTAACATCATGGACCGAGGAAATCCCCAGCGCCAATAGTTAGAACCTCCTCCGTCAGTGTTAGGGGCGGAGAAGAGGCGGAGGGAGGGAGGGGGTGTCATCCCAGGCTGGCCGCAGGCCGTGACAGGTGTGAGCTTGTGAGAGTAACTGTGGACGCCTGCAGTGAAGGGTGTGTGTGTGTGTGTACGTGTGTCCTTGGCACCGCACACCTGTAGTTCCCGTGTGTAACACCACACACCCCGGTTGTTGCATAATTGGGTGTTTGAGTTATATACAGCAGTGCAAGCTATGAGTGTGGTGGGGGGGGGATGGGGGATTTATACACACCCCGCATTCAGCGTGGGTTCCCATAACCCTCTAGCACTCCATCCCCGCTCCCCTCCATCCTTCGTGGTCCGTCTTCCAGTCTGCCATGAGCTCCTTGGAAAAAGTCCTGGTCAGCCCGTTCCTATGGGACTTCCCAGCATAAGGAATCTAGGCATTGAAGCAGGTGGGCGGTGCCAGGGACTTCTTTGGACTGAGATGCCACCATGGCTAAGTGGGGGTAGGCAGTTCCTTGGACGGGGCGGGAACGCCCCTGGCGCCTTGTGGAGCCATGCGGGGCGGGGGATGGGGGGGAGTGTTGGCAACGCCTACCAGTTGCTTCAGCTCTGAGCTGCCATAAATACTCCTAGAATGCCAAGGAGGGTAAGGGGTTGCTCAGAAGTCCGAGGAATCGAGAGGATTTAAGGACTGCTTTGGAAGAAAACTGAAAGGGATTGAATGTGAGGAGAACAAGAGGGAGGCAGCCTTTTCCGGCATTTAATTGAGGGGCCCTCAAGGCAGACCTGGGGCCACAGCTCCCCAGCTGTCCCTGGATAGGGCCACCTTAGTCCCAGTCGCTCTAACTTTGCATAGCCCCGAGGAAGGTCCCTACTTAGTCGTGTCATACACATGGGACCTACCTTGACCGCGTAGGTAAGTCACTCACACCAAACAGGGAGTGTGAGTCCTGGGCCAGCATGAGCCTCACACCCGCTCTCGAAGCCGGGTGTCACAGGGCAATGAGGCCCCACACACACATCGCCAAGCACGAATCCGGCCACACAAAGCCGCTATTATAGTTAACAGGTTGAGCCAGATTCTCCGGGTGAGACCCTCAGCGCAACATAGCCTCAGGTCCCCAGCGCTGCCCGCCCACTCACTAACTCTCGTGGGGACTCACTGGCCACGGGAACTTGATCCGTGTGGCTCACTTCAGCCGAGGAAGGAAGCGAGTCTTTCTGCCCAGACAGGTCTGTTCGTCCTCTTCTCTTTCCCCTCCCCGCATCTTTAGACACACTCGGTTAATTTGTTCATTTTCTGTTCTCAACTATCTACATCCTAATCTATCGTTTCCGGCAGACGCGTTGAAAAGCCAGGAGTGGCGCGCTTGCGAAATCTCAGAGTTCCGGACAGAACTGGGGTTTGTTGGCCTGACTGTGACCTTCCGCAACCCCCCTCCTCTACGGTCCCCGCCCCACTTCCACAGGGACCACTGGCTAAGCCCTTCTCCGCCAAGGCGCGCTCTTCGGACGCGGGATTCCCCGCTACCCTCGCCGAGATTCGGTCTAACGAATTTCGGGTGACGATCCGGCAGTCTTGCGCGCTTCCTCCGCGCCAAGTGGGGAGGCCTCGCCTAGCGCCTGGGCAGACCCAGACCGGAGGGGCCCCAGGAGAGCGCGCGAGCTGGGTCTCGAGCGGCCAAACTTGCGCCGGAGGTGCAGGCCAGGTGCAGGTGGGTGGCATTGGTGACGGTGAAAGCTCGTGACCGGCACTGGGGCCGAGGTGTGCTGGGCAGGAGCTGAGAGCAGAGAGGCTGAGGGCCTGTTGGGTTGAATGTGAGCCTTGGACTGTTTGTGAAGATGGAGTTGCTTAGAGACACTGGGGGTTTATTTTGTTCCCAACATTTCTTTGCGTTTGTCTCTGCAAGCCGGGATTGTCAGGAAGCAGTGGCAGTGAAGTGCCTGGGTTCTAAGTGGGTTGGGGCAATTTGTTGCCTTCCCCCCACCCCACCCCCAGCTCCTCAGTTGTCGGACAGTCTGTGGTCAGAAGACATCCAGAGATATCTGGGCGCAGCAGAGATCGAGGGAATCCTGGGGATGAGAGGCAGGAAAACCCCTGTCCCCCCTGCGATCCGGCAACTCCTAGAAGGTGCCGGTCCTGAGAGAGACACTGGTGGTGTTTCAAGACGCAAATACAACAAAGACGTCTGCGGCTCCAGCTCCAGTGGGTGCAGAGGGTGTCACCAGATCTACCCGGAGAGGTGAATTATGCGGTTCTGAGAGCGCCATTCCCGAATTTCGCTCGACTGGCGCTGGCTGCTGGAGACCCGCTCCTGACGTCGTGCTGAGGACGGACTCGTACCCCTAAGCCCAACGCACTCCCGGTCGGGCCTGGGTACAGTCGGGACTGAAGTCTTTTGGATCCCAACTCTCCTCTCCTACAGGATCCCAATCCTAGAGGGCCGTGGAAATGGATGAGGTAGCCCCCACCCACACACACACCCGCCCAGCCCCCAGACCGATTTTCCCGTGCGGCCTCCTAGGCTGGGAGGTTGCCTTGGTCTTTGTTCGAGTGGAAATCCTTGTAGAGCAGCCGGATAGAATAGTGGCTCTCCTGGCTCTGCGGGCGCAGACAGCATCATGAACCCACACCCGCCCCACAGCCCACTTCTACCTGTAAAGTTTCTCACCTTCCATCCTAAAGAAAGCGCGTCTTTCTCCCTCCTTACACCCGACTCCCAATAAAATGGCGAGTTTCCCAGACCTACATCTCAGAAAAGCAAACCAAGTCAGTTTTGCATGCATGGTCTAGTGGGTTGGAGACTAGGTGTTCCCGGCATGCATATATACTGGGGCTGCTTTGATGATTGGCGAAGTCACTTCTTCAGACCCCTACCAGTGTCAGGCCATCACTAGAAGCCAGGAAGGTCAGCTAGGGTCCTGGTCTCAATTCTTGACTCACTGTGTCTCAGTCTGCAGTTTGCTGCTACAGGGCCTAGATCCCCAGAGCTCTAGCAGATATTGGTCCACACACAACGTATCAAATGTATTTGCGCATACCATCTAACCACCCCCAACTATGAACAGCATTAACTCACAATTACACCCACTCACACAATCATATGCCTCAGGTACAGTCTCCCACCACCATCCATACTCCCCACAAAGACATTCATACACGGTTAAAATACACATCACACAATACAATTACACAATGACAACACAATCACATTCACGCATTTAACACAAAAATAGAATCACGGAGAGAGACTAATATGTCTTCTCACAAATGAATTCATGATTCATATACAGTCACACATTTTATTCAAAGAGACACAATCAATTGCATTCACACAAGTTTACATACATACCACTATAAGCTTGTGCATAATGATGAGTTTTAAATTGCAATTTAAGGAAGAAATTTGCATACAATAATTGCAAAACACATTTACACACTTATACACCATTACAAACCTTCCATATCAGTAATATTCTGACTGCCCACACAATCACAAACACACACACACACCTCTCATACCCCAAAACATCTACATTTCAAACATTAGAAGCAACCGGGCTCTCCTTCCTGCCCTCTGCTCTAGCCTGTCTGTCCCCTTCTTTCTTTCCTGTCTCCAGAGTCCACAGGTCCTGCTCCCAGGTCTCTCAACTCCAAGTACCAGCAGTTACCCACGCAACACCAGCCAGCACCAAATAGGAGCAGCTTTAAGGTGCCGGGCTCAGCAAGCAGCAGGCAGTCCCGACGCCCGATCCGGAAGGTTTTATTTTTTTCACATAAATTACACAAGCACTTTATAAAATGGTTACACAGAAAACACCTTATAAGTGCATAACTTAATCCCCCCACCCCTATGAATAGGATCTGGAGAAACAGGCTGTTTGTGAGTTTGTGTGAAAATCTGCCTGTGTGTACCTGGGTGCAGTTGTACTGTGTGATGGAATCCTGTGCCACCGTGTGACTATGGCCTTGAGTCTGGATATCACTCTGATACCCAGAGTGAGTCTGGCTGAGCCCTTGCCTGTACCTGATATCTAGAGTCCAGGGTGTGTGAAGGCTAGGATGCTGTGTTGCAAGTTGCCCTGCCTTGGGTCCCCCTGGGTGTGGTTCTGTGGCAGGGTGGGGAGCGTCTGGCCCTCCAGGCTATTTCGTCTGGCCCTGCCAAGGCAACCAAAGTTCCAGCCATCACACTGTTGTTGTTAAGTGCTGTCAAGACAGTTCCAACTCATAGTGACCCTGTATAAGGTTTCTAAGGAGCAACTAATGGATTTGAACAGCTGACCTTGTGGTGATCAGTCCAGTGATTATCCTACAATGCTACACCAGGAGTCCAGCCATAACATTGTTGTTGTTAAGTGCCTTTGAGTTGTTTCAGACTCCTAACAACCCTGTGTAGGATTTCTGAGGAGTGGCTGGTGAACTTGAACCACCAACCTTGCATTGTTGTTGTTAAGTGCCGTTGAGTTGGTTCCGACCCATAGCGACCCTGTATAGTGTTTCCAAGGTGCAGCTGGTGAACTTGAGCCATCAACCTTATGGTTCAAGTAGACTTTGCAGTCCAGCGCATTAATCCACAGTGCCACACCAGGATTTCAACCTTGCATTAGGGATTGGTTAATTAAATGTTTGACCAAATATAACAGGCCAGTTTTTAAGTTGATAATTTTGTATGGCCTGAAAATTGTTATAAATTTTGTCAGAAAAAAAGGTTCCCCACCTCTGCTCTAGGGCACCACCAGGAGGTATGGAGCTATTTCCTCCTCGTGGACCTGTGGTTGTCTGTGATGGGGAGTGGGGCACAGATATGGGTTTTCCCCAAGACAAGTTCAGATGGCAGCCCTGGGGACCCCAGACACTCTTCCTCCCCCACCCACCCCCTGCCTTTCTAGGCTTCCTGTTAAAAATCTGAATAAAATAAAATAGATGCAAAAGGAGGATTCTGAACAGCTCCACTGGGTCCAGGACCACACAGGTGTCTGGGAGGGATTTTCATGTCCTGTTCCCAAAGCCCTTTTCTTCTCTTCCATGGAAAAGAGAGCAGGGCCGTCAGGAAGGTCGGTGAGGATGGGGTGCAGAGGGGTGCAGCGTACCTCCCGCGTGCAGTCCACGGCGGGCGGGGAGGGACAGGGAAGAGTCCTGGCTCTGGGTCTCAGCGACCCCTGGCTGGGCCGGGGGTCCCGCGAAGGCAGAGCGCAGGCTCATTCGCAGGCCGAAGCCACGGACGTGACGCTGGTGATCTTGGTGGAGTCATCAGACCACGGCTGCAGGTTCTGCAGGGCGAAGAGTGACGAGTTGTGCACGCACAGCGGGTCGGCGGGCAGCGGTTGCGCCAGGCTCTTCTGGAAAGCCTCTTGTTGCAGCTGCAAGAGGATGCGGTTCGCCTGCTGCCTCTCGGCCTCGCGTTCTTCCGCCGTCTGCCGCCTGCACCGGGACAAGTCGCCAGGCCGTTAACCGCCAGTACACCACACGGCTGCCGTCACCCACCCTCAGGGTCTCCCTGTGCAACCCCCCACTCCAACTCAGGCCCCCTTTAACACAATGACTTCACTTGGGAGTGTTGACTCTGGCAACCACCCCCACCCCACCCCGTCCCCCGCAGCACTGTCAAGTCTGCTAGGCCCAAGCCACTGGGGCGTTCATCCAGCGCAACTCCCACAACCCATCAACCTTGGATGGCACGGCCAGGACTAGGACGACATCGACCTAGATAGCGGCGTGCCTCCCCACAAGCCGGAGGGAGCCCGGCCTATTCACCCTCCTCTCCGTTCGGCCAAGTGGAAGACCAGGCGGATGCGAGCTGCCTGCGAACTTCTCCCCAGCCCCAGCCTCCCGCCCAAGACCCGCTCCCAGCGCCCAGCAGGGGCTCGCGGGACCGCTTCCTCCCAGGCGGTCCAGGGAGGCGATGACTCACTTATTCCATTTAATGCCGCCCCTCCACCCCGTCAACTGAGATCAAACGTCTGTCTCTAAGGTGGACAGACCTAATGGGAGTCCCGGGGGCCTCCAGAAGCAATTTGTAGGCGATCGATGAAGCCGCGCGAAGCCGGCGAGGGCCTCTCTGAGCCGCGGCCACAGGCTTCCTCCGTGCCTCCCCTTCTTGCTTTTTGCCCGGTGTGTTTTGCTTCTGCCTTCTCTTTCCTGTATTTCATGCTGCCCAAATGCTTTTCTTCCTTTATGCTTTGTTTCTTTGTCTCTTTGCTCCCACCCCACCCCCTTCATTCTCTCAGAATTAAGGGAATTCGTTTGCAACGAATACGGCGGCTGTTAGTCATCAGTTGCTTTTCTTTATTACGAATAAGACTCCTTCAGGATACCTGGTTTTCTCATTTTTCTTACTGGGGTGTCTATATTTGTTTTCGTTTTGTTTTTCTTTGTGTTTCCGTTTCTCTGCCTGTCTCTCCCTCCTCATCCTCTCTGAGGACCCCCTCCTCCCCCTAGGCTGCAGCCCTTAGTAGGCTTTGGGAACACCAATACCCACCTCAAACTAGACACACACAGCAGTCAAAGCTAGCTTTCCCCAGGTCTGAGGCCAAGTCCCCCACCCTTTCTTCAGAAGCAAGAATGCTAGGGAGGGGGGAGGCCGACTCTCGGGCTGTGGCTTCCTTTGCCGCCCGCCGGGAGGGCAGATTCCTCTCCTTCATTCAGAAAAAGAGGAAACTCCAATTCCTTCCTCCAGCTCCACCCGGAGGCCCGCCCGGCGGCTTGTCGACAGACTCCCGCCAAACTCTCCGGTGTTTCTCCCGGGTGGAGCTCCCGGCGTGGGGAACCGAATGCGCGGACCAAATGTGAAGAGCGCAAAGGGGGTGTGAGAGGGTGCAGTCAGAGAAAGCGCCCTGGCGTTGGGTGTTTCAAGAATAAAGCTACTTAGGGGGAGGGGGCGCTGTATGTCCATGAGCAGAGAGTAAAAATGAGAGAGGTCGAGGTATATGTATGTGAAAACAATAAAACTGAATTTGTACTAAGTGCAGTCTTGGTGTGTGATGGGAGCAGGGAAAAATCTCTCTCACACGCACTCCCATCTGCTCCTAATTGATCCCCCTTTCAGGGAACCCGCGTACCCCCAGCCGCAGCCGGTGCGGATTGATTTTCCCCTTTTAGGGCGGGGGCCAACTGCGCGCAGCCGGGTGTCTGGGGAGAGCGCAGCGGCGCCTGGGGCCCGGCTGGGGCGCAGAAACGAGGCGCGGGCCACTTCGCCTCCGGTCTCCTAGAAGTGAGAGTCTGAGCAAACAAAAAGCCCGTCAGGCCTCACTGAGTCTGGAGACCGGGACTGCATAGACTGTTCCCCAGCGGCAGAAAAGCACCGCCGCGTCTACAGGGGCAGCATGTGCCAGCCAGAAAGCCCCGAAGTCTCCGAAAAACCAGAACCGGAGCTGGAGCTCCCGGGCTCACCCCGGCTGGCTGTCGGTGGTCGTTTTCCCGCTCCCTAGACGCCTAGCTGCAGTCTCCAGCTCCGGTGACTGATGGGGAAGCGGCAAGCGCAGGGAGTGTGTGAGCCCCTGAGGCCTGAGCTAGGCCGCCCACGCGCTCACCTCCACTTCGTCCGCCGGTTCTGGAACCAGGTCTTGACCTGCGCGTCGGTCATTTTGAGGGCCTTGGCCAGGGCGGCGCGCTCGGCCGAGGCCAGGTACTTCTGGCGATGAAAGCGCTTCTCCAGCTCGCAGATCTGCAGGCGCGTGAAGGACGTGCGCGGCTTCTTCTTCTTAGGGGGCGTCCGGTTCTGATAGGGGTGACCTATACGGCGTGTTACAGTGAAGGGTGAGAGGGCCACTGGAGCGGGAGACAGACAGACGGCAGAGGCAAGCGGCAGAGCGTCAGGAGGTGTCTCAGGCCCGATATCCCGCGAGTCAGCGAGCGCAGCGGCGGACAGCAGAGCAGGGGCGTGAGCCTCCCGTCAATCCTCAGCGCCAGGCCCGCAGCGGAAAAGGCCCCCACCCCCCGCCAGGCCGACGCCGCTGCCGCCACCACCGAGGCCTCCCTAGCCCTAGGCTCCCGCCTGCTCAAAGCAGACATGGCCTTAGCCGCCTTCACGCTCCTCCGGAGGGGCAGGTCTGAAGACCAAGTCTCCAATCTCACAGAAGCTTCTACGTTAAGACCCTGCTTAATCAAGGCCCCCCAACCCTGGGCCCCGACCTAAGCCTCTACCATACAGCAAAGTCCACAGACACCTCACATACACCGAGCACAGACTTCCAAATCCTAACAACCAGATGGACAGACAGACACAGCAGTCAAACACAGACACAGCACACAAGGAAGGCCCAGAGAAGTCAGGGCAGCAGAAGACTCCAGCCATACCCTGGCTCCAACTCTCACATGCTTTTCACGCCCTTTCTTCAGGCCTGGAGCAGGGCTGGCTGTGTTGTGGCTCCCTGGGTAGGCCCTCTTGGAGTACCTCTTCCCAGAAATGGGACCAGTTGCCAGGTGTGGACTGGGTGGGAGGTGTGAGGCAGGCACTAGGCCTAGGCTTCTGTTTCCCCAGGCCTGAGAGGACTGGAGGGAGGAGGGGTACAAAGAAGAGGCCCTGGGGCTCTGGAATGAAGAGACCTTTGGAAGGCCTAAAGCAGTAGCTATTCTACCTATGCCCTCCCCCTTCTGCCCCAGAGTCTGAACCGAGGCTACAGGAATAATCTGCCTGTCTGAACGACCTGAACCAAGTGCAGGGGACCTGGGGGCCTTGGGATTCCCTAGTCCGGCGTCTTCCTCTAAACTGTCTTTCTTCACCCTGGCTATGCGCACCTCCATCTCCTTCCACCCTTGGGCCCTGAAGC
Source organism: Chrysochloris asiatica (assembly GCF_000296735.1). Lineage (NCBI taxonomy): Eukaryota > Metazoa > Chordata > Mammalia > Afrosoricida > Chrysochloridae > Chrysochloris > Chrysochloris asiatica. The sequence continues at coordinate 27,857,644 of NW_006408521.1, read as the reverse complement.
AGCTGCCGGGGCCTCCTGTCTCCCGGTTCTAAGGCCCGACCAGCGAACCCGGGCTCAACTCGTGGCTGCTTCCCAGCGGGACTTGGGAACTTGGGCCCGTGACAAAGAGTCTTGGTCCCGGATCTGGAAAACTCCAAGAGGAGTGAAAAGAGGGGCCGTGGAGAGGGGTTCGCGCGCGAAGGAGAACCAAGAGAGGGGAAACGAGGCCGAAGGAGCCAGGGCTAGCGGAGCCGCGGCAGCGAAGGCGGCAGTTGGCCGCCGCTGTGTGAGTAATCGTCCCGAGAGCCGTCCTTAGACCGCTAATCGATCGCCCCCCGGACAGTGGACAGTACATTATTCATGCCAGAGGAGTAAGGCTGAGTCCCTGAGAGACACTGAACCCCAACAGAGCAAAATCTAAGCAGAAAACATTAGGGGCGGCTTAGCCAACGGGGCCACCGCCCGGGACGCAGTCAGGGAAGAAGCTAGGGCCCGTCAGCTCTGGAGCTTTACTCAGACTCGAGGTCTCTGTCGGCCGGGCGACTAAGCCGGGTCGCGACATCGGGCCCGGAGCTCTGAGTGCCAAGTGTGTGTGTGTGTGCACAGAGGGAAGTGGGGGAATCTGTTCTTTCTTGTGTCTGATTCCGAGACTCGGAAAGGGAGCCACGCAAACCGCCTAGGTCTGAGGGCGGCGGCCAGGACCGCAGAAACTGAGTTTGTTCACATCGTAGCCCTTTCTCTGACCTTCCAGAGCCCTAATGGTGGAGAGCTTCAGCCCCCGTCCCTCTGCCTGTTCGGGCTCTGGGACCTCCAGAGGGAACCACGGAATGCTTCTAGGAGCTGGGGTGCTGTGGAAGAGGCGGAGAGGGGCTCCTGCTGGGAGAACTCTTAGAGGGTGGCAATTCCGCGAGCACAGAGAGGAGGCAGGCAGCAGAACTTGGGGAAGCCCTCGAGAAAGCTAGGCGCCCTGGCGCGCAGCGGGGGCTCGGGGGAGCTACCGAGCAGGGGAGGGGTGGCGCAGAGCCACGGCCTCGGCCAGGCAGGGCAAGCGCTGGCCGGACTCACCTGTAAACCTGTCCTTTGTGTATCTGCGGTTACTCTCCATCCAGGGAAAGGTGAGGCCGGTGAGGTTGTTGACTCCTGGCACGGCAGGCACGGAGGGCACGGTGGGTAAGCCAGTGGCCAGGGACTGTGGGTGGGCCACGGCTCCGGCGAGTGGCCTGTGTGCGGGCACC
>NW_006408521.1:27827562-27856070 GCF_000296735.1 Chrysochloris asiatica | reverse complement strand
TGTTGAGAATCTGGTCGATGCCGAAGCTGATGGGTTCCGCGTGACCGGGGTGGAGGTGGTGCGGACCCAGGTGCTCCATGCCGGCCCCGACCCCCCGGAGGGGGGGGGGCGAGCGACAGCGCTCGCGGCGCTGGGCTAGGGGGCAGCGCACAGGGGCGCAGAGGTGGCGGCGGCGGCGGCTGTGCAGAAACTTGGAGGCGAAGTGCTCAGGGAGAGCTAAAGTAGGGGGAGGGGAGAGAGAGAGGGGGCGCTGTATTCTTCCCTTCTCCGGCTGCTCCTTCCCCTCTCCGGCTGCTCGCTCGCTGTTGACTCTGGGACATCAATCACCGGGCGAAAAAGCCCGGTGCGAGCGAGCCGAGCCGTTTTGGCCGGGTCTCTCCATTGGCTGCGCGCGGAGAGGAGCGGGGTGAATGACAGCGCGGGGGAGGGGCAGGAAGGGGGAGAGGGAGGTCCGGAGCCGAGACATATGCAGGAGCCAGAGACTGAGGGACTGAGATCGGAGACCGAGACTAGGAGGAGTTCAGGAAGAGTGAGAAGAGGGGAACAGAAATAGAAGTAAAAGGAGAAAGAAAATGAACTGGACGTGGTTATTCCCAGAGTCGGACGGGCAGATGAACCTAAGGAGAAGGAGATCAGAGCCTCCTCCCAACCAAACAGGAGACACCCCTCGCTTTGAACGAGGTCAAAAGACTGCAGCCCACCAGGCCTCTGGGGAAAGAGTGTCCCTGCACAGCCGAGAATCTCCCCAAGGGCTCAGCTGGGAAACACCTGCCACTCAAGCAGACGATTCATTCTAAACTTCAAGTCCGACTAGTTAGAAAGTAGAAGACTGTCTACTCCCCAGGTATGGAGTACAGGTCCCTGAGGCAGGAGGTGAGTTCAGGCTTGTCCCCTCCTTATATCAGGAGTCTAGGAACGACTTAACTGGTTCTATAATGTTGAAAATCAATCAATCAACAACCACTCCAACTCAATCTTTTAGAGAAACTGAGGAAGGGAAGACTTTCTAAAAGGCAGGCACAACTCAAGAGAGTTGCCTTGGGACCTGCTGCTAGGATGCACATGGCTTCAAGATACGCCCCCCCCCCTTTTTTTTTTTAAGTAGAAGCAGTTCACACAGCAGGTGAATTAACTCAACCCAGTTGTTTTCCACCTAGCAACCAGCGACTTCCAGCAAGAAGCCTAGAAAAGAGTTATTGTCTTACTTTTGAAATCTAGGGGCTTAAGACTTTGGGGACTGAAAATGGTGGATCCGAAAAATGCATCTAGGACAAATTCAAGGCTTTTCAAAGTTCTGCTTCTGGATGCCTAGTTTAGAGCCCAGAAGAGAAGGAGGAAACCCTTTTTCAGCTTTTCTCTTTCCCTCTCTGGTAAAAAAAGGTCTGCTCCCTCTGAGGAGCCAAGCTCTGGGGAAGGCACAGGTTAGATTATTTGGGGTTCATTTCCAGTCTATTTCACAGCAGTTTCAGATTCAAAGCACCTTCAGATGCTAGATGCCTTCACATACCACTTTTCAAGTTTCCTTGCAATCTGTTTGCTTTTGCAATGTTTGTCATCTCCCCTTAAAGAGTTCTTTGGCAACAGGGAGTGGATTACTCACTTCTGCCCGCCCCCCCCATGGAAAATGGCCCTAACCCACAAGATATCCTCATCTTGAATGAAAAATGAAATGAGGGAATCTCTTTATGCAACAATATTTATTGAGTAATCGCTGTGTGTCAGGCACTGTTTTGGGCACTGGGGCTACAACAATGACTGGAGTAAAGTCTCTGCCCTCACAGAGCTTAAATTCTAGTAGATGGGAGTCAGAAATTAGCAAGTAAATATATAAATATTTTATAATTATAATTATAATATAACATTAATAGGCTGTAAATGTATACCAATGGATAAACAAAAAGTGGTATATCCATATAATGGAATACGATTCAGCCATAAAAAGGAATAAAGTGCTGGTTGATGCCACAACACTAATGAACCTCAGAAACATTATGGTTAAGTGAAAGGAGTCCTGTTGTGGCACTGTAGGATAAGCATTGGACTGCTAATCACAAGGTCAGCAGTTCAAACCCACCAGCATCTCCTTGGAAACCCTATACAGGGTCACTATGAGCCTGAACAACAAGTTCAAAGAAGCCACACACAAAGGGTCATATGTTATAGAATATAAATTATATTTAAATAATATTTAGTAAATAATTTTAGTAAATAGATACTAAGTCAGATGATAATAAATGCTATGTTGTTGTTAAATGCTATTGAGTTGACCCATAGCGACCCTGTATAGAGTTTTCCAGGTCAAGGTCGCAGTCCAGCGCATTAACCCACAGCGCCACACCAGGACTCCAGTAAAGCACAATATAAAGTTAATTCTACACCAACCCTTTGAGATGAGTATTATTCCTACATTACAAATGTGAACCAAATTTTAGGAAACCAAATTTTAGACAGGCAAAGTGTTCTGATCAAAATGAAGGAGTTGAATTCAACCCGCTTTTGTGGGTCATCCTGGAAGCCTAGCTGCTGGTTGGAATCTTGTCTCTATGGGAAATCTTGTTCAAGTTACGGGGAGGTGGACAAAGACCCACTGAAAACAAAGTCTGTAAAGTTGATGATGGTTACTAAACACTAAGTGGAGACAGGAGGGGAGAGCTTCATTCTCTACTTTTGTCCTCCCCATTCACTGGATCCTTTTCATGTACAGCACCCCTATGCAGACTGCAAAGCCTTTTGAACTACAAGGTTGGTGCTTCAAGCTCACCAGTTGCTCCTTGCAAACCCTATACAGGGTCACTATGGGTCAGAACCGACTCAACGGAACTTAAAAACAACAAACAACAACCCCTATGCAGGAGGCTCCATGACTTATTTAGGAAGTTATTTTGAACTGAATGAGTCTCATTTCTGAATCTTCTCTTGAGAGAAGCAAAACAGAGTTAAACATAAGTGTTTACTGAGTTAACTCTTTTGTGCCAGGCACCATATAACACCTTTAAGACTGACAACAACCAGGAAGTTACCAAAAAATGTCCCTATTGTTTATAATTAAGAAAACTGAATGAATGCTCCTAGTAGTATTATTTATAATAGCTCAAAAGATGAAACAACCAAACTGTCCATTTTGTTTACTTATGAATAAACAAAATACAGTATATCAAATAATAGACTATGATTCTGCCATAAAAAGTAATGAAGTGTTCTTTCATGCTACAAGGATGAACTAAGAAAACATTATGTTAAATGAAAGAAGTGAGCTACATAAGGTCACAGATTGTAAGATCCCATTTATACAAAATGTCCAGAGTGTACAAATCCATGGAGACAGCAGGTCAATTAGTGGTTGCCAGATTGTGTGTGTGTGGGGGGGGGGGGGGGGGGGGATGCTTCAGGAGGAATGGGGAGTGATTGTGAACTGGTATGGAAAAAAATTTTTTTTCTTTTTTGGGTGATGAAAGTATTCCAAAATCAGCTAGTAGTGATGATCCCACAAAGAACCCTGTGGTGGCGTGATTTAAAGCACTAAATTGCTAACCCAAAAGTTGGTGGTTCAAACCTACCAGCTGCCACCAGGAGAAAGATGTGGCCGCTTGCTTCTAAAATTTACAGCCTTGGAAACCTGGGGAAATTTTATTCTTCCTAGAGGGCCACTATGAATTATAATCAACTCAATGGCAACTGGTTTGGTTTGGGAACAATTACATAATTTTGTAAATATACTAAAAATCACTGAAATGTACATTTTGGAAAAACTAAATTGTATGATTTGTGAGTTATAGCTCATTTAAAAAGAGAAAAGGAAATGGATGATTGGTAATGTGAATAAACTTGCACAATGTCTCACAGTCAGAAGAGGGTTGATTTGGTATCACAAAACTGGAGTTGCTGTCTCTGTATGAAGCTGAAAACTATGGGTAGGGGTACTAAGCTTCCTATGAGGCGGGGTCCTAGTGGCCCTGCTTCCTTTCAGTCACATTCGGGTCTAACCTCAGTCCTGCTTGCTGTAGTTAAAGCTCTGTCTTTCTAACTTAATCATTAGGACAATTCTTTGCTATTCTCGGGCCCCATGAAGCAAACCTCTTGAGTGTTTCAAACACTCTTCCAGCTCCTTTCCCTCATCTACATGCACCTTTCTAGCTGCTCTGGCCTTCCAATCCAGTCTGTTGCAACCTTTTTGGCATCTGACCCACCTCTGGAACGCCTTACATCTGGCGCTAGTTTTTCAGGGTACCTGGGAGAAGACCTTGCTGGCCCAGCTTAAGTAGACAGTTCACAGCTGCCTGGGGGGCCTCTAAGACCACCAGACTCTATAATCACACAATCAAGCAACTCAGGGACATTCTGACTTCCCCTTGCCCTCACAGCTGCTGCCTGACCGACTGCTTCGTGTTACTTTCCACCCACCTCTTTCGCTTATCAGTCAACTTTTATCCAGTTCTCCTGGGTGCTGGCCTCCCCCAGCTGGGTTTCTATGAGTCCCCTTGTCCTTAGCCTTCCTTTTCCAATAGGGTTCAGGATTGCCCTCTTGGCTCCTTCCCTCACCCAGAAAGAAGAGACAAAAGGGTCAGGATTCTTTGGGCTCTGGTTCCCGCCCCTTCTCCCGGAAGCAATGTTACCTGAGCACAGAGCTGAAGGCTGGAAAGTTTTCTGAAATGGGGGAGGAGATTCGTGCGGAGCGTACATTTGTGCAGCTGCTGTTTCCACAGTGTTTTTTCTTTTGCAGCTTGCCTAGGCCATCCCCTCTCACAGAGCAGCTCTGTTAGGAAAGAACAAAAACAGCAAGGACTCACAAAATGGTCTGAGCTGTAGTTATCTTGTTTGATAATCCTCCAATAATCCTGTGAGATAAATTTTATTATCCCCATTTTGCAGATGAGGAAATCAAGACATTGAGGACCCCAAGGGGCAAAGACTGGACTCAAATGTTAGTTTTCCAACGCCTTTCGTCTTAAACTGCTTCCTCAAGTCCAAACTTGGCAGATGCCGTCCTTGTGTTGCCTGCATACACCTAGGTGAGTTGTAGACCCTTCTCTCCAGCCCTGAGGCCACCTGGTGACTCCTGCTTCAAGAGCCACCCCCTCCCTCGCCTGCTGAATAAAGAAATGCCTCCAATTAAAAAAGGCGCAGCTGGGGCAGAAGCTGGGGGGTAGAGGAGGAGAAAGGGAAGGATTCAGCCACAGGGAGGAGTTCCCTTTGGATCCCACACAGCCCCTTTCCCCTCTGGGAGAGACCCCCGGGCCAGGGGTTGTCCTTTTGCTTAGGGGTGTGTGTGGTAACTTAATTACTTTGTGTTTGTGGGACTCTGCTCCTGTGAGGGGACAGCAGGTGTGAAGTGTGTGTGACTGTGAGGGTAGAGAAAGCTGAGCAGATGTACTGGGTACATCTTTAAATAATCTTTTTTTTCCATTCCAAAAATATTGATTGAATGTGGACTGTGTGTTGGGCACTGTGTTAGGTGGGATACAAACAAAGCGAGTGTTGTTAAAAGTGTTGGGAGAAAGAGAGTCTAGGTTGTCTTTACAACTGGATTTGTCTGTGTCAAGAAGTGGGTGTCCATGAGGATGCCAGTGCGTGAGAGTGTGTGTCTCTACAACTGCTTCTCTGTGAGGCACATGGGATAGGCTGAGTAGGTTCCTCTGCATGATAAGGATGTGCCATTCAATGGCATGCACAGATCTGTGGGACATAGTATGCCCAATGGGTATTTAGTAGGAAAAGTGTGGGATGGGCTGAGAAATGTGTTAGAGATATGTAACATGAAGGGGAGACATTAGGGTCTTGGTCCAATATCAAAGGTGCCCTTCTGTTTTGCCCATCTGTCTCAGTATGAGTTAGTGATAGAAAAATTGCCCTTTCTGAGGGGGAGGCAGCCCCAGCTAATGACTTAGCAACCCAGTAAAGATCACTCCATACTGGAGGTAGCCCATAGTCTCGGAGAGCCTAGGTTTAATGAGGATTAAGTGGGGAGGCCAGGCTGGTTCCAGCCACCAACTCACTGACTCCTTGGGGTCTGGTTGTATTCCATGTGCCCCAACCAATTCTTATAGTAATAGGGATAGAGGTCCTTCCCAACACTTAGGCACACACTTCTCCTCCTGTTGTTGTTGTGAAGTGCCAACGAGTCGGTTCCAACCCTATATGGGGTTCCAGAGGCTGTAAGTCTTTGCGGGAGCAGAAAGCCTCATCTTTCTTCTGTGGAATGGCTAATGGGCTGAACTGAACCGCAGAACTGTGTTTGATCTGCAGAGCCACCGCGCATTCCCCTCTCTCCTGGAGGACAAGCACTTTCCTGCTGCTGGCCATGCCTCCACTGTTATCTGGTGTCTGGTTGGGTACTGCTCTCTGCAGTACAAGACCGAGCACAGATCCCTCCTCTCAGCCCACCCCCATCAGAGCCCAGGTTCAAAACCAAGGGCTGTAGCAGAGAAGGAGATGGGCTCTCACTCTGCTCTGCAGCAATGAGGCCTTTCCAATCCCCGGTCTCTCAGCTCTGACTGGCAAGAAAGCTGCTGGCTATTTTCTCCCTCATCTAGGGCAGCAATTAAGGGCTTAAGGCCTCTCTCTGACCTATCCTACCTAAGGGAGGCCCAGAGACTCTCTGGTTCCACCACCCAGCCTGGTCGAACCTCCCAGTGTACTTGGCAGGGCACATCCTCCAAGCTTGACATCTCCCAGGATGCCAGGACCCAGAAAGGTGGAGGGGTTGAGGAGATGGCTCAGGGTGGAATAGACCCATATCCTTACTTTCCTCTAACAACTCCCAGAAAGTTCCCTGGTCACTGCCCCTCCCGGCAGGCTGAGCTGGGTTCTCACCAGTTCTGTCCAAGACCCTGACATTCTTACTCAGGGCTCTCAGACCCTGGGCTCTATTCTATTCACCAGGTGGGTCTGAAATTCCAGGTCCCAGGGGTTACTCTGCCTGCTGGGTCCCAGGAATTCCAGGCAGCTGCCAGTACCCAGATCCCACAAGCAGGGAGAGGAGACTGGTTGGTTACAAGAGGGTAAGCCTCTCTGAGGGGCACCATTGCTTTTTTAAGAGCCACCCTACTCCCTAGGATGCACCCAGCTGGAATGCTCCTGTCCTGGTTCACAGGTCAAACCTCTGCGCTTCACCTGCTCTGCGTAGGAAAGAGGCAAGCTTTCTGGCTGCCTGTTGTTGTTGTTAAATGTCATCAAGTCGGACTCATATTAACCCTGTATAGGGTTTCCAAGGAGCAATTGGTAAGTTTGAACTGATAACCTTGCAGCTAGCAAGTCCAGTGCTTACCCTACAGCACCACATCAGGACTCCTTGGGCTGGCTAAATCTACCCACATTTCTTACCCAGTCAGCTATGTGTCTAGCCTCTGAGAAAGGGCAGATGAGATTTCCAACCCAGCTGAAAGGGAAATAGCCTCTGCATTTGGCCAAGGGTCCAATTCTGGGTTGTGATCCCAGAAGGGGAGCTAGTGATTTCACAATCACCCCTAGGAGCTCTGGCCACCTTGGCCTCAACAGGCTGTGTTATTTGGGGGGACGGCTCAGGACTCAGTTTACAGCAGAAGTGGGTAGGCATCCACTGAGTCCCACGCAGCCAGGCTGTCCTGGAACCAAAGAACAGCGCTAGCTTGAACCAGTCGGCAGGATGAGAAGTCCTGGACGCTGGGGTCTTGCCTCCTCCATGAACCTGTGGATCAGAAGAGTGGCCTTTGAGCAAAGGAGCTGAGCTGAAGTTCAGGTTAGAAATTAACTTGCCAAAACCCCCTCCATCAGAAAGCTGGCAGCAGGGTGAAGGGGGATGGATTGGGCCCCCCAAAAGGCCCAGCGGGAGGTAATGAGTGGGGAGCAGTGCGTTCTAGTGGGTGTCCTGACTACTCCCCAGACCACAGCACATACACAGATGATGAACATAAGACACCCCAGGTGCGGGTCTTTGGGAGCCAGCACCGGCTTATACCCAGACACACACTTTGTGTGATCTCCATAGATGCTCAGGGAGCCCCCTCTCCCCTGTCCTTCCCTTCCCCCAGGTATCCACAGACCAGCCCACCACTCCCACAAGCGGTGGACCAGATCAAAACCCAATCAACCAGCCAACAAAACCCCTCCCTTCACGCACAGAACACAGGTGCATACGGACACATCCAACCGCACCAAGAAACGCATCTACGAGGTACATTCTCTTCCACGCAGACCCTCCACGCGCAACCACAAGCCGCCACACGCATTTTCCAACTTTGCTAGTGAGGCCAGGCGCCTTCTCTGAGAGGCGAGGGAGCCGCAGGTGCCGGAAAGGGAACGCCGACGGGAGACCCGAGCGGGACAGTATCCATATGCATGGGCTCCGCGCACAAAGAACAGCTGCCCGGGCGGGCGCCCCGCAGGCCAGGCGCTGCGCGGATGCGGCAGCCGCCCGGTTAATTGAATTAGGCGGGCCCGGCCCTGCCACCCGTGCGCCACCCGCGCCCGCTCTGGTACTCGTCCCTGGCCGCCGCAGGCGCTCCAGTGTGCCGAGGGACGGATTGAGGGAAGGAGGCACGGCCGCCTGAGCCCCGGCCCGAGGCAGCCTCTCCCTCCGGAAATAATCCCATTGTCCCGCGGGCTGCGCGTGGCACTGCGTGCCGGGGATCCCCCACTGGACGCGGCTCTGTGATTAATGGGGTGGCGGCAAAGGAGCTGACACGGGGAGGGGCCGCGGCCCGCCTCCACACGCCTTCTCCGGGCTCTCAGCTGCCCTGGGTTCCGGAAGGGTGGGCGGCAGGGAGGAGGTGAGCGCCGCCGATGGGAATGAGACCAGTGGGTGTCTGAGAGAGAGGGCTGTGGTGTGAGAGAGTGGAGAACGAGCGGACCTGACTGCGGAAGTGTGCGAGCGTCCGGGAACTGTAGGCCGGGGAGGCATGAAGGAGTGCTGCCAGGGGGTGCTGCTGACTAGGGGTGCTAAGAGGGGGTGCTTAGAGAGAGATGCTGACGATGTGTGAAGTGTAGAGTGGGAGCGCAGTGTGAACGTGGGGACTGGACGTGGGTGTGAGGTATGATGGGGTCCGTAGGAGACTGAGCTCTTGCTTCAGTCGCCATAAGACCGGGGAGTCTGGCTTGGGCACCTGCCCTCTCTTCTCAGAGCCACTTCTTCAGAGACCCCGTGGTGGCTGCAGTGGACAGGAGTTCCTAGGTGCTGTGATGCCCTCTACTGCACCCACGGGCTCATCCTTCCTCAATTAAGGTTCCCAAGAGCATGCAACCATTTGCTGAGCTCTTTGATCCTGACTTCTTCATGCTCCTTAGAGATTGGTGTCACAGTGGCCCCTCTACCCCACTGCCCTCCCCCATGGGGAAAGGCAGCAACTAGGAAAGAACTCCTCTCTTCAAGGTTGCCTGAGACTTTCATGACAGGGAGCTTGTCTATGTTTCTGCACCCATGCGTCCTCCAGCACCAGCCAGCCCCCAAAGTGGTGGTGGTGGTGGTTGTTATGTGCTGTGGAGTCGGTTCCGACTCATAGCGATCCTGCACAGGGTTTCCAAGGCTGTAAATCTCTACGGAGACCATGGCATTTTCAGTGGGAGCACAGCCACCGTCCCAGAGTCCCATGGAGCAACCTTTGACATTTGCCTCTTCCACCAGAAGCAGAGAAGCAGGAGGCCTGACTGAAGGAGAGGGACAAGGGATTGAGTCCCAGTCCCCCAGGACAGTGGGGAGGAACACTGTGCCCAGAATCTAAGACTGCAAAGGGCATGGGGTGGGGGTGGGGGGTTCCAGTGGCAGCCACAGCTTTAACTCTGAGGTGACCTCAGCCAGGACTCCTGCTGGTGTTTCTCACCCTTTGAGGTCCACCATAGCTGAGTTTCACTGAGCCCAGGTTATTCAGGAAAACACATGTCCTTGGGGTGTTCCATTTCTGGTGGGTTTGCCTTGGGGCAAAAAGAAATCCAACCGGGAGTTGCAGCGAGCCATGGCTTGGATGGAGCCTTGTACCAGAAGGGCTCAGAGTATCTGAGATCTATGTGACATGTCTGGCAGGAACCCTGACTTCCAAAAGAAATGACTGCTACCTTCGTCCCATACTCACATCCCTCTGCCCAAAGTTCAGGAGAGCTAGTGGCGTGGGGAACTCTGGATTAGGCCAGGCCAGATCACCCCCAAGTGAACAGCCACAAAGCACCCACTCTGCTCAGTCTCACAGGCCCAAGACCAGGCTCAGATTTCCCGGGACTTTTACTGCAGCTCCAAGATGAGCAGTGACATCCCCCTCTCCCCTTTCATAAATATTGCATCTTCCCAATGCAATTACAGGAGACGGAGCGGCGTGAGTGTATACTAAATAAGATTATGGGGTAATGCTAATGCAGTTTATGTCTGCGCTCTGACACCAGACACACTCCCTATTAATAACCTCTCAATGAGGCATGAGGCTCAATGCAGAACCTGTGGAGGCCCCCAGGCTGAGTGAAAGGTGAGAATGGCCATAGAGTGGCTGCCCTGTGCTAGGGACTGTGTTAGCCTTTCTGGGCATTGTAGCCAGGGACTCCCTCCCTGTGTCCCTACTCCTGGGTCACTTCCCCCCAAGCCAGGAGTCCTGTTCACACCTTCATGTAATCTCACTTCTTTCTCTGCAGCAGTATCTCCTAGTTGGTGCTCTCTGACTTCCGAATTGACATTGCTTATCCAATAATTTCCCCCAATGGAAGTAGAAGGCCCATTCTTCCTTGGGTTAGAATCAGCAGTGCCTGGATCCACTTTTGTTGCCTACAGGGGAAAAGTCAAACTCGTTTTATCATTCAAGACCCTCAAACTTACTTTCCTTTTCATTAGTAACACCTTCCCCTGATGGCTGGCTACCACTGGCCTTGTGTTCCACTAAGATAAGCACTCTCACACCTTCCCACTTCATCTCTTGGGTGCAATGCCCTGTTAACACTCCTTCCTCCCCCCAAGAAAACTCCTACTCCTACTTCAAAGTCCAGCTCAAAGTTCTGCCTCCCTCCATTGGGGGACACAGTTGAAAATTACTTTATGTTGTTGTAGAGTTGGAACCAGGACATATGCACAAGTGTCTCAGCCACACTGAATTTTACAAGTGTAGATCTGAACTCTGACCCTTGTTTTTATTATCTATAAAACAGGTACAAGGATGTCTGTCTTCTAGTTCATTGCACTACTGTCAACATCAACATAAAAATGAAACAATATAAAGTTCCTAGTTCATTGTATACATCTCTGCTTTATCATCTTCTTATTGCACTGGCACTTAAATAAAATGCCATCGCTATACTGGTCTTGGGGTATAACCATATTAGAAGCCCATCTCTTGGACTCCTTGAATTTCCCCCTCTTGAAGCATCTTTACGGTCCTGTTGGGGACAGGGCTAAGGCAGTAGAGACAAGCTCTGGAAAAATAGGACACTGCACAACAAAGCAGTGCAGACAGAATTTCAGGATCAAGAGAGTCAGTCCCCTGCCTCAGACTTAACTTTGGTGCTGGCTGGCTGGTCATTAACACAGCCCCAGGTTCTTTTTTGGCCTTCAAATCAAGACATTTCATACCCAACTACCTCAATAATGAGGATCCAGGGAGGGGCTGATTAACCTACAGGCTCAGCAAAAGCTTTCCCACTTCAGAGGCTTCCCTCCTCCTAGATCCCTCTGAAGTCAGCGAAACCTTTCAGCTACTGGAAGAGGGAGGCTCTTTCCTTGCCTTTGGAGTAGGCAGAACAAGTGATGATCACCAGCAAGCCTACCAGCTGTCCTTGCCCTCCACCTATCCCAAATTATCTTGAACTCAGGGAAGCCAGAAGGTCTGTGGGAAACTGGCTGGGCCCTGGGCCTGTGGGACGAGGAGATACTATACCAGATTCTCCCATCCCTCACTCTTAAAACTGGGAGTAGGTCTGGTGAGACTAGTACACACTTATTCCCAACTCACAGCCTCCTTTCTATTCTTTGCTATAAATGACTTTTCTGGTTGCTGCAAACCTGTCTGCATCTGTCTGGGGACATTTATGACTTAACAAAATGTCCCTTCCCTTGTTTATGAGGCATTAAACCTAATTCCTATTTTCCCATTTCTCTCCATTCTGCCTCTCTTGTCTTGTCTCCCTCCAAAACCTTTCTTTTTCTTTCTTTTAAAGCTTTATTGTCAGTTGAGTGATAGTCTACATGGCAGAACATCAGTTTTGCACTCAACCAATTGCATCTTGTTTCACTGTAATGATCACAATCCCCCTTTTTGATGTACACTAAAACACACAGGAATATACAATTGTTTAAATAACTAAAGGACACATTTTGCAAACCAGCCCCCTGCTCATCAGCACACAGCTTTTCTCTTTCCATGAGTCTAGAGTCCTCAGATGCTCTATCTCTCCATGCCATAGTCTATGCCTCCCACTCTAGTGTCCCTGCTTCTCTGGTTAGGATCCCACGTTCTGCTCATGCTTTTCCCTCTTGCTGGTCCTAGGGTCCTCTGCCAAAACCTTTTCTTAATGTTCTGGATATGGAAACTTTCTTCAACAGACTTTTATGTAACTTGTACATCGTGCTTGTGCACACACAGAGAAGTGCATATATACACCATACTTTCAAAAATTCATCAACAAACTTCTGTGCACAAACACACAAGTATATCATTCAAATCATGAGCCCAACCATACAGAATTGCACCTATCTGATCTCTACTGAAAAGCATGCTCCCAAAGATGTATACAACCACACAGATGTGTCTGTTACACACCAAAAAAAAATCCACAATTACAAATATACAGTCAGGACAACTGCCAAGCACAGTTTCTGAAGTTGATGCTGCCATTGAAATCTTCCAGAGTCAGCTGGGGATCAGAGAAGTGCTTTCTCTTATCCTTGGTGGGAAGTCTGTGTAAGCAGTGGAAAGTGTGCTTAGAGTATTGAGAACAGACACTCCCTCAAAGCTACTTGAGCTATGCGTCATCCCAGAGGATCTGGGAAAAAAGGAGGAGCAACAATCTGAGCTGATAGGTGTGTTCTGTTCATTGGATTTAGAATCTGCCCATCATCTGTACTTTGTAAACTGTTGGAAGATCCCAAGACAGGAAGTAGGAACTTAGTAGGCTGGCTTCAAAGGGGCGTGGACTGCAAAACAGGAAAAGAAGGAGCTATTTGGGCCTCAGATAACATCCTCAGTTCCAAACCTCAGGAAGTACAGATGGTGCTTTTCTTGGAGATGACCACTTGGACCCATAAATACAGGTCTGCTGCAACCAAGAAGAGCAACTGAGTTTGCTTCTACACCAGTGTGCTTCAAGAAAACTAATCGGGGCAAAGAGAAAGGGGCTAGAGTATAGGGTGAAGCTTTGGGGGCCAGAGAGGATCAAATATAATGGAAAGACATTGGTCTTTGACCAATGGATTCAAATCCTCCTTCTGCCACTCTGAGAGCTGTGTCACCTTGAACAACTCACTTAACCTATCTAAGCCTCAGTTAATATATATATATATATATTAACTGAGGCTTAGATAGGTTTATATATATATATAATAAAGATATGCAGTTGGTGGCACTGTGGTATAAGCATTGGAGTTCTAACCACAATGTTGGTGGTTCAAGCCCACCACTCACTCCTCAGCAGAGAAATGAGACTGTCTGCTCCCAAAAAAATACACAGTCTCAGAAATCCTATCTATAGTCACTATGAGTCAGAATCGACTCAATGGCAGTGGGTTTAGTTTTGGGTTTACCTACTTTATATGACTGTGGTAAGAGTTAAAGGAGATGAAACATGAATGTTTAAAGTTCTTAGCCCAATGGCTAACACATTCAGGATGTGCCTATTTAGGAGAAGGAGGACTGGAAGATCAGTGCAAGTAGACCTGAAGCCTGGGACAGGAAGATTTAGGGTCTTCCTTCCCTGGTGGAGATTGGAGCTGCAGAACCCAGAGAAAGGACATCTACAAAGTTGAAGTACCTACTTACTGTCCAGGGCACAGTGGTTATTAATCTGATGTCAGGCTAAATTTAAATCCTGCTAGCTATATGGCCTACAGCAAGTTTCTTCATGACTCAGTTTCCTCATGGGTAATATGGGGATGATACTAGGAACTATATCTATCTCCTGAGCTTATTATGAAAAACAAGTGAGTTCATATATTTAAGTGCTTTGAATAGCACCTGGCCCATAATAAATGCTTTGTAAATGTATCCTAAATACATCACAAACATTTTTAAAGTGTTGAAAAACAAAGATGTCAGTTCGAGGACAAAAGAATGCCTGATCCAAGCCATGTATTTTCAATAGCCTCATATGCATATGAAAGTTGGATAATGAATAAGGAAGAAAGACCATTGAAGAGTTGTTTTGAAGATGAATATTAAAGGTACCATGGACTGCCAAAAGAACAAAAACAAATCTGTGTTGGAAGAAGTACAACCAGAATGCGCCTTAGAAGCCAAGATAGCCAGACTTCATCTCTCATGTTTCAGACATATTATCAAGAAGGACCAGTTCCTGGAGAAGAACATCATGCTTGGTAAAGTGCAGAGTCAGTGCAAAAGAGGGAGACCCCCAAGGAGATGAACTGGCACAGTGACAGCAACAATAGGTTCAAGCTTAACAGCAATTGGGAAGATGGCGCAGGAATGGGGTGGCATTTCTCCTGTTGTACATAGGGTCACTATGGGTTGGAACAGACTCAAGGGCACCTAACAATAACAAGGAGTGAATCAAAACACTCAGGCTCCCATGCTGACAGGGAAACAGTCTGGGAGGATGCAAGCGCAGAAGGCAGCCCCAGGCCCCAGGTCGTCTGCCTCTCTGGCTATGGGATCAGACCTTTTTAATAACCTGTGTTCTCAAGTTCCCTCTTTTGGAAGCAAGCTACCCTTTTATGCCTTTAAGCTGTTGAAGATTCTGTTAAGGGAAAAGTGGGTATTTCCTCATATGTTGCTGGTGGCACTGTATGTAAGTTGGTCCCACACAAACCCTGATACTGTTCATATCCTTTGATCAGATAATCCCACTTTGGGGACAATATCCCAAGGAAATAAAAAGCAGTTTGTTCAAAGATGTTTATAGCAGCGCTGTTCATAATAGCCCAACCTTGGAAGCAATACAGCTAGCCAATACTAGGGAAATGGGTAAACCAGCCAAGGAACATGAGTACAAACGAATAGTACACAGCTATTCAAATTGCTAAATACAACGCTAATAAGTGATTCTGTTCCTATTAAGTGCCGTCAAGTCAGTTCCAGTTCATAGAAGCCCCATATATAAAGTTTCTGAGGTTACAAATCTTTGTAGGAGAGGAGAGCCTCTCTCCTGCAGAGCAGCTGGTAGACTTGAACTATCAACCTTTTGGTCAGCAGTCCAGTGCTTATACATTAGACATTCTTTTTTTTTTTTTTTTTAATGTTTTATTGTGAATTAAGAAGCTCTGGTAGTGTAGTGGTTACGAATCGGGCTGCAAACCACAAGGTCAGCAGTTCGAAACTATCAGCTGCTCCATGGGAGAAAGATGAGGCTTTCTGCTCCCGTAAAGATTTACAGCCTTGGAAACCCTGTTCAGGGTCGCTATGGGTCGGAACTGACTTGACAGCACTTAACAACAACAACATTGTGAATTATGTGATAGTTTACATGGGAGAACATTAGTTATACATTCATCCTATCCTATATCGTTTCATTGCCATGGTTACAATCCCCATCATTAACCAACTACAAGCCTGTCCCTCAGTCTTCAGCACACAGCCGCTCTCCCTCTCTGTGTCTAAAGTTCCCAGTTGCTCCATCTCTCCACATCATCGCTCTGCCTCCATCTCAGGCATCACTGCTTCTCTGGGTAGGGTCCTGCTCTCCGCTCTTCTCCCTTGATGGTCCCAGGGAACTCTGTGCCTAGACTGAAAAGTTAATCACTCCCCTCCTTGCTACAAAACGTCTACCTTTACATTTCCAACCCTCACAATCAGTCCTGATAACAGATAACAATTATTCACTATTGTATCACAAGAGACCCGTCTGAATTTCATTTCATCAGCCCCGCCTAGACAGATTGGATACTACTCAGTGGAGAGTCTACCTTCCTTCATGCCCTCTGAATCTAGGTTCCCTCTTGAAAGCTTGTAAACCAGTCACTTCTTGCCTTTGTAGCCCCCCCATTTTGGGTAACCAATGTCCAAGTTGCCCATCCCTGTCTACTCTGTGTATGGAGGGGGTGGGAATGATCCTTGCTGTAAGGATTTGTTCCCTCTTTTGAGCTACTGCATCCATAGATATAGGTCAAGTTCATCAATAGACATATGAAGGTATAAGGAGCTCTGGTAGCATAGTGGTTACAAGTCAGGCTGCTAATCACCAGGTCAGCAGTTTAAAACTACCAGCAGTTCCATGGAAGAAAGATGAGGCTTTCTGCTCTCATAAAGATTTATAGCCTTAGAAATTCTATACAGGGTTGCTATGAGTCAGAACCAATTCCTTGGCATACCACCACCACCATATTAAGATTCGGAGTTCTGCTGTGGCATTGTAGAATAAGCACCAGGCTACAAACTCCAATTTCAACAGTTCAAAACTACAAGCTGCTCCTAGGAAATCCCATACAGTGACATTATGAGTGGGAATCAAGTTGATGGTACTTAATAACAACAACAATCGTTTAAAATGTCAATTCTCCTTAAGCTAAGTGTTATGGGTTGAATTGTGTATCCCAAACAGGCTGGGCCATGATTCTCAGTATTAAGCAATTGCTCTCCGTTTAGTGATCTGATGTAATTATCCTGTGTTGTAAATCCTCTCCTCCATGATGTTAACAAAGTAGGATTATTGTTGTTGTTAAGTGCCTTTGAGTTGTTTCCGACGTATTTTAAATCTTCACAGGAGCAGAAAGCCTCATCTTTCTCCCACAGAGCTGCTGGCAGGCTTGAACCACAGACCTTGTGGTTCATAGTTCAGTGCTTATCATATGGAGCCACCGCACACCCAAGAGGTAGTTATGTTAGTGACGCAGAATGCAAACAATAAGATTAGGTTGTATTTTTAGTCAATCTCTGTTGAGATACAAAAAAGATTAAACAAGTGAGCAGAGATCAGAGGGACCATCAAGAAAGACGAGCCAGGAGCAGAGTGTGTCCTTTGGACCCAAAGTCCCTTTGCTGAGAAACTCCTAGACCCAGAGAAGACGGATGACAAGAACATTTTCCCAGAAATAACGCAAAGAGAAAGCTCCCCTGAGAGCTGGCACCCTGAATTTGGACTTCCAGCCACCTAAACTGTGAGAAAGTAAATTTCTGGTATATCTGCACTAGAAAACTAAGATAATAATGTATAGATTTAATGCCCTGTTAAAGCCACACTAAATTTTCTTGGAACTCTGCAAAAAATGTTTCTACATTTTACAGGAAATAGTAAATAGGTGTACATAACAAAGAAAGGCTAAGTTTGACCAGATACTACAACATTTTATTACAAGGTAACTAAATGGAAACAGTGTGGTACTGGCACCAAAATTGTCTTTCAAATCAGTGGGACAGGATCGGGTCCAGAAATAGAGCAAATCGTGCCTAAGAATTCAACATAGACTTTAGAAAACAATGGAGATGAGACCACTAATAGTATTGGGAAAAACTTTGCCACTTGAAAAATCAGTTTATTTAAGGTATTTTATATCTTATATAAAAATGAACACAAGATAGGTTTAAGACCTAAAATGATGAATGCAGGGATATATGGATTCAGGAAAATATAAAATCGGTATATATATTACATGTCAAAATTAAAAAAAAAAAATTCATAGAAGACTATGTTTTTTACTGACTACAACTTGGAAAAAGTACAGATGTTAATCTTGATAATGATCAAAGCATGAAACATTATGATTGATGGAAATAGTGGTGATTCAAGTCAATGGAACTCTTTGTTGTTCGGAAGGTAGAACTTCAATAAAATGGGGAGAGGAGAGGAATATATTTCTACCTTTCACTCAACACAGATCAGAACTGGTATGAGGGCTGTGACCATACCTACTTTGGAGGGGATGGGGGACCCCTGGCAGCAGAGTTCTAGGGCCGTGGATGCTGGTCAACGTTCTATCCTGACTCTTGTCCCCAAACCAAACTCAGATACCTGCCAGCCTGCTAGAGACCAGACTTCTAGATTCCAATTCCATCCCTACACTAAACAACTGGGAGAACTTGGATCCATCACTTAACCTCCCTGGGTTCCAGTTTTCCCATCTGTAAAATGAGGATACTAACAGAACCTCGATGGCACTTAATGACAACAGCAAATAGCATTATTTATAGAGTCATTGTGAGGATTAAATAGAACAATGTCTGACAAAGAGTATCCAGTCACATACATTTCTTGAACTGTCTAATTCTTTCCCTAAGTCAGGACAGATGAGGTGGCAGGGCCAAGCAGTGTAATGATCTGTTTCCAGTCTCCTTCCTATATGTGTCCCTTATACGTAAACCTGAAAGTCTCCATATCTTTTGGTGAAAACTTTGTGTTTGTTGCTTATTTTATTGTTGTTGTTAAGTGCCATCTAGTTGGTTCTGACTCATAGCAACCCTGTGTGGGGTTTCCAAGAAGTGGCTGGTGTGTTTGAACTGCTGACCTTGTGCTTAGCAGTCCAGTGCTTATCCTATAGCCCCACATCAGGACCCTAGTATTAGTATAATAATAATCATCACATTCTTATTACAACCAGCCACGGTAGAATTTCCTAGGACCTACTTAGTGGCCACCAGGAGGAGCAAAGGGCATGGCTTCTGGGTGCAGGATGGAGAGTTGTGCAGGTCAGTGCTCTTTGGTAAGGCTTCTGCTTGGCTCCATAGTGAGACCAGCTCTACATATGTATCCAAAGAGCTTCAAACCTAGATGGAACTGGGAAGGTGGATTACTAAAACCCTTCTGTCATCCATCCATCCGTTTTATTTACTGACTCATTTGTCCATGTAGCCAACTTAGCCTGAGCCAAGGACTGTGCCAGGTACTGAGTGGGACAAGCCCTCTGGGGAAAGGGCTCAGGAGGGGCCCAAAGGAGGGGGGCCCAGCAACACTCTCATTCTGTCAAAGCCAGTATCAGTTACTTCTCAGCCTTTCTGGGATTGCTGGTGGCTTTGTAGTTTGCCCTCTGTTTGTTATTTTTGCTAACTTCTGTTTGTCTGTAGTTCCTGGTGATTAGAAAAACAAGCAAACCAAGTCTCAAACATGAGAAGGGGGGTGAATGTTTGTTTCAGAGCCCAGGAGCAGAAGAGACCCTGGAGAGACTGCCCAGAGAGGGGGCCAGTAAGGGGGCCCAGAAGGCAGCGCTCTATCCCCTTTTGTCCCCCAGGACTTTCTTGCCAATGTACCCCGCTCCCTTTTTATTCCTTTGCTCCTTCCATGTCCCCCACTTCTTTCCCCATCCCTTACTCCTTTTTTTGTGTCTTTTCCACTTATATAGGCATCCCCTCACCCCCAAGAGACTGGCCTTGAGCCTTGGGAGCTGGAGAACTTGGGTTGACCCTGAGTACCCCCTTTCCTCATGGGCATCAGTTCTGGGATGAGCCCTGGTCTCCAAGGGTCAAAGGTGGAAGCTTTATTTACTCAGAGTTTGCTCTCTCTGCCCTGTTCCTTTCATCATTTTTTATAATGAAAACAGCCCAATGGCCACAGGCACCTGGGAGACCACCCCACCACCTACCTTCATTCCCTACCCCCACCCCCCAAGACACAGAGATACTTGTATCCCTCCAATAAGGGCTCAGATTTCTCAACAAAGTACAGCTTTGCTCTCAGGACAATTTTCAGCTGTCAGTTTGATCACGTTCCTCTGTCTGCTTAGCCTGAGCCAGAGAAGCTGGTCATCTGCCAGCATGGGAGACCGGACACGTGCGTGCAAGAAATGAGACAGCTTCTTGAAGTCTGTGGTATGTGTGAGAGTGTGCATTTGAGTGTGAGAGCCCAGGTACATGCAATGAGTTTGTCTCACTGTATCTGTTTTGAGGATATGTTCATGTGTTCATGTGTGTGAGAACCAATGTGTTTATTTGTTGTTGCTGTTGTTAAGTGCTGTCTAGTTGGTTCTGACCATAGTGACCCTGTATAGGGTTTCCGAGGAGTGGCTGGTGAGTTTGAACCACTGACCTTGCAATTCAAACCAACCTTGTGGTCAAGTGCTTATCCTACAGTGCCACTAGTGTGTATATGTTATTATTGTTGTTAAGTGCTGTCAAGTCGGTTCTGACTCATGGTGACCCTGTATAGGGTTTCCAAGGATTGGCTGGTGGGTTTGAACCACCAGCTTTGCCGTTCAAACTGACCTTGTGGTCCAGTGCATTATCCTGCAGCTCCACACCAGGACTCTAGTATGCATATTAGCATGAGCATTTGCATATATAACTGACTCCCTGGGTGGTACTCAACTGTTAATTGAAAGATTGGAAGTTTGAGTTCACTCAAAGGCACCTCAGGAGAAAGGCTTGGAGATCTGCTTTAGAAAGTTCAGCCACTGAAAAGCCCATAGAGCACAGTTCTACTCTGACACACATAGGTTCACCATGAGTTGGAGTCGACAACAGTAACTATTTTATTATATAATTGTTACCTATTGAGAGTGGCAATAGGTATCCCATGAGTGTGTCTGAGTGACATATACATGTGCATGAGTCTATGAGAGCCAGTGAACATGTGTGACCAGGTATGAGTGTATATGTATATGTGTTTGCACATGCACACTTGTGAGTGCAGTGAGAGTGTGCATGTGTGGCGAGAACCTGGCTGGATGCTTGTACTCATGTGTATGCCTGTGTGTGAACAGTGTGAGCATATATAGTTGTGGCACAACCATATACATGTATGGACTTTTGGGAGTATGTATGTACATCTTTATGTCCAAATACTGCTTAAGAATGTGTCTCACAACAGATGGATCTCAGAACGTTAATGTTGAGCAACAGAATCCAGATACAAAAGTCAATATACTCTATGACTCCATTTCTTTAATGTATAAAAACAGGCAAATGAATTTATGTTATAAGAAGTCAGAATAGGTCACCCTGGGAGACATTATGCTGGAAAAGGGTAGTGAAGTGTTTCCTGGGGTACAGAGAATGTTCTTCTTTTTTGTTAGTATGCTCTTTGCATGGGTGTGTTCACTTTGTAATATCCACTGAACTCTATATTCATATAAAATAATAAATCACAGTTGAATGGAAAACCAATATTTTACAATATTGGTTGTATTTTTTATTTACAATAAATTTACAATTTACAATAAAAAGTTTTTAAAAACAATGAATCACAAAGTACAGACTTAATTTATGTACTTTCTGGATTGTTGTCGTTGTTGTGAAGTGCCGTAGAGTCAGTTTCGATCCATAGCGACCCTGTACAGGGTTTCTGAGGCTGTAAATCCTTACAGGAGCAGAAAGCCTCATCTTTCTCCTGCGGAACGGCTGGTAGTTTCAAACTGCTGACCTGAAGGTTCACAGCCTGATTCGTAACCACTACACTACCAGAGCGCCTTGACTCCTGGATATCTAGGTATAATTCAAAAAAAAATTTTTTTTAAATTAAAAACGAAGAACTTGAAGACCTGCCACCACCACCCATCCCTCACATCCACGTTGTTGACCTTCTCCACCTTGTCCTGTACTCTCTTCCTCCTTACTGCTCTGCACACCCTCTGACCCCCAAGGGGGAAAGTGTTTGAGAATGTAAGAGTCTGGCTGTCTGACTGCCCAATTACAGCTCACTTCCAAGGTTCCTGCTACTCTCACAGACTTCCTCCACTTCATCTTCCCTTTCTTGGGCACCTAGGCACTTAGTGACCCCCTTCTAAGGCAGTGTCCCAGGGGCAGAGATCTGTTGGGAAGATTTGTCTCCATCTCTAAGAACCCTCAAGCTAAAGTTCTTCTCCTATGGTCCCCATTTCAGGAGAGGGTGAGACCTAAGTGTGAACACAAAGATGGCAGTCATGAGGGGTGGGCAACCTCTCTACAGAGGGACAAGACATCCATGGAAATTAAGGGGATGCCACAGGGCATTAGTCAAGGATGGCTTTTCAGGATGTAAAGCTCTTGTTGTTGTTGTTGTGAAGTGCTGTCGAGTCAGTGCTGACCCATAGCGACCCTGTATAGGGTTCCCGAGGAGCAGCTGGTGAGCTTGAACCACCGACCTTGCAGTTCAAACGGCTTTGTAGTCTGACGCATTAGACCACAGCGCCACACCAAGACTCCATAAAGCTCTTAAAAGGGCCTTTTTTCAGTGGTTCCTCAAGATATTGGCCATACTATTAAAGCTCCCAGGACCTGGTTTCTTAATCTTTTTTTTTGTCTTAGAATCTCTCCAGGTTCATCCTTTTTTAAAAAAGTTTTTATTGTGAATTGAGTAAAAGTTTACAGGGCAGATCATCAGTTTTACATTCAACAAATCATACACCTTATTTCATTACTGATGCATGGAGGGGATTGTAACCATGACAATGAAACGATATACGACAGGATGAATGTAAAGCTAATGTTCTCCCATGTAAACTATCACGTAACTCACAATAAAACATTTTTAAAAAAAGAGAGATGAGGATAAGAGTCTTATGATTCAATAGTAATTATTATCATGAGTAATCACGACTGTCACAGTTGTAAAGGTAGAAGTTTTGTAACAAAAACAGAGGAGTAGTTAATCTTACAGTCCAGAAACGAAGGACCCTAGGACCATCAAGGGAGAAGAGCACAAGTGGAATTCGGAACCATATCTGGAGAAGCAGCGACACCAGAGATGGAGGCGGAGATGGGGACACGGAGAGGGGAAGTGACTGAGGACTTGATTCATAGGAAGAGAGGGACTGAGATAGTGGCCAGGAGGATGTGCCCTTTGGTAGTGTAAATTACTATATATGCCTGAGTGTTTTTTTAAAAAAAAGAGCCAAAGTGAATAGAGAGAAATACTGTTAACTGATGATACATGTAGGGGATTTTAATCATTGTAATGAAACAAGTTGTATGATTTGTTGAATGTAAAACTGATGATCTGGCCTGTAAACTTTCAGTCAATCCACAAAGAAGAAGAAAAAAAAAAAAAAAAGAGTGAACCCTGAGTTGATTGGTGACTTTAGCAACTGAAAAGGAAGTGTACCCGTACTTCACTGGGTTATGAAGCTTCCTTCCACACCTAGTAACCTATGGTCTGGTCATTGTTTGGCCTTAGTTCCTGTGGGACTAAGATGGTGGAGAGCAACAGGAAGCAACCTGGAATATGTTCTGGAACTTGGGTGACCCTGGAAGGTCCCTATCTGCAGTTGCTAATTTGGAGGCTGCATTAGAGATTTGGGCTTCTGAATCCTTTTCATTTTGTCCTTCTCTGGCTCCCTTCCAGACACAGAAACCTAGGTGAAGAGAAATCCAGATCCAAGAACACTCCTTAATGCACTTCTTGATGACTCTCAAGGTGGACCTTAAATTCCTCCAGGTACCTCCCCCAGGCCATTCTTCTTGGCATCTTTGCTTGGCCCACTGACCTCATCCTACCCTTGACCATAACACACCTCCACCCTCATTGAACTCTAAGCATCTCTCAGACCATCCACCTGGAGGACATTTAGCTGGTTTTCCTGTTTGGGGACTTCATTTCTTTCTGTTCGCAGCTGAATGCTGGCTCAGCATCGCCTAGACCCAGATGCTCCTCTGCAGTTTCCCCAGCTGCTCTGTTACATCTTTCTGTTATATAGCACCTTCTATGGTACAAGCATGCATTAAAACTGAGATCCAAGTTGTGCTCATCAGGGCAGGAAGGCCATTTCATTATAAATATTTGCTATCATCATTTTCAACATCTAGTGAAAGCTAATTATGTGCTGGATACCAAGCTAAGGACTCTACAGAGTATGTTCCACATCTCCCCAAGAGGCAGCTTATCTTATTATTCCCATTATAGATATAGAAGTAGAGGCAAATATGTTAAGTAGCTTGGTCAAGGTCAGTAGACTAGGAGTTGGGAATGGAATCCTGGTGCATCTGCCTCTCGAGTACCCACTGTACTATATTGCCTCTCATGAGCTTCATCACCATCCCAAAGTCTCAAGTAAGTCCTCTGCCTGGGATCAGGCTTAGAACTAGATTCTTTCCAGAACAAATGTCAACCAGAGATAAGGCTCATCCCCAGAGGAACTGAGGAAGGAGGCAGAAGGTAACACCTGGTTTTATAGAGTTGGGGATCAGGGTTCAATAGGCTGAGGTTGAGTCTTTCTCTGCTCTTATCTGAGCAAAGCTGGACAAGTTTTAAACATCTGAGCCTGTTTCCTCATCTGTGATATGTACAAGTGACTGTTAAAACTAGAATCACTCAATATTTACCACTTGAATTGTTGGGAATAAGGCCAAGAGATATGTATGGGTATAGCTCAGAGCCCCTGAATGACACATCACAGTCAAACAAGAGCAGAGTTAACTTACCACTAGCAATATTCCATTGACTTTTGTGTTCTTTCTGCCGCTGTGGCTTAGGCCCTGGCCATATTTTCTTATTTCTGTAAAATGAGGGACTCTATCCCTGCCAGGCTGGACAGCCCCCTTAGTTTTAACATTCCAGGGTTACTCTGCTGGAAGGCAAATCCTTGTAACATTTTCTAAAGTACAATTGCTGCCAAAGAGGGATCTTTCTTTCACTGCAATGAGTATCATCTTGGTGCCTATATTCGTGTATATCAAGTCTCACTGGTACCCTTCAATAATCCACCCAACACACCTGTATTAAAATGTCTTTTAAATGTCAAAAGTAAGCCATAGTAGCTTACTAGGACTCACATAACCAAGTACCTCAAACTGGGAGGCTTAAAACAACACAAGTTTATTCTCTCACAGTTCTGGAAGCTAGAAGCTTGGAATCAAGGGGCCAGCAGAGTTGTACTCTCTTGAAGGCTCTAGGGATGAGCCTCTTCTAGCTTCTGGTGGTTGCTGTCGATCCTTGGCATTCTTTGACTTATAGACTCATCATTCCAATTTCTCTCCTTCAGTCTTTATGTGGCCTTCTCCCCTGTATGACTGTTACTGTGCCAAAATTTCTCTACTTATAAGGATACCAATAAGACTTTTAAGGCCCACCCTAATCCAGTCTGACTTCATCTTAACTTGATGAATAAACACTCTTTCCAGATGGACTTAAATTTTGGGGAAAGGTAGCGTAGTGGTTACGAATCGGGCTGCGAACCTCAAGGTCAGCAGTTCGAAACTACCAGCTGTTCCGTGGGAGAAAGATGAGGCTTTCTGCTCCTGTAAAGATTTACAGCCTCAGAAACCCTGTACAGGGTCGCTATGAGTCAGTTCCGACTCCACAGCACATAACCACCACCACCACTATTCAACCTAGTACATAGCCATGAGTGCATTCTTACTATAAGAAATAAAGATGAATCACCTCTTCCTTCCAGTTCCAGAATCCCTCCCAATTTATTGTATAGTCTTGCAGATCTTTATGCAGTTACATACATGTATGTATTTTACATAAATAAACACAAAGTACTTACTTTTTTTTCATTTATATAAGTATTCTTATTTTTCTTAAGTATGATTTTGTAATTAAAAATATGGCTTGAAAAAATATGGTTTGAAGATTTTCCTATCAATACATATAGACCAACGAATTATTTTTTACTGCTTACAAATTAAGTATTCCATCGTATGTGGGTGCCATTATTTACTTACTATTCTCCTGCCAATGGATTGTAAAGTTGTTTTAAATTTCTCATTGCTTTAAACAATGCTCAATAAACTCCCTGTTATGTGGTTAGATATGAATATTTTGTTAGAATAGGGAGTATCTAGAAATAGAATTGGTTGAACAAAGATGGGCATAGTTAATTTTTGTAGAAACTGCCAAAGTGCACTCCAAAAAGATGAGTTAATTTATGGTGTCACTAAGAGTGGATGGAGGAGTCCCAGTGAAGCATAAGTGCTGTAGGATAAGCACTGGACTGCTAGTTGCAAGGCCAGAACCTACCAACTGCTCCTTGGAAACCCTATACAGGGTCACTATGCGTCAGAACCAATTTGACAGCACTTAACAATGATTCACTTATACACTCTTTTTCCAACACTGGATAAGAAAATTTCTTGAATTGTTGCTAATCTAATAGATCAAACAGAAACAAACATTACATTCATTTTCATTTACATTTTTCTAATTTTGATTGGAGTCCTGGTGTGGCACTTTAGGATAAGCACTGGACTGCTAACTGCAAGGTCGATGGTTCAAACCTACCAGCAGCTTGTTGGGAACTATATATACAGAGTCACTATGAGTCAGAACTGACTCCACTGCACTTAATGATAATAACAACTGTGATTGCATTTCTCTAATGTTGAGCATATTTTCCTAAGTTTATTGGAAATTTTTCATTTCTTTTTTTATAAATTGCCAATTCATATACTTTGCCCATTTTTATGTTGGGTTTTGACAAATCTTTTCCTTATTGGTATGTTGGAATTTTTTATTCTGGATATTAATATTTGTTAAGCTTTAGTTCCACCACTCGTTTGTCAGTTTGTCGTACTGTGGGGACTTGTGTGTTGTTATGATGCTGGAAGCTATGCCACTGGTATTTTAAATACCAGCAAGGTCACCAATGGTGGACAGGTTTCAGTGAAGCTTCCAGACTTAAACAGACTAGGAAAAAGGAGATGCAGATTATTTTTGAATGGTTAGCACTGAAAAGCTTATGAATAGCAGCAGGACATTGTTAGACATAACAGCAGAATGTGCAGACATGATGCATAGCAGCAGGATATTGTCAGATGAACCCCTTCTTCTGCTCAGAAAGCACTCAAAATATGACTGGGGAAGAGCTGCCTCCTCAAAGTGGAGTTGATCATGATGATGTGAATGGAGTAAACCTTTTGTGACCTTCATTTACTGATGGAGCACAACTCAAAATGAGGAGAAACAGCTGCAAACATCCATTACTAACTGGAACATGGTATGTACGAAGTATGGATCTAGGAAAGTTGGAAGTTGTTCAAAATGAAATGGAATGCTTAAAGATTGATATCCTCAAAGGGAGAAAGATGAGGTTTCTGCTTCAGTAACGATTTGCAGCCTCAGAAACCCTATACAAGGTCGCTATGAGTCTGAACCAATTCAGCGACACACAACCAGCATATTTAAAGATCTATCTTGACGTACAATGCTATCTGTGATAGGATAATATACATACGCTTATAAGGAAAACCAGTTAATACTATTTTTCAAATTTACACACCATCCACTAAAGCCAGTTATGATGAAATTCAAGAATTCTACTAATTTCAGTCTGAAACTGATCAAACATGCAATCAAGATGTATTGATAATTACTGGTAATTGTTAAGGTTGCAAATAAAGAGGGAAGATCAGTAGTTGGAAAATATGGCCTTGCTGATAGAAATTATACTGGAGATTGCATGATATAATTTTGCAAGCCCAATGACTTATTTGGAGTCCTGGTGTGGATCTGTAGGATAAGCGCAGGACCAAAAGGTTTGTTTAATCCACAAGGTCAGTTGTTCAAATTCACTAGTCACTCCTCTGAAGCCATATGCTATGAGTCAAAATCGACTCAACAGCACTTAGCAACCACAACAACAATGACTTATTCATTGTAGATACCTCTTTAAACAATATAAAAGGCAACTATGCACAGTAACCTCATGAGATGGATTACACAGGAATAAAATTGACTGTGTTTCTAGGAAGAGATGGTGGAAAAGCTCCATATCATCAGCCAAAACAAGGCCAGGGTCAGGCTGTGGAACAGACCATCAATTGCTCATATGCAAGTTCAGGCTGAAGCTGAATAAAATGAAAGTATGTCTGTGAGAGCCAAAATAGGACATTAAACATATTCCACCTGAATTTAGAGACCATCTCAAGAACAGATTTAATGCATTAGACACTAACGACTGAAGATGAGAAGAGATGTGGTATGAAATCAAGAACATCATACAGGAAGACAGAAGAAGGTCATTAAAATGGCAGGAAAGAAAGAAAAGACTAAACTGTATGTCAGAAAAGACTCTGAAACTCACACTTGAGTATAGAGAAGCTAAAGTGCATGGAAGAAATGAGGAAGTAAAAGAGCTAAACAGAAAGTTTCAAAGGGCAACTCAAGAAGACAAAACAAAGTATTATAATGAAATGTGCAAAGACCTGGAGTTAAAAAACCAAAAGGGATGAACACGCTCAGCATTTCTCAAGCTGAAAGAGCTGATGAAAAAATTCAAGCCTACACTTGCAATATAGAAGGATTGGCCATGTAGGATAAGCCCTGCACTGTGATTTAAAGGTCAGCAAATCAAACCCACCATCTGTTCCTTGAAAACCCTATACAGAGTCGCTATGAGTTGGAACTGACTCACCAGTCATAAAAACAAAAATAACATGTGCAAAATATTGAATAATGCAGAAAATATCAAAAAAAGATGGAAGGGGGAAGAACAAACAAGATGGCGGATCGGGTGGATATATAGTAGAGAGCTCCGCCAACAACAACACAGAATACCCGACCAAGCAGGCTCAGGGGATGGTCCCAGAACTCTGAACCACATATAAAGGAATACT
>NW_006408521.1:27800924-27823917 GCF_000296735.1 Chrysochloris asiatica | reverse complement strand
CTATGTCCAGAAATTTGGAAGACAACTACCTGGCCAACCAATTGGAAGAGATTCGTATTTGTATCCATTCAAAAGAAAGGTGATCCGATGGAATATGGAAACCATTGAACAATATCATTAATATCACATGCAAAATATTGTGCCTAAGATAATTCAAAAATGGCTGCAACAGTACATCAACAGAGAACTGCCAGAAATTCAAGCCGGATCCAGAGAGGACATGGAACTAGGAATATCATTGCTGATGTCAGACGGATTCTCAGCTGAAAGCAGTGACTATCAGAAAGATGTTTGCTAGTGATTTGTTGATTATGCAAAGGTGTTTGACTGTAAGGATAATATTATCAAGAGTGGGTATTCCAGCACACTTCATCGTGCTCGTAAGAAGTATCTGTACATAGACCAAGAGGCAGTTGTTAGAACAGAACAAGCAGATATTGAATGGTTTAAAATCAGCAAAGATTTGTGCCAGGGTTGTATTGTTTCACCATACTTACCCAATCTGTATCACTGTACTTACTCAATCTGTATGCTGAGCATATAATCTGATAAACTGGATTATATGGGGGGGAAAATGTGGCATCAGGATTAGTGGAAGACTCATTAACTGTCAATATGCAGATACAACCTTGCTTGCTGAAAGTGAAGAGAACTTAAAATATTTACTGATGAAGATCAAAAACTACATACAGCCTTCAGTAGTCTTTGATCTTCATCAGTAAGTATTGCAAGTCTGTGTAAAGAAAACAAAAGTCCTCACAACTGGACCAATAAGTAACAGCATGACAACTGGGGAAATGATTGAAGTTGTCAGACTTCATTTTGTTAGGGTCCATAGTCAACACTCATGGAAGTAGCAGTCAAGAAATCAAACGACATGTTGCACTAGGCAAATCTGCTACACAAGTCCTTTTTAAAGTGTTGAAGAGCAAAGAAGTCAGTTTGAGGACTAAAGTGTGCCTGACTGACACCATGGTATTTTCAATAGCCTCATATGCTTGTGAAAGTTGGACAATGAATAAGTAAGACCATAGAAGAATTGATAAATTTGAGTAATGGTGCTGGAGAAAAATATTGGAAGTACCATGGACTGTCAGAAGAACAAACAAATCTGTGTTGGAAGAAGTACAATCAGAATGCTCCTTAGAAGCTAGGATGGCAAGACTTCATCTCTCATACTTTGGGTATGTTATCCAAAGGGACCAGTCCCTGGAAAAGGACATAATGCTTGGTAAAGTGGAAGGTTAGAAAAAAAGAGGAAGGCCTCCAATGAGGTGGATTGGCACCGTGGCAACAGCAATGGGCTCAAGTGTAACAACTATTGTGAGAATAGCTCAGGACCAGATAATGTTTCGTCCTATTGTGCATAAGGTCGCTATGAGTTGGCATCTAACAATAATAACAAATGCTTGACTTTCAATCTTACTTATGGTCTTTTGTTGTATATCAATATTTTCCTTTATGCTTTGCATTTTGTATCTTACAACATTAGAAAATCCTCTCATCTGAGATAATATAATATGAACTTGTGTGCTCCTTTAACATTTTTATAGTCAGCTATTATTTCCTCTGGGATCTGTCTTGCAAATTATACAAAATAGAAACCATCTTTTTGTAAAGCAAAATCCGGAGATCCCACTGCTACTACTAGCTATGCGGACTATGAATCTGATTTTCTAATATCAAAACATTTGGTTAATATTTGCATTTTAGAATGGTCAGAACTGGAAAGCAATGGCAGGAGTCTGGTGTGGTGAAAGTAAGAAGTGGGAGGGCTATAAAAAAAAGAACAGCAGGTGATCCCCAGAGGATGGGTCTTGAGACGCACAGCTAGCTAGCTGTGTGTCCTTGTGGTGACGGCAGGTGTCCAATATAGCTCCTGTGAAAACACTGAATGTTCTGTTATCTTAGCTCCTTTCCCCCAGTGGGAATGTCCACCCTTGGGGGGCAGGGACTGTCCTCTTCATTTTTTGTCTCCCCTGTAGCTAACACAGAGCTGGCATTCCTTGGGTGGATTTGTAGATACACTCTTATGTCCACACTTCTGTGTGTTCAGGTTCAAGTGTGTGAGGGGTGTGCCTCTGGATGAGCACATGCATGGACACATATTAGGGTGTATGGATATACAAGTGGGTATACTCACATCTCAGACTGCCTGGCTGCACAAGTCTACCTGTATCTGTGGGCAGTAACACACCTGTGCTTTCTTTCTCCCTGCTATCAGCTTTCCCACCCACCATTTCCTATAGACACAAAGTCTTCTCTCCTTGCAGGTGGATGGATTTGTTAGTAGGTACTAAGTCAGGACATAGAAATCCTTATAGTTTCTCCTAGGAAAGCCTCATTCTTTCCCCTCCTCCCACTTCCTTTTTTTTTCTTCCCTCCTCTTCCTAGTCCACATCTCTCCTCTTCCCCTTCGGGAGGAAGCTTATCTGAGCTCAGCCTTTGCTGACATGGCCATTTGGGCCCATTAGCTGCCTCCTAATGAGTGACTACTTCTCAGCCCCCTCCCCCACCCCAACTGGGAGGGAGGGATCAATTAGCTGCTGTTGTACACACACACACTCATGTGTCTGCACCCGCATGTATATACATGCATGTACACATTGCATATACACTCATAAATAAACATTATTGCAACTGCCCTCCTGACAAATAATATCGTATTTGGGGTCCCTACCTTTCCAGTGTCCAGTCGCTGGAGAGATGAATTTCTCAATTCAATAAGCTGAATACCCACTGCTGACACCATGTACTCCAACCCCATGCACCCATGCTGACCCCACATACCCAGCAAATTTCCGACTTCCCATCACTCCAAATGGAGCCAGTTCTCTTATTTTGCAGATAGTCAAGCTGAAGCTCAGAGTAGAGAAATGACTTGTCCAAGAACTTCAAATCAGTTAGGAGAGTCCCCAGATCTTCTGACTCCCAGTACAATGCTATACAGTCAGCAGACAGAAATAGTGTTCCACAAATGTCTGCCCTGTAACCAACAAAGCTGTAGACCTTCAAATGTGTGCGTATGACCTTGGAGCAGTTGAGGACCTGAGAGAATGAGCTCTTAGGGAGACCTGACTTTTTGGTTCCACAGAATAGGTTTGGCCCATCTCCCCAGTTGCCATCCCAAGCCTTACCTTGTTTTTCTCTGCCTCCATTAAGTACTGGCCTCAGGAATCATTAGTGGAAGCTGCCTCTTGGTCAAACAGGAATGGGGTACTTTGCTGAAGATCCTGTTCCAAAGAGTATCCCCTGTGGACTGGGGGAGGCAAGGTCCCAACCTAGCTCTGCTCCTGGTCCATGTTTCAGATTTCACATGAGGACAGGATCCAGTAGGGTCAGCTCAGGCCAGCTGGTCCAGGATGCACAGGTCACACAGCT
Organism: Chrysochloris asiatica; assembly: GCF_000296735.1. Classification (NCBI taxonomy): domain Eukaryota; kingdom Metazoa; phylum Chordata; class Mammalia; order Afrosoricida; family Chrysochloridae; genus Chrysochloris; species Chrysochloris asiatica. The sequence continues at coordinate 27,820,536 of NW_006408521.1, read as the reverse complement.
GGATTATGCCTGAGACCAGCAATTCCATCTCCTGAGGTACCTGTGCATTTGAGATTGAGCAATGTCCCCAGGCTCTGAATGAAAGAGGATTTGAGGATGAGTCTGGAGGATCCTTTTGAAAGCTGACCCAGAAGGGGTTCAGGCAGGGGTGAGAAGGTTGGAGTTGTCTAAAGGTCCTTCTTCTCCTTGGGAACATTAAGTCCCCATATCCTCTCCTGATCCTGTGTCTCTGAGCTCAGACCTGTCTGCCTTCAGGTCTCCATCACTCTCAAGGCCTCAGTGAAATCTGATAAAATTTAAGAGGTGCATCCTGGGAGCTCATCTTTGTCTAATTTAAATCATACTCTATCAAGCTCCTGGATCACTTGCTGGCTCTGCCCCTCAAAGGGTCTCTGCTCAGCAAGTCCTCCCATAGAATGAATTTGCAGAGAGAGTGTCTGCTTCCAGCATAATTCCTAACCCTGCCTCAGAGGTATTGGGACTGATGGGGGCTCTCACCTTAGTTGGATGTAGGCATGAGGTCAAAGAGGTGAGGCCCCCATTGAGCAGGGGTAGTAGAGGACACAGTGGAAATTCTAGATCAGGCTAGGAAGACTTGGGCTGGAATCTTAACTACCTGCTGAGTGCCTGAGTGACCTTATAGAGCTTCCTCATTTTTAGGAGTTTCTTAACCTGTAAAATAGAAAGAGTATGAGCTTCCTCACAAGGGTTATTGCAAGGTTTAGAAATCATGTAGAATCTCTAATACTATATATTTGTGTGTGCATAGACAATTTCCACAAGGGTATATACAAAGAAATTCCCATTAACAATGGGAGTAACAGGAGGAGGGAGGGAGGGAGGGAGGGGAACTTGTACATTTCACATATCTTTTTATATTGTTTTAATTTTGCTACTAAGCAATTATAATTTTATTTAAAGAAATGAATGAAAGACAAGAAAAGATGAAACATGCCTAGTCAAATAGCTGATCTTCAGTTGAGTCAGTAATTAGTAGCTTTGTCGTCCGGTCAGTTTTGATTCATAATAACCCCCATGTGGCAGAGTAGAACTGCCCCATAGAATTTCCTAGGCTATAATCTTTATGGGATCACATTGCCCGGTCTTTCTTCTATATAGTAGATGGATGAGTTAGAACTGCCAACAATTCAGTTTGCTGCCAAACACTTACCCTAGCCATTGTCCCACCACCCAAAACCAAACTCACTCCAACTCATAGCAACCCCTGTGTAGGGTTTCCGAAACTGCACATCTTTACAGGAGCAGACAGCCTCATCTTTCTCTTGCAGAGTGACCTGATAGGGTTGAATCACTGAGCTTGTGGCTGGTTAGCAGCCCAACACCTAACCCACAGTGCAATCAGGGCTCCTTTTTGTGCCACCAGGGACCCTTAATAGCAGCTTTAATTATTACCTATTAATTGCATAACAACCCCTTCTTCAGTGGCCATTATGTTTAGGTGTGAAAGTGATTTGTAAATAAATTGCACTGTACAGTTTAGTTATGATTAGCATCTAGGAAATGATGTATTTTGGTGCATAATTATGTATGTGAGATGACTTGTCCTAGTGTGAGTAGGCGTATATATTCCTAAGGGTAATTCTGCAAATGTTGCAGGATGGTAACCATGGTGCCTTTATTTGAATCCTAAACCCACTATTTAGTAGATATGATCTTGGCCAAGATTCTCTTTGCTCCTCACTCTTTCTGTTGTAAGAATGGGGATAATGATATACTTATTACTTCATAGGATTTCTGTGAAGATTTAAACGAGCTGAATTATGTAAAACTGTTAGAACAGCCGCCCTGGGCACATAATGGTGTGGTGGTGGTTGTGGTTGTGTGCTGTGAAGTTGGTCATAGTGACCCTGTATAGTGTTTCTGAGACTATAAATCTTTATGGGAGTAGAAAACCTCATCTTTCTCCCATGGAGTGGCTGCTACATTGAAACTGTTGACCCTGAGGTTAGTAGCCCAACTCATATGCTACCAAGGGTCCTTGGGCACATAATGGACATTCAATAAATGTGTTTTATTTGATATATCAATGTATGCGCTTGAGCATTTTTTTATCCCCTTAAAATGATGAACATTGTTGAATTGTGTCTCCCAAAAATGTGTCGTAAATCATAACCCCATACCTGTGATTGGAGTCCTGGTATGGCACTGTAGGGATAATGCACTGGACTGCAAGGTCACTTTGAACTGCAAGGTCAGCAGTTCAAACCCACCAGCCGCTCCTTGGAAACCCTATACAGGGTCACTATGGGTCAGAACCAACTCATCAGAATTTATCAACAACAACAATAATACCTGTGATTATAATCCCATTTGGGAATAGGTTTTCTCTGTTATGTTAATGGAGCAGTATTAGTAGAGGGTGTGTTTTAAATTTAATCTATTGAGTATGAAAGAGCAGATTAAGCAAGTAAGCAAGCAAGATCTCATGGAAAGATACACACCACATGATTGTCAAGGGACCTAGGAATAAAAGCTAAAATGAGACAAGGACCTTTGCCACAGTGGACAGAGATTTTCCCTAGAGCTGGCACCCTTCTAACTTCTAGTATTTCTTTCCTTATAAATTGATATCTCTGGTTCCCTATTTTCAGTCTTGTAGGTTTGTTTTACTTCTAATAGTTCTATATCTGGATTGAGGTTAAGGGTGGTGTTGTTATGTATAGTAATCTCAGGTTGTTGTCTGCTGTCATTGGTTCTCAGTCCAAAGAACAACACCCTTTAGCATTTTTTGTAAAGTTGGTCTGTTCATTAAAAATTCCTTTAATTTCTGTTTAGCAGGAAATGTCCTAATTTTACTATGTATTTGAGGGACAGCTTTGCTGGGTATATAATTTTTGGTTGGCATTTATTTTTCTTTCAGAGTTTTATATATGTCATCCCACTGCCTTCTTGCCTTCATGTTTCTGCAGAGAAATCAGAGTTTAGTCTTATTTATTCGTTCTCCTTTGTAAGTAAATTTTCATTTTTCTCAAGGTGCTCTCGGGATTCTTTCCTTGGCCTTGATTTTGGAAAGTTTGATTATGATATGTCTTGATGATTTTCTATTGGAATCTATCCTGTTTGGGGTTCATTTAGTTTCTTGTATATTTATAGTCTCATCTTTCATGAGATTAGGGAAGCTTGTCTTCCAACAACTTTTCAACAATTTTCTGTGCTTTTTGTCGTCTCTTCCTGTTCTAGAATTCTGATCTCCTGTAAGTTGTTCCTGTTCATGGTGTCCCACATAACTCAGGCTTTCTTCAGATTTTTTTTCTTTTCTTTTTCTGATTGCTCTTCTAACATACTAGTATTTAGAAATTTATTTTTAAGCCAACTAATTAGGACTTCCATTGCTTCAAATCTTCTCCTTTTCCCCTTTCAATGTATTATCCATGTCTGAAATCTTGGTATTAATCTTTTAGATTTGTAATTGCAGGTTTTGTATTGTTTCAAATTTTGCATTTATTTTGTCTGTTCATTCTTGTAGTGTTTCCTGAACTTGTAAAAAAAAAAAAAAAAAAATTCTGTGTTCCCCTTGCTTTCCTTGATCTGAAGGTACCTCTTTTAAATTATTTTTTAGTTAGTGAAGTTCCATTACCTTTTCTTTCTCAGAAATGTTTCCTGGCGCTGAATCTTGATCATTTGTTTGAGCCAGTCTACCTTGTTTCTTTGTATAAGTGAAAATTTTCTGTTGTCTCTGGGGCTTTGTAGGGTTGTTGTATTTGTATTTAATTGATGATTGTATGTTAGTTTGTTCTTAGGCTCTAACCAACTGTCTCCTGTAGGTGTAGTTAGACAATGGAAGTGTGCATATAGTTTTCATTTGCTATTTGTGCATCTCAGTTGGAGGGGGGGTTGGGCGGTGTTGGCTGCTGTCTATCATTGATCAGGTAGTATACGATCGGGTATCAGCTCTTGCTTCAGAGGGTATATTGTGGCACAGTTATTGTCTCCTGTTGGATGGGAAAGAGAAAACCCCTCACACACACACAAGAAAACAAAACAGAATAAACAAACAAGGAACCAATAATGAAAAGAGAAAACTAAAAACAGGAAGCAACCAAAAAAAATAATATAATAATTATAAAGACAAAGGAGAGACAGGGAAATAGAGCTATAGAAGAGAAAAATAAGAGAGGAACTAAAAGGAAGAAATAAAAAAATAAAGAACAGTTAGAAAAACCAGTGAGAGGGAAAATGAAAAGAGAGTAATAAAGACAGATCAAAAGGGAAAATAAAAGAAGAGGGACATGAGAACCAGAAGAAAAGAAGGAAAAACAGACAAAAGCAGAAATGTTGTTAGGTGTCATCGAGTTACTACGGAGCCATATTGACCCTATACACAGCAGAATAAAAAACTCATAATCGTTGATATATTTGAACCATCTTGGCTTCTAAGGAGCATTCTGGTGTACTTCTTCCAACACAGATTTGTTTGTTCTTTTGACAGTTCATGGTACTTTTAATATTCTCCCCCAACACCGTAACTCAAATGTATCAATTCTGCTATAGTCTTCTTTATTCATTCTCCAGCTTCCACATGCATTTGAGGTTTTTGGAAATACCATGGCTTGGGTCAGGCACACCTTAGTCCTCAGACTGACATCTTGGCACTTGAGCACTTTAAAGAAGTCTTGTACAGCAGATTTGCCTAGTGCAATACGCCGTTTTATATCTTCACTGCTGCTTCCATGAGTGTTGATGGTTGATCTAAGAAAAATGAAGACTTTGATAACTTCAATCTTTTCTCCATTTTCTTTCTTTTTTTTTTTTTTCTTTTTTAATGTTTTATTGTGAATTATGTGATAGTTTACATAGGAGAACATTAGCTTTACATTCATCCTATCATATATCATTTCATTGCCATGGTTACAATCCCCTCCATGCATCATCAACCAACCAAAGGGTATCCCCTGCAAGCCTGCCCCCTGGTTGTCAGCACACAGCCCCTCTCCCTCTCTGGGTCTTGAACCTCTAGCAGATCCCTGTCAATGTACTTCTGCAGCTGATTTTGAATTCTCTTCAGCAAAATTTTTCTTGCATGTGACATTAATGATATTGTCCAATAATTTCTGCATTCCATTGAGTCACCTCTCTTTGAAATGGGCACAATTATGGATCTCTTCCAATCAGTCAGCCAGGTATCTGTCTTCCTAATTTCTTGGCAAAGATGAGTGAGTGCCTCCAGTGCTGCATCAATTTGTTGAAAGATTTCAATTTGTATTCCATCAATTCTCCGAATTTTCTTTGTGCTTGTTCTTCAGTGCTCCTTGAACTTCTTCATTCAGTATCATTGAGTACCTCTTGAAATGGTTGAACATCAACCATTTCTTTTGGTACAGTGACTCTGTGTATTCTTTCCATCTTCTTTTGATTCTTTCTGCATCATTCAATATTTTGCCCATAGAATCCTTCAATATTACAAGTGAAGGCTTGAATTTTTTCTTCAGTTCCCTTGGCTTGGGAAATGCTGAGTGTGTTCTTCCCTTTTGGTTTTCTAACTCCAGGTGTTTGCACATTTCATTATAATATTTCTTGAGCTGCCCTTTGAAATTTTCTATTCAACTCTTGTACTGCCTCATTTCTTCCATTTCTATAATGGAGAGCAAGTTTTAGAGTGTCTTCTGAAATCCGTTTTGGTCTTTTCTTCTTTCTTGTCTTCTTAATTACCTTTTGCTTTCTTCCTGCATGATATTCTTCATGTCATCCCACAACTCTAATGGTCTTCAGTTATTGTGTCTAATTTATCAAATCTTTTCTTGAGATGGTTTCTAAATTCAGGTGGGATATGTTCAAGGTCATATTTTGGCTTTTGTGGATTTATTTTAATTTTCTTCAGCTTCAGCCTGAACTTGCATATGAACAATTAATGGTCTGTTCCACAATCTGTTGTTGGCTTTGTTTTGGCTAATGATAAGGAACTTTTCCAGCATCTCTTTCCACAGATGTAGTCAATTTCATTTCAGTGTAGCCCATGTGCATGTTGTTGTTGCTATGTGCTGTCAAGTTGGTTTCAACTCATAGCGACCCTATATAGGGTTTCTGAGGAGTGGCTGGTGAGTTAGAACTGCCAACCTTGCAGTTCAAACGAACCTTGCAGCCCAGCACATTAATGCACAGTGCCGCATCAGAACTTCAAAAGAAAATGAAAACAATATTTGCAATGAAGAAATTAATTAGTTCTGCAAAATTCTATCATGCGATCTCCAGCATTGTTCCTATCACCAAGGGCATATTTTCCAACTACTGATGTTTCCTCTTTGTTTCTAACCTTTGCATTCCAACTGCCAGTAATTATCACTACATCTTGATTACATGTTTGATCAATTTCAGACTGAAGAAGTTGGTAGAATTCTTCAATTTCATCATCACTGGCTTTAGTGGTTGATGTCTAAGTTTGAATAATGGTAGTTTTAACTGGTCTTCCTTGTAGGTGTATGGATATTATCCTATCACAGATAGTGTTGTACTTCAAGACAATCTTGAAATGTTCCTTTTGATGAGGAACATGACACCATTCCTCTTCAATTTGTCATTCCCGGCATAGTAAATCATGTGATTGTCAGATCCAAAATGACTAATACCAGTCCATTTCTCTCACTAATGCCTAGAATATCTATACTTATGCATTCCGTTTTGTATTTTTACAGCTTCCAATTGTCCTAAATTCATATTTCATACATTCCATGTTCTGATTATTAATGGATGTTTACAGCTGTTTCTCCTCATTTTTTGAGTTGTGCTTCATCAGCAAATGAAAGTCCTGAAAGCTTTACTCCACTCGTGTCATCATGGTCAACACTATTTTGAGGAGTCAGCTCTTTTCCAGTTGTATTCTGAATGATTTCTAACCTAAGGGTCTCATTTTTTGGCACTGTATCTGACAATATTCTGGTGCTCTTCATCATGTTTCAATATTTAATATTCTGGTGCTATATGATAGTGTTCTACTGCTATTTATAAGGTTTTCAGTGAGTAAATATTAGGAAGTAGTCCATCTCTCTTTCTTCCTAGTTTATCTTAGTCTGGAAGCTCATCTGAAACTTATCCACCATGGATGATCCTGCTGGTATTTAAAAAACTATACCAGTGGCATAGCTGTCTGAATCACAGCAACATGCAAGCAACCACAGTATGACAAACTGGCAGTCTTTGGTGAGTAGGGACTGGGATCTTAAAAGCTCATATGTGACCATCAAAGGTGCAATTATTGTTCTCTCCATGTACAGAAGAAAGAAGAGTGATGAAAATTTAAGATGCTTGGAATCAATTAGTCCAATGGACCAATGGAACACATGAGCATCAGTTACCAGGACTCTGAGACCAGAACTAGATGGTGCCTGGCTACCACTACCAACTGCTCAAACAGGATCGCTTTAGAAGGTCCTGGATAGAGTGGGAGAAAATGTGGAACAAAACTCAAAATTAGTTTTTAAAAAGACCAGGCTTACTGATCAGAAAGAAACTAGAGGAACATGAAACAATGGCCCTCAGCCACTCTTCAGGTCTGTAATAAAACTCATCCTTATGGCCCTATTTTCAACCAAGCAGTATATAGGCATATAGGGGATTCACCATGGTATGGTCAACCACTCAAGATCAAAAGGGCAACATTTACCTAAGGGCAAAGTTCAAGAGGATTTGGAAGGAGGGTGAAATTCCACAGGGAGGAAACGGAATGACTGTTGTTACATGGAGGGACTGCAGTTATTGAGATAAAACAAAGTATATGATTTGTTGAACGTAAAAATGATTATCGTCTCTATAAACTTTCACTCAATTCACAATAAAAAGTTTCAAGGAAAACAATTCATTATAGCCTAGGAAACTCTAATCAGTCTATAGGGTTGCTGTGAGTTGGAATTAACTTGGTGGCATTCAACAGGTTCTTCTGCTAAAACAGGTGGGCTCCTGATGGAGGCCACGGCTCTACTCAGTGGAGACTAGGAATGGGCATGCCATAGGCCAAAGAGCGTTAGATAGCTGCTATGAGTTGGCTCCAAATCATGGTGACCTTATGTACAACAGAACAAAACACTGATTGATCCTGTCATCCCTACGATTGCCAGTAAGTTCAAGACCATCTCTGTGACTTGTGTCAATTCATCTCACTGCGGGTCCTCTACTTCACCAAACATGATGTCCTTCTTCAGCAAGTGACCCCCTTGATGACATGTCCAAAGCAAGCAAATCAGACAGTTTTCTGTTGTGATCTGTACTATTTTCATTGACTAGTTTAACCAGATTGCCAAGCCTTCCTACTAGCTTCTTAGTCGGAAAACTCTGCTAAACGCTGTTCTCCATAGATGACCCTCCTGGTATCCAAAATACTGGTGGCATTGTTTCCAGCATTATAGCAACATGCAAGCCACCACAGAACAACAGACACAAAGCGTAGAACCCCAGAATTTTAGTATGGAAGGTCTTCAGAAGGTCAGGATAAGAACCTGGAGAGTCTATTGCCCATGGTCTTCACCTCCACAGAAGGAGCAATGTCTGGAGTGTGTGTATGAGGGAGAGATGGGGCGTAGATTGAGATGGAAGAGAGATCTGGAGCCAAGTAATAGAGTGAGGCAGAGTGATCTCGGGTCAAACATAGGAGCTTAAAAGGACAAATATGGCAGCCTTACTCCCTGCCTCTCTGCATCTCCAACCAGTCCTGAGCATGGGACTCAGAACCTCCTTGTGTGAGTTGTGGCCCTACGGTCTCACAACTGACCTTAGAATCTGTCTGAGGTGGGAGCAGGTTGTGGGGTGGGGGTAGGGGTAGGCAGAGGATGGAACTTCCCAAGAGCCTACACCAGAGTACAAAACGTTCTATTGCATCTGCACTTGTCTTCGTGATGACCCATGAGGCATTTTCCTCTGTTTTCAGGAATGGAAATTGAGACTCAGAGAACTAACTAGTCCAAAGTCAAATCACCGGTCAATAGCAGAGCAGAGATTGGACTGTGAGTCTTCTGGGCTTTTTCCTCTGAGAAACAGAGATGACGGCTGCTTTCTCCACTCATGTTTGTGTTCTCACACTCAAATACCATCATCTTCCACTCCCTTCTCCCATGATGACACTAGTGCACTTGCTTAAGCACACTCATGCTCACACTGATATGCTCAAAAGCCTTCACTCTCATACTCTCACCTGGTGCACACACTAGACTCACTCACATCTTCCAATACACACCTGTACACAGTCACAGGCACACACCCACACTTGCATGCATTCTCACTAACACAGATCCAGACACTCTGATGCTCACCTGGTGATTCACTCTTCTCCGAGGCCAGAGTCTGGTGTGGTGGCCTGGCCCCTATGAAAGACACCTGAGATGCTCACGGATCACCCTTTCCTCCAAAGATGAGGATCCTCAGGGGTCCAATTATTCTATTATTAACATGAGGACTGCTTCCATTCCCTCCTCTTCCCCACTCTCTGCTGGAGGAAATCCTGCCCTAACCTTGCCTCTACTCACTGTGTGGGTGTTTTTAAGGAGGGGGTGAGTCTGGGCTTCTGAGGAGGGGCTGAAGCAAATGTCTGGCTCCAGCAGCTCCCCACCCACTCCCCACTTGCCACACTGAAGTCCAGCCCCAAGGCAGGGGTAACCTGTGTTTTGGGCAATAGCCAGAGTGGATGAGCAAGAGAGGTCAAGATAGAAACCCCACCTTCATCCAGATTCGTCAACGGAGCAGTGCCCCTGCCCCCAACTCTGCAACAGAGCTGAGCTCTGGGCAGTTTTCACTTGAATGTGTGGAGTTGAGACTGAGGCTCCTTGTGTGGGTCTAGTTAGTATTGAGTCAGCTTCCCCAAGTCTCCAGTGGGATTCTGAGGCTCCTGAGCCCTGAGTGGTCAAAGGGTCTCCCAAGCCCTGACCATGATGAGGATTGAAGACAGGGAGGACCCCACAGGAGCCATGACCCTGAACTTCCAAGGGGCTGGTGCAGCAAACACAGAACAAACCCCACTCTCTACAGGCCGTCTTGAACCTTAGGCTTACAAGTCAGACTCAAGTGGGTTTGGATTCAGTTCTACCACTTCCTAGTTGTGTGGCTTTGAACAATTTCCTGACTCTCTAACATGCTCATGAATGAGGTAGGGAGATTATATCTGCTTGCCTTGCAGAACTAATATGAAGATCAAACAGCCAAAGTGTCAGGCACAACACATGGAAAATGTTCAGTGAATGGGAACTATTCCTTGCTGTCATCATTGATATTAAAGACAACCCCAGGTTTGGCTCAGGGTAGAGATCAGTCCATGGGCAGATGGGAAGAGGTGACCTTTCCAGGGCAGAGCAGAAGGGCAAGGGTGGGGATGAAAGCAGGTATTGGGCTGAGAAGCCAGACAGGGAGCAAGGGGATAAGGGATGCTGAGGGAACTGTAAGGGACACTGAGCATAAGCCCAGCTAGGTCTCCAGTTCAGAAGGCAGTTCTGCCACAGAGGGTAGACAGGAGCTGGGGGTCCTTCCCGGCAGTCTTGGATGCCAGATACCCTATTCCTCAGAAGCGCTAGTAGAAGCCAGGGCCCACCAACTAGCAGAGCCCCTACCATGACCCCTTCTTCTCCATCAGCCACCAGCATGCTTCATCTGTCACAGTACCCCTAGTAAGTACCATGTCTTGCTTCCCATTGTTCCCGAGCTTCACTGCATTCTCCAGGCACCCCAGGGAGACTGGGAGGCTCAGGGTTCTTTTCTCTCATGTATAGTCAGACTGGGAAGCATTTTCTGTTAATTGACCTAGAGACAGGAAACAGAGGCACAGGATGGCCAGGACCACAATCCAAGTAACAGGGACAGTACAGGAGAACCAGGGCTAGAATCCTTGTCTTTTGCTTCCTTTCCCAGACATGACCCCAAGGTCAAAGGTTGTTGTTGCTCTTATTAAGTCCTGTCTAGTCTGTTCTGACTCCCAGTGATCCTGTATAGGGTTTCCGAGGAGTAGCTGGTGGGTTTGAACTGCTGACCTTGTGATTCACAGTCCACTGCTGGTCCTATAGCACCACACCAGGAATCTAAGGAGGTGAGTAAAAAGTCTCTATGGGTTGAAGACTCAAGATCTGCATACTCAGGAGGTGAGACCAGACTTAGTCACAGCTGAGGAGTGGGGAGGCACTGCCCCGGCCCTGTTAGATGAGAACAGTAGGGAAGCTGGGGGTGGGGTGGGGAGGGCGACCAAGACACCAGTCCTTCTGTGGCCTGGGCCTAGCGGAGGAGACCAATTACTCACAAGTTCTCTGTTCCCCAGGGCCCCATCACTAGGAGTAGCTCTCATCACCTCCAACCCAAGCGGATCCCCCTTTATCAGCCCCCCTGGCACCAGCCTGTCTGAGCCTGCCCCCACCTCTGACGCCCAGGACGTTTGTTTTGGTATCTGCGGTGAGTGTGGTCAGAGCATAATTGGGGTTGAAACACCCACTTGGACCCCCCGAAGGATAAACAAGCTGGCCTGAGGCAGCCCTGGAACCAGTGTGAAGACAGACATGAAGACAGTGGGTCCAGGAAAGCTAGGCAAGCTGGGTGTGAAAGGAGCAGAGGGATGGCAGTGAGAGGAGGAGCATTAGTTGGAAGAACGGGGGGGATGGGGGGGGTACACTGAGGACAGCTGCTGCTGGAAATCTGAAGCCTCCTCACTCCCAATCCTAGTCAGGGGCTGCCCACAGGAAACTGCAAGTCCAATGGGAACTTGATTTGGCTCCAAGGAAGTCTATTGTGCAGTGGTTCTCCGACATTAGGATTCTAGGTAAGGATTCCGATCCCTGAACCCATCCCAAGCCCCAGCTCAGCAGGCCTTCAGGAGTCACATATAGAGAAATACTGGTCTTTATTGATAGGAACACTACAACCCTGCCTTCAGGAGCTAGGACCCTACCTGAACTGGAATTCCCATCAGGACACAAAGACCCTGTTAGGGCACAGGAGGGAAGCTCAAATTCCCAACTCATATCTGCAGAGAGCTTGGAGTTGGGGGGTCACAGCAAAACCATCTGAGCCAGGACGGTCAAATATATTCCTGGGGCCCTGATTGAGAAAGCTGGGAGGTTGAGCTCTCCCATCAGAGCCTGGTCCTGCCAGCTCTACCCTCATGGCTAAGAATAGTTGAAGGGCCAGAGGCCTGCATCCTAGGGGAAGGCTTGTTGGCAGCATTACAATGCTGTACTGAGCCCAGCACACTTCAGTCTGCGGTGACCTGTTGAGCCTCAGTAGAGGGTATAAAACTGTCCTCTCAGGGTGTATGTGGAAGGCCAAGGGGCTCAGAGAAGAATCTGATTTGGGGGTCTCTAGCAAGCCCAGCACTGGATCTATAGATCTCCTAAATCTTAGGACCCATTTGTGTCTCTGGGTAGTTCACCACTCTGTTTGGGTGTGGGAGGAAGATGTGGGTCTGTGGAATGAGAGGTCCTTGAGAGGATTGGATCCAAGCAACTCACAGTCCTGCGTATCTGTAATGAAATTGTGCTGGCCTCCACTGACCACAGCCAAGCTCCTGTCTTGGCTGCCTCGCAGGGTATCCTGTTGTTTTTAAGTGCTGTCATGTCAGCTTCGATTCGTGGTGACCCTGTTTCGCGTTTCCAAAACTTTAAATCTCTGTGGGAGCTGAAAGTCTCAGGGTCTCCTGCTAGAAGAGGAAAAATGTGGACAGGAGAAATTTGAGCCTAGAAAGCAGAGTCTGGACAGGCTAGCTGCAGTCCAGGGGAGCTAGGCCAGGGCCAGCGAAGTTGAGACTGGCTGTGTCTTCCCCATTCCAGGTACTACCATCCATGTATACCCCTACTCTTTTCATGCAATTATCCCTTTGAGCATCCGATGTGTGAAATAAGTTCTGTCCGCTGGTTTCATCGAGACTATGGGCGTATCCCCCTTAGCAGGATCTCCCCTTTCTACTCACTGGCCAGCCTGGCCTTTTCAACTGCATTTCTTCAACAGCGTTCGACGCCGTTCGCCTCCTAGAGAGGCACTCTTGGGCTTTAAGTCTGCCACCTGGTGGGCATTGCTGTAACTACTGCAACCACTTTCAGAAGTCACAGCCCGCTTGGAGGCGTGGCCTGAGAGAGCAACAGACCCCAAAGCAAGACCCGGTGCAGGAAAGGCTGTTTCCAAACGCCCTGAACACGCCCACATGCTGCTATGCTGGAACAGGGAACACGGAACGGGGAACTCCCAAGGGCGGGGCTCGATTAGCGGAGTTGTGCTCGGCTGGTGAGCGTGAACCTCCAGTAAAGGCTACCCCTGTACCAACCCCTAGAGCCCTAGGAAGCCAAGGGACCACCCCACAGCCCTGCATTCTGCCGTATCTCCTGTCCAGAGCTGGAGCTGTCTCCGAGGCCAAAGTCCCTGTGTCCTGGAGTTGAAAACCTTCTGGATGTGCTTCTGGATGGGGCAGGTCCTTTCGGATATAAACCCCTAACTCCTGCCACCCCCTAAGAGCTCTTGCCTAGGGCTCCATGCCAGGTCTAGCCAGTGCGTACTCACTGGAAGTATAAGGCACCACCTCGGAGACTGGAGAATGGAAGCCTCATTACAGGATTCTTCTCACAGACCGGGCAATAGTGAATAATTTATGTACAAGGCGGAGAAGACAATAAATCAGCGGCAATGATTAACATGAGCTGTTTTATGTGTGAGAAAGATCTATGGCAGGAGGCTGCCAGGTTGCTGGTGATTAATGCCGCTGTTTGCACTGGCTTCTGGGCCTTTATATTCAATTATGGGCCTGCAGTATGTGGGAGGTCCTGGGGATGGCACAGGGAGAGACAGAGAGCCAGGGAGGAAATGTTTGATGCCTAGGACCAACATTGAGGTGACAACAGGTGGCAGGTTGGTCCTCTGGGCACCTTTCCAAATGAGAGGTTAAGTTGGTGGATAGAGTAGTAGCTATTTCTGCAACAGAAGTCACTTTGTCCCTGGAGTCCCTACTAACTACTAACCCTGAGGTTTCCTTGGGAAGGGGCTACAGATTTAAGGAGTTGTCCTTGGAAAAAGCTGACTGTTCTAAAGTCAGATTTGGGGTTTCTGAACCACACCCACCCCCACCTTGTGTTGCCTCGACCCCCACGCTAGGAATGCAGTAATGTCAACAGACAGCTGGGGATGGGGGAAGGATGGGTATGGATAATGCCAAGAAATTCCCTGTCAGCAACAGAGCTAGGGAGCCAGGTCCTGCCTCCACACTCTGCAGAAGGCTGATGGGGGGTGGGGGGTGGGGGCAGGCCAGGGAAGAGGGTCTCCCTCCTCCCAGCTAATCCAGGAAGCCTTGGAGCCTTGGAGGCCCACTCCCTGGATTCCCACACTTGGGCCTCTCCCCCTCAGCCGGCTCCAGCTGGCCCCCATCAGTGTGGAGGGGTTCCAAAGACTAGTGGCGGCTTTGGGGTTAAGTGATTTCCCCCTGCCCAACCCCTCCCAGCCCTGTCTCCTATCAGCTCCTTCCTCCTCCTCCTTAGTGACCCCTGGGCAGTGTGGCCAGAGGTTGTCATGAAGGCACATACAGAGTGGGTGTGGGGTTCTTCTGTGAGCTGAGCTAACAGCTAGATCCAGGGACCCTGTTGGTCAAGCTGGAATCAGGAAAACAACACCCCAACCTTACCCAGCATGGCTAAGAGCCGGTTCTAAGTCATTCTTCCCACAGGCCAATGCTGCAAAATTCCATTCCAGGGCTGGGAAGAGGTGCTGACAGAAGAGAAGGGGATCCTATCACTCTGGTGGGGGTAGGATGGGGCAGAGAGGAGACTGACAGGGGCAGGCTAGAGATTCTGCTGGAAAGAGAAATTCTCTGTTTCTTTCCCCAGACCCCCAGACCTTGCACACCCATGGTTTTGTGGGAAGTAGTTCTAATCATAACTGTGTGCATCTATGGGTGTGAGTCAGAAATTCTGAGGGTCTGGGCCCCCAGACGTGATTGTGTCTGTCTGTGTGTCTGAGCACCTGTTGTGTTTATATAAGTGTCTGTTAGGATGAGTGTGCACACACCTAGAGCTCCATCTTGAGACCCCATTGTCAGCCCTCCCCCCCCCCCCAGAACAGTTTTCCTCAGCCCCTAATCCTCTGTTTGCCCTGCTCATCCCCTGGACTCCTTGGAACCCCATTAATGAGCCCTGGCTGCCCCAAGACAAGCCCCAAATTAACCCAACTGCTGACCCCAACATGGACACCTGTAATTAGACCAGGAGTGGCTAAGGCGGAGAAGCCCCTGGGGCTCAGCGGGATGAGGGTCTGGCTGGGCCGGGACAGGGAGCCTAATGCCCAGGAATGCTCTAAAAGCTGCGCGTGGCTCCAGGGCCCTCCGCCCGGCTCACCTCTAATACCTCACAAAGCCTCCAGACAGGGCTCCAGGAGGATTACCTGCTGCAGGGCCCCAAGGTGGGCAGGGCTGCTGGGTAAGCCCACCCTGACAGCTCCAGGCTCAGGCAGCCTTGGGGGAGGGAAAAGCTATCCCATGTCCTTAGACCCCAACAGCCCAGTCACAAGGTCCTCAGTAGCCGAGGCTTAAGCCCACGAGGGCAACAGCAAGGGGAAGTCTAGGCCGGCATGGGGGGATCCCCTCCCTGCAGAGACCCAACCCCGCCCCTTTACTCTGTGCTGCCTGTCCCGGTAGCTCCATCCGCATTAACCCTTGACCCCAGACTGTAACTCTTCCTCTTCTCTGACAACTGTGTTTACTCAGTATCTTTCTCAAGCACAGACTAGAGGACTGGCTCCTTTTCCCTCCTGCCCAGCACTCTCCCAAGGGAAGCTGCACTCCTTGGACCTCTCTTAAGCCAGAAACTTCTAGAATGGTTGCCCAAGAGTGTGTCTAAGGGTGGCTGAGATGGTGGCAGCTAAGGGCCTGGAAACAGCACCTACACCATTTGGGGGGTGGGAGTCAATTGATACAACCATCTTGTTGTGCAATCCAGCAGAAGGCTATCAAACACTGTCCAATGAACATAGCATTATCACTTGACCCAGTAATTCCACTTCCAGGGATTTATGTGAGTCCTGCCTGTGTGTTAAAGAACTAGATTAAGGTTATTTATTGCAGCATCGTAAGAGCTAAAGGCTAGAAACAATCTAGATGTCCACTTAAGAGAAACATAACTGAACATTGTTGTTGTTGTCAGGTGCCATCGAGTCGGAACCGACTCATAGCGACTCCATGCACAGCAGAACGAAACAATGTTCGATCCTGGGCCAACCTCACCACCGCTGCCACCCCCGAGTCCATCAATGATGTCACCTGGCCGATCCATCTCGTTGGAGGTCTTCCTCTTTTTCTCTGACCCTCCACCCTACCCAGCATGACATCCTTCTCCAACGATTGTTTCCTCCGGACTACATGTCCAAAGTAGGAGAGACGAAGCTTAGCCATCCTGGCCTCCAAGGAGCACTCTGGCTGCACTTCTTCCAAAACAGATCTATTGGTTCTTTTGGCAGTCCATGGCACCCTCAGTATTCTCCTCCAACACCACAACTCAAAGGCATCAATTCTTCTACAATCCTCTTTATTCACTGTCCAGCTTTCGCATCCATATGAGGCTATTGAAAACACAATGGCCTGGGTCAGGCGCACCCTAGTCCTCAAGCTGACATCTCTGCTCTTCAATACTTTAAAAAGTTCCTGTGCAGCAGATTTGCCCAGTGCAATACGTCGTCTGATCTCTTGACTGCTACTTACTGAACATTATGCACCCATTAAAAAGAACTATCTACATGTTCTGGTCTAGAATGATCTCAAGATAGAATAATAGGTGAAAGAGGTCAACGCAGGAAAGACCAGAGAATATGCCATCATTTGTGAGGAAAAGAAGGAAAACATACAAACAAATACTCTGAAATCTTTGAAAATATCCTCGAAAGAATGTTCGAAAATCTTACAGAAGAACTGCTAGTCATGGGTAGGAAGGAAATAGTCTTTTTCACTGCTATACTCTTGTATTTCATGGTTATTTTTTATTTTGTACATATTCTGCCTTCCAAAAATAAATTTGTTGAACATTTAAAAATAAATCAGATGCATATATTCTTGGACTTGACTATTCAGTATCCAGGAATCTGGCTTGCAAAACTACACAAGTATACCAAGATCATGTAAGGATGGTCTACTGTTTACATGCTAAAATACTGGAAACAAACAAATGTGCATCAATAAATAGTTATTTCAATAAATTATAGTATACCCATACAATAGAATTCTAAGCAGTCACACAAAGAATGAAATAGGTCTACATGTACCAACATGAAAGATTGTAAAGACAAAGATTAGAAAAAATGACATTGTAAAACAATGCAAAAATAGTTTTCTATTTGTGTAAGAAAAAGCCCTTGGATAGCAATGCTGAAGTGCTAGACTGCTGTTAACTGAAAGTTGCCAGTTCAAATCCACCAGCCTCTCCAAAGTACAAAGATGTAGTAGTCTACTTCTGTAAAGATGACAGCCTCGGGAGCCCTATGGGGCAGTTCTACTCTGTCCTGTAGGATCGTTATGAGTTGGAATCAACTTCACAGAAATAGATGTTTATGCAAAAAGAAAGGAATGGAAAAGAAAGGAAGAACATGTTTTTCTGTGTAGATGTATATTGCATAAACGTATCTCGAAAGCCGTAGAAAAATAGATGTCAAGTTGATGACAGAGGGAAAAGTGGGATGGGCGCTTCTATATGGTTGTGGTAGCGGTGTGCCATGGAATCGGTTCTGACCTATAGCAACCCTGTATAGGGTTTCCCAGGCTGTAAATCTTTATGCCACCACTTGTCTGTCAGTTTGTCGTACTGTGGTGGCTTGTGAGTTGTTGTGATTCTGGAATCTATGCCACGGTATTTTAAATGCCTGCAGAATCACCCATGGTGAACAGGTTTCAGATGAGCTTCCAGACGCAGACTAGGACAGAGAGACCAGCTACTTCTGAACATGTAGTCACTGAAAACCTTATGAATAACAGAAAAATGCTGTCAGATATATTGCCAGATAATGAGTACCTCAGGTTGGAAGGCACTCAAAATGCAACCGGGGAAGAGCTGCCTCCTGAAAGTAGAGTTGACCATGATGACATGAATGGAGTAAAGTTCTCAGTACCTTCATTTGCTGATGGGGCACAACATAAAATGAAGAGAAACAGCTGTAAACATCCATTAATAATCAGAACATGTAATGTACAAAGTATGAATCTATGAAAATTGGAAATGGTCAAAAATGAAATGGAACGCATAAACATCGATATCTTAGGCATTAATGAGCTGAAATGGACTGACAACCACGTGGTTTACTATGCCAGGAATGAAAAATTGAAGAGGAATGGTGTTGCATTCATCATCAAAATGAACATATCAATGGGAAAAAAATTACAAACTTTACATGGAAAGGAAAGAGACCCAGAATAAGCAAAGCACTACTTAAGAAGAATAAAAAGGTTGGAAACCTCTCACTCCCCAACTTCAAAATGTACTATACGGCTACAGTGGTCAAAACAGCTGGGTACTGGTACATTGAAAGATCAGTGGAACAGAATCGAGAATTCAGAAATTAACCCATCCACATACAGCCAACTGATTTTCGACAAAGTACCTAAATATATCACATGGGGAGGAGATAGTCTCTTCAACAAAGGGTGATGGCAGAACTGAAAAGCGATATGCAAAAGATTGAAACTAGACCTTTACCTCACGCTTTATACAAAAACCAACTCATCGTGGATTAAAGACCTAAATGTGAATCCCAGAATTATGAAGGCCATCAAAGAAAAGATAGGGACAAATGTGAGGGCACTAATTCAGGGCAAACACAGACTACCAAACATTTTGAAAACTACACAAGGAAAAGTAGACAAAATAGATGATTGGGACATACTAAAAATTAAAAACTTATGTGCATCAAAAGACTTCACCAGAAAAATAAAAAGGGAACCCAAAGAATGGGAAAAAATCTTTTGCAACGACACATCAGACAAGGGAATATTTCCTAAATATTTCTAAAATATTTAGGAAACTACACTACCTCTACAAGAAAAAGACAAATAACCCAATTAAAAAATGGGCAAAGGACATGAACAGACACTTCACCAAGGAGGAGATCCAGGCAGCCAACAAATATATGAAGAAATGTTCACAATCACTAGCCATTGGAGAGATGCAAATCAAAACAACAATGAGATATCATCTCACACCAGCAGTAACAGCAAAGATCAAAAAAGTAGAGGACAATAAATGCTGACAAGGATGTGGAGAGACTGGGATGTATTACATTGCTGGTGGGATTGCAAAATGGTCCAACCTCTCTGGAAAGCAATATGGTGCTTCCTCAGAAGGCTGGAAATAGAAATACCTTATGATCCAGCAATTCCTCTACTTGGTATTTACCCACAAGAAATATGAGCCATAATATGAGTAGATATATGTGTACCAATGTTCATAGCAGCACTATTTACAACAGCAAAAACATGGAGACAGCCTAAGTACCCATCAACTGAAGAATGGATAAACAAACTGTGGAACATACACACAATGGAATGTTATGTTATCTTGAAGAACAACAAGGAAGCTGTAAGCTATCACATAACATAGATGAACCTGAGGACATTATGTGGAGTGAAATTAGTCAGTCACAAAAGGAGAAATACTGCATAGGACCACTACTGTAAAAGACTAAT
>NW_006408521.1:27756611-27792913 GCF_000296735.1 Chrysochloris asiatica | reverse complement strand
TTTAAAGTGTTGAAGAGCAAAGATGTCAGTTTAAGGACTAAGGTGCCTGACCCAAGCCAGGTTTCAATAACTTCATATGCATGCAAAAGTTGAACAGTGAATAAGGAAGGCTGTAGTAGAATTGATGCATTTGAGTTAGGGTGTTGGAGGAGAATATTGAAAGTACCATGGGCTGCCAAAAGAACAAACAGATCTGTGTTGGAAGAAGTGAAACCAGAGTACTCTTTGGAGGCCAGGATGGCCAAACTTCGTCTCTCATACTTCAGACATATTTTCTGGAGGGACCAGCCACTGGAAAAGGATATCATGTTTGGTAGGGTGGATGGTCAGAGAAAAAGAGAAAGACCCTCATTGAGATGGATTGGCAAAGTGGCAGCATCAGTGGGCTTAAGTGTGGCAACAGTTGTGAGGTTGGCCCAGGACAGGACAATTTTTCATTCTGTTGTGCATAGGGTCGCTATGAGTTGGTACCAACTCCATGGCACTTAACAACAACAACAACAAATCTTTACAGGAGCAGACAGCCTCATCTTTCTTCCACGGAATGGCTGGTGGTTTTGAACTGCTGACCTTGAGGTTAGTAGCCCAACTAGTAACCACTATGCTACCAGAGTTCCTTAGGCTTCTGTATGTTGTTGTTGTTAAGTGCCGTTGAGTTGGGTTCTGACCCATAGCGACCCTGTATAGGGTGTCCAAGGACCAGCTGTTGAACATGAACCACAGTTCTCCTGGTTCAAAATTGACTTTGCAGTCCAGCGCATTAACCAACAGCACCACACCAGTACTCCATGCTTTTATATGTTGTTGTTGTTGTTGTCAGGTGCCATCGAGTCAGAACTGACTCATAGCGACCCCATGCACAGCCAACCTCACTACCGCTGCCACACTTGACGCCATCAATGATGCCACCTGGCCGATCCATCTCATTGGGGGTCTTCCTCTTTTTCTCTGATCCTTCATCTTACCCAGCATGATATCCTTCTCCAGTGACTGTTTCCTCCTGCTTCTGTATAGACAACAATAATTCATCAAGTATTCCTTGCACAATTTAATATCAAATAATTAAATGCTTGTAAAAAGCACAATAGTACCCCAGTTATTTGTCTAGGCTCCTCCCTCCATAGTGGCTTCTGAAATCCTCATGGTGGTTGCGGTTGTGTGCCGTGGAGTCAATTATGACTCACAGCCACCATGTGTAGAGTTTCTGAGACTGTAAAAGCCTCATCTTTCTCCTGTGGAGCACCTGGTAGATTCAAATAGCTGACCTTGCGGTTAGCAATTTGTAACCCATTACGCTACCAGGCTCCTCATGACCATTATATTATTACCCTCATGTTACAGGAAGGAAAGCCAAAGCCAAGAGAGGTTATGCAACTTTTCCAGGGTCACACAGCAAACATGAGCTGGATTTCTAGCCCCAAAGCTTATAATTTGTTCATGCCATCCTTCCTGGGAAAAGAGCTCCGGTAGCGTAGTGGTTACAAATCGGGTTGTGAACCGCAAGGTCAGCAGTTCGAAACTACCAGCTGCTCCATGGGAGAAAGATGAGGCTTTCTGCTCATGTAAAGATTTACAGCCTCAGAAACCCTGTTCAGGGTCGTTATGGGTCGGAACTGACTCGACGGCACTTAACAACAACAACATCCTTCCTGGGAAGACATTTCTTCTGTATTCTGAATCTTTCCCAGGCTGTAGACCTCTGGGCTGAGGTTAGTCATTTTCCCCTGGACTCTCACTATTTGTCTATCTCACCCACTGTAGCCCCCAAAGATCCATCCATGCTAGGGATCCTAGCCAGAGTGGCCTTTAGAAGCTGGTACAGCTCCCAGCCTTACATGGCTTCCAGCTTCCCTATCACCTGCTCCTGTTCTTGCTGTTTCCTACCAGCAAGAGCCCAGTACCCAATCCCCGCCAACACCCCCCACCACAGAGCACCCCCTTAATTACACTTAATGGCAAAGACCATAAGAGCTTTATTAACTTTATTACGGACCCAATTAGCAGCTAATGCCCCATGACTACTGTCCCTCCCAACAATCCCATTAAATATAATGAAGCAGTCTTACCCCTCCTCTGATGGGTGGGGCCAAGGGGACAGGGAAATCCATCTTCCTGGACCTGATCCTGCCCCCTCAGGCCCATTGGGCACCAACTCAGGCGCTAGAGCTTCCCAGGGACCAGGGCTGGGTGTGTGGAAGACAGAGATTAATCAGCAAATATTTTGGTGCCAACCATTGAGCCTACATCCACATGCACACATGCAGACACACACATTCACATCTATACACAGCCTGGCTGATGTCCAAGTAGCTCCTCTCTTGAAACAGACACATGGATATGCAAACATCCCACAAACCAAGCCCAACCAGCACACAGACGTCCTCCCAGCCTTGTCCAAGAGCTCGTCAAGGCTGGGACACTCACTTGTGCCTCACAACAATCCAAAGTAGTAGATGTTCCTTCTCTCAATTTATATATGAAAAAACTGAGGCACACAGAGATAACCAGCTTTTGTAAAATGTGTTCTACTTGATTTGTCTTAAAACATCTCTCATCTCTTCCTCCCCAGAGCCCCACTTTTCACCATCCCTAAAGCAGAAGTAGACCATGGTAGAAATGATCTCCATTACCTACAAGTAGAGTCCTGGGGTGACACTGTAGGATAAGCACTGGACCGCAAGGTTGGTTTGAATCAGCTCCTAGGATATCCTATACAGGGTTGCTATGAATAAGAACCTACTCAATGGCATGTAACAACATCCACCACCTACAAGTGGAAAACTAGACATGGGGAAGATTTGAGGGACAGTCATAGAAATCTTGAGAAAACAGACCTCGAGTCTGATTCCACGTTGATCTTGATGGAATGAAAGGACAAGACACCAAGAATACTCCTATCCCTGCCACCACAAAAGTCCCTGAATTCCAATCCCCAAACCCCAATATTGAGGAATCCTGATGGCTGAAAAGCTAGTTGTGTGGGAAAGGAGGTTGGAAGTGCACAAAGAGTGCCCAGAACAGGTTAAACTCCCAGCCACCCTTGGGATCAAAACCTTAAGTACTAAACATCTCCATTCTTCCCCATCCCAAGACCAAGAACTAACTCAAGGTAGAGTAAGGTGACCCACACAAAATCTCCAGGGACTTGAGTTTTGGTCTCAGATAAGGAGTAATCTCAGGAGACTGACAGGGTGGAATTAGTGACTGCCCTAAGCAAGGGGGTGGGGACTCAGGAAGGGAGACCCTTGAACCTTTGCTTGGAAACAGGCTCCCTGTTCCCGCTCCCCCCTCCCCTGACTGGCCCCACTGGAAGCAGCCACTTGAAATGGGTCCCAGGGAGCCTGGGAGAGGGACTGGCTCAGCTCCAGCCTCCAACCTCTGATGCCCCAGGCAGGCTCACTTCCCCACCCCCCTGAGGCCCAGCCCCACTAGGTCAGGAGGTGAAGAGGGAGGATTTTCTCTTCTGTCCCATCCAAGTCAGTACCCACCCCCAGCCCCAGCATGACATCCTTCCAATTGCTTTGTCACTGGGGAGGACGGCTGGTGTGGGCAAGCCAACACACTCTCTTTTCCCAAGAGGTCATGGGACCTGGGACAGGGCACAGGGGGACCCTCCTGGGTGGAGCCCCCTACTCTGACCTTTGCCTTGGATGAATGTTCTCTGACATCAAGCACCCCCTCCCACGAACAAACAGGATCAACATCCTCCCCACTGAGGGATCACTGTTTCCAAGTGAAGTTATTCAGAATCAGTTAACTGGTACGAATCGGGCTGCGAACCTTAAGGTCAGCGGTTCGAAACTACCAGCCGCTCCGCGGGAGAAAGATGAGGCTTTCTACTCCCGTAAAGATTTACACCCTCGGAAACCCTGTACAGGATCACTATGGGTCGGACCCGACTCGATGGCACTTAACAACAACAACAACTAGGCAACCTTGGTGAAGGGTGGAGTTGGGTGCGGACCTTGGAGAAAAATGAGTCAATACTGAGGTTCTGGAAAGGGGATGAATATTGACTTCCTTGCTTCCTGGTTGTGTGGACTTGAGCAAATCTCCCTACCTTTCTGAACCTCCGTTTTTCATCTGTAAAATGGGGTTAAAAATAAAACCTACTTCACAGGGTTTTTGTGAACAAGTAGCTGGCACTTAATGAAAACACAATGATAAGTTATTGTTGTTATGTTATTATCTGCAAGAATGGGGTTGTCCCCTAGGTTGGTAAAAATAACTATAACTGTATTAGCAGGTAACATTGTTTTGGAACTACAAAGATCATGTTGTTGTTAAGTGCTGTACAGTTGATCCAATTCATAGTGACCCTGTACAGGGTTTCCAAGGAGCAGCAGGTAGTTTTGCACCACCAACATTGTGATTCACAGTCCAGTACGTGTCCTGCAGCACTGCACAGAGATCATAGCCCCTTCATTAACCTTGTGCCTGGTTCTTGCTGAGAAAGGAAGAGGGAACTTAGGTCTCTTTACACCAGCCTATCCAAAGCCTCGCCAAGGCCTCTACTTCCCACAGCCCTCCCTGGCTTGATGATTTTGGAGAGCTGACTAGATTCTGGCGTACTCCCAGTAGACCCTAAAGGCCCCATAGTATCTTCCCTTCTCTCTTTCACACACACACAATTCCTTCTCTCTCTTCCTTTCCCCGGAGCAAGGAGGGAGAAAGAGATATCAGAATTTGAAGGATGTGAAAATTAGCTGGAGCTAAGAGAGGTGTCAACTTCAAGGCAGCGCCCAACCCCACCCTTCTATGCCCAAGGGGTGGTGTTTCCACAAGTCTCTACAGGGAAGCACCCCCACCCCACACCCAAGTGTGGAGTGACACTGTCAGGCAGGGAGAAGAGTGGGAAGCAGAGGACGCGGCCTGCCAGGAAACAGCTGTTCCAGCTCAGAGACCTGTTCAGAGAGGGGGCCCCTGTCCAACTCACCCAGTGCTCACATTTGTGACTAGGGTGGGAGGCCAGAGAAGGGGCAGTTTCCCTGCTAGAGCTGAAGTTATCAGGGACTGAGTCTGATGACTGCAGGCAACTCTTTGCAGGGAGGACAGGCGGGATCTAGGACATTGACCTTTATCCTAAAGTACCTTACCAGTCCCACCTCTGGCCTGTCTAAAGGTCTTACTGAAGTCCCTTGATAATTTCCCCACCTCTCACTTGGTCAGCTTTGTGGGAGTGGCAGGACTGAGGCATGAGAGAGAGGAAGGGACTCGTCCTGTCTCTGTCATCGTTAACAGCCACAATTATTATTATTTGGAGAGACAGGCCAGAGGTGGTCAGGGACGTGGTTGGGGTGAATGAAATGAAAAAGTCCTCGATATGTGCCGTCTCGCCAGGTTAATACTCCTGCCTGTCGGCCTGACAGCTGCAAGATTGATTACCCAGGCCTCCCGCTCTTTATAACTCGATCAGTCGAATTAATCTCTGGCTGTCGGCCCATCTGATGCCTGAATCACAAATTTAATTTGGAGGTGTGCAGCTCCTCCCCCATCCTGTCTCCTCCTCCTTTCTGCCATCCTCCCCAGTCCATCCTCATCCTCATCCTTCGTCTTCCTCACACCCACCTAACTCTTTTCTTTCCACCTCTCTGGCTCCGGAGTTTCCTAGTCTTTCTGTATCTGCTCCTTTTATCTGCAGCCTCTCAGGCCCCTCCAGAGGGCAGTGGGTAGAGAGGCAGAGGGATGGGAAGGGGGAGTTGAGTGGCCCTGAGTCAGCAACTCCTCTGCCCAGGCCAGGGGAGGGGTCATGTTCACCCACCCACTGGGCAAACGCCCACCCCACCATGGTCCACCCCAAATGGAGGAAGAGGCTTAGCTGACACTAAGTAAGACATATTAATGTACTAAAGACTTAATGAAGTTGGGGGGGTGAGGGGTGGAAAGTGTTTGCTTTATTAGTTTATGGCCGATTAATGGGGACGCCATTACCGTGATGGAGATGGATTGCTGCTGTCAGCAGCTGGGCCAAGGGCCGGCCGCTGCTCTTTTCCTTGGGTGGTAGGTGCCCCAAACGGACTCAGAAAGAACTTCATTAGAAGCATCTACAGATGCCACCTGGGGAGGGCCTGAGGCCAAGCTGGAGGGATAGGGGGCAGTGACTCTGTTCTCAACTTTGGGAGAGGAGCCCCAAAGGGTCAGAGATTAGACACTCACTTCTCTGGTAAGGGAAGAAATCCACACTCAAAGGCAGTGGGACAGGAAGGTGACTTGGTTAGGGACCTGCTCATTGTCACCTTGAGAAAAGAAAAGGGGAAAGATAATAGATCAGTTTCTATATAGTCACAACCCTTATATGTCAGAGTAGAACTGTGCTTCCTAGGGCTTTCAATGGCTGATTTTTCAGAAGTAGATCACCAGAACTGTCTTCCAAGATGCCTCTGACTGGACTCGAACCTCCACCCTTTCAGTTAGTGGCAGGGTTCACTAAGCATTTGCAGCACCCAGGGAATCCAAGAAAGATAGCAGGGCACAATAACCAGGACCCACCTGTTCTACCCAAGATGCTTACAAGGATGGAGTAAAGAGCATGTGAGCCCTGTTCCTTCTAGCTTTCCTCAGAGGAACAGGGTGCACGAAGTCCCACTTCCTCTAACCCAGAGAACTGGCCAACCCACCAGGCAGTAATCATGCCCCTCACACTAGACTCCAAAGCACTGGTGCCTGTACCTTCACCCTACACTCTACAAACAGAGTGGAGGTGGAACCACAAGACCTCAGCTACCTCAGAGCTGCTGTCCTCCCAGGCAGCCACAGGAAGCAATGAGACAGGTCATAGAGTGAGATGGGCTTGGGGGAGAGTTGGGGACATGGTGAATTAGACACTCCCTTGTCTTTAGACTTTCCTAGGTGGCAGGGGAGCCCAGTCATTTGGACCCTTCCCCATTCCCTCAGCTTCCCACCTCCATGAGCTTCACCTCCCCTTGTTTGCTATGAAGGACAGGTGAGTTGGACCTAACACAGTCCTACTCTTTGTGTCACTTTCTATTGGAAGCCCCCAGATTCCACTAGACCTCAGTCTTCTGTGAGCTCACATGTCTCAGAACTACATGACATTTTGACATGACCATTCTGGTGCAGGGATATTAAACTTCCAGAATTTAAAAAAGTATCAAGTGATGTTCAAAATAGGTCCTCCTTAGCCCCTCTCTGCACTCTGCCCTGAGCTCCTCCCAACCCTAACCCTCATGCTTTTTCAGGGACAGAGATTTCAGAATTGGCTTATAATCAGTCTATTGATTAAAATACATGATAGTAGCTGTTGTTGTGTGCCTCCGAGTTCGTTCCGACTCATAATGACCATGTATAGGGTTTCTGAAGCTGTAAATCTTTAGGAGAGCAGAAAGCCTCATCTTTCTCCCACAGAGTAACTGGTAGATTAGAACCACTGACCTTGCAGTTAGCAGCCCAGCTCGTACTCCATTAAGTTACTAGGGCTCCTTACAATGCGTGCTACTAAAAAGAAGCATTTACATTTTGACACATTAAGCAAAACAACAGTGACAAAATGACTGAGTCAAAATGCCCTATTTGGTGTCTTTGCTCTTCTCACTGTGTAATTGAATGTGGGTTACCAAATATCCTAGGGCCTGTCCAAGTGATACAGTGTGTCCATGTGCTCTCTGAGGGCCTTGGTCAGTGTGTCCATCACATGTGACCACTCCTGGCTGGGCACTGAGGGGACTCTGTGTACGCTCAGGCTGAGAACCAACCCTCCAACACCCCTAGGCACACTCCCCAAGGTAGGAGCTACCTGCTCAGCCTGACTGGGAAATAAATACCCTGTTTCCGAGAGTAATTTAATTATTGGCTCCTGCGGACTAGTGGGTAATTAAATTCTGTAGCTCCCAAAGTAATTAATTGCTATGCAAATAGTAATGCCCTCTGCTTTGGAGAGGAAGATCCTGGCCTGGGTTTGCCCTGCAATTAGAAGCTAATAATTACCCTGTCAGTTCCCAGCTTCCACCGGGTAATTACCTGCTAAAGCCCCACTGGTCACTGAGAGTTGTTCCCATCACCTACTGCTGTGGCTTTGACCCTAGTGGCCCCAATAGCCAGGGCAGGGGATCTTGAAAGTGCTGGTTAATTTTGAGGTCCTCTCCATCCTGAGCCACATCCATATGCCTCCACACATCCTTACTGCTGACCAAGAGAAACTAAGGATGGAACCTCCCTAGCCTCCTTTTGCTAAAAGAAGAGGTGATCCAACTTCTCAGCATGTAGACTTCCACCCTGCACTAAGATACTCCTACCTATCAGAGACTTTGCCAAAGAGTATCTAACAGCTAATCGTCACATTTGAGATGGTTGACTTATTTGAGTTGACCAGGTTAGGCTCAAAGGAGCTCTGGTAGCATAGTGGTTACGAATCGGGCTGCGAACCTTAAGGTCAGCGGTTCGAAACTACCAGCCGCTCCACGGGAGAAAGATGAGGCTTTCTACTCCCGTAAGGATTTACACCCTCGGAAACCCTGTACAGGGTCACTATGGGTCGGAACCAACTCGATGGCACTTAACAACAACAACAACAAGGTTAGGCTCACCTATAAGAATGGAAGGCAGGGCAGCAGTAATTTTGTAGCATATACACAGTTATCCAATCAAACACTAATCTAGGTCCTGCTGTAAAGGGGATTGAAGATGTAATTGAAGTCCTTAATCAGTTGACTTTAAGCTAGGGAGATTATTCTAAATGCGCCTGACCTAATCAGGTAAACCCTTAAAAGGGATCTCCAAACAAGCCCTTAAATCAGACTCCAAACAATACCTGGGCCTACAGTGGTTCTCCCTTTACTAGATATTCTCTTGTTGACTTGTTGTAATTACAGCTTCTGCCAGTGTCCAGAGGAAACCAGCTTGCTCCTGATCTTTCCTTCATAATTGCTTCTGCCTGCCCCATAGATTTCGACTCTCTGGTCCAACCTCCACAATAGCATAGTGAGGATCAGTGTATGTGTGTTCTATCCCTCCCAGGCTCATACCTTTAGGAAGGAGTCAGCATCAAGCAGCAGGGCCCCAGAGTACCAAACACAGGCAGTTCCTTGCAATAAATCTCTGTCCTGGGTTCTCAGTCTCACTAATGTGGAAAGTGAAATCATATACAAAACAGCGGTGGACCAAAGATTTCATACCTCGTGGTTGTTGTTTGGTGCCATCGTGTTGGTACCGACTCATAGCGACCCTATGCACAACAGAATGAAACACTGCCTGGTCCTGTGCCAACCTCACAATCGTTGCTACATTTGAGCCCATCGCTGCTGCCACTGTGCCAATCCATCTTGTTAGGGGTCTTCCTCTTTTTCTCTGACCCTCCATTTTTCAGGGACTGGTCCCTCCTGGCAATATGTCCAAAGAATGAGAGATGAAGTCTGATCATCCTGGCTTCCAGAGTGCATTCTGGCTGGACTTCATCCAACACAGATCTTTTTGTTCTTTTGGCAGTCCATGGTCCTTTTAATATTCTCCGCCAACACCATAGCTTAAATGCATCAATTCTTGTATGCTTCTTTATTCATTGTCCAACTTTTGCTTGCATATGAGGTTATTGAAAATATCATAGTTTGGGTCAGGCTTGAGTCATAGCTAGTAAATGGGAAAACAAGGTTTCAACTAGGATCTCCAATTATATTATCACTGCCTCTTCAGTGGCAGAACCTAGGTCCTAAGTCTAAGGTAGGTTAAAACTGTGCCCAAATAGGAAAATATTTATGGATTTTTCTATGCCTCATAACTCAAGTTTTACTATGATCCTGCTGGCTTTTAAATTCTTTTCTGGATCTTGTCCCCTCTACCATGCTCCCAGTCCTATGCTCTAGGTTCTTGATCTTCTCTGATTCCTTCCTAAAGATGTGGATCTGAGAGTAACAGAGTCTAGATGTCTTTGTAGTCATTGGCCATGCCCTTTGAAGATTATTCAGAGCTCACCCCTTTGTATTTTCCTCCTCTAAATCTGAAGTCTTCCAACTGAATCTCTGTGGGATATTGTCCTGGTTTAGTCTCAAAAGTCCTTCAGGCCCCTAGGGAAACTGAATGCTGGACAAGGAATATATAGAGCAGGAAGACTCATGGAAACTGGACTGAGGGGTACTGAGCTAAGAATGGCTCCTGGGAGTTTGGAAAAGAAAGAGTATAGGGAACAGAAGGAGCTCGTGGGAGCGAGAGTCCTCCCTTAGTCCACATTTGGGTATACCTCCTACTTATTCTTCATCTTCAATACCTTCCTCACCTCTCGACAAGGACAGGCCTATGCTCCGTGTTCCCTCTTTCCCATACTTCTATCTAGGGTCAGATAAGCAGGAAGGCAGAGAACCCAGGCAAGAGAGACAAGCTTTGCAAATGACTAGCGTCCTTCCACCCTCAGGACTGTCTAGGGCGAATGTGTAGGAACAGGAGACAACAGGAAACAATATGGTCTTCGAAGCCAAAGTCTAACCCTAGCAGGAAAAGTAAAAATGACAATCAGAGGTGGCATCAGGAAAGCCAGAGGCAAACAGCAAACAAGTTCCAATGGAGATGTGGGTAGAAACTAATATTAAGTTATTCTTCCCTCCTGGTACTCAAGATTCTCAGTAGCAGGAGGGAAGAATAATTTAATATTAGTGAGAGTCTCATGTATTTGGGAAGAACCTATCTTGGAAAGAACCCTTATCCCCTCCTCCCAGCTTCCTCAGGTCCAGTCCCACATAGCAGAAGGAAAGTAATAATGTCCCAAACTCTGTATGCTGCCTTCTACTCCCAAAATCTGCTTCTGATTTGCTGCAGGGATTGGTGTGAGTCATGCTCCTCCCTGTGCCTTCACTGGGAGGTGATTTCTTGCCTCTTGATAGAGATTCTAGGCTGAGGGTGTCTGATCACTTACAAGTCAGTACTCTGCAGAAAGCAGACTAGAGTTAATATCTTGTCTCCCCTATCAGACTGGAGGTTCCTAAAGTTACCATGCATCTCTCTTCTAAATAAGGACTCCCAATGACAATTGATATTTCTTTTCTACCTTTCCTTCAATTTCTGGTCCCTGGAAATAGGGATTCTTTATTTGTACTGACTTGGAAGAAAGGTGAGTCTATGAAGTAACCTGGTAGAACCAGAGGTATCAGGGCATGGCCAAGGGCTTTCAGGCACCCTCTGCATAATCTGACATCCTGTCTCAGCTAGCATAGTTCCGGCTTGTTGACAGCTCTTTAGAATCCATTCAGAGATTTTGCCCCGCTGTAATCTCTGGGTGATGAATATTTCCCTTAATGAACTGACAGGGATTGGATTAGACTGGAATGCCTGTGTGCTTAGAATCTAGTTGATTAAATCCCCATCTGTGCAAGACCTGCCTGTGAACAGCTTGTTACATACAAGTTGTATAATTTTTGTAAAGTGGGTAAAATATGGTATTGGTATGCAGAACATGAGTTCTGCAAGGAAGCAGGAGGGATAAAGGAAGCAAAATGTCTGTCCATACTTTTGGAAGGACCTGGTTGTTTTTAATCTGACCAGGCCAGCACTCCCCACCCTTTGGGTATACTCACCTTTCAGCCAATCTATCTCATGAGGCTTGGCTCAGGCCAAGGGTCCCCCATGGAACAAGTACCTGCACCCTCCACCAGGAGCCCTTCCCAGATTACCTCTGAGCCCACACCTGTCTGCTCTTGCAAGGAGCACTGATTTGATAGGAGTTGCTTTGAGGAGAGGCAGGAGAGGGAGATGGAGTAAGCATGGAAAAATCAGACCTGTGGATTCAGTTATCACTAGATGAGGCTCTGGTCCTTTGTTCTCACTTCAGAATCATCCAGTCACCTTCAAAGGAAATGGTAAGATATTTGTGGACCCATTTAGGGCAGGGACTCCTATTCTTGGGGCCTCTATTGGTCAGGACCAAGGACAGCAACACCATCATTTGAAGGATTGCCAAACTTCCAGGCCCCTCCATCCATCTGCTTTTATTTCCTTTCAAACATGCTCCTCATTCTTCAACATTCTTTTTCCTCTTTCTCCTTCCCTTCCTTTTCTCCTTTCCTCTCTTCTTCCTCCTTCCCCTCCTCTCACTCCTTTTTTACCCCAGAAACAGTCTGATTTCTGGATTTTAACCATTGGGTACTTTCATCCTAGAAATTTGTCAAGAAAAGTTATTTAAGCACTTCAATAAGCCAATCCTACCTAGTTTCTGTTAAAAAGCCTTATCCCCATGACCAACTCATACCCACAGCACAGAATGACACACACAAGCATTGAAATCTAGTGTCTAGAAGGAAGGAAGGTCAAGGTTATTGTTTTGAAAGACTGGACAACATTGCCCATCTCTAATGGGGCCAGGGATTTGACCCATCTGATTTAAGTATTCCCAGCATGACTATGACTCCACCTCCACAGCCCTCCCTTCACCTTTTTTCTCCTCCCACCCTTTTCTTCTCCTTCCCTTCCCCTCCACTTCTCGCCTCTGTATCTCTATGAAAATAGGCAGCAGCTGTGGAGAAGGCATACCCTTCAATGAGCATCAGCAATTGTAGTGACTGAATGTCCCAGCCTTCTTCCCCAGTTAATCTAACTTGGGAAGAGTTGAGGTGTGTTCTGGCTCTGCTGCCCATGAAAGGCAGAGAATAAATAACAAGCCAGAGGCATAAACAGATGTGCAGATACATGCAGCTGGCACTTCCCTGCCAAATTACCATGGATGGAACACTGGCAGGGGGCCAGGATGCCTCTTCCTCTATTTGGAGTTTGGCCGCCAGGACCCATCCAAGTTCACCATCCATTTGGCAACCGCTGAGAGATGGGGAGGGTATGTAAGGAAGAGCGTATAGCGGCTGCAAGCGCCCTTCAGTCTGGTGAAGGGCTCCAGAGGTTTACCCTCAAGGCTCAGATGGGGCGTGAACATGGTGGGAAGGGGGAGGGATTTCTGACCAGATCCACATTGAAGGTTCTTCATGTTGTTTTTTGGTGCCGTTGAGTCAATACTGACCCATAGCAACTCTCTGTACAACAGAACAAAATACCAGTCAGTCCTGAGCCATCCTCACAATTGCTGTTACGCTTAGGCCCAATGCTGCTGCCACTGTAGCAATCCATCTCATTGGGAGTCTCCCTCTTTTTCACTGCCCCTCCATTTACCAAGCATGATGTCCTTCTCCAGGAACTGATCCCTACTGATAATATGCCCAAAGTATGAGAGATGAAGTTTGACTATCTTGGCTTCTAAGGAGTATTCTGGTTGTACTTCGTCCAACACAGATTTGTTTGTTCTTCTGGTGGTCTATGGTACCTTTCATATTCTTCAGAGTAGTACTCCCAAAGTACAGATGTAAATGACTTGAGGATTGACTCTAAAGTCACTGTATGACCTCTCCCCCAGGATTGGGCACTCCTGTGATCTTTGATCACATCTGTTCCTGCTCAGAATTTATCTGAAGTATAGGGTGTAGGGATCAGCTAGATGGGAACCAACCAGAAAACACCAAGCATACACAGTTTTTCTGAAAATTCTAGTCTTGGAATAAGAGATGGAGGGGGTGGTGCTTGGGAACTGATTGGAATTGTCATGGAATCAGGTGATGACATAAGTAAAAAGGGAGAGAAAGCATGAACTGGAGAGAATGCTGCCCAAAAGGACCTCTATGTCTTTCCATCCCAGATCTGAATCCACAGAGGCACCAAGATACAATCTTGACTTCATTCAGATCAAAAGTAGCCTTTTGAGCTATTCATTTGTCTTTCTCATGCCATGTCATCTCATACAGGTTTGGGTGGCAAAGGCCAGTTTTCCCAATGCCTGATTACTGTCTTTTTCTCCACATAAGATCATCACAGATTTCTGATCTGTGGGGATGAGAGTTCATTTGCTCTGATGAACCATGTCAGTATGATGGATCTTGAATGAACTCTGTAGGCAATGAGAAGCAATAGAGTTTTATGATAAAAGCAGAGGCCTGAGAAGACGGCGGATTGGAAGTGGGTTGAAGGAAGGAGAGATGTTGAGTGAGTAGACTAATTAGGAGTTGGTTGTTGCGATTCAAGCATAATGATGGGATCCAATAGAAAGAAATATAGACAAGAATGAAAGAAGAATTGCTGGAACTTATAATGGATTGAACAGGAATTAGAGATGAATAGGAAAGCATGACCACATAATCCAAAACCATTTTAAGCATAAAAGGAGTCTTCTCAATAGTTTCACCAGTATAACAAGCATAAACTAGACAATCCCGGGCAAATCTGAACACACAGACAACTTGATCAAAGATCTAGAAATGTGAATCTCTATGCTTGAGTGACAGTATGGATTGGGACGATGCTGACCAAAACAAGGAGGTTGGGAGGCAGAGTCACAGGATGGGGGAAGAAGGGATAAAGTGTTTGGTATTGGATTTGTTGAACTGGTGATGTTTGGAGATATTCCCTGGATATAACCAACAGGCAACGAAAATAGAGGTTTTAAGCTTGGGAGGGAAACCAGGTCTAGATATACAGACCATATTTTTGACACAGTAATTCTGCTTCTAGAAATCTGAATCACAAAATTACATCTGCTTAAGGAGGATCACAGTGACATTGTTTGTAAGAGAAAAAGCTCAGAATCAAACTAAAAGTCAATCAATAAGGAATTGGTTAAAGCTATGTTAGGAATCCTGGTGGCATAATGGTTAAATGCTCAAGCTGCTAACTGAAAGATTGGTGGTTCAAACCCACCCACTGGCTCTGTGGAAGAAAGACCTGGCCACCTAATTCTACAAAGATTACGGCCAAGAAAACCCTATGGGGTAGTTCTACTTGGTCACATAGGGTCACTATGAACCAGAATCGATCCAACAACAACAATGAGGGCTAGCTACGTATATTGACATATATCCACATGTACTAACCTGGACATTAGCTCTGATTTTGTTTGAGTGAAAAGAGCAAATTATAAAATAATAGTATAGCATGATAAATCTAGCTTACACTTTTCCATTTTAAAACACCTATTTGTGAGTGAGTGTATGGGCTGGGTGAATATGTGAAAGGCCTGTAAGGATATACACTAAATTGTTTATTGATAAGCAGTTACTTTCTTATGTTATATTGTTGTTGTTGTTGCGTGCCGTGAAGTCGGTTCTGACTCATAGCAACCCTGTACAGGGTTTCCGAGGCTGTAAATCTTTACAGGAGCACAAAGCCTCATCTTTCTGACTCAAAGCTACCCTTTATAGAGTTTCCAAGAGACTGCTGGTGGATTTGACCTTTTGGTTAGCAGCCCAGTGTTTATCCTACAGCACTACACCAGGATTTCAGCAGTTACTTATGGGTAAGAAAAAAGGATAAGAGGACAGGGGGATTTTGTCTCTTACTGTATGTACATGCTTCTGAAATTGTTGGAAATGATTTGGAGTTTTTACAAGTATATATTTATGTGCTGCATTTTAAAGGTAAGGAGCATAGAAAGAATTTGTAAAAGACATAGACTAAGTAGTTATCTTAATAGATGGTTGAAGCTCTGAAAGGGGATAAAAGATGGGATTAGGACTAAAACTGGAGTCCTAATCACATAGAAAGGGAAGATAGGAGAAAGAATAGGGGACAGAGAAGCCCCAGAGTGTGGCCAAAGAGAGTGGAAGTCCTTTCTGATCCCAGAAGTTAGGGGAAATAGAATGTTTATAACACAAAGAAGGCTACCTGAACCATTCCCTCCAAACCTCAGCCCTCCTCTTCAGGAAGGAATGAGCCTCTACCTATCTGTCCTAAGTGACCCACGTTCTAGAGTTGACCCACGCTGTTAGAGAAAGCTCCCCTCTCTTTTAAGTGTCATGATTACCTAGAAAATCAGTTCAATCCTAGGCGCCATGTTGTTCTGGGTGATCCATGGCCACCCTAAGGGTTCTCACCCCTTAAGCCCAATGCTGCTTCTCTCCTTTCCTACAATGAAGAAAATAGAGTCAGGATTCTTCATTCTGGAACAGGGCTCCTGGGGGGAGGGACAGTAGAGTTAGGGACCAGAGGCAGCCATGACTCACGGGGGCCCCTCCTCTGGGGAAATGGAATTTGACAGACCTGGGTGTGGAAGCTTCCAAGTGATCCCCTGACAAGGCTGTCAGCAGCTTTCACTCTTCACTCTCAGCAGTGAGTTCCCTGCAACGGAGCTGTGGCTGCTCATTCTTTCTCTCTCCACACCTCTCTGTGCCTCTTCCCTTTCCCAGTGCCTTTTCTCCTCATTGCTCACTTCCTGCCTTGGTACTGCACTTTCAGCTCTACTAGACTTTTAAAAAAAAACAAAAAACAGAAATTCATACAGTCAGCTTTTCTGTTGGGGGTATCCTGGCCCCCAGCTCCTTTTCAAACACAGCAAATTTTATGGATGATTGGGAGTCCAGGGATACACAGTACAAGGGGCAAGAAGGAAGAGAGAGAGAGCAAGCATGTATGCACCTTTTGGTTTATGTAAAGATATAAATTGTGTATACACTTGGGGTAGAAGGGCCAGAGTATGTGGGAGGGAGCCCAGCTGGGTCTAAACTTAAGGTTCTTCTGGTCTTAGAAGATTATAGGACATCAGTATTGGCAGTGCCCGTAGAATTTGCTCATCAGCCACCCCAATCCCATTTATAAATTAGAAAACTGAGGTCCAGAGAGGTTAAGTGACTTGTCTCTGCCACACAGAACAGGAACCCAGAGATCCTGACTCATGAGCAATTTCATGCCTACAACCCTGTCAGGGACCTTAGAGAAAAGGACTTATTTCTCAAATGCTGTAAAGGAGACAGATTTGACTAACAACGTCTCAAAGAGATGGAAACTGCGGGAATCTCCACATAGCAGCTGCCTGGAGATCAGGCAGAGAGGGTCTGTCTGGACCCCCAGCAGCCTAGCAGTCATTGAAACACCTCTTCCCCGTCCCCCCACCCATCCCCACCCCTCCGTGGTGTCTGTTGCTCTGCTAAGGGCCCAACTGCAGTACCTACTCCATCCTGGGCACCTGGACTCAAGAAGCAATGTGGTCCAGAAGAGCTGCCCACCCCAGTTTACTTGAGCGGCAAATGTTTCTTGCTTGGTTCTGAGTCCCACCTGCCTCAACCAAGAACCTAGCCCAAATCAAGTGTGTCTTCTTCTTGGTCAAAATCTGATTCCTTTACTTTTTATAAGTGTCCTCTGTATCTTACTTCACATCAGAAGCCCTCTTTGGTCCACAGTTCCTTGGCACTTGGATCACTTGCTTTCTCCCCCAAGGGGCTTCTATTCCTTCCTTGATTGGAAGAAAACTGAATCCTTAAAGCAACCTATACTCATTTTCATAAACATGAAACACCAGCAAGATGCTCCCCAGCCCCGTACTCATACCCAATATAATCTCTTAGCCCTACATGTCCCTGACCCTATCACTGCCCCTTTGAATCCACCCCGGCTTCCAAGAGGGGACAAAAGTCTTTATAGTGTGGCTTGAAATCATGGTGAATTTACGGAGGAACTAGGATCTCTCCCATCCCTCCGTCTCCCACTGTCTTCCCCCACACACACACACCCAGAGGAGGGAGTAGAAATAAGGGTGGAGAAAGAGCTAGGCAGGGGAATAAAATGTCAGAGCCTTTCCTCTCTGCTCCTTCCTGTCTTCTCTCTGCTTTCTCCCTTCAAACCACTCCTTTCTCCATCGCTTTCCCTCCCTCCCTCTTTCTGTGCAGATCCGGCTGCAGGGCCGAGGCAGCGGCATTTGGGGGATGAGATGGGAGAGGTTAATTATTGCTCCCCCACCCCCCACGCCCCCCCACAAGATGTATCTGACTGTCAGAAGGGGTGACAGATGAAGACAAAGTACAGGTATGGCTCCCGCAAACCCAGCCCTGGATGGGGGTGGAGTGGGGCGCGCTACCCAAGTTTTAACCCCTACGATGCCAGTCCACACAGTGGAAGGGGAGGGAGGAAGGAGTTGGAGAAGAACCGAGGACCCTGTGAGGGGCGCCAGAGCTCTGAGATCTGAAATGAGAGCTGGTAGGGGTGGGAAGTGACTCTTCCCAGGAACAGAAACCACACTCATCAGCAATTACTCAGGATGCTGATGGGGACATAGAGGGGCTCATGGTGTAGCCTAGGAAGGAAGCCTAAAGGAACCCTGGTGATGCAATGGTTAAGCAAATTGGCTGCCAACTGACAGGTTGGCAGTTGGGACTCATCCAGTGCTTCCAGTGAGAGAAAGACCTGGTGATCTAGAGATTATAGCCTAGAAAACCCCATGGGGCAACAACAAGAACCCCAATGAGAGGGAGGGTTTCACCACTCTTCCATCTTCTCCACAATAAAGCCCCTTCACCCATCTGTCCCAAGGTGTGCATTTGTTTGAGAATGAGAGTCTCTGGATCATCCAGTGTCTGAACCTATGTGTACTCATGATTTTAGAAAAACAAAATCCACTGCCATCAAGTCAATCTGACTCATAGCGACCTTACATAGGGTATCTGAGACTGTAAATCTTCATGGAAGCAGCCAGCCTCCTCTTTCTCCCACAGAGCAGCTGGTGGGTTTGGACTGGCAGCCTTACTAGGAGCAGCCACCAGGGCTCCTCTATGTACTTATGGAAAGCTAGACAAGGTGTCTGCAGTACCTGAGAGAGTGCAGTGGGGTGTGAGTGTGTAGGAGAGAGAAATGCTGCCTCTAAGTGTAGCTGTGGGGACAGAGTGTGGCTTCAGGAGACTGTGGGTGTGTACTTGCAAGTACTGAGCTGTCTGTATTTGGGACGTGCAGACAAGGACTAGTGGTATGTACCTGATAGGACACAAGTATGTGCTAGTGTGAGGGCATGTGTGATGACACTGATCCTAGTGTGGGTATGAGCAGGATTGTGTGTGTGTGTGTGTGTACACATGTGTGTATACATGTGAGTGTGTGTGCTGGTTGAGGCTGCAGCTCTCCCTCCCTTTGCATCTCCCCTCCTGCCTCTCCTTTCTTCATAAGCAAACTAGGTGAAATAATTACTTTTCCATTTAAAAGCCCCACGTTCAAGCCAGAATGAAAACAAAGTGATTTAATAAAATTGTCTTTAAAAGGGAAAAGAGGAAAAGAAACAAATGTCTGCTCTGCTCCCCTCCCTGGCGTTAGGGGAGGCCCCAAGCCCTTCAAAGTTAATTAAAACAAGGACTAAAACCACAGAATCACTTACCAAACCTTTCCCCATATCTGCCTTAAAGGTAAGGCGCTCCCAGAAACACTGCCACAGGCCTGACCCTTGTGGGTTCTCCCCTGTTCTAAGCCTCTACTTTTCTCGGGGCCCAGCCGCAATCCCTGGCACCCTGGCTTTCCTGTACTCACACCTGGGGGAGGGTGCTCTGCCTCTTCTCTCCTCCCAAAGGGTCACTAGCGGCCCTGTGTTGTCATTTGAAGACCTAGACACGGTCCCCATCAGAAGCTTCCGGCCCTCACCTCCCCCCAGTAGCCCTTCCCCACAGACCCCCTCAGCCCCCAGCTGCACTCAGCTTTATCTTTCTTCACTGACCCCCCCTGGCCCAGTCCTCAGCTCCAGCTCAGCACAATTCTGGCAGCTTCCGCCTGGTCTGTATCTGTTCCCCATCAGAGGCCCCACTGGAGCTCCAGCCCGTCAGCAGCCCAGATAAAAGAGACGGATGGAGGTGAGTTTGGGGATGCCCCTCCCCATAAGCTCAGAGCTAGAGCCCTGGTTCTGACAGGGATTCCCTAAGGAGGGTGGGGTGGGGTGAGGTGGTGATGACTGCCATGAGCTCTAGAAATCCAGTCACTGCCCAGTCCCTGCCTCAGCCCTTCCCCTTCTCCTAAGACTTCCTCCAGGCAGGTACCAAGACTCCATGACCCCATCCTCCACCACAGACTTCAGCAAGATGCTGTCCCATCCCCATGCAGATCATGGCCCCAGAAATACAAAATTGACCATTTGTTGAACACCTATTATGTTCCAGACACATGACTTACAAGCTTTCTATTCCTCATCATAAACCCTGTGGAATACGTTTTACCACTATTTTGTAAAGGAGGGCACAGAATAAGGGAGTTTAAGACCTTAACCCAAGGTATACATTTAGAAAGTGGTACAACCGAGATTCAAACTCATATCACAAAACCTCATGCTTTTCACATACCTGTCCTTGAACACAGCCTTCAATATGGATTGTATCTCAATGTCAAGAAAACAAAAATCCTCACCACTGGACCAATAAACAACATTCTTATCAATGGAGAAAAGATTGAAGTTGTCAAGGACTTCATTCTTCTTAGATCAACTATCAACACTCACAGAAGCAGCAGTCAAGAGATCAGACGACGTATTGCATTGGGAAAATCTGCTGCATAGGAACTTTTTAAAGTGTTGAAGAGCAAGGATGTCAGCTTGAGGACTAAGGTGCGCCTGACCCAAGCCATGGTATTTTCAATATAACCTCATATGGATGCGAAAGCTGGACCGTGAATAAGGAAGATCGTAGAAGAATTGATGCCTTTGAATTGCGGTGTTGGAGGAGAATACTAAAAGTGCCATGGACTGCCAAAAGAACCAATAGATCTGTTTTGGAAGAAGTGCAGCCAGAGTGCTCCTTAGAGGCCAAGATGGCCAAACTTCATCTCTCATACTTTGGACATATTGTTAGGAGGGAACAGTCGCTGGAGAAGGATGTTATGCTGGGTAAGATGGAGGGTCAGAGAAAGAGAGGAAGACCCCCAACGAGATGGATCAGCCAGGTGGCATCATTGATGGCGTCAAGTGTGACAGTGGTGGTGGGGTTAGCCCAGGATTGAACATTGTTTCGTTCTGCTGTACGTGGAGTCGCTGTGAGTCGGTTCCGACTCGATGGCACCTGACAACAACAACAACAACAATCCTTGATCTCTAAGCCCCCATTTCTACTGCCAAAAGACCCATTATTATTCTTCAGAGACCACAACCAACAGACACCTCCAGCACTTAACAGACACCCAAACTTAACCTCTCTGGTACCAGTTCACACAGTGGGGGAAGGAGAGGGGGACTTGAGGAAGCTGGAGTTAGAGTCCCTGGGAGGACCAGATGAACCCAGGATAACTGTGGTACCTTCTTCCAGCCCTATTCCAGGGACCTGTGCTGAGACAGAAAGCAACTGTCGCGAGAGTCCCCAAGTCTCATCCAGAGAGATGCCATCACCACTTCTCCTAGGGATCCTGTCCCAATATCACTACCCTCAAGTCCCACCTGACTTCTGAGGTGTTCCTCACCAAAGAGATAGGGTAAGGCTTGACTGTGGATAACATTTGTCACCAAAACCAATATGCCACAGGATCGGACATTGTTTCTTTCTGCTGTGCATGGGGTCGCTATGAGTTGGTTACGTCACGATGGCACCTGACACCAACAACAACACCCTATTCAGAGAGCCTTCATGTTAAAAATAAATTCAGGTAGAACAGAAATGTTAAAAATAAATCCAGTCCAGAAACAGCTTCTTCCTCTCCTTACCAAGACTCAAATCTGGGAAGAAAAGAGGGACTGAAGGAGGGGAGAAGAGGAACAAATGGCAAGGGCTTGAGTTCTGGTATAAAACGGTCCAATAAGGGAAGGCGAGAAGGAAAGGGCAGGTAAGAGGGTCGGTCCTATAGACCAAGAGTAAGGATGGTGCCTGGTGACTTCTTGTCTTGGCTGTGTATGAAAAACATCTAGTGAAGGGAGATAAAAATGATTCAGAACCACCCTTTTCAATTCAATCCTAGATGTGTGTGTGTGTGTGTATAAAAGGGTAGATGTTCGGTAACTTTTCCCATATCCATGTCCCACCCATATTTGAACCCCTTGGGCTGAGTCTAAACTAGAAGCTGATAATGGCAGCTGGACAGGCAATGACCCAGGTGACTGGGACAAGCTTTCATGGGACAGTGGTGAAGTAAGCCCTGCCCCACCCACCTGCCAGTGAGTCACCTAAGCCTAGCTAAGCCGTGGAACCCAAGCTCCTTTGCTCAGTATATCTGGGGCTTCGTTTGAGCACAGCAAGAGCTAGAGAACATTAGGGACCCCAGCATGGGCAAGTGAGGTAGAAGAGATATGACTCCATCTGAGCTGGTTTCCAGGTTCCACTCCAAACTGATAGCACTACCATCAGAGCTGCTATCTCCCTTGCCCCAAACTACATTCTTTATCCCTACCTCATTACTCCCCACTGACCCATCTCCATTCCATCATCCCACCCCTTCCCCAAGAGCCCTCGAACCACACTCCCCATTATCTGTAACTACCAGAGTTTCCATCACTACCTTGAAGACCTCATCCTTCACAGCCCCTCTCTAGGTGCCTCCCAGAATTGCCCTAGAGAACCTATTTCTAACCCCAGCCTCTCAAACCCCATCTCCATTCATCCTCAGCCCATCATCCTTCCTCAGAAGATCCTTCACAGGAAAGGTGAGACTTGATCTTGGTTAACATTTCATGATCAGAGTGGACTGATTTACACAACTATTCCCTGTTTTGAAAGGATCTAGTCAGCTTGAGGACTAAGGTGTGCCTGACCCAAGCCATGGTATTTTCAATAACCTTGTATGCATGCAAAAGCTGGACAGTGAATAAGGAAAACTGTAGAAGAATTGATGCTTTTGAGTTTTGGTGTTGGAGGAGAATATTGAAAGTGCCATGGGCTTCCAAAAGAACCAATAGATCTGTTTGGAAGAAATGCAGCCAGAGTGCTCCTTGGAGGCCAAGATGGCTAAACTTCGTCTCTCATGCTTTGGATATATTGTCAGGAGGGACCAGTCGCTGGAGAAGGATATCCTGTTTGGTAAGGTGGAGGGTCAGAGAAAAAGAGGAAGACCCCCAATGAGATGGATTGGCCAAGTGGAAGCATCGATGGACTCCAGCGTGGTAACAGTAGTGAGGTTGGCCCAGGATCAGGCAGTGTTTCATTCTGCTGTACATAAGGTCACTATGGGTCGGTACCGATTTGATGGCACCTAACAATAACAAGTCTTTCTGAGGGTTAAGGAAATACTTACATATATCCTAGCAGGTAATTGGCTATGTCTACAGTCTCTTTCCCTCTGCCCTCAGCTGCCCCCACACTCAGAATAGAGTCCTAGGTGACAGAACTTGTACTTGTGAGCAAAAATCTCTGGACTCTCTAGGCCTACCAGATGAGTGCTGAAGCCTATCTATCCCTCACACATATTCACACAGAATTACATATATATGTGCACATAATCCTGTAAACATACACATGAAAAAGTTATTATAAAGTCCATTTCAACTCACGGCAACCCCATGTGTTACAGAGTAGACTGCTCCATAGGGTTACCTTGACTGCAGTCATTATGAAAACATATTGCCAGGCCTTTCTTTCACAGCACCACTGGGGGGATTCCATCATTAACCTTTAGCCACTCAAAGACCTACACACATACAACTACTATGTATACATTATAGATATTACACAGTATCACATATATGTTGTTAGGTGTCATCAAGTTGATTCCAACTCATAATGATCCCATGTGACAGAGCAGAACTGTTCGTTAGAATTTTTCTGGTGATAATCTTTATGAATGCAGATCACCAGGTATTTCTCCCTGAGAGCTGTTGGGTGGATCTGAATCGCCAGCCTTTGAGTTAACAGCAGCTGACCATTTGCACCACCTGAGCTACCTATCACTTACTTATTTGTTGTTAAGTGTGGGTCAGTTCTGACTCACAGAGACACTGTATAAGGCTTTTCGTTGACCTTCGTTAGCAGTCCGGAGTGTACCCTACAGCGCCACACAACTACACATAAATGAATACAAATCAAAGCAAGTTTTTATTCAGCCTTTTCCAGAGTCAGTTAACTGTATCAAATTAAACAGGTGTCAAAACCCCTATCCCTGATCTTACGCCCATAACCAGAAATATCCACCAGATGGCACTCTTTCGCCACTTCCCGTATTCCCAAACGCCGCCAGAGGTGTCGCCGAAGATACAGTCTCTTTCTGCCCTTGCACAAGGCTTGAGGAGTCAGGTGCACCCCAGGAGGCCTCTAGGCGAATGCGGTGGGTGTGTTCTCGGTCCCCTAAGCTTGCAGGCTCAGCCCTCTCTAAATTTGTGTTCGTTCTCGCCGCTTCCAGGCTTCGGTTGGTGGGGCGGCCTCTCCCTAGAGAAGTCTGCTCAAATCGAGCCCGGTCACCAACAAGCCAGGGTTAGCTTCTGTTGAGGCCAAGGCGGCTCAAAGGGCCTTCTTCCAAGCCTTCGTAGTAAAGAGCAGCCAGCCACACCTGTCCCACTCCCCACGGCGGCCCCAGGAGGGAGTCAGGGTCATTTGCACACAATAGGCACCCCTATACCTGTACACATACATTTCCATCTGAAGCCCAGATGGGGTCAATCCGAAGTAGGGAGAACAACCGGGACCTAGGACCTGGGAGTCTGGACTTAGCAGAGGACTGACCTTGGCTAACCCTTTCTGTCCAGGTCGGGTCTGGACTCCAGATCGCCAGTTGAGAGCCCAAAGGAAGCGCATTCGCTGCATCTTAAGCAAAGGATTTAGAATCCCTGAGATGGAGAAAGTCATGTGGGTAGAGTTTATCCCATACCCAGTCCTGGACCACTCTGAGCTGGCTTCCCTGGAACCTTACATCTCCGAACCTTACATCTCGGTGTGAGCAACCTAGGACGACAGACGTGATGAAGGCTTGAACTCCGGCGGGAGGCGAAGCCCGAAGCTCTGTTGGCAACTCGGGTTCCCCCGCCCCCTCCTCCCCTGGGAGCGGCGGGAAATTATTTATTAAAACGCCGCCCGCGCTCTCATTTACTTGCGGTGAATAATCCTCGGCATCTCAGCGTGTTTATTAAACCTTTCCCGTCCCCGCGCCCG
This sequence comes from Chrysochloris asiatica, assembly GCF_000296735.1. Lineage (NCBI taxonomy): Eukaryota > Metazoa > Chordata > Mammalia > Afrosoricida > Chrysochloridae > Chrysochloris > Chrysochloris asiatica. Next base: position 27,768,149 of record NW_006408521.1, on the reverse strand, counting down.
CATTACTTTAATAATAAATCGCGTGTCACTTTCCAGCGACGTTATTAAAGCCCGTCCGCTGAGCAGAGGCGGGGGAGGGGGGCAGCAAGGGTTCCTTTCATTCCCAGCTGCGGGGCCTGAACCAGCAGAACCACGGAGGGAGAAACTGAGGCCGCAAGGAGGCGAGGAGCCTGCACCGGAACATCCTACAACTTGTGGAAATACAATCGAGGAGTCGGATCTCCGGGCCGAGTATGCCTGTCTCAAGCCTAGAGTGGGATTAGTGCTTGGAGCCGCGGCTCTATAGGTGGCTGTGGGTGGATCATTTAGCCCACCAGAGGGCGCCAACTAGCCCAAATGGGCTAGAGCCCAGGGTGAAGAACAGGCCATTCAGAATCTGAGTCTCCGAGTATCGGCAGAACACAAAACAGATCTAAGTTTTCTTTTACTAAGTGCAGAACTGGTCGGGACGCATAACATCACACATAACCCCCACACACACACATCCCCTCTCACATACATACACACACTCGGTACACTCCGGCTCCTGCTTCTGTGGTCACTTTGGAATTCTTTCTAAGTGACCAACCTGAGCACACGTCATATGTGGACTGGTATCAGAGCTCTGCAGGAAGAACTGTCCTCAACCTAAGCAGCTGGAGGAGCCATGTGGGTCTGCGGGAGGGGTGGCCAAGCCCCAGCATGGGGACTCCAGATCAGAACCCTCCGCAGGAGACCTGGTTCCCTGCGGAGGGCCCAGAGAATAAGCTTAGATGCCAAGCCACAAAGATCCGTCTTGTGGTGGCGCCAGGCTCGGGGAGGAGCCTAGGCGCGTGGGAGCCGGTCACCATCCACACACAGTGTCTTGGCCTGACTGACTTACATTTTCATGCATTTCTTCAATAAACATTTCCCCAACACTGCGCCTCATGAGTGCCACAGGGCTAATAAGGAGAGTGTGGGGAGAAATTTGGGGAACCACAAATTGTAAGAGACCACCTCTACTCCCTAGTCCCAACCCATCCTCACCCCGCCAGCCATGTCTCACCCAGTCTGGGCAAATGAAGAAAGAGGGTTACCAAGGCTTTGTCAGAATTTAACTGGGAAATGAGTGGATTCCTTGATGGGATCTGGGGAAGGGTGCAGCTCATAAAAGTGGTCGAATTTCTCCCCTCCTTCACCCAGGTTTTTTCTCATATTGGAGCACTTCCCAAGTAGTCCTGCCCCGCCCCCTGCCTGGAGAAGGAGCAACTGATAGGAACTGAGGGCCCTTCTACACCAGCCCTAATGGAGAGCAGACTGGCAGGATACCCCCTTCCTGCCAGATGGCTTCAGCCTCCCTCCCTAGAGAGAAGGGTAGATGGGAGTTCAAGGCTTCTTTCTGTACATCTGGCAGGCATGTGCTTAGACAGCAAGACCTGCAGCTTCTGGAAGCCAAGTTCCTTGTGTGGAAATGTGGGTTTCATGTACACATTTGCAGGAATTTTTTGTGCATCTTGATTTTTCCATTTATTTGGAAATTTTTATTGAATCCCTAGTGTATGCCTCATTCTGGGCTAGGCATTGTCAAACACAGACTGTATGAGACCTAATGCTGGCCTCATGGAGATTTCAGAAGGACAGGGAAAATCAATGAAGACCAAATGCTCATCATGCCCCGCTGCGCTCTCCTGAACAGCACACACTGACACACAGAGGACTGCAGTTTGTAAGTACCACTAGGACTTAGGAGGGTGGGGAGACTGTTGGAAGGTGAGTTTTGAGCAAGAGTAATGAGACTAGGCAAGAGCTGGGGACCAGGAAAATAACAACAGGGACAAGGATTTGTGTAGGAGAGCAGTTAGGAGAGGCTGGCTGGACTGGGCTGGAGGGAGTGCTACCAGAAGGAGGTGGAGGTGTCTGCACCGCTTTATGTCTGTCTGCTCCAGCCTCCAGTGTGCATCTACTCCAGCCTGGGACCAGCAGGCAACTGGTGCCTTCCATTTGATTGGTCCACCTAGAGACTATCCTGGCCAGGACATCTCCTGTGAACCCCTCAGAAAGCCAGGCGCCAGGACTCTGGACCTAGTAGTACTCCACCTCTTCACTCTCAGGCTCCTCCTCAGGAAGCGCACTCATGGAGCGAAGCTGGGGGATGTCTGTGGAATTCAGCTGCTCTGCAAACACATGTGGGTAAAGGAGAAAGCTGTTGGTGGTCACATTTCCCAACGGGAAAATCATGCTTGTATGTGCACACTCACACACATTAATGAGCCCTAATCCACTACCAACCGACCAGCCCCAAATTCAGGACTCCCCCTTACCCGGTGTGAGCATTGTCAGGCTAGCCTGGGCCTCCACCTGTCCCCGGGCATTGTGGGCAAGACAGCGATAAGTACCCTCATCACTGAGACGCACAGCCTGGATCTGCAGCCAGCCTGTCACTTCAAACCTCTGGGGTCCCCCCCTAAACTGGAGCCAGAGAAGGAGTCAGCAGGGTCCTTCAAGAGAAATACTGGACTATCAGAGGGAGGTCTATTTTCCCTGGCCCTACCTGCACAGAGATGTGGGGGTCATCTCCTGGCAGTTGGATGTCCAGGCCATCTTTCCTCCATTCAATGGAAGCCATAGGGTAGGCAAAAACTTCACAGCCAAAGATCACGTCCTGTCCCATCACAGTCCAAATGTCATATGGGTGTGACACGATTTGAGGCTCTGGGGATGGAAGTGGCCGGCCTGAGAACAGGATAGCACATCCAGCCCAGCAAAGACCAGATACAGAAACCAATGCAGACATGTTTGTGGGGACATATATATTGAGGTACATATGCAGCCACACACATACTCAAATAGGCACACACAAATATTGATTCAGGTACACACAGGGTACAAAAGCAGATAGTGTGCATGCAAAAACACACCCAGAGTCACACGGAGACCATACACAACCAAGCACACAGACCCACATCTCAGCTTGGCAGCAACACTCTGTCCCTGACTGCTCCCCTGTCCTCATTCCACCCTGAAGTTCCCCATCCTGCCTGGCTGGTAAATGACACCTCCCTTCCATCCCCCTCCCCCCTTTCTAACCAGGTCTGGTTTCCAAAGCCCAGAAGAGCAGTCCCGTCCCCACCCCACCCTCTGGAGGGTCCACGTGGCAAAGACAGAGAATCTGAAACCCAGTCTGGGTGGCTGGCAGGAAGCCTGGAGGAAGAAGAAAGAAAGGGAAAGTGTTGGGACCCCCACTAGGTGTTTGCTTTCCTGACTGTCCCAGCCAAGCCAGATCAGCGGGAGCACTAGCTCAGAAAGTGAAAGAAAACGTGAGGCCAGAATGGCCCTCACCCCCTATATGTGCAGAAGCAGGCAGACAGGACACTGAGGTTGCTCTCCAAATCTATCCAAACAAAAACCTGACTGCATCTCAGGGAGCCCAAGTCCTGGTGCCTGGGCTCTAGGTGGTCTGGGGAAAGTTTGGGTGGGGGTAGGGAGGATGAGGGTTTTATTCCTTCTCAGTTTTGAGGTCAACCATTGGATATGTGCCTGCTACCTCAGCGACCAGGTCCCTGGAAGCTGGATCTGGAGCATTCTGGAGGCTCAGCGCATGCTACAGCTCAGGGACCACACCTTCACTGCGGACCGGCATCAGGAGCTGGTTCTGACACTGGACTCTAGACCTCTTTCGCCACCACCCTGCCCCCGCGTTCAACCGTCCCCGCTTCATGTTTTTTTGCTCAGTTGTCAAGAAGAGACTACTTAGAAGCTGGGTAGTACAGAAAGCCCACGTGCTAGGGGTAGGGGCCCAGGCCACGCGTACCGGACTCGCAGGGCCCCTGGTGAGCCACGGTAAGGTTGGCATCGGGCCGAGCGAGGGCCACCTCCTGCAGGCGGCAGATTTGTGCGTAGGTGCGGCCATCCGAACCGCAGAGGGGATGCTGTGAGCGGCAGGCACACACCGGCTCCGGCACCTCACCACGGCTCAGGTCTCCACCTGTGTCCAAACGACACTCAAGCTGCTCGCCACAGTGCCCATAGAAGTGAGCACTGGGGTCCAGATCGCAGAGCTGCCCCTCGAGGTTGGCGCATTCCCAGCAGCAGCCGCACGTGTCCCGCACCCGGCCTGCCAGGCAGCCCAGTGGCGCAGCGCACTCTTCCGGCTGACAGGGTGCACAACCCTCGCCTTCCACCAGCAGCCGTAGCCAGCTGCGCCGCAGGTAATCCGGGCCTGGGGATGGTCGGGCGCTGATCTGAAGCAGCGACCGCACCAGCAGCAGTAGCAGGGGCAGAGACAGGACAGCTACAGCCGACCGAGGCATTGTTAGCAAGTTTGTGGTCCACTGTGGGGGAGGGGGGGGAGGGTGAGAGGGGAGGAAAGCCAGGTCAGGAGGTCAGAGTGATGCCTGTGCTCAAAGGCTGACTTTACTGCTCCTGTACCAAAACTTAACCCTGGCATTCCCTCTCTTCCTCTCAGTCTGGGCTCCTCCCCTTGCTGTTGTTAAGTGCCCAGAGTCGATTCCGACTCATAGTGAGTAGGTTCCAAGTGTACAGAGTTTCCAAGGAGCGGCTAGTGAGTTTGAATCACTGAACGACCGTGTGGTTCAAACCGACCTTGCTGTCGGATGCTTTATCCCAAAGGGCCACAGCAAGATCCCTCCCCTGCTACCTTGGAATTGAAGTAGACCTTCAATTGATGTGACTCTATTAATGCCATATCATTAGGCCGGGTAGCTATTGAAAGGGATTGGGAGCTGGAGAGAGGGAAAAGGAAGGGTTAATAAAGCTCAGGCACCCTCCCACATACACACACAATTACCACCACCACCACCACCACAATCAAACTCTCAGCAGTGAATGGGAATGGTAGCTTCCAGAAGTACAGCATTGTTCAGGGGAGTGGAAGGCGCATGGGAATAGGAAAATGATACCCCTTGCCCGGGGCCTGGGGTCCAGGGCGCTCACCCAGTATTCAGGACTAGGCCTTTCGGAGCAGCCGCGACTCCTGTCCCAAAAAAGGAGATGGAAAGAAGGCAGAGGCACGCAGAGGGCCAGCCAAAGGATCTCTGAGAGCCCACAGATTTGGGTTTAGAGAGCAGCTCCTCCGCCCCCTGTCCCGCCCATCAACGTCGCACACTGCTCCCCACCCCCCTTGTTCTGAGGTTGCCAATTTTATGCAACCACAGGGGACCCTCCCGACCACTTTCCCCTAGCCTGGTCCAAAGTAAAATTGAGAGCAGAGTAGCTCACAAGTAACCGGACACCAAAACTGGGAGAGGGAGGTCTGCTAGAACTAGAGAAGGGAATGCGGTGGAGGCTTGAAAGAGGTGGCTGGGAAGTGAAGAGTTGGCTGAACGGCCAGGCCCTTTCCCTTATAGACACTGGTGTCTGCTAGAGTAGCAGCATAATGGGGGAGTTGGTTGGTGCCCTAGTGCCCAGTCTTTTTACTTGAATGTCTCACAGCTGCTGGAGGGTAGAACCAATCAACGTCCTCTCCCCGCAGCCCAGGGCCCGCTTCCCAGGAGTGAAGGCTGAGGCTCAGAGATTCAGCCTTACATCTGGCCTCCTCCACCCTCCCCGCATCCGGCAGGTGCTTCAATCCGAGGTTGAACCGGATGATTAGAAGCTGGATCCGACTACAGGCCGCTGGGGAAGGCAGACGGGTGCCCCCACAGCGGGCGTCGCTCCAGGTCAAGGATTATAGGTTATCGCTGCTAGAATGGCAGGGCCGGAGGCACTCTATCCCCGCTGCCACCACCAACGCCAACGTGGCACTTTAGGGTGAAGGCTGGGAAGGGAGCTTTCCTGGAGGCTAGCCCACCCTATCGGGGGTCGGCCAGGCTCCACCCTGGCCTGTCCTAAACTGTCTACAAAAGCTTAACTACAGAAAGGTCTGCCCCGGGTTTGCTTTGGTAAGGGGGCGGTCATTTAACTCAGGCCCCGCCTCCAGCTGTGTGGCCTGTGCAGGAGATGCCCCACCCACCCTGAAGTCCTGGGTGGGGCTCGGGCTTGAGACCGCCCCATAGGAGTAGCTCCGCATGCGTACTAGAGCCCTGGAGAGTCCGCCTCCTAGATGTTACTCGCGACTAACCCTTCGATAGAGCACACCCAAAACTCAACTAAGCCCTGTCACTTAGGGGCGCAGACTCCGCTCCCAGTCAGCGGGGTTCCGAACCCGGTGGGTGAGGCCTAGCACACAGTCACCTCGGTTTCTAAAAGTCAATGGCAGTACGGGATGCGAACTTCACGCGAGGTCTCTTAACTGTCGCGAGAGTCAGAACAGGAAGTTTAGGAAGTCAAAACAAAAAAAGCCCGGGGGGTTTTAAACAGAAAAGAATGGGCGGAGCCACGCGTGTTCTTGTTGTCGTTAAGTGCCGCAGAGTCGGTTCCGACTTATAGCGACCCTGAATAGGGTTTCCAAACAGCGGGTGGTGAGCTTGAGCCGCTGATTTTACAGTTCAAACCGACCTTGCAGCCCAGCCCATTAACCCATAACGCCACACTAGGACTCCTGATTTCATCTTGTTGTTGTTAAGTGCCGTGAGTCGATTCCGACCCATAGCGACCCTGTAGAGGGTTTCCAAGGAGCAGCTGGTGAGCTTGAACCACCGACCTTGCAGTTCAAACGACTTTGCAGTCTGACGCATTAGCCACAGCCCACACCAGGACTTCCCTGGTTTCATAGTTGTGTGTCATTCTTTGTCTTTAAGGGCAATTGAAGTGTCGGTCTAGAGCAGAAGTGAACTATAAGAAACCCTGAGGACACTAAACTAGAAGGTTGTTGTCAAGTTGGTTCAACTCAGCTCTGTTGGAGCCCATTGTTGTAGCGATGTGTCAATTCATCTCACTGAGGGTCTTTCTCTTTTTTGCTGACCTACTTGACCAAGCTTAATGTCTTTCTCTAGGAACTGCTCCAGCATGATAACATATCCAAAGCACGTGAGACAAAGCATTGTCATTCTCACCTCTAAGGAGCATTTTGGATGTACCTCTTCCAAGACATATTTATTCATCCATCTGACAGCCCATGATATGTATATTCGATATTCTTTGCCAAAGTAGAGGGTTTGTTGTTGTTAAGTACTGTCGTCGGTTCTGACTCATAGCGGCGACCCTGTTTAGGGTTTCCTAGGAGCAGCTGGTGAGTTTGAACCGCCGACCTTGCAATTCAAACCGAACTTGTGATCCAGCACATTATTCTACAGCGCCTGTTGTTGTTGTTGTTGTTGTTGTTGTTATGTGCCATGGAGTCGGTTCCGACTCACAGCGACCCTGGACAGGGTTTCTAAGGCTGTTAATCTTTACGGGAGCAGAACGCCTCGTCTTTCTCCCACGGAGCAGCTGGTAGTTTCGAACTGCTGACCTTGCAGTTTGCAGCCCGATTTGTATCCACTACGCTAATTTGGGTGAAGGGAAAGGCAAAATACAATAAGGGGGAGGCCAGCACAAAAGAATTAAGGCAAAGGAAGACATTGGAAGAGGCACAAGAGTTAAAGGCAAGAGAGGTGAATACTAGTACATATACAATCTTGCAATAACAGTAATAACAATAATCTACCAGTGGATACATAGAAACAAGCTAAACAGGTATAGGAAGGCGAATGGGTCTACACTCAAGAATATATAGGTTTGACAGGATGTTTCTACATAATGTATTTAGATGTGCTGCAGATATCCGTGAATACAGTAGAGCATATGGGGGTGAAGTTATGAAAATTTAGCAATAATCAAACACCTTGAGGGAATGAGTCACTAGGTCTGGAGGATTAAGACTGTAGTCTCTCCCCAGGCAACAGCTGAGTCGTGTGGGAAGGGATGCATCTACTGCATCTAACAATTAAGGCAGAACTGAAGTCAATGTTCCGGGAAGTTCTTCCAAAACAAGGGCAACTGTCTGTAGAAGATATAAACACAATGGTGCTATGTAAACCCAAACTTCTGCCCTTAAAATCTCTGACTTTGGAAAAACTGGACAAAATGCAGCAAGCAGCATAGGATATAATTCATCAACAAGAAATGGCAGAAAAGGAAAAACCGCCAATAACCCACTAATGATTTAACACCACCACAAACACCCTACCAAAACACCCCAAGATGGATAAAACCTACATTATGAATTTAAACACTTTGGTTTGCATTGAACACAAGTAATTAAAATGCTTTTATCCCAATTTTATGACTTTTTACCCAAGTCAAGCTTTTGGAATTGACAAAATTATTCAACATTCCTATTGTCGGTTTTACAGATAATATTCACAGAGGTGGCTAAATGCATCTTCTATCTACAAATCTTGCATAAGGTGTTAGTTCGTGTTGTTCTTGTGGTGCTGTGGGCTTAATGCGCTGGACTGAAAAGTCAGTTTGAACCACAAGGTCAGCAGTTCAAGTTCACCAGCCACTCCTCAGAAACCCTATACAGGGTTGTTGTGGGTCGGAACCAACTCGACAGCACTTAACAACAGCAACAACAATAAAAATATATATTTGTATGTATTATTTTCCACCAACTTTTGTCATATTAAAAGGCTGTCTTGCGTAACTGATCCAATCGGTAATGGCAAAACAAGTTTCTCAAAATAAATTTGATGTTTAAAAAAAAAAAGACTGTAGTCTCAGGGGATATCAAAGTCAATAAATAGCACAACATAGTCCCTTAAGAAAATATTCTATATCCTACGTTGGAGAGTATTGAGTGGGGTCTTAAAAACTTGCAAGCAGCCATTTAACTCTTGCAACTCTGTCTCTCCACATCAAAAGCAAAGAAGAGTAAAGAAAACCAAAGACACAAGGAAGCAATTAGTCCAATGGACTAATGGTCCACGTAGATCTCAGCTTCCACGACCCTGAGACTTGAAACCCTAGATGGTGACCACTACATACTGCTCTGAAAGGGATACAATAGAGGTCTTGGATAGAGTGGGTGGAAAATGTGGAACAAATTTCAAAATCCTAACAATGACTGGATAGAGACTGGTGGAACCCCCAAACTATGGCCCTTAGTCACCCTTCAAACCTGGACCTGAACTTGCCCCAATGACTCAACTTTCATTCAAACAGTAGACAGGCCTGCAATATGAACAGTAACACCAGGGAGGTATGCACGCCTTAGAAAAATCAACCATACAGGATCAAAGAACAAAGTTCAGATGGTAGGAAGGGACAGGAAAGGAGGATGAATAGAAATGGTAAAAATAGGGAAGACATGGTAAGAGTGCTAATACACTGTGGGGATCGCAGTCAATGTATAGTCACTGTTAAACAGAAAACAAATTTGCTGTAAACTTTGTAAGCAAAAAAAAAAAAAAAAAAAAATCCTAAGAAGGTAATTAGTTGCTATGCAGTCAGTTCGGACTAATGAAGACCCTTTGTATGTTAGAATAGAACCCTATGGGGGTTCACTCTCTATGACCTTTACTGAAGTAGATTGTCATGCCATTCCTCCAAAGTGCCTCTCAGTGGATTTGAACCATTAACCTCTTACAACACTTAACTCTGCCACCCAGGGACTTGAGAAGGAGTGTTGTTACTAACTGGCTAGTGGATTTATGAAGTCCTGGTGTGGCGCTGTGGGTTAATGCACTGGACTGCAAGGTCAGTGGTTCAAGCTCACCAGCCACTCCTAGGAAAACCTAAACATGTTTGCTATGAGCCGGAACCAACTTGACAGCATTTAACAACAGCCAATTTATAGTGACTCATAGTGATCCCACATGATAGAGTAGAACTGTTCTAGGTTATAGAACTGGTGTTTCATTGCACACGTTGTTGTTAAGTGCAGTCGAGTCGGTTCCGACCCATAGCAACCCTATATAGGGTTTCCAAGGAGCAGCTGGTGAGCTTGAACTACCAACCTTGCAGTTCAAATGACTCTGCAGTCTAACGCATTAGCCCATTGCGCCACACCATAGTTTGTAGGGTCCCTATTAATTGGAACTGATTCAATGGTTCCCTTTTATGGAGTCCTGGTGTGGCGCTGTGGGATAAAGCTTGAACTACAAAGTCAGCTGTTCAAACTCACCAGGCATCCCTTGGAAATCCTAGACAGGGTCGCTATGAGTCATAAGCAACTGGACGGCACTTAACAACAACAACAACAATAACAATCGTGCCAGGAACAGATCACCAGGTCTTTCTCTGACAGAGCCACTGGGTGGGTTCAAACTGTCAACTTTTTGGTTAGCAGCTGAGCGCTAAACCACTGCACCACCAGGACTTCATGAGAAGGAAATTACCAAAGAAACAATAAAACTTGTTACCATAAAGTTGAGTCAGACTCCTAGTAACCGACCCGTATTGGACACAGTAGAATTGGCCGGGAAGGTTTCCAAGGCTGGAAATCTTTACAGGAGCAGCCAGCCACAGCGTTCTCCTACAAAGCAGCTGGGGGGTTTGAACTGTCATCCTGTCAATTACCATTCAACTGCTTACCCACTGCACCACCAGGGTTCCCGAGAAATAGGTGTTAAATGCTGTTGAGTTGGTTCCAAATCATAGCCAACCCTATGTGGGGTTTCTGAGGAGTGTCTAATGGGTATGAACTGCTGACCTTGTGGTGAGCAGTTCAGTGCTTACTCTACTACTAATGGAGTCACCAAAAGGGAGGTATCTGGCAATGACAAAAGTTATTGGGGGTGGAGATGGTTGCCTGGGGGACAGAGCTGTAGCAGTTTCTAATTTCCCAATAAATTGCTATGGGCTTCTAAGGTCTGAAATCAATCAATAGGTAAACAACAAACTCCAAACTTTTCACATAATCCTACTTAATTGTAGCTATTTTAATTCCAGTCTTTGCTAGGCTGTAAGCCTCTGGTGCCTAACTCACCAGTGTTTCTTGTGAACCCAGCCCTGCGCCTGGTGTATAGATTCTCTGTAAATATTTGTAGATTAAATGTGAAAGACTTCCTGAGCAAGGAAATCAAGTTTAACCCAGATTCTGGTTCATTGACCGAGAAGCTGGATAGACAGGGAGTGAGCGCCCTCTGGTGGGTTTTGGGTTTGTGACAGGAACATGGCTGTATATAAACACATTGCCTTCAATTCTATTCCAATTCATAGCGACCATGTAGGTTAGAGTAGAACTGCCACATAGAGTTTCCAGGGCTGAGATCTTTACAGTATTAGACTGCCCCATCTTTCTCCACAGAGCAGCTAGTGGGCTCAAACTGCCACTTTTCCAATTAGTAGTCAAGGGTTGAACCAAGCATATTGTTGTTGTTGTTGAGTGTCGTCTAGTCGGTTCTGACCCATATCAACCCTGTATGGGGTTTCCAAAGAACAGCTGGTGAGCCTGCGCTTCTGACCCTGCAGTTCAAACCAAGTTGCAGTCCAGCACATTAAGCCACACCATGCATATTGTTGTTGTTAAGTGCTGACAAGTCGGTTCTGACCATAGTTACCTTGTATAGGGTTTCCAAGGAGCGGATGGTGAGCTTGAACCACCGACCTTGAGGTTCAAACTGACAATGCAGCCCAGTGCATTAACCCACAGTGCCACACCAGTACTCCATGTATATGTTGTTGTTAGGTGCCGTTTCATAGCAACCCTATGCACAGCAGAACAAAACACTGCCCAGTCCTGGGCCAACCTCA
>NW_006408521.1:27743778-27753421 GCF_000296735.1 Chrysochloris asiatica | reverse complement strand
TTAAAAACAACAACAGTCTAGATGAAATGAGGACTGCAAGGAGAGAATGGGGCGGGTGGCAGCATCCTTTGCACCTACATGAGGGAGAAGAGATTCAGATGAAAAACATGACGTTACCATTGAAGAACAGCTGGTCCTGCCTTTTTGTTTCCTTTCTTGTAAATGCTTTCATTGAAGTAAAAACTGCAGTTTGCATTGCACCATGAATCACGGCAGAGCCCACAGGTTGTCTGTCACACTCCCCCTTTCCACCACTCACCCATGAAATACCAGTGAAATAGAATGACATGCAATGAAATGGGTCCTATACAAGTGAACAACAACATATGATGAAATACAATCTAAAGGATGTAAAACTTCTACTTATCAATGAGGATTCTAAGTTTTTAATTATATAAAAACTATGCAAGTGAGATAAGATATCCACAATTTATTCCATTAATAAACTGGAATTCTGAATAGTTTTGTTTTTAGTTTACCTTTTTAAAAAAATAAAAATGGGGGAAGTTCCCATTCTATGTGAATGAAAAACAAAAACCATGTATATATAATTACATCCATTTATGTGCAGGAAGTATAAACAGTTTTCTGTTTCCAACAGCAGAACTTTCCCAGTGGATTTCCTAGCAGACTGTGTGAATTAGAAACTGAATATACATTGTTTTCCTTCAAGTACATGAAAAACAACAATAAAAGATATAAAAGGTGATTATGTAACAGTAATGAATCACATCCACTTCTCACTTATCAATATAGTTGGGTTCCAAACCAACCCAACCATATTGATGTCATTGTGCAAAAATCAGCATTATGCAAAAATGAAGGATCATCAAAGCATAAAATTGAGAATGGCTAAATCATTACACAATTGTCTAATTTTATTATTATATAACTGACTATTTTAATCTTATAACTATCATTTTTATTGTTACATAACTGCTAAATTACATTAAGACATGACTGCCAAACCACTGAGGATCACGGCCCAGCCAAGTCACCACATAACCTTAACCCATCATAGCCAGTGTTACTTTCACTTTTGCCTCATACCTTGGTCTTCATTACTGCCACACTGTGTTAGACCAGGTTTTCTAGAGACGCAAACCCAGTGAACAATGTATGTATATATAGAAAAAAGTTTATTATCAAAGAAAGAGCTGACAATTGCAGAGTCCCAGGTCCCCAGTAGAAGAGAGGGAGCCCCTCATCCATTAGATTGGAAGCAGGCCCCACCCCCAAGGAAGCATCCCTTTAATTGATTGGCTGCTCATAGCCATGCATCAGAGTTAACTATGCCTGTATTAGGTTTCATCACCCTGGGAATAATCACATCCCAACTGCCAAATTCTGGAAATCCTGGCCTAGTCAAAGCCCTAACCATTACACAGACATACATCATGAATGCACACAATAGTCAGACAGCAGTTTTTTACTATTGTAAACGCAAAATATCAAGTAACGAGACTGTTGATAAGTTAGGAGTAGGTGTACTTGAGAGGACCCAGACTTTCTACCTGTCACTCGATCATGAGCCCTGTTTTGATGCAGCTGGTTCAGAATAGTGGGGTTGTATCTTTGAAGAAGAAAGAGAAATGAAACAAATGATCCAGAATGACCCATTAGAGAAGACTGCAGAAGAATTGTGCTGCTTCTTCCTAAGACTATTAAAAATCAGTTAAGTCAAAAGAAGCTGAACATAGATAATTAAGATGGAATACTTTGTAGTTACCTACTATGACAAATAGGTGGGCTCAGTCAAAGTGAAAAATATGTGCAGGAAAATGAGGTTAAGTGAAAAAGAAGAATATATGGATACTGATCACAATCATGTGAATATTTATCATACATATCACCAATAAACACCCTAAGAGAATTTAGAATGAGGCAAATGGTTATGTGTAATACTCACTATTCTTTATTTCGTAAAATTTAAAACTCATAATAAAAGAAGCAGAGGCTATTTTTTTTGTAAGTAAGTTGTAATGGAGACACAAATATAGAAAGTTGGGATAGCAGGTAGGAAGATAACTATTGTAATTCAGTTACATGTTATAAAACGAACATTGGACTAGCCAGATTGGCTCTCTGGAATACCTAGGCATTAAAGCAAATTGAAGGAGCTTTCAGACACACAGAAAGAATTTAGGCTAAAAATGTTATAGTGTCCTTCTCTTCTTACATCCTAGGGAGCAACTCTCTATTCACCACCTCCTAGCTTCCCATCCACCTCTGAGATGGAGATTACAACTCCACCTGTCTGATGATTTGACCAAATGTTTTTATTATTAGACTTAGGTAGGATGTATAAATTATTTATATTCCATTTGTTTTTAAATTTATTTCATTTTGAAGTTTAACAGGTAAGCATAAAAATACCTGAAATAGGTATGGAGTTCAATTATAAATAAAATGGCTACCCATGTAATCGGAGTCCTGGTGTAGTGCTGTGGGCTAATGCACTGGACTACAAAGTTGTTTGAGCCACAAGGTTGGTAGTTCAAGTTCACCAACTGCTCCTTGGAAACCTTATAAAGGGTCGCTATGGGTCAGAAACGGCTTGACACCACTTAGCAACAACAACCCTTGTAATCATCACTCAGGTTAAGAAATGGAACATTGCTGACACCCTTAGAAGCTCCCCCCTTCCAATCTTTATTCTTCCCCCCAAATACACTTTTACCTGGTTTTGACTTTTATCTAAATTGGGATATACCTAGGAGTGGAATTGCTACTTCATATGACATGCATCTATTAGTATATACTACCAACATTAGTATATACTACCAAAGTGACATTAATTTACATAGTCACAAGTAGCTTATGAGATTTCCCATTATGCCATATTTTTGCCAACACCTGATAGTATCAGTCTTTAATTTTAGTCATTAAGTAAAACTGTCAGAGCCTGATTTTTAAATGGCTTGTTCTGCAGGGATTCCCCTCACCTTATTTTTTGTTAACTTTTTATTTTGAAATAATTTTAGATTCACATGGAAGTTGCAAAAAATAGCACAGAATACTCCTTCACCCTTCACCCAGCTTGCTCACATGATAACATATTTGTTGTTGATAGGGGCCATCTAGTTCATTGTGACTCTAGCTGCTATGCACAACAGAACAAAACCCTGCCTGGTCCTGCACCCTCCTCACACTCATTGTTCCCTTTGAGTCCATTGCTGCTGTCACTGTGCCAATCCATCTCATTGGGGGTCTTCCTCTTTTGCACTGACCCTCCACTTTACCAAGTATGATGTCCTTCTCAAGGGACTGGTCCCTCCTGACAATATGTCCAAGATGTGAGAGATAAAGTCTAACATATAGCCAATAGTATTATCAAAACCAATAAATTGATATTGCAGCAGCACTAGTAACTGTGGCCCTTATTCAGATTTTCCCAGTTTTCATGTACACTCGTATGTGTAAATGAAGTTTTATCACACGTATCACTCACTCACTGCCATTGAGTTGATTCTGACTCATCGCGACCGTATTTCTATTAGGGTTCCCAAGACTGTAAATGTTTACAGGAACAGACAACCTCATGTTTCCTCCACAGAGCAGCTGGTGAGTTTGAACTGCTGATCTTGTGATTAGCAGTCTAGTGCTTACCCTAGAGCACCACCAGGGTTCCTTATCACACATAAAGATTTGTGCCACCATGAGATGAGTAAATGGGTCTCATAAGCTAAAGCTCAGGCTGAAGGAAAAGTTAGTAGAAGCTGTAATATTGGGCAAAATGTTATTTAACATATAAGAAGCTTTTTAAATGTTATTATCAGAAGATACAAGCCCTGGTGACACAATGCTTAAACCCTTGGCTGCTAACCTGGTGGTTTGAACAAAATCAGCTATTTGGCAGGAGAAATGAGCTGACTTTCTGCTCCCATAAAGATTACAGCCTAGGAAGCCCTGTGGAGCAGTTCTCCTTCGGGTTGCTATGAGTCAGAATCAACTAATCAGCAAACAACATTATCAAAAGTCCATGATGTGAAAGAAAGTTAGTTGTTGGAGCTAAATACTCACACATTATGACACTCTGTATCTATCTTCTAGGGAAACTGGGCATGGGTCCGGTTCCTGGTTGAACTCTACTTTTCATTATGGCGTACTCAGAAGAAAAGGCTGGCTGATGACAAGGGCTCTTCTCCAAAGTGGCAGGTCCTTTAGTCCTACCTTACATCCACTTTTTACTAAAAAATGAAACTATGCTGAGATGGAACATTCCTACTTGAAAGGACAAGCAGACTAGCCTGGAACAGCTAGAGGAATGAAGATACTTCTTGAAAGAAAGACAAGCAGGAAAAATCCAAAACAAAAATGGCAGTTTGATTGGCTACTACAAGAACAAGCAAGTTGTTCTCTGGGAAGCCATCTAGGCAAAAATCAAGTTCCCTCAGGGCAAACCCCCCTCCAACTCAGAAACTCAAAGGGAACACATAAGCAGGCATGTAACCTTGCTGGCGACCACATTGGTCTACCAGTGAGTGGAAAAGGGGGAAAGGCAGCAATGATGAGATGGGCTGAATTCAATCACATTCCATAGACTCCTGTCGACCTGGAGATGAGAGAGAGAAGAGCAAGGGCTGATTGGTCCAAAGTGTGGTGAGACCTGGGAACTCCTGAGCCCATGGACAAGGACATAGCCACAGAGAGCTAGAGCTGAGAGTGAAGAGTCAGCTGATATGAAGTGAGGGGAGATGCACAAGAACGCCCAAACTTTGCAGATAGTACCCATTTGACCTAGCTTCTGCCACTTGGCCAAAGGTCAGCAAAAAAAAAGAGGAAGACCCCCAACAAGATGTATTGGCACAGTGGCAGCCACAATGGGCTCAAGCATAATCACAATTGTAAAGATGGTGCAGGACTGGGCAGTGTTTTGTTCTGTTGTACATAGGGTCACTATGAGTTGGAACCAACTTGACAGCACCTAACAACAACAACAAAAATATCTAAATGATCCCCAAATTTATATCTCTAGTCAAGATCTAAATGTCCTACCTATACATTCAAACTAATTAATTGATTTCTTCCAAACAGCCATAAAAGGAGACCATGAGCATCTCTAGTCTGTTTCATACCTATGGCTCCAGGGGAAAAAAAAAAAATCACTATATGAAATCTCGGGGGAATCTTTCATTGACCCTGTCTGGATGATGTGCTTAGTAGGAATTAATCAATGTGGCCATGAAGTCACCAACCTGAATTATGAGTCTCTCACTGTAGCAGATGCTATAAATGCCTCCACCAATTGCCCTTGGCCCACCCAACCCAAAGGTTACCTGCAGACAGTTCCTATACAATCTCATGGGTTTCTAGAGCTGCCTGAGAAGGTTCTCTGACCTCCAAAGTGAGCTCAGCTGGTACTAAGGGCATCCTAGACACACCATGGAGTTAATAACTCAGGAGCAAGCCTCATTTAATGACAGGTGGGAGTTGGAGGATAAATACCCCTGCTTCCGTTTAGATACAGTCTTACGAAAAGACTCTAGCCAGACTGAGCCCCAGTTGCCCTCATTGGTAACCCACTCACTTGTCCGTTGTTTATTGTCTTTCTTCCGTTTCTTCTCTCATTTTCATCAAACCTTACTGTGTTTTCTGAAATAACCTCCCAAATACTACTTGTATCCAAATCCTTGTTTCAGGATCTACTTTTGGAGGAACCAAAACTAAGATAGGATGCCATCTATCCTATAGTTGTTGTTGTTAAGTGCCATCAAGTCAGTACCAACTCACAGCGATCCTATGCACAACAGAATAAAACACTGCCCAGTCCTGCACCAACTTCATAATCGTTGCTACATTTGAACCCACTGCAGTTGCCAATGCGCCAGTCCATCTAGTTGGGGGTCTTCCTCTTTTTCTCCTACCCTCCACTTTACCAAACATGATATCCTTCTCCAAGGACTGGTCACTCCTGACAACATGTCTGAAGTATGAGAGATGAAGTCTGGCCATCCTGGCTTCCAAGAAGCACTCTGGCTGTACTTCTTCCAACACAGATAGGTTTGTTCTTTTGGCAGTCCATGGTACTTTTTATGTTCTCCTCCAATACCATAATTCAAATGCATCAATTCTTCTATAGTCTTACTTATTCACTGTCCAACTTTCATATGCATATGAGGTTACTGAAAATACTATGGCTTGCATCAGGAGCACCTTAGTCCTCAAACTGACAGCTTTGCTCTTGAACACTTGAAAGAGGTCTCACACAGCAGATTTGCCTAATGCAATACATAGTTTAATTTTTTGACTGCTGCTTCCATGAGTGTTGATGGTTGATTCAAGCAAAATGAAGTCTTGGACAACTTCAATCTTTTTCTCCATTTATATAGGTGTTGTTTTTCGGTTCAGTGGTGTGGATTTTTGTCTTCTTTACACTGAGGTGCAACACATACAGAAGGCTATGGTCTTTGATCTTCATCAGGAAGTATTTTAAGTTCTTTTCACTTTCAGGAAACAAAGTTGTATCATCTGCATATCACAGGTTGTTAATGAGTCTTCCTCCAATTCTGATGCCATGTTTTTATTCACATAATCCAGCCTCTCAGATTATGTGCTCAGCATACAGATTGAATAAGTAAAGTGAAAGAATACAACCCTGGCACGCACCTTTTCTCATTTTAAACCATCCAGTGTTCCCTTGTTCTGTTCGAATAGCTGCCTCTTGGTCTACGTACACATTCCTTGTGAGCACAATTAAGTGTTCTGGAATACTCATTCTCTGCAATGTTGTTCATATCTTGTCATGATCCACACAATGGAAAGCCTTTGCATAGTCAATAAAGCACAGGTAAACATCTTTCTGGTATTCTCGGCTTTCAGCCAAAATTCATCTGACGTCAACAATGATAATCCTTTGCTCCACATCCTCGTCTGAATCTAGCTTGAACTTTTGGCAGTTCTCTGTCAATGCACATTTACAGCCATTTTTGGATTATCTTTAACAAAATTTTACTTGTATGAGATAGTAATGATATTGTCCGATGACTTCCATATTCCATTGGGTCACCTCTCTTTGGAATGGGTACATAGATGGATCTCTTCCAGTCAGTTGGCCAGGTTGTTGTCTTCCAAATTTCTTGGCACAGCTGAGTGAGTGCCTCCAGTGCTGCATCAGTTTGTTGAAAGATTTCAATTTGTATTCCAGCAATTCCTGGAGCCTTATTCTTTGCCAATGTCTTCAATGCACCTTGGGCTTTTTCTTTCTGTAACATTGGCCATAATATGACCTGGAACATATCCCACCTAAATTCAGAGATCATCACAAGAATAGATTTGATGCATTATACATTAAATACCAAAAAACAGAAGAGTTGTGGGATGACATGAAGAACATCATACACTAAGAAAGCTAAAGGTTATTAAGAAGACAAGAAAGAAGGAAAAGCCCAAAACGGATATTAGAAAAGGTTCTAAAACTTGCTTTCCAGTATAGAGAGGCTAAAGCAAATGGAAGAAATTCAGAGGCAAAAGAGCTAAATAGAAAATTTCAAAGAGCAGCTAAAGAAAGCAAAGTCAAATATTAATAATAAAATGTGCAAAGACCTGGAGTTAGAAAACCAAAATAGAATAACATGCTCAACATTTCTCAACTTCAGGAAACTGAAGAAAAAAACTGAAGTCTCAACTTGCAATACTGAAGGAGTCTACGAGCAAAATATTGAACTTAAATTTTTTTTTTTTTTTTAATATTCTTCAGCTTCAGCCTGAACTTGCATATGAGCAGTGATGGACTGTTCCACAGTCTGCCCCTGGCCTTGTTTTAGCTGATGATATGGAGCTTTTCCATCATCTCTTTGCACAGATGTAGTCAATTTGATTCCTGTTTATTCCATCTGGTTAGGTCCATGTGTATAGTCATCTCTTACGTTGTTTTAAAAAGGTATTTGCAATGAAGAAGTAAAAAATTCTTCAAAATTTTTGGTCTTGCAAAATTCTATCAAGCATCATTTCTATCACCAAGGTCATATTTTCCAACTACTGATCCTTCCTCTTTGTTTCTTACCTTTGCATTCCAATCGCCAGTAATTATTAATACATCTTGATTGCATGTTTGATTAATTTCAGACTGAATAAGTTGACAGAATTCTTCAATTTCATCATCACTGGCTTTAGTGGTTGGTGTGTAAATCTCAATAATAGTGGCACTAATTAGTCTTCCTTGTAGGCATATGGATATTATTCATCCTAGACAGCATTGTACAATCAAGACAAATCTTGATATGTGATATGTTCTTTTTGATGATGAATGTGACACCATTCTTCTTCAATTTGTCATTTCCAGCATAGTAAACCATGTGATTGTCAGGTTCAAAATGGCCAACACCAGTCTATTTCAGCTCACTAATGCCTAGGAATATCGATGTTTATGCAGTCCATTTTATTTTTTACAATTTCCAATTTTCCTAGATTCATACTTCATATATTCCATGTTCTGATTATTAATGGATGTTTCTCTTCATTTTGAGTTGTGCCCTATCAGCAAATGAAGGTCCTGAAGGCTAAAATTTATTACATTGGTGTCATCACAGTCAACTCTACTTTGAGGAGGTAGCTCTTCCCCAGTCATGTTCTGAGTACCTTCCAACCTGAAGGGCTCATCTTCCAGCACTATTATCTGACAATATTCTGGTGCTCTTCATCATGTTTCAATAGTCACTATTCTGGTGCTGACAGTGTTCCACTGCTATTCCTAAGGTTTTCAGTGACTAAATATTTGGAAGTAGTCCTTCTCTCCTTCTGCCTCGTCTGTCTGTCTAAGTCTGGAAGCTCAGCTGAAACCTGTCCACCATGATTGATCATTCTGGTATTTAAAATATTGGTGATGTAGCTTCCAGAATCACAGCAACACGCAAGCCACCACAGTATGACAAACTGACAGATGTAATTGTATCAAAATCTATGAAGTCCTGGGTGTGGCACTGTAAGATAAGAACTGGAGTGCTAACCACAAGGTCGGTAGTTCAAACTCACCAACTGTTCCTTGGAAACCCTATACAAGGTCACTACAAGTTGAACCAACTCTATGGCAACTTAACAGCAACAACAGCATGCAGGACACATACAGACACACCTCACCTTGTGCTCTGCTTTATTGCACTCCATGGTGCTGCGTTTTTACAAATTGAAGGTTTGTGGCAAGCCTGCTTCAAACAAGTCTATCAGCACCATTTTCCCAATCACATGTGCTCACTCTATAGCTATGTCACATTTTAATCATTCTCACTACATGTCAAACAGTTGCATAAGGCTATTGCACTTGAGAGTGCTGGTAGAGCTATAGGATAAACATTGAACTGCTAACCACAGGGTCGACGGTTCAAGCCTACCAGCCATTCAGCAGGAGAAAGGTGAAGTTTTCTGCTCCCATGAAGATTTACAGTCTTGGAAACCTTACACAGGGTATCTGTGAGTTGGAACCAACTTCACAGCCCCCAACATCAACAACATTGTACAATTAATAGGTTACAGTATATTGTAAGTATAACTTTATATGCACTGGGAAACCAAAATATTGGTGTGACTTGCTTTATTGTGGTAGTCTGGAACTAAATCCACAATATCTCTCAGGTATGCCTCTATGTGCCAACAGGACTCAGGGTGAGGCCTGTTCCTTCAGATTCATCCAGTTATGCAGGCCCCT
>NW_006408521.1:27742236-27743271 GCF_000296735.1 Chrysochloris asiatica | reverse complement strand
ACTCCACGGCACATAACAATAACAACAGCAACTGTTGGCTTAGGGGAGTTGGGTGACAGGTTAACATTCAAGATTCCCCTGAGTGGACTGGTTTCCTGGAACCAAAAAAGAGCTTGGTAAACATGGGCTGAGAACTCCAAGGAAGAAACAGAAATGCTTCTTCCAGGGCTGATAAGAAATAAAGAGGAAAGCTGGCTAGGATCAACTTCTGTTTCAGGCAACCAAACCCCAAGGAGACTCCTAGGCTCCAGTGGCACATCAGAATATGATGAGTATAATGCTGAACAGAGAACTGCTATCTTTATTCAGTGTAGGTGATTCACTACTAACAAAAGGGCTGGACTAGAAAGAACAAACAAGGCCCATCAAGTACCCTTGAATGTTCAAAAGTCCATAAGCCTTACTTACATATTGATGTGCTTGGCTTCACAAAACCCTGAACACCTTCATACCTTTTCTATATTCCCATCAAGGGGAAGGTAGGGGAAGAGAGATACCAAAAGTTGGCTGTCAGGAGAACTACAGTCAGCAAAACTCCTGTTGACTCTGTTCCCTGACTGGTGGGTGAGGGTGGGGCCAAAGTGGGGAATCTCCTAAGAAGCCTCATACAGATGAGGAATTCCAGAAGTATGTTGAATATGGCCCTTTAAGTTAGGAGCTAAGGTCTCTAGTCCTGGTACCAGCCTGTTGATGTCATACTGTCTTCTATAACAACTGAAAGGACTTTAGATTTCTCATCAAAGGTTTTGGATTTCTCACATAGGTTTTGTGTTTCTGGAGCTGCCAAGTGCTCACTCTGGCCCAGCCTGCAGCACCTCTCTAGATGCCACACAGGCTAGGAAGAGCCTCCTAAAAGACATTCTTGTTCTGAATTAGAATCCAGGCCTCCAGTTTCAGCTTTGCCATGAGCTATGACCTATGAGAACCTCAGTTTTTTTTTTTGAGAAATGAGGGTGGAATTCAGCCTACAGACAGGCTGTATTTGGCAGGGTTTGGCTGAAAGCAGAGAATATCAGAAGGATGTTTACCTATGCT
>NW_006408521.1:27686688-27741241 GCF_000296735.1 Chrysochloris asiatica | reverse complement strand
TTCGTTCTGCTGTGCATGGGGTCACTGGGAGTCGGTTCCAATTTGATGGCACCTGACAACAACAACAAAAGGTTTTTAATTTAATTGCCAATATTCAAACACTGAAACAGTCTATATAAAAAATCCAGATTTATCTCTTCTTTTGGCCAAAATGATCAGGCCTTGGAGAGAACTCGAAGTTGCTCCTAGTGGAGACAGGGAGACAGGAGGGGGGAGGGGGGAGAAGTCAGAGTCAGGATGTGAGCTTCTGGTGCTGGAAGATTTTGGGGAAGAAAAAATAGTCCTAATTGGCTTCACTGGATTGGGTATTGTTCCCCACACAAATCCATGTCCTTCCCAGAACCTCAGAATATAAGAACCTTATTTGGAACTAGTTTCATTGCAGATGTTATTAATTAAATTGAGGTCATATTATATGGAGTAGTGTGTGCCTTAATCCAATATGATTGATGCTCTTCCTTATAAGATGAGGAAAAAGATCATAGTAGAAAGAAAAGAGGAAGAGACACAGACAGAACAGCAATGGCCATGTGAAGATAGGCGGAAACTAAAGTTATGCTCCTAAAAGACAAGAATTCCTGGGACAATGGAAGCTGGAAGAGGCTAGGAAGGATTCTCCACTAGAGGTTTCAAAGGGAGCAAGCCCTACCAACACCTTGATTTCAGACTTACAGCCTCCAGAACCATGAGAGAATTAATTTCTGATGTTTTAAGCTACCCACTTTGTGGTATCTTGTTAAGGTAGTCCTAAGAACCGGATGAAGATGAGTACTGGTTACTATTTAGAGGGAGCTGGCCCTCTCCAGCTCAACAGAGTGAGTCCTGCCCTGCCCTGCTTCCTCTGATTGAATCCAAAGCCCTGTTCCTGTAGACTCTGAGTTTATGAGCCTTGAACTAGATGGTTCCTTCTGCTCTAATATGCAATAATTATAATAAATATGCAACAAAATCAAAATCCAAGTGAGTCTGACTCATGTCAACTCCATGTGTGTCAGAGTAGAACTGTGCTCCCTGGGATTTTCAATGGCTGATTTTTCAGGCGCCCTTTTTCCAAGTAGTCTCTGGGTAGATTCAAATCTCCAACTTTGGGTTAGCAACCTAGAGTATGTCAACCATCTGTACCACCCAGAAACTCCACAACAATAATAGCTTCTGCTTTTATCAAATGGTTATAATGTGCCAGGTACGGGGGCAAGCAATTTACTTATATTAACTTATTTCAGACTTACAACAATCTTGTGAGGTAGGATAACTAACTTTTTATTTGAGATGAGAAAACTGAGATCTGAACCCAGGGCTACCTAAGTACTCGGCACATGATCTCTGTATCTGTCAACCTAACTGTAGCTCGGCCTGAGCCAGAATTGCAGCTGGTGTTTTATAAACTCAAATATGTCATATTTGGAAGCCACTGTAGAAATACAGGTAAGGGTGTGCCCAGAAAGCAAGGAATCAGGAGGTGGGGAAATGGTAGTTCACAGCATTTGGGCACTTGAGGCCGAAGTGGGACAGGTCAGAATGGTCCCTGGAGCTGGGGCGAACCCACGACTGCTCCTAGTTAGTGTAAGACAGGAAGGTGGGAAAAGTCAAAAGCTCATACCAAACTGCTTGTGGTGCCAGGAACGTCCCAGGCTGGGCCCAGAGTGGGGATGACAGGAAATCAGATGGTTCTCTGAGTGGTGAGTAGCATGACTCTAGGGGGCCCCCGTTGTCCCACTTCTCCTCACTCTTGCCCCCCTCCTGGCCTGAGTGTCCTGTGGAGACCGACCCAGTTTCTTTCCAGTGGACAGCCCAGCTGCTTCACGGGGAAAACTATGGTCCGAGACCTTCTTAGATAGAGAAACACAGCAACTTCCCGGAAGGCCTGGGTCCCCCTGAGCGCCGCTCAAAGCGTAGGAAGGGAAAGGAGGAAAGGCTTGGTCTAGGGACTCTTCACCTCGCCTGAAAGTTCAGCCGCAAAGGCCCTGTCCAGCCGGGTAGCCAGGACAAGCATCCGCGGCCAGGTAGGTGGGTGCCCGGAAGCTGGGAACTGGGAGCCTTAGTGGGGGACCCTGCATCCAAGCCCCGGAGCGCCCCCCCCCGTGGAAGTCGATAGCGCCGCTTGCAGAGGCGGCGAGGGGCGTGGCGGAAGGAAGGCGATGCGCCCCCAGCCCACCTGCGTTAGGGCACCCCGCCCGAGGGTAAAAGGGCGGGAGTCCGAGGCCGGTTGGATTCCCAGCCAGCTCCCTCCTCACAGGAGGCGGCCCATTATCCGGCGTCGTTAAAGAGCAATTAGATGGAAATTAAGCCGAGAACAAGTATTGATTATCTCATTAAGGCCGGGGGAGCCCGCTCTGTCGGGGAGATTTTACCGCCGCTCACCCCATTATCTGCAAGGTGAAAGCCTGCGGTCATTCAAACCCAGTGATGTATTGATCTCACGCCCATCCCCAATCCCAGGCCCGCCCCCTCACCCCTAGAGTAAAAGGGGTCTAGAGAGATCACACCAGGGGTGTGATGAGGCTTCGGAGGAGCTCAACCCCCATTCTCTGTCGTGGCACTTCCTCTTTATGCCCTCATTTTCTAATCCTAAATCACTATTTTCCCCTGATGCAACTACTGCAGGGAAATGATGCAGAGGGAGAGAACACAGAGGGCCCAAAGACAGTTCTCATCTCCAGGGCTGTGTCCCCTAGTTTGTACATCCAAGGAAGACACATCAGAATTGAGATTCAGTGGAAAGAATTGGCCCTGTTGAGTCCTAAACCCCTTAACTAGATACCTGAGGCAACCCTCTCTGGTCTCCAAGGTTTAGAAAACGCAGAATTCAGAAGGGAATTCCTCAGGATCCCAGACGATGTGTCCTTTAGAGAAAAGTCAGTTGTTTTTGTCTTGTTTTTGCTTCCAGCAAACTGAGTGACCTCAGGCAGGCCACTGTGCCTTTCTGGATCTCCAAGTTTTCAGAAGAATGAGTGAGGTTGCAAGAGCCCCCAGAAGAATGAGTGAGGTTGCAAGAGCCCCCAGACACCATCATCACCCAGGTCCCAGCAGCCAGGCATTGGGGAAGCAGCTGTGTACCCAGCCTCTGCTTGCCCTCCATAAGCTTATAGCCTTAAGAGGTAAAGACAGGGACTGATAACTCATGAAAAAAATGTTACAATCATGTTATGAGTTACTAAAATGATTCAGGTGCCATATAAGTGTTAGATTTGTTTAGTTTTTGTTTTTTGTTTTTTTTGGCGGGGGGAAGCATGCCTGTTGCCTCACTTATTCATTAAACACACAATCAACTACACAAGCTCTGAGAGTCCAGAGAGTCCACGTTGAGCAAACCACAGTCCCCTCTTTCCGGAACCCACAGCACAGTAGGGGAGACACATCAATGATACTCGCTCTTCTACTCACACAAATATGGTACATGGCAGGGCTCAAGGAGAGGGACTAAGAAGAGAAATTGACTTGAGGAGGAGGGAACCAAGGGAGTCTCTCAAAGTGTTGGTCATTTCTTTATATAAAGTCGGAGGTTCTTAAACCGAGCCAACGGGAAGACTAGGGGAGTTCCCCTAGAGGGGATGCGCTTTCCTCTACCATCTCCAAGACCTCGCCTTGCCTTGGAATACGCGCAAGTCGGAAACAGAACATGGACAAAGTTCTGCCGGCTCGGATCCCAGGGCTCACCTGAGCGCTTCTGGGGCTCCGAGAGGGCTGGGCCAGAAGGGGGCGCGGCTGCAGGCGGCTGGGTCGGCGCGCACCAGGTTGGCCTGCGCAGAGCAAGCGGAGCCGCTGCAGTTTCTGGGCTCCTCTCCCTGCCCCCGAGCCGGGCAACTATTAATCTTGGTTTGACAGTTTCTAATGTCCTAATTGGGAGGTGGGGAGAGCGGCCCAGTCCGCCCTAAAGGTAGAATCGGCTAATGGGCCTCTTCATCACCGCCAGGAGCTGGTCCCTGGCGGAGCGCGAGGGGCGCTGCAGCAGGTGAGCCGCGGCGCTGGCAGCAGCCCTTAATGAAGCTGTCGGGGCTGGGGCGCCCGGAGAAGGAGCTCGGGGGAAGGCGGCGGCTCCCGAGTTGCGAGGACAATTCGCCCACCCAGTGTCCCAAAAGTCCAGCTCTGGATTCACCTGGCCGCCCTTTACCAGAGGGGGGCCAGCTGGGGGAGCAGCTGGAGAAGGTGCTGGATTACTCCTGCGTAGGCGTGGACCTTTACAGAAGTGACAGGAGTTGGGCGGGACATAAGTGGAAGTGGGGGGGGGGTGGTCAGGAGAGTGCGAGCGTCATGCAATACGTGAGACCCTAACAAAGCGCTTGTGGGGGATGTTTGCGGCCCTAAAAGGCGTGCACCAGCTGTTAGGAACCAGTGAATTTCCGGGCCAGGGCGCCTGTACTTTCAGCTGCCCCCCTCCATGACTCGTTCGTTTCCCTTCTGGGGCGGGTTTGTGAGCTCCCTAGCCCTTCAACACCCACACCTGTCTCTCCTCCAGCATATATACGAGTGGGAACTATCACTAACACTACCTCTTCAAATGCAGTCTTTCTCTCTCACACACACACCCGCTTCCCATCCCGGTCCAAACTGCGCAGCGACTGAGAGGCAGGGCCCATCCAGCCGGGACGGCGCCGCTCCTCGGCCCTCCCTTGGGACCCGCTGCATTCTGGAGCCCGGTTTATCTGCTGGCTTCGTTGTCTCTCGCTCGCTGTCAGCCCCCCTTCTGCTCTTTCCCACTCCAGCCGCATCAGAAATATATTGTATTCTCACCTAATCCTGTTCAATTACAGCATAATAAAACATATAATAAAAACCTAATTCATTTTTCTCCTGCGCCCTCCCATCTCCCGGCTCTTCTTGCTCGGGTTTAAAAATTTGTCTTCATGTTTGTGGCACCGCAGTCCCGGCGCCTCCACATCTTTAATGTATGAGCCGGGGAGCAAGGGACCCGCGAGTACTGCCGCCTATTCGCCCGGACGGCGCCCGTCAGTCACCTGAGGATGTCGGCGGGGAAACGGAGGAGCGTGGACCTGCCTGGGGTTCCAGCGGTACCCACCCCCCTCTCTTCCCCTAGATAGGGGTCTGAATGACCCCAGATTTCCGGTGGTCTTAAGCTAGCACGTTTTTTCGTCTAGTAGACCCAAAACAGCATTCGGCGGGCGGGGTGGTGGTGGTGGGAGGGAACGACACAGTGTGGGGTGGGGTCTCTGGGGATCCGTCTGCAGAATTGAGCCAAGTGAGAAAAGGGCCTTTCTGCTTTCAGTCCCCATTCTCTCCCAGTTTCTGACCTTCGGAGGCAGCCTCGTCAGCAACGTTTTAACTTCCAAGCTATGACCACCATTCCTAGTCCCTAGGGGCGCTCTAATACACTCTAATTGATCCCATTGTGAACGACCTAAATCACTGAAATTTCAAGCAGAAATTTCACTGAAAGTTCAAGCTTCCCAGAAGGAATGATTAAGAATCCAATAAGAGAACATTTCCTACAAAGACACAGCACCTGGTGGATTTACAGAGGACAGGTGTGAGGCCCAAGCACAACCCCAGACATATTCCTTCATTTCTTCAATCATTTATAGGACAGAGATTTCCAAACTTTCTCCATTTATGGAAGCTTTAGCTTTTCATCCTCCCCCCCCCCAACCCTAGTACCAAAGAAATACCCAACCGTTATTTAAAAGAAAAAATTTAAATGTGAATTGAGTGAATGTTTACAAAGTACACCAGTTTACCATTCTAGAATTCATAAGCATTTTGTTTCCTGCCATTGTTTGCAATTCCGGCAATGTAACATTGCTTACCCCACTTCCTCTGGATATTGCCCATTTCCATTCCTCCTTCTTTCCTAACCACCCTGACTTCTGCCCTTTTAACTCAAATGACTGATTATTCTAAAGTGTGCATACTTCCCTGGTTATTGTTTGGCTGAAAATTGACCCACTAACCATTCTTTTTAGGTGCATAAATCCAAGCAGTTTAATAGGTATTTACATCCTAACAACTTTGTAACTGTTTATAAAACTAACATGGGGGCGGGGGGGGGGGGAGGTAGGTAGGTAGGTAGGTAGATAGGTAGGTAGGTAGGTAGGTAGGGGAATGGAAGAACAGGTAGGTAGGTAGGTAGGGGAACATTGAGACAGGTTTGAAGGGGCTAAATTGGATAGAGGTAAATAGTGATGCATGCTCAACCTTGGAACACCAGGGCTCTGTGATACAGGGATCAAGGCATAGTCTGAAGAGGAGAAATAATACTAAGATGCTTGACTGTCTTATGAATATTGGTTTCCCTTACCTTGTTGTTGTTGTTGTTGTTGTTAAGTGCCATTGAGTCGGTTCCGACCCATAGCGACCCTGTACAGGGTTTCCGAGGCTGTAAATCTTTACTATTGTAAAATAGACACTTGAGTGGGATAGAAAGGAAATTCAGGAAGCATGATTACAGAAAGCTTGTAAGCCCATTTTCAGCCTATAACTGATTGGAATACCTAAAAGAGGTTCTAGAACTTGCCCAGTGAAATAGGCCTCTTGCCAAGACTTTGCAGAGTATAGGACCTTAGGTGGAATCCTGAGCCCTATCCAGAACATTCTGAGGTGGGACATTCCCACTAGAAAGGATAAGCAGACCAGCCTGGAACAGGTAGAGCAACAGAAGATACATCTTCAAAGAAATATAATCATTTTTAAATGGCATTATGACTGGCTACTACAAGAATAAGCAAGTTGTTCGCCAGGAAGTCATCAAGGCAAGCAATCAAGTTCCTTCAGGACAAATCCCCTTCTAAGACTGAAACTCAAAGGGAACACATGAGCAGGCATGTAAGCTTGCTGTTGACCACATTGTTCTACTGTGAGTGGAAGAGGGGGAAAGGCAGCAATGAAGAAATGGGCTAAGTTCAACCATGTTCCATAGACTCCCGTTGACCTGGAGATAAAAGAAAGAAAAGGAAGGGCTGGTTGTTACAAAGTGTGGTGAGACCTGGGGACACCTGAGCCCATGGACAAGAACATAGCCACAGAGGACTACAGCTGAGAGTGGAGCATCCATCTGATATGAAGTTAGGGAAAATGCACAAGAAAACACCCAAACTTGCAGATAGTACCCATTTGACCTAGCCTTGATGGCTTGATAATCAGAACTCAACTAGAGGAAGATTTAAAAAACAAAATAAAACAATTTTTGATTAAGGAAATGAGGATAAATTGCTACAATTTGACAAACTTGACCTATACTCATGGAGGTAGTAGCTCTAAATACCAACAGAGAAGGAAGGAGTCTTCACATCAAGTATTAATGTTATCCCCTCTGTACATAGGGTAGATAGAGACGGGCAACTTAGACATTGGCTACCTAAAATGAGGGGGCAATTAAGGTTCGAAGTGACTGACTTATAAGTTTCAAGAGGGTGTTTGGTTTAAGAGTGTGTGGAGGAAGATAAGAGTCTCCACTGAATAGTTTTCATCTTACCTAGATGGGTCTGGTAAAAAGAGATGGGGATAAGATTCTTATGATTCAATAGTGAGTAATTGTTATCATGACTGATTGCGACTGTCACAATTGTAAAGGTAGAAGTTTTGTAACAAAAATGGGGGAGTAGTTAATCTTACAATCCAGAAACAGAGGACCCTAGGACCATCAAGGGAGGACCCTAGGACCATCAAGGGAGAAGAGCACAAGCAGAATGCGAGACCTTATCCAGAGAAGCAGCGACACACAAGAGATGGAGGCAGAGATGGGGACCATGGAGAGAGGAAGCAGTTGAGGACTCTAGATTCATGGGAAGAGAGGGACTGAGAGCTGGCAGCCAGGAGGCCGACTTGTAGAATATGCCCTTAGGTGGTATAAATTATTATATATGCCTGAGTGTTTCAAAAAAAGGCGGGGGAGGGGGCTAAATGAATAGAGAGAAAGGCTGTTAACGCATGGTACATGGAGGGGATTATAATCATTGTAATGAAACAAGGTGTATGATTTGTTGAATGTAAAACTGATGATCTGCCCTGTAAACTTTCATTCAACTCACAATAAAAACTGTTTTAAAAAACCTAACATTCATAAATTAGGGGAAATATTTCTACTTAATACTTATGTAGCCATAATTACTAATGGGGTGTGTGTGCTCTCTAGGTTTTGCATAACTTCTTAAACTTTGAAATCAGCTTGGACACGGTCACCTTCATTTCCTGTCCCACAAAGTGTTTTGGGTTTTGATGGTTGCGTGATCACAAAACCATCGAAAACCCAGTTTTGCAAGACATAAGATCATTGAAAGTAAAGTAGCAAACTCTACTGTTGGAACTAGATTCGCTTGCACTAGGAGTTCATGTAGCATCCAACAGATGTCAAGTACCACTGTTTCCTTCACATACTTAAAATGTCTCAAAGCAGCCCTGTGAGTTCATTGTGGCACCATAGTATAATTTGGGAATCACTGATTTAAGGCATCTGTCTGTATCCTTTATGCAAGCAAACTTTCTTAATAGTCTTGGAAAGTTCAGAACAACTAAACAGAAGTCATCTGATTTGTCCAAAGGAAAAGAATTAAAATTCTACCCAGAATTTAAGTGTCAGATTATGCAAATCAGTCTAATAGCTTGGATGTTCCGATGTTGGAAGTCAGCTTACAGAATTAGGGCCCTGATAGCAAATCACTTGCAATAACAAACCTTGAGTGTCATAGAAGGCCATGCTTCCACTTAAAATGTAGGGTAATGCTTAAGCCGATATATACTACCACTCCCCAGCAACATCCATCACCCCACTATACCTTCATGTGAAAATAAAACTGTATCTCCAGAGGCCCATGAAATTCTGCTGTGGAAGCCCCTCTTTAGGAGCTGGGAAGAATAAAGTGAAGGTGTGTCCCTTCCAGCTGGGAGGACATGCTTTCTTCATTCTTCATGTTGAAAGTCTCCAATGCTGGGAGTCATTGTTCCTGCTGGGAATGTGTCCCATTTCTTAGCTGTGCTGAGGTGTAAGACAGACTGAGTATTACCTAGAACCAACATGTGGATGAGTTTAGGGTAGTTTTGGACTTCACATTAATTTATTCTGCAAATATGTATTGAGTACCTACTGTGTATCAGGCACTATTTTAAGTTCTGTAGGCAAATAAAAGGGAAGATTTGGTGCCTTCACTAGGGTGTGGTTCACTTAAGCTGGAGAGAAACATCTGCATAGGACTAATAAGAACATATTTTGTAGTATGTACCAGCTGGGGTACATCCCACAAGTGTCCTTCTTTGGGAACCACCCCCAACTACAGAAGTGCACCTGAAGGAACAATGCCTGTGCAATTTGGCCCTGACTCCTGACTACCTCCGAGGGGCAGATAATGATTTAAGATGGATCTGTTTCTGAAATCTGAATTATGTGGTACAGTGAATTACTTAATATAGTCCTTCTAACCATACTCTTTGTAACTTCTACCAAATGACTGGGTTTTTGCTGTTATTATACCATCAAGTCGGTTTTTATTCATCATGACCCTGTATAGGGTTTCTGAGGAGTGGCTGGTGGGTTTGAACCACCAACCTTGTGGTTAGCAGCCAAGTGTTTATTGTGGCCCACCGAGAAAATTGGATAACTTGCTAGTAATGTAAATAAGAGGCATAACACTCTTGTGGGGGTAGTTGTTGTTAGGTACCATTGAGTCGGTACCAACCCATAGTGACCTTATTTATGCACAGCAAAATGAAACACTGCCCCATCCTGGGCCAACCTCACTACTGTTGCCACAGTTGAGTCCATCCATGCTGTCACTTGGCCAATCCATCTCATTGGGGGTCTTCCTCTTTTTCTCTGACCCTCAACCTTACCAAACATGATATCCTTCTCCAGTGACTGCTCCCTCCTGACATATGGCTGAAGTATGAGATGAAGTTTGGCCATCTTGGCCTCCAAGGAGCACGCTGGCTGCACTTCTTCCAAAACGGATCTATTGGTTCTTTTGGCAGCCCATGGCACTTTCAGTATTCTCCTCCAACACCATAACTCAAAAGGATCGATTCTTCTATGGTCTTCCTTATTCACTGTCCAGCTTTCACATGCATACAAGGTTATTGAAAATACCATGGCACCTTAGTCCTCAAGCTGGCATCTTTGCTCTTCAACACTTTAAAAAGTTCTTGTGCAGCAGATTTGCCTAATGCAATACGTCATGTGATTTCTTGACTGTTGCTTCTGTGAGTGTTGATAGTTGATCTAAGAAGAATGGAGTCCTTGATAACTTCAATCTTTTCTCCATTGATAATAATGTTGTTTATTGGTCCAGTGGTGAGGATTTTTGTTTTCTTTTCATTGAGATGCAGTCCATAGCGAAGGCTGTGCTCTTTGATCTTCATCTGTAAATGTTTTAAGTCCTCTTCACTTTCAGCAAGCAAGGTTGTAGCATCTGCATATCGCAGGTTGCTAATGAGTCTTCCTCCAATCCTGATGCCACATTTTTCTTCATAGAACCCAGCTTCTCGGATTATTTGTTCAGCATACAGGTTGAATAAATATGGTGAAAGAATACAACCTTGTCACACACCTTTTTTTTTATTTTAAACCATTCAGTGTTCCCATGTTTTGTTCAAACCTCTTGGTCCAGGTACAAATTCCTCATGAGCACAATTAAGTGTTCTGAAATACTCATACTTTGCAATGTTGTCCATAGCTTGTCATGATCCATACATTTATTGTGTAGTCAATAAAGCATAGGTAAACATCTTTCTGGTATTCTCTGCTTTCAGCCAAGATCCATCGGATATCAGCAATGATATCCCTCGTTCCACGGCCTCTTCTGAATCTGACTTGAACCTCTGGAAGTTATCGGTCAATGTATGCTTGCAGACATTTCTTTACTCACATGGGATATCAAAGAGATTATCTGATGATTTCTGCATTCTGTTGGGTCACCTCTCTTTGGAATGGGCACAAATATGGATCTCTTCCAATCAGTTGGCCAGATAGTTGTCTTCCAAATTTCTTGGCAGAGATGAGTGGAGGTAGGACCATGCAAATAAGGTACATGGAACCCTAATGTGGGGATTGGTAGTTTTGCCAACCCAAAATGGAAAGGGAGGCCTCATGACCACTATGAAAGAGCCAAAAGTGGAGCCTGTACTTTAGATCCAGGGTCCTTGCACTGAGAACCTCTTCATTTCAGGACACCAAAGACAGAAGCAAGGAATGGAAGATAAACCATGGCAGCAGAGCCAACAGAACAGCATGAGAGTGATGGGTTCCATGACCCAGGAGGGAAAAAGCTGAGTGCCTTGGGCAGAAGACTTGCTGGTGGAGTGGGGTGACTCAGTCACTTGTCAGGGATCTAGTTTTGCTGACCCACAGAGCTAGCACTGAGTCTAGACTTCCTAACAGAGTGGAGTGCCTCTGAGCACTTATTGAGTTAAACTAACAGTTGTCTGAGCACAGCAGGGACCAGGCTGAGGGGTCAAGGGCCAGAGAGAGACTTACCTGCAGGCAGGCTGAAAGGAGGCTGATGAGCTGTATCCTGAACATTTCTTAACCTAAATTGCAACCTGTTATTTCCCTAATAAGCCCCATGATCAACTTGTGAGAGCTTTTTTGGCCATTACAACGAAAGATCAAATCCAGCAGAAAAGTAACTAACCATGGGATGGTTAGTGTCAGAATTGATAAAAAAATGTTGGAGGGTGGAGGCATGTCTGACCTCCTCCCCATAGGAACCAGTCTTGGGTAGCTGAGGCTGATGATCTTGATTTTCTCTCTGCCTTCTGAAGTTAAAGGAAGTCAGACACTGGCCCCATGCCATTTTTACAAATGGAGAAATTGGCTGGCACTGAGAGCTACTGCAGAATCCTTCCACAGTCATTCTCTGTGGCTTTCAACGAAATAATTTTGATTAAAACCCAAACCAGAAATGTTTCCTTTGGAAAGTAAAAGGTGTCAATTGATTGAGGACTTGTGTGTTTCATTTCTAGACTAACATAGCAAACCTATAAGCAGGCACTTTACTCAGAAGGAGCTTCTTGCTGCTTGTTAGAGGCAGGGTGGTTATTTACCTACTGGATGAGGGTGAGAGCGGAGGGTTGTGTGTGTGCAGCAAACAGTACAGGATTCCTCCTACCTTCTCCATTCAGTTGCAAAACCCCTCTGGTCTGAAAAGGCTGGATGAGAAAGCTGAAGGCAGCTGTGGACTGGGACTGGAGACAGAGTCAAGGGCCCAGTGGGGAAAGATATGTGTGTATTTCTCTCATGAAGACGGCAGGGGGTCAGCCCAGGAAGCTCCCTTTTTGGGGGAATGATCTGGCTGGGCCAAGGTTCTTCCATAATTCCTGGTAAAAGTTTGCTCCAGGGCAGGAGACTTCGAGATCACAGCAACAGGCGAACAGATTGACAAGCAGGAGCGGAGACAGGTGCCTCTGTTCCTGAAGGGCAAGGACTGTAGCCCCTGCAGGTGAGAAGGTAGCTACTCTCTGTTCATTTCTCCTCTCTTAGCAGCGCCCGATAAAGACCACACCTAGGAGAGGTCAGTTTCCTGGACGGTTGGATGCAAGGGTGCGGAAAGGGGCAGGGGCAGGATGGAGCAATAAGCAGGGCCAATAGTTTTAAAATTCGCTAGTAATAATACCGAGCTTGGAATCTAGCAAGAGAGACCTCGTGTGATTCCTTGAAAACCTCACGGATTTTGGGACAGGAAGTCGCAGGGCGGGCATAGGTTTCAAAACTGGAAAGGAGGCAGGGGGATTTGGCGGCAATAGCGGTCGGGACTGAAGACATCGGGAAGCTAATCTGAGACAGTTTCCAGGTTCAGATGGGGAAGGCAAGCTGGACGCCCTGCCAAGGTTCTAAAGCCGTTGTCTGAGGAGACGGAACCGAGCCTGGCTTTGACTGACAGTTACCGCAGCAGGGGCGGAAGTCGGCGTCTGACTGGCTCTCTTCTCTGGGGGGCGTGACTTATTTAATGACTGCAATCACAATGAGGCGTGGCTTATCTGTGACTGACAGGCTTAACTGAGGAAATGAGGCTTGGCTATAACTGTGAGCACGCCTCCGGGCGACTAGGCTAGACTCCGATTGGCTATACCCCACAAGCCCAAGCAGAAACTGGCTTTTACCAGTCGTCCTTAGAATCCTGGCAACACTAGTCCAGTGCCCCAGGAAAGGCGCAGAATATGCTCACATGGGCCCCTTCCTATTGCCAGGCCGAGCCAGGGCTCTGGACGCAAACCATCGCTTTTATTAGCGCATGGGAAGGAAGAGGAGAGGGAGGACAGTGGTCTTTCTGGTGTTAACCATGGGAAGGACTCAGGAACAGATAAGTCCAGGCATGGGAAAGCAGCCTGGGGAAGAAGACCAAAGACACCAGTGAAGGTTCCTGAAGTCTGAGCACTGGGAGAGAGAGGGGAGACCTCCCCAAGAATGGGGCAGTGACAAAAGTGCTGCCCCTACCAAATGCTAACTTCTGAGGAAAATTGGAAGCATGTGGAGGCAGTTTGCAAGATATAAATGGATAGGAGTTGCCCCTATAGAGCCGGTGAAGTACCTTGTAACTAACCTTTTTGCTGTGTTTGAAAACCAGCGTAGAATTAGCGAGGAAAGATGACAGGAAAACACTCTTTCTAAATGTCCTTCTAGATGTCAGCTTGAGGACTAAAGTGCACCTGACCCAAGCTATGATATTCCTACAGCCTCATATGCATGTGAAAGTCAGACAATGAATAAGGAAGACCACAGTAGAATTGATGCATGATGTTTGAGGTATGATGTTGGAGAAGAATATTAAAAAGTACCACAGACTGCCAGAAGAACAAACCAATCTGTACTGGAAGAAGTATAACCAGAATGCTCCTTAGAAAGCAGGATGGTGAGACTTCATCTCTCTTACTTTGGACATATTGTCAGGAGGGACCAGCCTCTGGAGGACATTATGCTTGAGAAAGTGGAGGGTCAGTGAAAAAGAGGAATACTCCCCAACAAGATTGGTTGGCACCGTGGCAACAGCAATGAGTCCAAGCATAGCAATGATAGTGAGGATGGCTCGGGACCGGACAGTGTCTTGTTCTATTGTGAATAGGGTTGCTATGAGTCGGAACCGACTTGATGACACCTAACAACAACAAAAAATGTCTTACTGGGGCCCTGATTAATTTTCTCTCAATTAGGTTAATGTTATCTGCATGTTCAGATATTTCCGTTATAAAATGTTTTAATGGCTTTGTTTTATAGAGGTTCCTGTACCTTAGTCCCAAATGAGTTTCTCTTACATAGATTTTTGCAGTAAAAGTGCAAGACCTTCTATCCTGAGACCAGAGGAACTAGATGGAGCCTGGCTATCACTACCAACTGTTCTGATCAGGGCTACAATAGATGGATCCTGAGAGATGGGAGAAAAATGTGAAACAAAACTCAAATTCTTTAAAAAGATGAGATTAGAGGACTCCCTGAGATTGTTACACAGAGAGACTCTTTAAATCTTGAACTAAACCGATTCTAATTTCATCTTTTAGCTAAATAATAGATGAACTCACAAAATTTTTTAAATCACCCATGAATACTGCACCCCTTTTTAAAAAAATCACCTATATGAGATCAAATGGTCAACAATTACTCTAAAGCAAAGGAAGGAGAAACAATCAGAATAGAATGAATGAGAATGTTGTCACATTATGAAAACATTTAACCAATGTCACTAGACAATTTATACAGAAATTGTTAAATAGGAACCTAATTTGCTGTGTAAACTTTCACCAAAAACACAATAAAGAAAAAAAAAAAAAAAAAACCCTTGTAAGTGCGAGGTCTTTTATTCAAGATCACCAAAGGCCTAAACTATAGATGCTTCAAGAGTCAACCAAGGGCCCCAGCAAGCTAAGTAGAAGGTGCTACTCTAGATTGGTAGGATGGGATGGAACTGGAACTATATTGAATGATCTATATACTGTCCCTTATTTAATCAAGAATGAGATTCTTGGCTTATATTCCTTCATCTTTAAGTTGGGGAAATTCAGTTGCTTTAGTAAAATATTTGTGTAACCTGTGGACCCATAAGTTTTGTTGGCCTGCAAACAACCTGGGCCCAGGAAGGAGATACCCCAGGATGTCGAAGGACCCAGGAAGAAGACCTCGGGTTTCTTTGGCAGTTGGTAGGATGCCTAGTGAGGAGAAGGCACACACAGTACAGTGGCTCCAGAGTCACACAGCCATCAGCATTGCTTCCTGGTTGTGCAGCTTTGGGCAGTTTTCTTATTGTCTCTAAGACCATGTCTTGGCTGAGAACAGATATATGTCGAGATTCACAGAGGTTGTTTGAAGCTCAAAGGAGACAAAGGATTTAAAGCACTTGCTTTCATTGAGTTTGATATCACTGAGTCTCACATCACACCATGGGGCTCAATGAACAGTAATAGTTGCTGTCACCCCCTTACTAGACAAGGAAACGTCTATATATCCATAGAAGAGTGAGTGATCCCCAGACCAAGATATCAAGCTACTCTGGGACCATTCAGCCCTAAAAACGTCTCC
Source organism: Chrysochloris asiatica (assembly GCF_000296735.1). Lineage (NCBI taxonomy): Eukaryota > Metazoa > Chordata > Mammalia > Afrosoricida > Chrysochloridae > Chrysochloris > Chrysochloris asiatica. The sequence goes on along the minus strand of NW_006408521.1, from coordinate 27,725,793 downwards.
TCCTCACCTAGTGTGAGATCTTGGGGATAAAAACAGGAGATGAAGGGTATTTCCCTGAATGGAGTATAGAATAGACTCATTCATATTTATTCTTTTGACTCAAACCAAGGCTAAGGGTAAAGAAGACATCTCTAAGTTTTTTAATAGTATCTCTCAACAGCCATACATAGGCATGAGATTTGGGCCCCATTTTCCCCCTAAATAAAGAGGATTACATAAGTAGGGAGGGAGTCAAGAGTCCTGAAGAGATTTACAGCCTTGGCACACTTTGGGGGAGTTCTATTCTGCCCTGTAGGGTCCCATGACATGCCAGTAGTGGAGTTTTTTTGGTTTGAGGCTTTGGGCTTCAGCACACTGCAAGTGCTGATGGGAAAACTGATTTTCTAATCTCTGAGTGCCCTCTGCTGGGGGCTGAGGCTCCTGACAGGAAAGGAGGGGAGAAAACAAGACCTGAATTTTGTGGAGAGAGGCAGGGAAGCCACAGGCAAGAGGCTCTTCCTAGATACTCAGGACATAGAATCAAATGAAGATTAAGAACTAGACATGTTTGCAGTTTATTGAGAAACAAAGGCATCATAGCTGTAATCATTGGTGGAGGTTGATTGGAGGGGCAGGAAAGTGCCTTCACCTGCCCTCCCTATTCCTTCAGCCAGATATTAAGGGAGTTGGAGCCAAGGTCCTTTCATCTCTGCTCCCTGAGCTTACCACCACCAATTTCATCACCAAGCCCAACTTTCATTGGGCCAGTCATTGATGTCTGGGCCCTTCCTCTTTGGGGAGTGGTGTGGAAAAGGGTGGAAACAGGGCTAAGCATAAGAAAGAGAAGGAGCTAAGGTAAGGTGTTGCTAAATGTCTAGCAAAGGTCAATGAAACACAAAAATCCTTGTGTTAAGGGTATATACTAGGGTGTCCTAGTTATACCCTCTTAGATACCAGTGGAGTTCCCACAGCTGTGTCCCTCAGGAAGAGGGTGCATTGAGAGTTCATAAAAGGCATTTGGGTTGGGGAGGAGGGTAGGGTGATACTGTAGGATTTCTATTTGAGATCATGATGTCAAACAGACTAAAAACTCATAGAATTGTGCCTCAAAATGCCCACACTGAAGAGTGAGGCAGATGCTGAGGGCAGTAGAGGATACCAGCACATCTTTTTTCCTGATAGGAGAGGAAATGGATCAATTCCAGGATGTAGGAGCTAGCACTGAGAGACACATATGCTCTCAGTCTCCCTTATCCCAACAGGTCTTTATCAGCCAGCGCAGTTCCTGAATCTGCTTTAGAAGCCAGGTATCAGAAATCTAAAGGACTCAGCTTATTTTGGCCTGTGAATGTCCCTCATTGTCTGTCCTGAGAACCTAGGACTCAGTAAGGGACTTGGCTAGAACAGTTTAGGAAAGACAGTGCTCTAACCTGGCTAGCAGGCAAGTGGGGGAAAGGCAGATACCAGAAGATCCCAGGACAACACATACACACAGAGGTTGTACACAGATACACATGCATAGAAGGAAGGGGTTATCTGGCCCTGCTCTTCGGAACTAGAGAGGAGGGGGAGAGGTCTATGCAGGGAGGGGGACTTTCCCTAGCCTAATGGTAACAGTGTCCCCCCTACCCAGTGTCAGGCACACAGGGAAGTGTCAGGGGTGGCAAGGCTACACTCAAGTAGCAGTCCAAGGAGGTGAGGGAGGCCTCACCCCACCTCTGGAAACAGTGCTTAGGGGTGAAGATGAGTAAAGCTGAAAGGACTTTTTGGGACCATTAAGCCCAACCCTGACATTTTTTTGCTTTCTACTAAGGAAAATAGTCTCTGGGGCAGTGATGCAAAGTACCAAAGTACCAGCAAATACCAGGCCCAAGGAGGTGAGGGAGGCTAGAAGCTGGCCCTCCCTCAAAGTCCCTTGTTGTAGTAAGCCACTTTGGCGCTGGGATTTTGCTCATGGATGTGAGCTCTCAGGTCCGGCTCCAGTCTGCTCACCTGGATGGAGCTGCAACAGAACAGCACAGGCTGCCTGAGTGTCCCCAGAACCCATCCCTCTTAGGCTAAGGGGTCTCCCCCAACCCCATGACCAGCCTGAAAAATCTCATCGGCTAGAAGACCCAACTCACTGTCATCGCCCACCCTTAGGATCAGTCATGTACCTGCCAGAACATGCTGTAGGTCCCTATGGACAAGTCCATCCAAGGTCCTCAGTCATACCCAGGGCAACACTTACCTCCTCTGGGGGAACAGGGCACAGCACAAGGGGGTAGCAAATACCAGGCTGGGGGAGAAGATGGTTGGAAAGACTTGTGAATCTTTGACTACGCTGTGTTCCTTCCCTGCAGTTCACCCCACCTCGGGAGACAATGCTTAGGGGTGAAGATGAGTAAAGCTGAAAGGACCTTTTGGGAACATTAAGCCCAATCTTGACATTTTTTGCTTCTTACTAAGAAAGACAGTCTCTGGGGCATTGATCCAAATTACCTCAGCCAGGAAGTGGCAAAACAAACAATGAAATGACCATGGTACCATGGTATCATGACCAATGAAAAGATACATGTCCATGGTTTCCCTTGTATATGGAGACTATTATCTCCTTAACTAGATCCTATCATCTTCCAGGACAAGGGTCTCACCGGACACATATAGCATACACTACAGATATCCAGGACACATTTAATTAGGATGCATGTAAACATCTTAAAAACAACAAATACCCACCCTGCCCACCATAGAAAAGGCATTCTTCTACCCTAGCTATGTCCTTGCACACTTACCAGAAGCCCACCAGTCCCACCTGCAGGGGTGCCCCTAGCCAGGGGCGGCGCTGTTGGAAGAGAGACAGTAATGGCATGTGTTCCTTATCTCTCCAACCCTCACCCCATGTCACCAACTAGAGCTCTATCCCATCAATTCTGCGTTAAGTGCTCAGATACATGGCCCTAGTCTTTTTCCCAAGCCCATAACAGCACTGGGACCTCCAAGAGGTCCACTCTACTCTAATTACACCAGTTTGCTGACCACCCTCTCTGCTGTCCCACTCATTCCTGCATTCCAGAATTTGTTTCCATCGCACTCCTCAGTCCTCTTTCTGTTCCCTCAGTACCCCTAGGAACTGTTCTCTTCAGGAAGTCTCTTCTAGTCCTACACTCACTTTCTCCCATCCCAGTGGCACAGATGTGTCCTTTTCCAAACACATTTCCTGCTCTGCAAATCCTTCTGGATATGTTTTAGTCACAGAGACCACCATCCTGTGCAAGCCTGTTCCTACCTCAAGGCCTTTGCCCTTGCTATTCCTACTTCCTGAAACACCCTTCCCCATGCTCTTTGCTTGGCTGTCTCCCTCTCATGCTTTGAGTCTTCGAAGACCATTCTTGGACCATCCTATCTAAGCAACCATCCCCTATTAGTCTTTATTGCAATGCTCCATTGGTTTTCTATAAAGCACATACTATAATATTATAACTTGTAATGATATATTGGAGTGTGGTGGCTCTATCTGATAAGCACTGGACTGTGAACTTCAAGGTCAGTGATTTGAGCCCATCCTCAGGAGAAGGATGAGGCTTTCTGCTCTGCAAAGATGTACAGCTTCAGAAACCCTATACAGGCTGGTTAGGATTAGGAATTGACTGGATGGCACTTAATAACAATGACATATTGATTGGTTTGTTTACTTGTTTATTAGCTTCCACACTAGACTTTGAGCTTCATAAGAACAAACCATGATCGTCTTGTTCAGTATTGTCTCCTCAACCCTAGAACATACTTGGTACATAGTTGGTGCTCAATGAATATTTGTGAATAAATAATTCAATGAACGTGTCATGTATTCCTGTGCCTTGCTTTCCTGTCCTGCTAATGCAAGTGTGCATATGTGGACACATGTGTGTCACTATTACTGGGTGACAGTATGAGGATGGTATCAAATGTGACTATGAAAGTCCATTACTGTGTGTGCCAGAAGCTTCTAGAACAACACTGATGCCCTTCAGAACAGAAACCATTTCCTTCCTTTCCTTTCCTTCTCCTTCTGCTCCTACAGTGTTCTCTCACCCCAGAGTTCTACCCATGGGAGCTCAGTTCATTCTTGCTGGCCTAAAGAAGGGGGTGGGGGAGGAGTCTTAGAACCATCAGGCTGAGGAGAGGGTTAGGAGCTGGACATCTCTTCTCCAGGCACTACCATTCCAGAAAAGGAGAGGTTTGAGTAACCTACCTTCAGGAAGTCTTTCTTCTCCAGACTGTTCATGATCACAGGAGGAATGGCTGAGTGGAGGAAGGGGAGGCAGGGAGGAAGTTAGTGGAGTGAAAGTAGGAAGCCCTAAGGAAGAGGGAAATCCCCTTCACAGCATTTCCCTCCCACTGTCCCCAGAGTCACACGGCCCCCAGACAACCACACACCACACCCTTCAGTTAGAGCCTTCCACGCTCCACTCAGCCATCCTGCCTCACCCATAGCAGGAATCGCCATGCAGATTCTTGATATCACCACCTGGAAGATGCCCTGTTTGGCTGCGGCCACCGATTGGCCAAGCCTCTGACCTGACTCATCAGTCACAGGAATGCCCACTTGCAGCTCCCTGGGAAGAAAAGAGGTGGGGTCAGATCATAAACCCCAAACTCCACCTGCAATGTCCTGGTGGACAGTTACTCCCTGGGACTCCTGGACATTCTAGATTCAAAGGCTACTGCTCCACCCCCCGGCTCTATGATCAGACTGAGTGGTCAGAAGGAGACAGGGCCAAGCATCTGTCCTCTGGGCTGCTCTGCATGAGTGGGGTGGGTGGGGTGCCCATATGTTCACACACCAGAGGCTAGGACACTCACCTCTGCCTCATCAGGGGGATATTGATGCAGTTGGCAGCTGCCACTGCTGCAAAGGGCACAAATCTGCCAACCAGCGAGGGCAGGTGCTAGTGGAGGAAAGACAAGCGTCAGGGGACCTGAAGGCCATGAGGTGGTGAGGGACTCTGGGAGAAACATGGAGAACCTGTAGGTCAGGGTGGCTGGGTGATGGAGAAGAAGGTGGTAACAGGAAAAGGGAAGGAAGATAACACTGGAGAAGGGGACTTTACCTTGGTGAGGGATTTGAGTCCCAGAGCTGTGGCCACAGCCCCAGTGGTGGCACTCACATAAGCTGTTCCCAACTGCCTGTGGGTGGAAGAGCCAGGTCACAAGAGAGGTGAAGAGTCCAGAATGTGATTCTTTCCTTCAGGGACATGCCAAGACCTCAATACAAGGCGTGGGAAGGTGGCCTCATTGCAGAGGAAGACCCTCTCCCCACCTCCAGTGTAGTCTTGTCTTAAAGTTCCATTCCCTCCCCTTAAAGAGAGGTGGACCCCCAAATTATACACAAGAGGACCTCATCCCCTTCATTAGGCAGGGGAACTAGGATACATGGAGGAAGGCTGAGACCAGGATGCTGAGCTATTGGCTCAAGGGGCAACAGGGAACAGGAGCAAAAAGGAAAGAATATTACTGGGTTGCGTGGGGACAGAGGGTCCAGTAGTCCTGGGGGACCAGCTCTCACCCGACTGTGATGGGAGCATCACCACTGCGGTTGGAGTAGTTGACGATGGCATTGAAGGACTGATTCACCCACTGCCAGAATACCACAGTTGGGGTCTTCCTGAAGGAACAAAGATACTTACTTCTGTTCCTCTACAGTATCCCCTATCTTTGGGTCCCTATACTCAAACTTCAAAGGCTATTCCCAGACCTGCAGGATGGTCTCAGATGATGACCCCAGAACCTGTTCTGGTAACTCCTGCATACCGGTGACACATGTTTATAGAAACACACCCACTTTCTCCGGGGTGAAAGACTCCTCAGGGTCAGTTCTGAGGACTGGATTCTATGGGACTGATTCTCACCACTCACTGTCTTCTGCCCAGACTGGCCCAGAGAGGAAGTACCTACTCTACCTCAGATGGAGCACCAGGGACAGGGACACATGGGACAGACCCTACCTGTAGAAGGTGAGCATGCAGCCAGTGATGATCATGTTCATGGGCACCTGGGCTGACATGCGGCCAATCAGGACCACCTTCTCCCCTGTGTCTGGATGGAAGGCAGAGTCATACACATATTTGGCTCTCCACAACTGGTCTTCAGTAAGCCCTGGGGCCACAACACCGGCTCTGCAGAGGTGGGCAGGAAACGGAAAGGCTATTCTGAAACATAGATTTCCCCAGGGCCCACCTACCCAATTTAAGAAGAGTCTGAGAAGAACAAGACATTTTGCCCCACCCCTCAAGTCTCAGAATAAAGGAGTTTTCTGCCTCTTGGGATGGCTCAAAGCTCCCCAGAAGTGAGGGCTTCTAATTCTATTTCCCTTCCTACCACACAAAGAGAAGTATATCTTGTTTCTGCCAACGTGCTGGGTTATGGGCAAGAGTGGTTTCCCAGGGGGTCAGCAAGGGTTCTCACTTCCCCCTGGAGACATCTATCTCACTGGAATTTGACTTTGAGCTTCTCTGTCTGCTGAGGGTGGCCCAGCAGTGGACTAGGTCCCTGTTGAAAGTTCGTGAAGCACAGAGCAGGCCCCACCCATAAATACCAATGCTATCTCTTCAACCCAAATGCTCTAAAATCCTCTGGACTAGAATTCTGTGCCACAGTACTCTATGATGCCAGTAGGTAAGGCCAGAGAATGAGGCTATGGAGTGGGACACTCTCAAGTTGGGGAAAGCACATTCCAGAAGTACTGTAATAAAGGAGGTCACCTGTAGTTTTGCACAATGTTCCGGGAAGCTTCTAGCTGTGCTCCAGACAGCAGCAGATTTCGAGGGTCAGTGACAGTGAAGAAATGTTGGGCTCTGCCCAGGAAAGTGCTTTGGTCCCAGCGAGGTTCCTGGATGTTGATATTTAAGGGCAGCTCACCCATTTTCTGCAGGGCAAGGACAAGGGTCAGAGGGCTCCAAGGAGGGGGTCCAAGGGCTCCACCTGGGGGAACCCTTGGAGGCCTGCCCTGGTTCTTGAGCCTACAACTAGTCCATTCTAGAATTCAAGGTCACTCCAGAGAGGTAAGCAAGGAGAGGGGGAGGAGCTGTTTCCTTAGCAATGCTGTGGCCCAGGATTCCCCGGGAGCTACCTGCAGCCACTAGGTGAGAGGGAGGAAAAGAACAGAACCAGGAAACTAGATTTCCTTGTCCTCTGGCCTAGTGTGGATTTACATGAGTATAGTTGATGCCAGACCAGGAGCTCCCAAGCATCTAGTCATGTGTACCTGGATACACTAATATGCATATTACATACAGTATATATGCATGCTCATAGACAGCTTTAGGCCCCAGCTGTCCTGAGACCTAGATACAAAGCCATCCCACACCCTACTCCTTGACTGCAGGAGAGTCAAGGTTCATTGGTCACCCCAGGGCTGATCTGAGGCCAGCTGTGAGTTTGTGCAAGCATGCACATGTCCCCTCCCCAGGCCCATCTTTCCCAACCCACACTGATGACCCAAGGCTCCCCTGTTTCATAGCAGGGCAGGGTTGGCACCGGCACCCCCATCCAGAAAGGAGGAGGATTCTACAGATGCCCTTTGCACACAACCCAGAGAGGAAAGCCTGAAGCAGCCATCTGGCTGTGCGAGACAAAATCCTACAGAATGACTAATCCTCTCCAACCACACTTCCTCTTCCACAGCAGGCACACCCTCTGCTCCCCCACACACTCACATACCCACAGACAAAGGCACCATCAGGCACACCCTGCACAAACAGACAAGTGTACAAGCCCTGTAGACACTAGCCCCCAAGCACCGTTACTTACACACTCGTGTACACACACACACACACAGCCGCTATCCATCAACTCTAGACATATGAGCATGTGACCACACTAAGCCCCACCCTAACATTCCTCTCCACAGCCCACCTCTTCTGCTCCTGCCCGTCTCCAGAGTCTACATTGCTGAACACACAGAACAGAGAGTGCATCAAGACAGGCTTCCCGCTGGACTCCCAGCCCTCAACCCAGGAGTCCCCGGGCCCCAGGCCCTGGGCATCGAGCCTCGCCCGGGACAGAGAGCACTCACGCTTTCTGGGCTTCAGGCCGCTGCAGCTTTCAGACCCGCCTTCCTCTCCGCGCGGTGCCCGACCTTCCCAGCCACCACGCGGGACGTCACGCGTGACGTTGACCAGCAAGGAGGGGTGGGGACTTGTGGGGCGCGTCCATCCGCTGGGCCCCAGGGATTGGCAGAGGCTAGGGGCGGTGGGTGTCATTTTGGGGTGACGCCCCCAGCCCGGGCCGCGAGGACCTGGTCCTATTCCACCTTCCAGAGCCAATCGGAGTACGGGGATTAGGCCCGGCCGGGTCCCCAGCCAGAAAGAGAAGGGAGGAGCCGCCCGCGCTGCGCTCTGTTAGCGGCTTCTTGGAGGAGGGCCTCTGGTACCCTGAAAGAAAGCCTGAAGGGTGCAGACCGACGGCGTGGAGAGGCCGTCCTCCGCTAGCGCGCGGGAGAGACTCGGGTTACCACCTAATTTGTTTACTCGATGACTGCCTTGGCAGTGGCTTCCACCGGCCTTGCCCCCTGGGCTCCCACCCCAGTACCCACGAGCTCCTGCCGCCAGGCCTTGGCATCTTCACTCTACTCACAGCCCTGCTTCAGTCGTACCTGTGCACCCTCTATTTCCTCTCTATAACCCCTAAAATCCTAGCTTCACTGTGTCCCCAGTCTCCTTGCGCTCCCAACTCCCAGCCCTGATCCAGCCTCTGCTCTGCGGAGTTGAGTGGCAAAAGTTCAAAAATTCAAGCCTGAATCCAAGTAAGTGCACCAGCATTCTCCCTCCTCCTGTTGTCCCGGGACCAGCTGCCCCGCCCTGCCATCTTTTCAGAACTAAGTGGCCACAAAGACACCTTCTGGTGTCACAGGAGGCAGATTCCTGTGTAGGATATGACACTCAGCTACACACACACAGGTTTCTCATCCACCATAGAGAGCGCACCTGCCGCACCCACAAACGCCAGCACTGCTCCAGCACCCCCGCAGATTCAAATCCCGCTCCATCCAAGAGACATTTCCCTACTGAAGTTTCAAGGGTGACCACAGAGGAGCGACAATCCCAGGAGCCCCGGTAGTTGGCTTGACCTTAAGAAGACGCGGTTCTGCCCTGAACATGGAGCAGGAGGGAGACGCACCATGACCCAAGTGGCAAACTTGCGGGGAACAGCAGGGCTGGGCGTCAGTAGCCCCAGTCGGGATGACTAGCGACAACCCTGGTCGCTCGAGGGAGGGGTCGGGAGAGAGTGACTTGTGCCCCAACAGCCAATGGGAGCCCGCGGCTGCACAGGCCGCCCCCTTCCCGCAGCCTAGGCAGCGAGGAGGCGGGGTCCTCATTCCGTTGCTGCAGTCGCTCGCGCCCTCGGGCGGGCGAGGCCCGCGGTGGCCGGACACAGAATCAGGTGAGGGGGGCCAAGCCCGATAGGTGGGTGGCCGGGAGGACCGAACTGGGGATGGGGTGCTGCTTTCTGGATCCTCAGAGCTGCCCTGGAGACTGACCCCGGGCTTTGTTCTGGGCGTTGTGTTTTGCTCTGGCCCTTGCCAGCAGCTCCTCCGCTTAAGCCATAGAGAGGGTCATGCAACCTCTTTGAATGGGGATCTGCAGTCTGAGCCCAACGACCTCTGGGAATCGGGGATCACTGGGACCCTCGATTGCAGCTGTCCTAGGTGCTGAAGGTTCGTCCTCGAGGTCCGAGCCCGGAGGATGGTCCCCTAACCCCCATACACAAGAGTGGGGTGTGTAGTGAATGGCCCTCAATCCCTATTTCTCTCACACTGCTTGAAGTTCCGGGGACCACTGTAATCCTATCGCTACTCTCTCAGCCTCTATTGGGGGGCGGGGACCAGAATAGATAGATGACTCACATGAAAGCAAAATAAGGAGTGAAAAAGATGCTCCCACCTGACATCTTGGGAAAATGGCTTCAAACGTCAGACATGGTGCCTGAATCGGACGTCTGTCCAAAAGTGGGGGATGTGGGAGACTTAAGACATAATAGGAGGGCAGGATGCTTACGACAGGGAAAGAAGGGAAAGTTCTGGGGCACCACTCACATCCCCTCCCTAATTCCGGCTCTTCTCAGGCCTGGAGCGCACACTTCTGAGAGGCAGGCTCTGAGGACCTCCGAGACGCTGAGACTCCAGTCCCGCACAAAGGTTCATGGCACCCCCTGCACGCGGGGTCAATCTCTGGAGGGCCAGCAGATTCCTTCTGTACGTGTAGGGCCCCCGCCACGACCCTGCTGCCATGGCGCACAGTTTCACAGTGGGTTTCGACCCGCTGGGCCTAGGAGACCTTAGCTCCGGCTCGCTGAGCTCCCTCTCCTCCCGGGGCCACCTGGGCAGCGACTCAGGCTCGGCAACGCGATACCTGCTGAGAAAGCAGCAGAGACTGCTGAATGGGCCCCCCCGCGGAATCCGAGCCTCCTCGCCCATGGGCCGCGTCATCCTCATCAATTCCCCCATTGAAGGTGGGGATTGGGCCCAGGCTTGGGAGGCTAAAAGTGTAGAAAACAGACCGACAACCGAGACCTTAGTGGAAGGAGTGGAGCCAATATGGAGGGGGGAACACAAGAGATGGGAAGCTTAGGGATATGCGGGACCACATGGAATTCATACACTCCTGTTCACCTGCCCTGGCCTCTCCTCCAGGCCATCCTTAAGGGATCTAGGATCCTAGAGCAGCCAGAGGTGGGATGGAGGGGCAGAGAGGCGTGTGTGTGTGTGTGTGTGTGTGTGTGTGTGTGTGCCATGCCACCTCCCAAGTGGGCTGAACATAGTCTTGAATTGACCCCTTCCTCCCATTGACTATCTTTTTCCAATCTGGTGTGCTTAATACCTCCAGCTGGGCAGCTGGGCAGCTCAGGACAGGCAAGGACATCCCGGAAATTCAGCTCTGTGCTGTGCTTTGAGGAGTCAGGGTCCAGTTGGGCAGACAATAGTAAAGATGCTGAATGAGGGTGAAGCAGCAAATGTTCAGATGATGGGAAGACCAGAGACAAGGCTCAATTCTCATCTTCCAGAAATGGACAGTTTAGCAGGGGTTTGAGACAGAGCAAGGACAAAAGCTGAGGGTGGGGTGCAGATATCTTGGACAAAGACTGGAAGTGAGAAACCCTGGAGCACAGTGTGGCGGGCACATGGGAGATATACCCTGACTGCAGTGACAGATGTGAAGCGACAAAGAGCCAGTGAGCAAAACAGGACCCTGAATGCCAGGGGAGGAGCCAGGGCCCGGGCTTTCTCTGGGCAGGACCAGACAAACATCTCCAGCTTCCCTTATATCTCTCACCCAGAAGGGCTTCCCTGATGGATCCCAAACTGAACTGAATTTTTAGACTGTGTTCCTCCTGCCCTCTGGCCCCTGGTGGGCCATGCATTCAGAAAGCATGCTCACCTAGTCATCCACCAGACTGTGTCTCACCTGCAGATGAGCAACAAGATACTGCTGAGGGTCACCACTGTCCTTCTGATCAGCAATCAGAAGTTCCAGAGGAGTTAGGAGACATGGAGGAAACAGGCACTGTAATACTGGCTTTGTTAGTTCTGTTTTAGTAAAAGAACCCTAGATCCCCAGCCCCTCACCCACCATGCCCAACTATGATGTAAGCGCTTCTTCTAGAAATTCCAAGATTGCTTTATCCCTTTACCTCACCCTCACCCTAATGTCCCCTGTAAAACTGACCACATCCTCCCAGAGAGCAGCACCTCCTTGCAGCTGAAGGGCAAAGAGCTGCTCAAACCATCTAACTCCAGCCTATATGGTCTGGGAACCTCTGAGCTCAGAATGCTCCCGTCTGCCTGAACACAAACATTTCCCAACTCACCACAGCCATATTATTAGTTAGAACCACCTCAGGGAAATAGTGTCACTGGTAAGGGAGAGACAGTGACAATGGAGAAACAGTTGCAATCCCTATTATACCATGAGCTGATGAAACTCAACTGGCCCCAAAGAAAATACATAATCTTTAATCCAGATCAGCCCTTTCTCCTCATCTCCTAGTTGATTCATTTGTTCATTCATCCATTTATCCTTTCATTGAAAAAATGCTTAGTCAATTACCAAGCACTGTGTAACATACTGGGAATGCATTGGTGGAAGAGAATGAAGGTCAACAGTTCAAAACCTCCAGTTGCTCTGTAGGAGAAAGATTGCTCCTGTAAAGATTTACAGTCTTGGAATCATTATACAGGGTCGCTATGCGTTGGAACTGACTTGGTGACAGTGAGTTACCATAATTGAATTTACAGTCTAGTGGAAGGAGACAGTAAGTAATATATAAATAAGCAAGTAATGAGAACAGATGGTAAGAACTCTGAAGATAACAACTTGTGTAATTTGATAGAGCAATGGTTCTCAAACTTTAAAGTGAATGAGAATTTCCAGAGGGCTTGGGCTTTACCTCCAGAACTTCTGATTTGGTGGGTCTGTGGAAAAACCCAAGAATTCACATTTTAAACAAGTTTCTGGTGATGCTGATACTATCGGTCTGGGGACCATACTTTGAGAACCACAATAAGAGAGACTAAGGGACTTCTATAGGTAGGACTGTTTGAGAAGACTTCTTGGAGAAAGTGGCACTTGAGCCAGGAGCACAATTAGGAGAAGGCCTTCTTATCTGGGCAAGAGTAGTCCAGGCAGAGGAAACCCTGACAGAGCCTGGCCTGTATAGAGAACTGACAGAGCCTGGCTTTGCCGGTGTGGGCAAAGCTCAGTGGAGGAGGGGAGAGTGGCCACAGGTGAAGGCAGAGAGATAGGGAGAAGAACATCAATGAAGAATCTTGCAGGGCATGGGGAGGAGTGTGGCTCTTGTTTTAGAAGCACAGAGAACTGTCAGAAGTTTTTCATCAGGGGAAAATCATGATCTACTTGAAAAGTGGATTGTGTAGAGAATAGCTAAAGGAGGGAGTGTTACGATGTTGTTGTGGAGTCCCAGAAAGAGAGGCTCATGGCCTGGTTTAGGACAATGGAGGCTGAGGAGGTGCCATCCTTGGAAGTCTAAGTACCTGGGCTTCAAACCTTGGGTTTGATGTTCCTCTGGGCCAGGGAACAGAAGAGAAAGAGTGTTAGGGGAGTTAGAAGGGAGGAAAATGTTCCTTGGCTAGGGTTGACACGGTCCTTGAGGACTGTGCAGCTCTAACCAATTGGGAACACCCAGGATCTCCCAAGTGTAATTCTGCACCATCCCTGCCCACAGGCTGTCCTTGAGGATCTCTTCCTGAGCTGCCCTGATCATGCCTTGTAACCTGATTTCTCTTAGGTCAAATAGAGGGGTGTGTGTGTGTGTGTGTGTGATTTTCTCCCCCCTCTCCAACACCTCTAGAATAAGCCTTGCATACAGAAGAAATCTCAACTGAGTCTCACCTGGGAACCCATCTACCTTTCCCATCTCCTCACTTCTCTCTAAGTAGAGGACCTTCTCTAGGACCCTCATCAGTGCTCCTTTCTGAACCCTCCACCTTTCCAAATCTCACTTATCTTCCTCCTCCAAGAAACCTTCCCTGAGTAACCCAGAGGACAGAGCTTTGCCCACACAGTGGAGTTAGATAGAGGCAGATTTGTGCTCTGTGTAAGGGAAGCTAGGTCTGCCCTCTGTGGGGTCAACAAACACATCTAGGTCTTCCATGAGAGAATCCTTCAGACATCTACAGAAAGAGCAAATACACCATATTTTCACAAATAACATGCCCTTACAAAGAACATGCATACACTTACAACACGCAGAGCGCGAATAGGAAACTAGCATGCAAGGGGGTTTTCAAAACCCATATGGCTTATGTTATTTTTACAAAAAATAAGTTACTTATTTCTGCTGCTGAAAAGCCCAGGATGGAATTTGGACCCTTCTTTTCTGTCCATCTGATCCTTAAAGTGGCAGAATTTTTAGGAATTTGGCCTACTTCAGGAGTATGGGCGTGGGAAGCATTGGACCCCCATCCCTCACCCATGATGACAGAAGGAAAACTATGTTTTCTAGCATGGAGTCCTGTCCTTCTGTTTTCTCTTGTTCCATACCTTCTCTGACCCATAATCTCAAAAACATCTAGAGGGGACTCAGAAATTTCCCCCCCACCCACCCATTTAGAGCTCTAGGTACTTGTTTGGCTACCTCCATCAGCCCGACATGTATAGGTTCTGAGCTGGGAAGCCCTCTCTGGCCAGCATGAATATGGGGGTCATGTCTATGGTTCCACCCCCACAGCCAACAGTGATGAGAGCGACATCATTCACGCAGTCCGGGTGGAGAAGAGTCCAGCAGGGAGGTTGGGCTTCAGCGTGCGGGGTGGTTCTGAGCATGGCCTGGGCATCTTCGTCAGCAAAGTGGAAGAGGGGAGCAGTGCTGGTGAGTGGTGCCCCTGCCAGTGATACCCTAGACTAGAGGATATGACCCCCACTTTGGCAGGGTGGTGGGTATTGTTGTTAGTGATGGGGGACAGAGTCCTCAGTTCTGGAGGGCCTGATTCAATGGGGAGACAAGTCACCCTCAGAGTAGAGTGGGGTAAGAGACAGGCCCCTAGTCTAATGGGGGAAGTAGGGACTCCTAATGGGGAATCCTCAGTCTGCTAGAGGAAGCTCAATCTTACCTTGGGGATCTTCAGTCTGATGAGAATGCTCAGCTCTACCCTGAGCTACCCTTCTTCTGAGCGTTCCCTGATAATCCTCCTCATCCCTGGTGTAGAGCGGGCTGGCCTGTGTGTGGGGGACAAGATCACGGAGGTGAATGGGCTGAGCCTGGAGAGCACAACCATGGGCTGTGCTGTGAAGGTGCTGACAGGCAGCAGCCGCCTGCACATGATGGTGCGGCGCATGGGCCGAGTGCCGGGCATCAAATTCTCCAAGGAAAAGACCACATGGTGAGCAGTGTCCCACCCGGCCCTGCCTTACCTCACCCGCTACCACCCAAAGCCCACTGGCAGGAGAGGCTGAGACTGGCCTTTGCAAAGGGCCTGGCTAGGCTAGCATGCCTTCTGTTCCTCCTAGATGATGGACTCCTAAGACTCCCAACCCTCCTCCCTACAGCTCTGCTCTCCCTGATGCCAGTGGGCCAGCCCTCCACATTGCTGCTGCTCTGAAACATGGGAGAATCTAGCACCTTTCCCATAGGGAGCTTGGGAGGTTTAGGGATGGGATTGGCACATTGTAGCTGCTCAATTAAAAAGAGGTGCTCTGTATGCCCCTAGAGTCCTGGTGTGGCATTGTAGGATAAGCCCTGGACTGTTAGCCACAAGGTCAGTGGTTCAAATCCACCAGCTACTCTTCAGAAACCCTATACTGGATAGCGCTTAACAACAGACAATATGTATACCTTATTGAAGGGTCCAGGTCTGGGGATTTCCCCAGAGGCAAGACCCCTTTTCCCACCCCTCTTCCTATGCAGTTGTCAGGCTGCTGGGAGGAGAAGAGAGGGGTGGTGAAGGAAAGCAAGCACAAACTAATGATCCCTTTTTGTTGGCCCAGGGTGGATGTGGTGAACCGCCGATTGGTAGTAGAGAAGTGCAGCTCCACACCGTCCCCCAGCAGCTCAGAGGATGGCGTGAGGAGGCGTATTGTTCACCTATACACAACCTCTGACGACTTCTGCCTGGGCTTCAACATCCGTGGGGGCAAGGAGTTTGGTCTGGGCATCTATGTGTCCAAGTGAGGACTGGGGTGGGGAGTGGAATGGAGTAGGGCTGGGGTAGAACTAAACAAGAGGTCTGAAGTGGAACCTGGGAATGGGTCAGTAAATGAGGCCTGGCCAAAGACATGTGCAAGAGAAAATCAAGAGCAGAGCCTGGGGAGGGGAGCAGAAGTCACAGGAGGTGGAGTCAAGGAATTTGACTGCGGGATCCTATGTCCTTCTGCCCCATTCTCACAATTCTGTTACACTTGAGCACATTGCTGCTGCCACTGTGTTAATCCACCTCCTTGGGGGTCTTCATCTTTTTTTCTGACCCTCCACTTTATCAAGCATAATGTCCTTCTCCAGGGACTGGTTCCTCCTGTTGTGCACAGGGTCACTATGAGTCAGAACTGACTCAACAGCACCCTGTTTTCAAGAAGTAGGGGGTCTGGAATAGGATAAAGAAGGGCAGGGGCAGGTGGCCTAGCACACTGACACCCATCTGCCTGCAGAGTGGACCATGGTGGGCTGGCTGAGGAGAATGGCATCAAGGTAGGAGACCAGGTCCTGGCCGCCAACGGTGTCAGGTTCGATGACATCAGCCACAGCCAGGCGGTGGAGGTGCTGAAGGGCCAAACGCACATCATGTTGACTATCAAGGTGGGCAGGGCTATGGGAGTCAGGGAGGGTGACTTTAGTACTTAATGATGCCCATTGTTCTGCGCTTTATAGGACATTTTCACAGCTATATGGGAGGTAGGTGGGCATTGTTCTTATTCTCATTTTGCAGAAGAAGAAACTGAGGCTTAGAGAGGGAACAGACCTCAGGAACCATAGTCAGTTATTCAGCAGGCCAGTGGCAAGGCCTGGTTTCAATCCTGCTGCCCAGATTCCTAGGGTAGTGCTCCTTCCTATGAGTGGTAGAGGCCTAGGCTCGAAAGGAGAGGGTGGGGTGGTAGTTGTGGTTTGGGGCAGGACCTGGGTGGTGGGCATCCTCAGGACTCCAAAGGAGGGCTGGGCTGGGGGAGATTGGATTTCAGGGGAGGCAGCTGGATTCATTATTTATGAGGACCAAGTCCTTCTGGCCCCAACTCATGGAAGAAGTGATGCCTCAGGCTCTTTCAGAGTCCAGCGCTGGCCCCTGCTCCACCTTTATTCTTTCCCCACAGCTCCACCCATCTTGTCATTCAGTGTCTCTTCTCTCCTATTCCCATCTCTCCCATTCCCAATTTCTTCACCTCCTTCCCCTAAAATGATCCCAAACATTCCTCCACACTCCCACCGTGCCCCTCATTCATCAGTTCAACAACATTTTTTTAAATGCCTACTATATACCAACCACAATACCAGGGAATACAGCAGTGAACAGGAGAGACAAGATCTTTGCTGCTGAGGGAGACAAACAAATAAATAAATGAGATACTTGCAGACTGTGACAAATGCTATGAGTATAAGGAAATTGAAGTCCTGGTATGGCACCATAGGATAAGAAACTAGGCCACAAGGTCAGTTTGAACCCAAAGCTCAGCAGTTCAAATCCACCAGTAGCTCCTTGGAAACCCTATACAGGGTGACTATGAGTTGGAACTGACTCGAGGGCACTTAACGACAGCAAGAAGAAAATTCACAGAAAGATGGGATGATTTAGAAAAGGCCCCTTTAGGCTGGACAGGGCTCTCTGATGAGGTGATGAATGATAGGAAAGTAGGATCTAGCCATATAATAGACAGAAGGAAGAAATTCCAGGCAGAAGGAACAACTAGTACAAAGACTGTAAGGTGCAAAGAACTTGGCATGTTCAGAAATAAAGTGGCAAGTGTGACGAAAGCATGGTGAACTTTGGGGGAGAGAATGGGGCTGAAAAGCTTATTTCAGTCCCATCACTCCCTAATTCTTACCCTTCGTATTGTCCATGCACCCACGTCCTCTTTTGCCCACATGCCTTCCCCAGGAGACTGGCCGATATCCTGCCTACAAGGAGATGGTTTCTGAATACTGTTGGTTGGACCGATGTAAGTGGCCCAGGCCCCAAGATTAGAGAAAAAGGATTGGCCTGAAGATGGGGTGGGCTCTCTGAAGAAAATAAAGGCTCTAAAGTCACTCAGCAATTGGGTCCGGGAGATTGCTTAGCAACCTGTCCCCCAGGTCCTGTAGTTTTATCTGCTTGTACCCTCCGCCAAGCCCAGGGGTGGTTGCAAGCCTGTAGCACCAGACCAGACCCCTGAGACAGCTCTACCTCCCCTCTCTTTGCAGTGAGCAATGGGATGTTGCAACAGCTGTCCCAGGCCTCCGAGAGCAGCTCCAGCGTCTCCTCCTACGCCTCCAGCGCCCCCTACAGCTCGGCTGAAGGTTCGGGCTCTCTGCCCTCCGACCGCATGGACGTCTGTCTTGCGGCAGAGGAGCCCGTCAGCCGTGGGCCAGGCTGGGGACGAGCAGACACAGCCATGCAGACGGACCCCGATGTGGGGGGCCTAATGGAAACCTGGTGCAGCGTAAGGCCCACGGTCATTCTCAGGGATACGGCCATCCGCTCCGACGGTTCCCCCTCTGCCCGCCGCCTTGACTCTGCGCTCTCTGAATCCCCCAAGACTGCTCTCCTGCTGGCCCTCAGCCGACCCCGCCCCCCCATCACACGCTCCCAGAGCCACTTGACCTTATGGGGTACGTGAGGAACAGATGGCTGCTGCATTTTCTGCAGCCTCTGGTAGAAAACCTTTCCTGTGCCCCAATCTCTGCTCCAGTCCCTGGCCCAACCCCTACCCCAAACCTGTCCCGATAATACACTCACCCCAACTCTGGCTCCGTTTTACACTAGGCTTGGGCCCAAACCCACCCTCAGTCCCAGCCCTATCTCCAGCCTCTCCATCCCAGGCTGCACCCTAAACTGTACACACACACACTCGCTCTCAATTGCATCAACTGACCCTCAGTGGAAACTCCCCACAGTGTTTGCTGTGGGGTAGTGGGAGGGGGTAGAAGGTTGGAGGTCCTCACCCCACCCTGAACGACTGCAGATCCTGCCTACTTCCCGTACTCCCCTTTCTCTCTGCCCCTTCCCATACCCCTGCCCATTCCCCCCTCCTTCCCTTCTGCCCACCCTCCTGTCTCCTGGTGCTCCCTCGTGTCTGCAGAGGAGAAGCAGCGGAAGAAGGAGAAATCGGGGTCCTCTGGGGAGAAGGGTGCCCTGCAGCGCTCCAAGACGCTGATGAACCTCTTCTTCAAGGGAGGCCGACAGGGGCAACCAGCAGGGAATGGGCGCAGAGAAGCCTGGACTCTAGACAGTGGGAGCTCAGCCAAGTCCCGCCCTCGCCTGGACATGGAAAAAGGTAAGTGCTGACTTGATCAGATAGGACAGTGATAACATCCACCAGCTTTGGCATCTAGCAGTTCTGGGTTTAAATCAAGCTAGCTACGAATCACCACTCAACCCCTGTGAGTCTGTTTTCTCCTCTGGAAAGTGAAAATAATAATACTTAGATCTTTAGGAATAGTGAGGAATAAGTGAATCTGTGAATGTACATTACTTAGCATACAGAAGATCTGACACACAGGAAAGGCTTAGAAAATATAGTGATCATTGTTATACTGCACATCACCCCGTTTTATTGAAGGGGACACTGATAGAGTAACAGCAAAACAAGGAAGTAGAAAAGTTTGAATCAGACCCCAGGGCTTTTGAAGATGTAACATTCCTTTCCTGGAGCATCTGGCTTCACCTTCCTACCCCACAGGTCTTAATTCTAAAACCATCCTTGAACAAGGTCATTTCTAGATCAGGACCCAGACAGAAGGGCCCATCCCAAGCTGTGCTCATGTTAAGGGCTTACTGTGGACCCTCACAAGCAGCTCTCTCATGTCTCTGGTTGAGGTTCAGAGACTAGACAACAGGGAATGAATGAAGACTCTTCAGGATGCATGTGACAGATACTCAACTCCAATTAGCTTCTTGGCTTAGCTACTGATTCAAGCTGGGTACAAAAGTTTCAAGAAGATCATTAAACATCTGTCCCCTCACCTTTGGTTCTACCTTTCTGTGGGTTGACTTCATTATCATATAGGTTTTGCCCACCTGGAGGTAAGAGGGCCACTTAGCAACCTCAGATGAGAGAGCTCCTTCAACAGTTCCAAGCTTAAGCCCTATGGTGGGTTCTCACTGACCCAGCTCACATCACATGCCCAGCTTCGCATCCACTATGAGAGGAAAAGAGAGAGAGGGCTTTTATATAACTGCCTGGGCCATGTGATCAACCTCAAGTACCTAGGCTGAGAAAGGGGATGAGGTGGGAGATCTCAGGTGAAAATCAGGGTACTGTTTCCAGAAGGAGGTGTGGATGTTGGGCAGACAAAAATAACCAGAGGACAAAGATCTGGAGCCTGCTCAACCCCATGTTCTGGGGTTTCAAGGTGACAGTCCCATGGGAGAGAGAATCTCTTTAAATGAGAGCAGTCCAACCCTTCTGCTTCAACCCATTTCTCTTCCCACAGCTCCCAGGGCCCTGCCCTCTCCCAGTTCTCCTCCCACCTCTCTGGTCACTCCTTCAAAGGCTCCTCTTTCTCCCTCTGTCTCCTGAAGGTAGGTGCTCCTCCAAACTCTGTCCTTGAGCTTCTTCCCTTATACATTTGCTTTCAATTGAGTGTACACAGGCAGGGTTCAGGCTGCACCCTCTCTTGATCTAGACCCTTCACTGTCTCCCATGGCTAATAAATGAAGTCCCTTAGGGCCTGGCCTCTTGCCTCCTATCCAGCCAGGCCTGAGTCCTCCCAAGCCCCATTCTGAGACTGGGGCCAGGACTTGTGGCTGAGTCGCTTTCTTTTTCTTAGCAGGGGGAGTGGGGCCTGTTCAGAAATTTGTCACCTGGAGACTAAGACGTGGTAAGTCATGCATTCTTTTACTGAAGATTGGCTTTCAGTACAGGCGTCCTGGTGGTGTTGTGGCTTAAGTGTTAAGCTGCTAACTTGAAAGGTCAGTGGTTCAAACCCACAAGCTGCTGAGAGGGAGGAAGATGAGGCTGTCTGCGCCCTTAAAGATTTACATTCTGTGACTGGATGAAGTAGAGCTACAGATGGGGGTGAATGCTAGGGGATAACTATGGGATTTGGTGCTAAACTCGGCTGGTGACAAACATAGGGAATCCATCAGATAAGGGGGTGAATACTGAGGAGCAGCTAAAAGAAGATAAAATTTACTGGTAAATATTGGGTTGAAAGAAAAAGGATTGTATTGGGGTGCATTGTTGGGGACTGAGGGACTTGGGTTGGAACTCCCAAAGAAAGCTTTTGAGGAGATGAGGGAGCCTCTTCTAGGATCCAGTGGGGGATAGACTGATGTGAGGGGCCAAGGACAGTGTGTTGAGGCTCCTTTAAGGAACAGACTAATGTGGTGGTCTGTTTGGGGGACTCAGGGGACTGGGTTTGAAGCTCCATTGGTGGGAGACCATGATGACAAACATCTGGGCCATCAAGGCTATCTGGACCCTGCAGCTTGTCTGTTTTGGACCCTGGCCTCCCGCTGAGGGAAGCCCTTCCCCCTCATGGACCCTGGTTCTTCATTGCGGCCTTTTGCTCTTGCTCCGTTGTAGAACGGGAGAGGGGCCGGGCCCTGCTCTATACCAGGTCTGGGAGCCCCTCCAACCAGCTGCCCAACATGGATGAGCAGGTGCAGGCCTGGGAGGGCCGACGGCCCCTGATTCAGGACCTGGCCCGGCGACTGCTGACAGATGACGAGGTGTTGGCAGTCACTCGTCACTGCTCTCGGGTGAGTGCCCACGCAGCCCCAGTTCCCGGTCACTCAGTCACCCAAGGCCTCAGTAATTCACCTGGTGGTTGTTTTGTGCCGTGGAGTCGGTTCTGACTCATAGTGACCCTGTATTGGGTTTCTCAGGTTGTAAATCTTTTGTTTTGTTGTTAAGTGCCGTTGAGTCGATTCTGACCCATAGCGACACTGTATAGCGTTTCCGAGGAGCAGCTGGTGAGTTTGAACTGCCAACCTTGCAGTTCGAAAGGCTTTGCAGTCTGGTGCATTAACTCACAGCACCATACCAGGAGCAGAAAGCCTCATCTTTCTCCTACTGACTGGTAGATTCAAACTGCTGACGTTGTGGTTAACAGCCCAACTCATAACTCACTACACTACCAGATCTCCTACCTCAGTCACCTAGTCCTTCATTTGTTGAAGTTACTACCCACTGACCGGGCTCCTAGTATGGTGCTGTAGGACATACAATGGGCTACAAAACCCACCGGCTGCTCCTCGGAAACCCTGTACAGGGTCGCTGAGTCGGAATCAACTCAATGGTACTTGACAATAACAACCCACTGAGCAGTGTCTGGACTCAATGCAGAGAGGCTTATGGTCAATAAAAACAGATGCTCCCCCAGCTTCCCTCCTCAAAGCTAAGTCAGGAAGGGGAGCTAAACAATAACTGTTGTTGTTGTCAGGTGCCATCGAGTGGGAACTGACTCATAGTGACCCCATGCACAGCAGAACGAAACAATGTCCGATCCTGGGCCAACCTCACTACTAGAACCTTCTAAATACATGGGGTTACCATGAATCGCCTCAACAACAAATAACAATTAACATCTAGAGCGATAGAACATGCCAAATGCTATGAAGGGAAAGAATATAAGAAAATAATCCAGGAGGCACAAATTAGATGGTGTAGTCTGGAAGGCCTCTGTGAAGAGGTGATACTTAAACTGAGGAGAGAAGGAGCCAGAAAGTAAAGGGAGGAGTTGGGGGAGAGATTTCCTCTAATCCCCTGCCTCTACTCTCCTAGAAGCTCCAGCCTTTCACCCAGGCCAAACCCCCTTCCCTGTTATCCAGGTAGCTAATCCTTTGTCCCCATACATACTTCAAGGCTTCCCCAGCACATACACTGTGCTTCTTCCTTCCCTTCCACTTCAATCAGAACCCAAGGACCCCAAGGTGGGATGGATATGAGGGAGAGTTTGTAGCCTGTGACTAGGCCTCTCCAGGTGGATTGGAGGGTCCCCCATCTCCCTCTTCTTGGGATGGGCTTCCTGAGGTGAACACTGCTCCGGGCACACATAAGCCTGTTGTGCAAGGGCAAGCAGAGAAGTTTCAGGAAGGCTTTCACCTACCCCCTCACCTCGGCCAGGGTGGGACTGTACTGTGTGTTTGTGTGATGTGTGCATTTGTATGTCTGTAGGGCTGGGTGTCGAGGTGCCTGGGTTTGTGCTGACATGACTGTACAATTGTATCTTTGTGTATGTGAGCCTACACATGTCTGGCTAAGCCTATGTGTGTGTATGTTGAGGTAGCTTTCACAGTCCACTTTGAGCCCAGTTAGTCTGCAGCTCTGGGCTCTGACCACTAGGGGGGATCTGTGTCTGTTTCTTTGATTGGCTCTTTCTCTGCCTTCCTCCACTCCCCCTACCCTGCCTGAGCCAGTAACTCCTCTCTCTGTGCCCTCAAATCACCTGGGAGCTTTATATACCATTCAAACCTGACCCAAGCCATGCCCACACCAGGAGATCACACCATCTGGGTGGAGCCTTGGCCTGAGGGACTAGTAAAGCTCGCTTAGTGACTTGGATGCATATCCTTGAACCTCAAGCTTGTCCCCTTCCTTCGTTCTGAGCCATCTCTCCATAGCTGCCAGACCAAGCCTTATAAACTACCTCTCTTACATCCCTCACTCCCATCCACCCCCACCAGCAGCCCCTATCTTTGGCAGAATAGAATACAAACTCCTTACCCTCACATCCAAGTATCCCCCAAGCCCCGCTCTCTCATCACCCCCACATCTGACCCTTTCTCAACCTGAGCTTTCCTATCATCTTTCCATGGCCCCACGTAGTTATAACTGCACAACTCTAGAGGACTAAGCTACTCAAGGGTCATAGTCACAAAGCTGCGCAGCCTGCCAGGGAGGCTCTCTGTGTACCCCACAATAAAGACAGATCTCTAGCTGCTCACTATTCCACAGCACACGTGAAGCACTTTCCTCCCAGCTTCCATGCTGTTGCCTCCATCTGTCCTGAGATAGTGTCAATGTCATTGTCTCTTGGAGACCACTCTGATCTCTTTCCTTCTCCTCACACCCCTCACCCCATCACCAGTGCGTTGTAGTTCAATGGATCACGTGACTCATTCTACCCTCCCCCCCCCACACACACACACACACACTCCCAGTAGGTTCTAGGGTAGGGTCTTCATTGTGTTCCTACTGCCTAGTACAGGGTCCAGCACTAGAGTATGGAATGCAGGTCTGTAGATTGAAGTGTGTGTACATTTATAGCATATCTCTCTCCAGACAAAAGGAGGTTGTGTCCTTGTGTGTAGGTGTGAGTCCCTCTTACTTTGGCCCTAACCACACATACTTCATATTTTATGTATTTCCAGATACTTGTGAATGACTCGCCTTGCCCAGAAGGGCATGCTCTTTCTGTGTCTGTGCCCACAGGGGATGCTCTGGGGCTGACTATGTCTGTGCCTCCTCACCACAAGTGGGTGGCTCCCAGAGTTCCATTCGAGTTGGTGGCAGTGGGGAGTGGCTGTGGCATCCTGGCAGTGCCAGACAGAGGGGGCTCCACCCCCATGGTACTAACTAGAGAAGCTTCCTGTAGAGCAGGGGTGGGGAATGTCCGGCCTGCAAAGTTATTTGGTCTGGCTCTGCCAAGGCAATCTCAGTTCCAACCATCACATGGTTGTTGTTAAGTGCCATCGAGTCAGTTCCAACCCATAGCCATCCTGTATAGGGTTTCTGAGGAGCGACTGGTGAGCTTGAACTGCCGACCCTGTGGTTCAAAACGGACTTTGCAGTCCAGTGCATTAACCCACAGTGCCACACCAGGACTCCTGTAACCATCACATTAAGGGTGAATTAATTAAATATTTGACCAAATATAGCAGGCTAAGTTTTAAATTAATAATTTTGTATGGCCCACAAATGATGTTATAAATTTTGGCAGAAAAAAACCCTGTATAGGGTTTCCAAAGAGTAACTGGAGGATTTGAACCCCCAACCTGGTAGTTTAAACAGAACTTGCAGTCCAGTCCCTGGCCAGGAAACAAACCCCAGGCCACAGTGGTGAGAGCGCCAAATCCTAACCATTAGAACAGCAGGGACTGTTGGGCCTTGAACTGCCGACCTTTCAGCACCACCCCAGGACTCTCCTGAACAGCCTTAATTTGTCTGTCTTTGTTCTGAGATAGGCTGAGACTGTCAGGCCTACAGTCTAGTGTTTGGCTTGAATTCCTTCTTTACCCAAGATTCCATCCCTTCTCATACTTCTTATCTGTGTGGCCTTGGCAAAGTCCTCCACTCTGAGCCTTAGTTTCCTAATCTATGAAACGGGAATCACTAATCCAGTTGTAGGACTAAATGGAAAGTTCTGGTATAGCAATGGAGATAAATACTGGACTGCTAACAGCAAGGTTCTCTGGTAACGTAGTGGTTACAAATTGGGCTGTGAGCTGCAAGGTCACCAGTTCGAAACTACCAGCTGTTCCCTGGTAGAAAGATGAGGCTTTCTGCTCCCGTAAAGATTTCCAGCCTTGGAAACCCTGTTCAGGGTCGCTATGAGTTGGAACCGACTCCACGGCACATAACAACAACAACTGCAAGGTTGGTGGTTCAAAACCACCAGTCACTCCTAGGAAACCCTGTAGAGTCTGAGTTAGAACGGACTCAACGGCACTTAACAACAACAAAGCTAAATGAAAGTCTTGGTGAGGCGCTGTAAGAAAAGCACTGGACTATAAACTGCAAGGTTGATGGTTCAAACCCACCAGTCACTCCTCAGAAACCCTATACAGGGTCACTATGAGTTGGAACCGACTTGACAGGACTTAGTAACAATAGGACTAAATGAAAGGCTGTCTGTAGAATGCTTAGACCAGTGCTTATCCCAGAACGGTTTGTTATTTTGCTATTATAGGTCTATTATTATTATTTCAAGCTCTTATCTAATCATCTAGATAAGACCATCCTGTGGACAACCTGGGGATGGAGAGAAACTTTCCTAAAGCTTGGAGGGGTCGGTGGAACCCAGGGCCTCTACATGCCCTGGTATTTACCCTCTCCCAGTTCTGGAAGTCCCCACTGCTATCTGACCTGTGGTCCCTCTGTCTGCAGTACGTGCATGAGGGTGGTGTGGAGGAGCTGGTGAGGCCCCTGCTGGCCATTCTAGACAGACCAGAGAAGCTGCTGCTGCTAAGGGACATCAGGTGGGGAAAGGGCCAAGAAGCAGCTGGGATGGGGTGGGGAGTTCGAGGTTTCCAGGGCTGAAGTCTGCTCAACATCTTCAGAACTGAGCCTTAGCTCACTCTCTACCTCTTGGTCTCTCCCAGGAGTGTGGTGGCCCCCACAGACCTGGGCCGCTTTGACAGCATGGTGATGCCTGTGGAGCTGGAGGCTTTTGAGGCCCTCAAGAGCAGGACAGGTCAGCTGGGGGGGCAGGACTTCGGCATCTTGAACCCTGCCCCCCAAGCAGGGATGAGGGTGGGTTTCCCAGTGGAAAGGGGGACCGAGATTGCTAGAGATCCTTTAGTTGTGTCCAGCAAGGAACCTGACTCTTACCTGTCCCTCTCTGCAACCAGTGCGGCCTTCCGCTTTACGGCAAGCCCGGCAGGACTCACCACCGAAGCGTCACCTCATCACCCCTGTGCCTGGTCAGTCACAGTTCCAGGGCCTGGGAGGACTGGGAAGGGTTCAAGGGTCTCCTATTCCTGCCCGTCACGGAGCAGTTGTAGTTGGGTGGTACTGGAGATTTCTGGGAAGGAAAGCCCCTCAGAACCATTTCTATCACGGTCATTCACCACCTGCACTATGATTTACTTAATCATTGTTTTGCAACCCACTCACTTTTAAAATTTAGTCTTGTACTACGCAGTAATCTCTGAGAAACCATCATTTGGTGTGCTATTTATATTTTCTCAGACACATTAAAATAAAACTGTAACTATACAACAGAAAATATTAAAATACTCTTGAGTATTATCATAGAATTGGAGTCCTAGCCTGGTGCTGTAGGATAAGCAATGAATCTCAAGGTCGGTTTGAACTGCAAGACTGGCAGTTCAAACTCACCAGTCACTCCTCAGAAACCCTATACCGAGTTGCTATGAGTCAGAACCGACTTAACAGCACTTAACAATTATAGTAGAACCTGTTTGCCTGCCCCAGTGGGAGGTGGCCCTCACCAACTGGCTGCTGTGGGGCCGGGACAAACCTAGGCCTGCTTCTCCCAGGCCCTTCACATACAAAGGAGAGGGCTGAGGTCTGGAAGGATGGTCTGGGCTGAGGTAAGGAGGGAACAGCCTGACCTTGTATCTTTTCCCCCAGACAGTCGAGGAGGCTTCTACTTGCTGCCTGTGAATGGTTTCTCAGAGGAGGAAGATGATAGGGAGCTCAGGGAGCGGCTGGGAGGCCTCAAGGTCTCCCGGAGTGCCTCTGTGTCCCACCATTCCCACAAAGGGATCCCCCCTCTCCAAGATGTGCCAGTAGATGCCTTTGCCCCCCGCCAAAGTGCCTGCACACCCCATCCCCAGCCACCTCCCATTGCTCCTCGGCCCCCAAGGCCTAACTGGCTGCTGACAGAGCCCCAGACCCATGAGGACCCTCAGCACTTCCTGAACCAGGGATCAACCCAGAGTCACAGTCGAAGCCACAGCCGAGGCCGAGGCAAGTCCCCTGGACGGAGGCGTTCCCCGTCCCCTGTCCCCAGCCCCAGCACAGCCAATGGACGCTACCACAAGCCACGGAAGGCCAGGCCTCCTTTGCCACGACCTCTGGATGGGCAGGCAACCAAGGCAGGGGACAATCAAGGGTCATCCGAGAATGAGACTGGCAAAATCCCAGCCAAGGTGGCAGCCCCAAAGACCCCCAATGGGGAGCTGAGGACAGTCACGCTATCCAAGATGAAGCAGTCCTTGGGTGAGTCCAAGTGGGGCTTGGCCTGGTAAGATGGACACTTGAGTTTGGGTGAGGTTGGTTGGCTTGGTTTGGGGGTGTGGCTAGGGGGCCTGGGCCTAAGAAAATACCCCAGGGGGGTTCTATATTTTAAAGAGTTTGAAGACTGGAGGACCAGGATTTTGGATTGAATTGAGGTTCAGGTAATAACAAAATTTGAGGGTTTGAGAGAAGTTGGATTGGAGCTTGGAGTTATAGGTTTTGGGGTGTGGATACAAGCTCAATCAGTGTTTGTCCCTCTCACTAGGCATCAGCATTTCTGGGGGCATTGAATCCAAGGTGCAGCCCATGGTGAAGATAGAGAAGATCTTCCCTGGAGGTGCTGCCTTCCTCAGTGGGACGCTTCAGGTGTGTAGAGCGCACCTAGACTCTCTAGGCTCAGGGAAGGCAGTAGGCTGGGACAAAGGCATCCTCCAGCCAGACATGTTGAGACTAGGCCACAGAAAGAGGCTTGGGGCAGGGGACAGGCATGCAAGATGAGCAGTCCTAGGGGAAAAAATCTGTCCCCTCATGCCAGCCTGAGCCTGAGGGCGGCCCATCCTGTTCCACCCCAACCCCCAAGGGACAAAGGGCCATTGTCCATCCCCCTCACCCTGCCCCCCAATGGCTCCAGGCACAAAAGTCCCATTGTCCATCCCCCTCCACCCAGATGGGGGCGGAGTATCCTATCTAGTAAAGGTGAAAGGAGGCTGCCTTTAAGTTGGGTGGTAGGGTGAGGGGTGACCTGAGGGGAGGGCTGATTCTTCCACTCCATCCTAGGCTGGCTTTGAACTTGTGGCAGTGGATGGAGAAAGCCTGGAACAGGTGACCCACCAGCGAGCAGTAGACATCATCCGCCGGGCTTATCGAAACAAGGCTCGGGAGCCCATGGAGTTTGTGGTCAGGGTTCCTGGGCCCAGTCCACTACCCTTACCCTCTGACTCATCAGCCATCACAGACCAGCACCTTCCTCCTGTCCCATCCCCTGCCCACTGACCCCTATATGCTATTCTAATCTGCTTCCATCTATCAGTGCCCAGATGCTATTGATCCTCTTCTCATCAACACCCAGACCCACCCACTGATGCCCAGCTCTCCCTTCCATTAATGCCAGACTCCTGCTAACCTCTAGATCATCCCCTCTTCAACCCTGTAGACTTGATACAGACACTAACCTAACTCTCCCTCCTTCTCTCCAGACACCCTGCTGTCTCCTGGACATCTCTGAGCCTGCTCAGGATTCCCTCAGAACCACATTGACTGCTCTGTCATACTTCCCTCCTTTCCCAATGGTCACAAAGGCTCTGCCCTTCCAGATAAACTTGGTGTCCAAGTACAAGGTGCTAGGGGATAATAGACTGTCACCTGTGTTCAGCACACCTCCCAATATAGAAGGGGATCCAGAAACTCAAGGTGTGAAGCCTGAGACTGGAAGCACTGTCTCATTGGCTCCACTTGGTCCCCCTAAGCACTGAGGGACATGCACTGTCAGACAGGGGCTCCAAGCAGCATGCTGAGTGAGAGACAGGATGGAAGGCTCTTGTAGTCCCTCAAACCATGAGACGATTTCATGTTGTGGTTCACTAGGCGCTCAGACATTCTACTTGATTTTCTTCTCTTTCCCTAAGACCTTTCAGGGGTAGGGGAAGGAAGTCACACAAGTTCATATAATCTTCATTCACTTTTTTAAAAACAAACAAAAGTTTTTTTTAATTTTTTTTCTTTGGGTTTGTACACGAAATTTACAGTGTGAAAAATATACAAGTGAATTCGCGGCCAAAAACCTAGGTGTTGGAGGGGTTTGGTCACAAACATATATAAACAAAACATTTCTAAGTTCTTCCTTTGGTCTGACTACAGCCCCCTGATTCCATGACAGGCAGCAGAGCTGAAACTCTGGGAGTGGGACCCCAGGCCCAGCCCTGTCGCCCAACATGGGCAAGGTGGGGCAGGCACATCTGGAACAGCTGGCGCCATCTGGCTCTCTTGGGCTTTGGGATGGGGACGGATGTGTTTCGGTAATCCCTTCCTCTTTCTGGCTCCCCTGGCTGGGGTGAGCTGGTGAATGTCTGGAGGTGAAGAGTTGGCAGATTGGCATTGATAGCTGTTAGGGAGTGAAACAAGTAAAGTAGGGGCCTCCAAGTGACATTAAACACAGGGACCTTCAAGGGGTCTGATCTTGTTCCTCCAAGCCATGGGGTCACCCCGAGTTCTTGGCAGTGGCCCAGAGGTCTGGCACCAAGGAGGTGAGTGGCTCTGGGGCCCTCTGTGGACCTTGGGGCTACTGCCCCCTTTCAGCAGAGCTCCCTACAGAGCTGGAGGCCAGGGGCCCTAGATCTCGGTGGCAGCGATCTCCTCCAGGCAAATGCAGGGGGCTGACTCAGCCAGGCCCAGGTCAGCGAGCTCCCGGGCCTCCAGCTCCAGGCTCAGCTGCTGCAGCTCCTGCTCCAGCTGCCTGTTTCGCCGGTACATCTGGATATAGTTGTGTTGCAGCTGCTTCTGGTAGCGGATCACCTGCTCCTTCTCGGCCTGCCAGGCCTGCCGCTCGCCCTCAAAGTTGTCCTGCTGCTCCTCACCCCGCCGCCGCTCCTGCTGCAGCTCTGCCCGCAGCCTCTCTACCTGGGCCCGCAGGCTGCCCCCCACCCCTGCTGCTGCCCTCTGTGCCTTGGCCTCATCGCTCTCTGCCAGGAGGAAGGGGTCAGTGGTGGCAGGTGGCACAGGAGGCTCCCGGAGTCCAACTGCCTCAGCATCCAACTGCCCAGCTTTCTCCCGTAGCCGGTCTGCCTCTTGGCGATGCCGCTGCAGCTCCTGGGAACAGGCCTCTAGCTCCAGCTCCCGTGCACGGGCTGCCTCCTGGAGACCCCTTGCCCGGCCCTCACTGACCCGCAGTGCAGCCCGGGTCTCCCGCAGCGCCACCCGTAGGGCCACCAGCTCACTGCCCTTCTGTACAAGCTCGGCCTGAGACTCCTTCAGTTGCTGCTTCAGCAGGGAGATCTCGCCTGACTTCTGGCACACCTGTTGGGGTGGGGAGTGCGGGGAGGGCAAAGGGTAGTCAGGAAGGATGGTGAGAAGGGTTTTGCCCTGGAGGGGTCAGGCCCTGAGCATCATGCTGGGAATTTGGGGAGAGAGGGCTCAATCATCCCCATTTTACAGTTGCAGACACCCAGACAAGCATGGCGACAAATCCAATATCATATAGCCACTGAACAGAGTCAGATCTTTGTCCTTCAATGCTGGTTTCTGTAAGTCATCATAAGACATTGTGGAAGCCCTGTCTCACCCTGCCCAGAGACTCAGAGTGGCAGATGTTGTGTGAATGGGGGCAAATGACAACAGTGCCCACATTTCTGGTTGACAGGCATTACTGTGCATATTTGTTACGAGTACGACATTGGAGCCAGGTTGCCTGGATTCAAATCTCAGCTCAGCCACTTAACTAGGTGTGACTTTGAACACTTAAGTTTTCTAAACCTCACTTTCCTCATCTAGTAAAATGGAGTTATTAACAGCACCCACCTTCTATGTTGCTGTGAGGATTACATGAAATAGTTGGTGTAGCAGGCTTAAAATGGTGCCGGGCAAGTAGCAAGCACCACATCCTTATTGGCTGGAAGGTGGCTAGGACAGGGATGTGGGCACTAGACCAGACCCGTGAGGAGACCACACTTAGCAAGGGACATCAGGGAGCCCACATCACACAGAAGAAAGGAAGTGGGGGGGGGGGGGTCATCTGTAGTGGCAGGCTAAGGTGTATATGACTTTGTGTGTTCCTTGTCTGGCCTACCTCCCACTTTGTTTCCTCCAGTCTCGGTCCCAGTTCCCGCTGCTCGCGCTCAAAGGTGGCACAGCGCCGCTCTAGCTGCTCACGCTCCTGAAGCAGCTGCGCAAAGTCATCCTGTAATTGCCGCTTCTCCTGCTGTAGCTGGAATACCTGCAGCTGCAGCAGCTGCTGGGCCCGCTGGGCCCGCTGGGCTGCCTGCTGCGCCTGCACCGCACAGTCCTCTCTCAGGACATCGCGCTCTCGCTGCCAGTGCCGCTGCCTCTCCTCATATACCTGTGGGTGAGAAGGCAGAACTGGGTCGTGGGCAGTTCCCCAAATGCTCAACTCTCCAGATGTTCTGGTAGACCCCTGGCCTGCGCTCACGGAGGGTTGATTCCGTTAAATAACGATAACCATGGCAATCATAAAGGAGCCCTGGTAGCGCTGTAGGATAAGCATTGGACTGCTAACTGCAAGGTTGGCAGTTCAAAACTACCAGCCACCCCATGGGAAAAAGATGAGGCATTCTGCTTCCATAAAAATTTGTATCTTGGAAGTCTACCTTTTATAGTAATAACAGAAATAACCATGCTACTACTACTTGGTAATACCAGCATTTCTTAGAAGTCCTGGTGTGGTGCTATAGGACAAGCACTGGACTGCTAACTGCAAGGTCGGCAGTTCAAACCCATCAGATGATCCTCAAAAACCCTATAGAGGGTCAATATGAGTCAGAACCGACTTGACAGCACTTAACAAGAAGCACTTCTTAAGTGCCAGGCATTATTCTGAATACTTTATACCTTTCACGTTATTTCATGGTCATAATAACTATGAAGCCAAAAAGATTCCCATTTCTAGACAAGGAAACTGAGACTCAGTAAGGCTAAGTGACTTGCTCAAGGTGAGATGAGGGTGGAGGGTGGTCACAACAA
The DNA here is from genome assembly GCF_000296735.1 of Chrysochloris asiatica. Classification (NCBI taxonomy): domain Eukaryota; kingdom Metazoa; phylum Chordata; class Mammalia; order Afrosoricida; family Chrysochloridae; genus Chrysochloris; species Chrysochloris asiatica. The sequence continues at coordinate 27,693,595 of NW_006408521.1, read as the reverse complement.
CTGCCCAACACCCGCCAGCACCAGTGAATGAACACACTTCTTGGATTCCCAGAACCTCTGATGCTCCACCACACCACCCCCCATGATCACTGCTGACCACACCTGGCATACGGTTGCCTCGCTCTCATCCAGACTGTCCCGTAGCTGCTGCAGCTCTGCCTCTCGGTCTCGAAGCTTGCCTTCCAGGACACAGTGCAGCAAGGCCTCATCCGACGGGGGTGGAGGGGGTGGAGGGGGCGGGGGAGGTGGGGAGCGCTCTCCACAGGAACTGTCAGGGGAGGCCCGGGGGCCACTGCCCAAGAGCCCCCCAGCTATGCGACCTCCTAGGGAGCCCGTGCTCTTGCTAGAAGAGGACCGGCCACTGTCTGAATGGGAGGGCCCAGTAGGGGCCCCTCGGGCTAATCCAGGTAGTGCCCCCCGCCCAGGGCCATGGGAGGGTAGGTGTCCGCCGGGAGAGTTGGTAGCTGGCTCAGCACCCCCGGTGCTGTACGTAGGCAGACTGGACAGTGAGTTTCGGCCAGAGTCGGACAGTGTCCCAGATGGGCAGCCACTGGTCCAGCCACTTAGTGCCAGGGGCTTGTCGGCAGCTGAAGAGGATGAGGATGAGGATGAGGATGAGGCAGGGCCCCCAAACAGCTGTGTCAGGCTGCCCTGGCTCCCTGACAGCCCAGAGGCCCGAGGACCCAGGAAGCTGGGGAGAGATGGTGCCCCTCGAGGTTTGGGCAGCACTGGCTTGAAGGCTGTTGGGCGGATCAGGATTTTCTCCATGTTCTGAAATGAGGTGACCATGTGATACTGGGGATGAGCTGCCCAATCATTCCATGCTCTTATCACAGTCCCAGCTTTCCCACTTGGGGTCCCAGTCCCCACACACTAATAGCAATAAACACTCAACCACAAGGTTGGTTTGAACAGCAAGAGCAGCAGTTCAAACTCACCAGCCACTCTTTGGAAACCCTATACAGGGTTGCTGAAATCAACTCCACGGCACTTAACAACAAACACCACCACTACCACCAACCAAGGGCTTACTAAGTGTCTGATCTAGGTTAAGTAATTTTTAAAAGTTCTTCTTTAATCATTACAACAGTCCTTTGAGCAAAATATTATTTTTATCCCAATACTGTTGTTAAGTGCCCTTGAGTCAGTTCTGACTCACAGCAGCCCTATATAGGGTTTCTGAGGAGTGGCTGGTGAGTTTGAGCTGCCAACCTTGCAGTTCAAGCCAACCTTGAGGTCCAAGTGCTTATCCTATGGCGCCATACCAGGACTCCGTTACAGATAGAATATTGGGATACAAAAGAAACGGAGGATCAGCAAGGTTAAAGGCCTTACTCAGTGAAATACACAGTTGTTAAAAACAATAATTTAAGCCACTAACATGTATGGAGCACACATTATGTGCCAAGTACTATGCTAAGTACAAAATTTGATTTAATTCTTAGAACGATTCTATTCAGGCTGACCTATTATCACTAATTTATGGACCCCCAAACTGAGGCTCAGAAAGGTGAAGTGAGTTTCATGAGGCCATACAGCCACAATGAGGCAGAGCCGGGGTTAGAACCTGGGTCTGGTGCATCTGTAACCCACATACCTTCCTCTAACCAGGCCTCCACACTCCAGCTTCCCCAGGTGACTCCTGACTCCACCCTGGTCCCACAGGAGGGCCAGTCCTCACCTTCTCCAGCTTTCCAGAGACAGGGATGAGCTTTGGTGGGGGGCCACGGAGATGGGCATTGTGTGCTCTCTGCTCTCGGACATCCTCAACATCACTGCTGGGACTGGGAGGTGACTCGGTCCGGAAGTCTTCGTTGATGTAGGTGAAACTGGTGCCAGGGACAGTCTTCCTGGGGGGTACAGCTGGGCATAGTGGCTCCTGAGCCCCATAACCACCTCGTAGCAGACCATCTTGCTGGCGGAAGAAGGTGGGCCCAGGGGGGCCATGGTGGCGAGGAGCTGGTCCCCCAGGGCAGGGCCGGCCTGAGATGAGGCTGCTCACGCTGCCCATGGCTGGAGCTTGGGGGGCAGTTGTGGCCTCAGGGGTAGGCTCCAGTGGTACTGGCATAGTCTGCACAATAGCCATGGTGGCAGAGGCTCAGGTCTGGCCAAGGGCCTCCAGGGCAACCTGTGAGCAGGGTAATGGTATCAGACTCTTCCTACATCCACCTCGAGCTCTGGTCCTAGGTCAAACCCCAAACAGTAACAAGTCCTGCTCCCCCGAAGTTTCTCTTAAAAGCACTGGTATAAACCTCAGTTCTCACTGGGCCTCAGATCACTCACTAACTCTGGCCTGGAAAGGACCAAGGACTGAATCCAATGAGTAGAGATGATGAGGGGATGGGAGGCCTGGTGGTTTACTCAGCGCCCCTTGGCAGGATTGGACCAAGTCAAGGTCCAAGACCAAGCACATACCCCCATGGGCTAGAAAGAAAGCCTTACCACCTCCCAGCACAGATCCCTGGTCCCCTGAGACATGTGGCCTCATTACAGGGCAGCTTGGGCAGAGGCACCTCAGGGACGCCATCAGTAACTCAAATGGTAATTAGGGAACAAAGAACTAAGACCAGGCAGTACCCAACCTCCCCCAGCTAAGCCTCAGTTTCTCCCAGACACAGAGGCGGCAAGGGTAGAGCTGGCCAAACAAGAAACCCAGAGCTCTTAGGGAGACCACAGGTGTCCTCTGGGGTCTTCTGCCTCCTAGAGGTAGATGCAGGCTCACACTTGTTTCCATGACAACTTTCCTCCCCATATCCAATCAGTCAGGCCTAAAGCAGCCTACACAGCCCCTACCCCACTGCCAACCTCTAAGAAACCTTCCAGTCTCAGCTAGTTTCCCAAAGGAACCCAAAGAAGATGAAGGTAAAAGCCCCTCCTTCTGTAAATCCTTCCAAACCAAAGGCCCCACCCTCACCTCTGGCAGCTGCTCTTCCATCTCACTTCCCTGGAGTCCAGAGAAAAGGGCTCCACCTCCCCAGACCTTGTTCCTTCCTGGAAAGGGACAGCAAGCCTCCACCCGGAACTCCCTCCTTGGTCCTGAGGCCGATGACCAGAACTTAAGCATCTGCTGAAGTCATCATGCAGAGCAAGGGCCAAGAAGTGGACAGAGTTCAGTGAGAATAGGAGCGTGTGCAGGAGTGGGAGCATTTACTGGGGGGGTGGTGGTGGTGGTGGTGGTGGTACAGGATAGGGGACACAACCCATCCCCACACTCGCTGCTGTCAACTTGATTCTGACTCACAGTGCCCCTGCAGGGCAGAGTACAGCTGACCCCTACAGTTTCTATGGCTGTATTGGTTACAGAAGTACACAGCCATATCTTTCTCCCATGAAGTGGCTGGTGGTTTGGAAGTGCTGATCTTCTGGTTAGCAGCCACTGAGCCACCAGGGCTCCTTGACTATATACATACCACAAAAGTCAAATGCACTGCCATTGAGTCAATTCCCACTCATAGCCACCCTATATGGGGTGTCCAAGACTGCAAATCTTTATGGGGCAGCCAGCTTCATCTTTCTCCCAAGGACAGACTGGTGGATTTGAACTGCCGACCTTGTACCCAATATTTAACCCAGAGTGCCACTAGACCTCCTTAGGTATACATAAGCGAATATAATCTGAGGGGCTTCAAAGAGTTCATGAGAAAATGGATTTAAAAGATAATAGAACCCCCTCAGATATGAGTGAATATCTGAGAGAATTAAGTTGGGATAGATGGATCAGTATATTCAATATACATGGATGTGTCAACTCATGTGGATCTTGACTAGGACAAGCAGGTGTGTGAATAGGAAGGTGTGTGCATCTGAGCCTGTGTTGGGAATAGGTAGGAGTCTGTTTCCCTCCCCCAATCTCATCCCAATCTTTTTGGCTTGAGCTCCCTAAATCCACCCCTACTCCCACAGGAAAGTATCCAGACCAAGGGGAGAGGGAGAGCAGTGTCTAGGCCCCTCCACAAGCACCCTACAAGTCCCAGCAAGACGGACAGACTCCCTTTTCTCCCTCAACTCCTCTCTCCCAGGGCAAGAGGGGAGCACTGAGGAAGGAAGGGGCTCTTTAGGGTGCAATGTCTGCATGTCCCCACTTCATTGAGCAAAGAAAAAACGAAAACTGCGGGGAGGAGACAGACTCAGAAAGACAGACAGGGATCCAAAGCCAGGAGACAAAGACCAAGAGAGGCAGGGAGAGGCGGGCAGCAGACAAGGGGGCCGCCGACCCAGAGAACCAGGCCCCTGAATCCGGAGACAAAGCTGGGCCCCAGGAAGCCAGAGCAGGCATCTGGAAGACCAGGCCCGGCCGGCAGGGCTCCCGCTCTGGGAGCCGAGAGAGAAGGAGGGGCAAGCCAAGGCTCCATTTTGAGAAATGCGCTTGTGGTTGTGAGAAGAGGGAACCCCATGCTCGGCCAGAACTCCCTGGGAAATCTCTGTGGCGCCGGGAGCCCCCGTTCCGTAGGCTTGGTACTGGTTGGGGGGGCGGGGGCTCAGCCAGGGTCAGAGAGGGATCTGGCCAACGTCCAGACTCCTACAGGCCTCACTTTTGGAGGCTGAAGAGTTGGGCAAAGTCTCCCCCCACCCAAACTCTAGGGACCAGTGAAGCAGGATCAAGTCTGGGATCAGGAGTTTTCCTTCCGCGACAGGAAGCTGGGAGCCTCAAACCCTCCCTCCTGAGTCCAAAACAGTACCCCCTCCCGCTTCCATAAAGTGGAGACAGCTGTGAAATAGCAGCCCCCCACTGGCCCTCCAGCGTGCAGAAGTTAGGGGCGCCCCACGTCGCCTCCAGGCTGCGATCCCCTCACCTCCGCAGCGCTGCTCCATGCTCAGCCCCGGGCCGCCCCAGCGCTCCACAGGCGCGCAGCCCGGCTCCAAACCGCGCTACTCCGAATGGCCCCAGCCGGCAGGGCCCCGCCTCCGAGCGCCCCCCCGGGGCCCCGGCCAGCCCCCACCGGCCTCAGTGGGCGGGGCAGGGTGGCGCGGGAGGGGGCCGAATGCGGCCCCGCCCCCGGGGCTCGAACACCCGCAAGCGCCCCCGCGATACTTGGGTCCGGAGGGGCGCACAAGGGGACTGCACGGCAGGAGCCAGGCTCCCTCCCTCCGAGGCCTAGTGACTGTGTGTCTGTGGGCTCAACGGCCACGACTCGGCGGCGATGGGCCACCCTCTTTCCCTCAACCCGGGCCCCGGGGCCGGCGGCAGCTGGTCATTGTTTGAGCACAAAGGGCCAGGCGCGGCGGCCGCCGCCCCTCCCCCCTCCCTCCGCTTCTTTACTCGGAGCCACCCCTCCAGGACTCTCTTCAGCTTCAGGGACCTGAGGGGGAGGCCGAGGGCCACTTTCCCCCCTCTTGGTCTGTCCGGGTCTTGAGCCCCATCACTAGTCTGAGGGCGAGGCTAGGCCGGTACCTGCCCCACCCCCAAGCAGGTCGGGGGCAGCACATTTGGGTTGGCGGAGGCGGCGCCACCTGGCGGCCTATTTGGAGAACACGCCCAGCCACACACTCCTCCCACCCCCACTCTCCCACCCCCACTGACCAGCACCGTACCGTACCCTCTCCCCCGCGAGCCTCGGCCTGTCCCTGGCACGCCTCTATGCTCCTCCACCTGCCTTCGGAACTATTTACTAAGACGCTCAGAGAAAGGTGGCCTCTGGTCACCCAACAATCATTCAGGTGAACTGGTCCAAACTTTCAGTTCAAACCTGCACCAGCCTCAACAGCAAACATTCTACTGTCTTTCCTGGGTCACAGAAATTCTCAGCCTCTCACAAATACAATCTTTGTAACACCCACATAGTCTTACCACATTGTTTCATATAACCACAATCGCACACAGTCTCATCTATCACACGGCTCCATAATCTTGTAGGCCAGAACACACAGGCACTATCTTTCAGACCCAGTCACAATCTTCAATACAGTTGTAGTCTCCTAACCACATTGACAGGAGTCCTGGTGTGGCACTGTGGGATAATGCACTGGACTGTAAAGTCGGTTTGAACTGCAGGGTCGGTGGTTCAAACTCACCAGCTGCTCCTCCTCAGAAACCCATACAAGGGTCGCTATGAGTAGGAAGGGACCCGAGGACAATTAACAACAACCACAATTGGCAGTCTTATTCACAGTTGCTCATAAATAACTTCTTACACATACAAACATCTTGTAGACTTTCCCTTAGGGGTCTCATGACCTGGTCAGCTCAGCTGATGCTGGCACCTCTGGGCAAGGACAAGCCTCCCTGCCCCCCCTGGACCAAGGCTGCCAGTGCTCGGCTCCGCCCCAGGAAGGAGCATACCCCCATTCCAGGCCACAGCCCTGGCTGGCTCTCAGCTCTATTTTTAGCTCGATGGAATGGGTTGTTTTTCTTTCTTTTTCCCTGGAAAGGGAAACACAGCCCAGCCACCCTCAGACTCATCCCAGGCTCAGTCTCACAAGAACAGCCTGAGACCCTCTCCCCAGAAGAGTCCCCCTCCTCTGGCCCTGTCCTGATCCCAGCCTCCAGGGACACTAATAGCCTCCTCCCATTCCCGGCAGTCTGCCCAGAAGCTCAGGCAGCAGCTGGACCCAACGTGTGTGGAAGAGGGCGACGTAGGGGTGGGGAGGGAGACAGAGGGCCGCTGGCCACCACCCTGGGGGGGGGGGGGCCAGAGGGGGTGCTCGTCATCCTTTCTACTACAGGGGAGTAGGTCCACTCGGTAGGAAGAGGTGTATATTCCCTTGGGGAGGAGGGTTTCCACTCTTGAACGGATGGGCTTTCTGTTCCCCCATTGAGGGGAAGAACTCAGTCCAGCCTTAGGGGTATGGGGTGGTAAGAACGAGATCCACAGACACTTAGGCAGCTGCTTCCTGAGCTGGAAGTACGAGATGGTAGGAGGACAGCTGTCCACTGCCACCAAGGAGAGTCCCCTCTCATACCTTCGGG
>NW_006408521.1:27673263-27686588 GCF_000296735.1 Chrysochloris asiatica | reverse complement strand
GGGGGGCGGGGGGGGCACCACGTTTGTGATCGCGGGAGGAAAAGCCAGGAGCTCAGGTAATCCCATCCCTGCCGAAGTGCTCCCATTCTGCGCTACCCTGGCTCTAGGGGGTGCTGTGCTCCCATTTCTGGGAGAGGTTCCAGGTGTAGAAAGTAGAATGGAATACAGCCCGTAGGGTAAATTAGACGGGGCATGGGAGGGGGGAGCCTTAGCGAAAGGCGGGAGTCAGGGAAGTTCAGCCACTAGGCGACCGTAAGATCACGTGCTCGACGCCTGTTTACGTCTTAGTCTTCACCTGCTGGCGGAGGGGAAGCAGGAACCTCCGGAAGCAAGCGTCCCACCCGGCCAGCCCCCATCGGCGGTCACGGGGCTGTCCCTCTTCCCCACCCCCGCCAAGTACGCGACCGCACAGTGCCCTGACTCTGGGGTGGGGGCCGTGCAGGCCCGTGGCGCTGAGCCTTGACTGTCAGGGTAACCCCCCAGGGCGCCTCCTTTCCTGAATGCACGTGTGTTCGTGTCTCCCAAGTGTATCTGTAGGCACGCGTGAGGGCCCATCGGTGTGACTTTTCTTGTCGCCTCCCGGTGCAGACTCCCTTGCCTGTCCCTCGCGTAGTGGAGACCCCTCCTCCTCGCTCCAGCCCCCAGCTTCCCGGGACAGGGAAAGTTCTCTTCAGAGACGGAATGTGTCGGAGGCGCGGGTTCCTACACCTCCGTTGCCCCACTACTCACCCACTACCACCTGCAACACCACTCCAGCTCCGGCCCGCCTCCAGTTCCAACGCGGACCGCTCCGAGCCGAAGACCTCGCGGCTCCCAAATCCGCTCCGGGCTCCGGGCTCCAGGCTCCCGCCTGGCCAAGCTTGGTGAGGCGGGGCGGGGCGGCTAAGGCCGCGCCCCCGATTCGGGGAGGGGAGTGAGTGGTCTGTTCAACACCCCCTCAAGTTAGCCAACTCAGTACCTGGCACTACAGAAAGTGGACCACAGCCGGAGACTGCTCCTCCGGCCACTAATTTCACCAGCTTCCTGAACTTGGTTTTTAACCAAGGTAAGGGGCGAGTAGCACCTTACCAAGAGCTAAACTGGCTTGACTCGGCCACCTTCCCGCGGTCCCTAGGGAGCTCAATTCGGTCCACTCCCCAAACAGGGAAAATCCATGGGAAGTAGACAAAGGCGGCTAGAATTTCACCAAAACAGCTCTCCCTCCACTTCATTTTGAGGCTGCCCAAGCAGAACCAACACCATCCTCTTTGCTTCAATAGGTGTCTGCCCAGGTGGGGAAGCCTGAGTGTTCTGGGCATGGCCAAGCTTCCCTTAGACTCATAAAGTCCCTCCTACAAGCACAAACAGGAAGTTGGCCTGTATTTCAGGGAGGCACCAAGGACTCCCTCCCTCCCTGGCATCCAGTGCAACCTGTGTCTGCAAGGAGATGAGACATACTTGCAGCCTGAGTCTTTGGGCTCAGGGCGACTTCAAGGAATTTAGTTCTTTCGGAAGCTATAAGAGTGGAAACTGCCGCAGACCAAAACGGCCCTCTTTCGGAAGCTATGCACAGTAGAGTGGAAACTGCTGCAGACCAAAACGCCCCCCCAACCCCCCCACACACACCAAGTGTGACTATCAATCTGAGGACAGGGCTGCAAATCCAACTGTACCTTGCTTGGCCAGGCTCTCCAAGCCCTCATCTAACTGGACATGGGCAAAGTAGGGTCTATCACACTTAACGTGCCTCAGTACGCTTTGGCTGGATGCAGACAGTGCTTTTCCAAGGACCTTACACAGGACCCAGGGGGGCCACCACTGCTTTCCAGGCTCCAGGGACTCCTGTGCATATTTTGGGTTAACTCTTGATATGTTGAGTTTAAGGCAAGTGTGGAATGGAATGTTTGCCTAGAGGGTGGGGCTGGGGGTATTTGGCTTTTCCTCTCCCTAATCATTCTAGTTAGGGCTGTGTGGGGGTGTCTGCTAGGAGGGTAAGGGAACACAAGCAGGCAAGTATGTATCCCTGTATCTCCAATTCTCACAGAGACCTTACATTATGTCTGGAATCCTCTGAGGATTTCCTGAGAATACATTTGGCTTCTAGACCAGTCTGTGGAGGCCACGTCCTTAGGGGGCAGAACTGACCTGTGTTCTGTGAGTCTGGAAGGCAGGGCTGACGTCCAATGCTATAGATCCTGGATGAGGCCTAGACCAGCCAGCGGCTGGTAATGATTACTGCAGGATTAGGGAGGCCTGGCTCCAGCTAACTTGCAGGAGCTTTGTTTTATGGCCTTCCCAAGAGATATTTGTGGCCACTTTTCCCACACTTTGCAGACCAGAGACCCCAGACCCTTCCACAGGGCTCCAGAAACATCCTGTGGGTTGACAGGGAGAATTTGACTAGGCAGCCCTGCTTCCAGGGAGCAGGAAAACTTTTAATTACTCCACCCTTAAAAAGAGCTTCCCCCAGGCCCCTCAGAATAGCTTGTGTTCTCACCACTATAAAAAACAAATAGGTAAATCTAGAGGGAATTGGGGGTGACCTTTAGGAGAGCAAGTGAGACAGAAATGAGGTATCATTTAGGGATACTTCTGACAGGGTCTCAGGGTCACATATTTTAGTTTCCTTCAGAGCCTGCTAAAAAGTGAGGATTCCTGTACCCCACCCCAAATTTCAGAATTATAAATGTATGGCAGGATAGGGGTGCTATGATGGAAGGTAGCTCCCACATTTTGATCTTATATCCCAGGGCCTCCATTCTCTTCTGCATTTTGATTAAGATCCCTAGGAGATGCAGGGTTCACTAACAACAGAGAGAAGCTAAGGACCCAGAAAAAATGGATGAGTGCACTGAGGGGGACCAGTTGAATGGGCTCCATCAGAGGGGCAGCTGGTCACATGAAGAGCCTCAGGGAAGTTAGTGCTAAAGACACACCATCCGGCCTTTCCTAGGCCCAGAATAGGTGGGGTGGGGTGCACTGCTCCCTTGGGAACCTACTGCTCAAATGCTGGAAATGGTGGCAAGGCCCCAAATCAAAGTTAAGGAGTCCAGTTATAGGCTGGGGACACCTGGTGGACAAATACGAAAAAGCACAGAAACAAAAGCATGGGAAAAATACTTGGTTTTTTTTTTTCAGTTAAACTGGAAAATGCTCCAAAAGTGGCTGCATTCACTCATGAACCACTACCTGCCCTCGAATTCGTGTTGAGGGGGCAGGCACGGTGGTCTCATAGCTTCCTTTTACACCTCTATTGCCAAGCAATCCATGGGAAGTAGCTCCCACATTTTGACTCTAACATTCCCAAGGCCAAGCACCTAGGATACCAATTCTAGTAGATGAGGTTTCATGACAGGATCAAGTGGGGAGCAGAACTGTGACAGCCTTGGCTGGAGTTTTGTCAAGAAACACCTCGTTTCCTTCCAGGTTCAGGGGCCTGACCCCACTGCCTTAAACTTAACTTAGTCAGGGCCTCTGCATTTACTCCTCCAAATATCTGCATGGCTTGCTCCTAGTTCTCTGGGTCTTCTCTATCACTTCACTGCTCTGTTCTTTATTACGCTTCTGACTATCTAAAAGTGCATTCAATTTATTTGTTCCTTGCTTGTCTCATCTCCCCCACCATGGAAGCAAGGGCTGCATCTGTCATGCTCAGTGCTCTAACCAAGGACCCAGCACAAATCCAGAGTAGGTTCTCAGGTAGCCTTCTGTCACTGTGGACACTGCTCTAACCTAGGCCCTTCCCACTGAGAAGGGTCCACAGTTCCAGACCACTGTTAGTGGTCAGAAGACCAGGAAAGAATCTCTGCCTCAGCCTAGCCCATCAGGCTCACTTCTGTATCCAGCTCTGCACTGCCTTTACCCTGAAGGCTGGTAAGTGCCCAAGTGCTAGGGGTCTGGGGACTGGCCCAGGCATGTTTCAGAGTTCTGGGGCATAGCTCCCTTTTTGCCAGAAGAGGGCTTTTTGGCCACTAGTCCATTGTCATCTTTGATCTTTTTCAGTCGGGCCTTGCTCTTTGGTGGGATGGAGAAGGTGAGGGAGCTCTTGTTGAACTCAAGTGGGAAGACACCTACATCTCCATCAAAGCGGTTTTTGGACACTTGAAGATACCGTTTCCCTGGCCCAGTTACCAGCTTCCTGTCTTGTAAGATCAGAACGTTGTCCGCTTCCTGGCTTGCCTGGGGATTGGGGAGGAAGAAGGCAGGTGTGAGAAAACATGAAAGAAGCAGAAAGGAAAGCTGGGAGAAGTGGCAAGAATGGGAGAAGGAAAAAGTACCTCCCCATCACCAGAGCTCTTTCAACTACTGACAAGGATGCTGGGGCCACTCTTGTCTTTCAGTTCCTTGACAACAAACTTGCAGCTATCTCAGACTTTGTACATGTTGCTCCCTCTACTTGTAGTAATTCTCCACAGCTGGCCACCCCATCTACCCCCAGTTTCTTCTCATCATGCAGGTCTCAACCTAATTATCAAACTTTATAAGAGACCATTCTCGACCATCCTATAAATAAAGGAAGAGGTTACTTTCCACTTCCACATTTTAAGCAATTCTGGGTAATGAACTCTTGACTTAGACTTTACTTGCCCTTTAGTGCAGGGCTTCAAACCAGTTCTATCATGGCCAATGAAGTGAAATAGAACAGACCAGAATTGTTACAATAATGGTAACTGGCATGGGTAAAATTACAGGTCAAAGACCTGGAATGGGAAACTCAGAAGAATGGGCACAGCAATTCTTTTCAGGAGCCTGATGCCTGAGACTAGACTATTGAATGTGTGTGGAGAGTCACACACATTCAAAGCAGTACAGTCTGCCACCATACTTGAGCAAAATGCTGCCATTTTTGAAGCTGTGCTTTAATGTTATAGAAATGTGCCCTTTCTCTGAAATGACTTAGCCAACCCCTACTTGCAACAAAGTCTTTATCACAAACACCTTTAATTGTTACATGTGCCCCTTGTAAGTCACTGAAAAGGCTTAGAAGCTTTTCTTGCCCTAAAGTAAGGCTAAATAAGAACCATATGCACTGACCGTTCCTTCTGACCTACAAATTCTTGAAGACAGTCAGGAATGGATCTGATTCATAATCCAGGGACTATCTGTATTCTCTTCCCCAGCTCCTTGTTCCATCATAGCTCCATCATAGTTCCTCACCTTGTATTCCCTGTGCCCTGCTCAGACCTGACATGTAATAGGCACTCCATGTACACCTGGGAGTTTCAGGATCAGGCTGGTCTTTCTGCCCCGAAGATCCTCCCATTTATTTGATTATCTAACCTACTATCTGTTAAAACTCAAACCAACCTTTGTTGACAAATTATTTGGGAAGTCTCTTCATGTCCCAGGCTGACTCATATTTTCTCTGTGCTCACCAAATACCCATGCTGTCAACCACAGCTTGTATCATTTGTTGGTGTTAGTGCTGTTGAGTCGGTTCTGACTCATAGTGACTCTGTATAGGGTTTCCAAGGAGAGACTGGTGAGTTTGAACCACCAACCTTGAGATTCAAACTGACCTTGTGGTCTGGTGCTTATCCTACAGCACCACATCAGGGCTCCAGTTTGTATCATAGTGAGTTGGAATTACTGTTTAATTATTTCCCAGACTAAAGGAAGGTTGTTGTTGTTGTTAAATGCTGTCGAGTTGATTCCGGCACATAGCAACCTTGTATAGGGTTTCCAAGGAGCAGCTGGTGAGCCTGAACTGCTGACCTTGTAATTCATCAACCCATACAGACTTAGCACACTGTTAAGTGCCATCGAGTTAATTTCAACTCTTAGCAGCCCTGTATAGGGTTTCCAAGGCTGTAAATCTTTTGACGAGTCACAAAGTCTCATCTTTCTCCTGGGTAGCATATACTAGGTGGCCTCAGAAAGTTCGTTTTTAGAAAAAGAGAATTTTTTTCCACAAACTTTTTTTTTTTTTAAGCTTACTATACAAGGGAGTCTTCAAAAACAATCCTAAATATCGTAAGTCATCATTATAGAAGCCATGTTATTAGAGATAATAAAATTATTAAGATGGAATAAGAGGTCAGACCATCTTATATTAAACATGCCTTAACAACACATAAGATGCTACTGTAGTAATCAGATCTTCAGGTTTCAAACACAAATAAAATGTATAAGCTTTTTTTTTTTTTTTTTAAATAAGAAAATAAATATACATTGTTTCCCTTCTCCATGAACTTTTTGAAGCCTCCTCTTATGTTCCTCACGTCATGGTTCCAAGGGTAGCTACCTCCTGCCTCCCCAGGATCATCAAGGTTGTCCTGGTCACACCTTTCCTCTCTTACTCCCCACAGGTTGGGATCCTCCAAAGGCCACTCACTTTGGCTGAACCAAAAATGGATGCAGTCTGTAGTTCCTTGTCATCATCCTCCTTCCGGGGGTGAATGACCAGTGTCACATGACAGTTGTTGTCTGTAGCGAACTTCCGGAATGCCCCAACGATATAGTCTTGAGCTGCAATCCTGCCCCAGCCCAACAAAGAGGTTATTGAACATAGACAAAAGAACAAGAACATGCATACCCTCTTCAATCACTCCTATCTCCCCCCAAATCACCCAACCCCCACTCTACCTCCCTTATCCTATGGATTCCCACTAAGGTCCTGTCCATACTTCCCAATGCCCCACCCCACATCTGTATAAAGCCAAATTTGTACATGTGCCTGCACACAGCTCAGAAAACAAGTGAGTACACTGTGTGGGCATGAGGCCAGCTGCCTGAGAAGACATGTGTGCTCAACTGGGCTCTACTTCAACAGGAGGGGGAATGTCACCTGTCTGTGGACAGCTGCTCGTGACCCATCATAAACTGCAGATTGTCGATAACCACATGACAAATGTCATAGACGTAGACTGCATGTTGCATGGTATCTACAACAGTCCTGGGAAAAGGAAGAGCATTGGATTCAAGGCACTCTCCAGACCATTCCCGGCAGAAGAGTCAGCATTCTAAAATCTGTTAGGAGCCAGTTCTTCTACCCTTGTATTTTTTGTGAAAACCTTAAGTCTGGCAACCTAGTTCTCACTGGCTGGAAAAACAACCCAAGGTCCTGAGTGCTTGGATCCATCTGGGAAAGTGGTTTGGGTCTGGGGACCTCACCTGATGCTTTGTTGCCCATGGAAAGTCATGAAATAGAGGGGCAGGTCCTCAAAGCGGTCAGCCCATTCTTCATATCTGTCCAGTTGTTCTTCCAGCCGTCCCACTGCAAACTGTGTCAGCATGACCCGGGCAAGTCTCACGTTGCTGATCTCAAAGCTACCCCACAGTGTGTTCACCCCCTGGGTACACAAATCCAGGGCATACTCACTGATGAATGTTGTCTTTCCACTGCCTGTTGGCCCTGCAGGAGGAATGAACACAGAGTGAGAGAGAAAAGTTCTACCCTTGAAACCACCAAGAACATGTCAAGTCTTCAGAGTTAGGATGGAACCCTCCTCTTCAACATCTACAATGGCCCAAACCCATATGCTTTGGTCACCTGAACCTTTGCCCCTTTACCCCCAGAGATCATTTCCCAAAGGGTCACCTGTGAAGACTGTCAGCTCGCCCTTGCGATGCCCCTTTAAGAGTCGATTAAGGTCTGGAAAGCGACTCCAGCGGACGCCTGCTGCTTGCTCCACATTTGATAGTTCTCCTAGCACCTCCTCCCGAAGCTGCCGGAAAGACACAATAGACTTGTGCCAGGCAGGCAGGGCAGAACGCAGGATACGAGAAAGATTTAAGCCACGGTTCAAGGCCTCCAAGGGATGGGGCTGCTGGTCTCCAGGCCGCACCAAAGAGCATCGTTTGGGGTTCAGTTTTCGGGCAAACAACTTGGCAGCTTCCCAGGACCGAAGATCATCCCCTAGCCAAAGCACAATACGTCTGAACTGTTCCAGGTAAGGAAGTAAAGAAGGGGGTAAGCAGGTGGTTCCCCGGGGCAGGGCAAGGGTGGGCAGCCCTAAGGACTGGTTCAAAGCCAGGCTGTCCAGCTCACGACTAGTCAATACCACTTCAACATCTCGGCGATTGATCAATGGTAATCCAAACAGATTGTGGTAGGCACTAGGCCGGGGAATGGTGGTCTCAACATAATGCACTCCATCCCCCTGACCTTCAGCCCCTAATAGCTTCAGGCCACGTAATCCCAAGCTTCCAGGGGAAAACCAAGGGAAAACAAGACTGCGAGCAGGTCGTAGATACCGCACACTGAAACGCTTGAGTGTGTCATCTGTCACTTTAGTGAGGGCAAACATCACACGAGCCAACTGGACCTCCTGGGGATCAGGTAGCTCCCAGAGAGGTATGGCTCGGTCCCAGATCCTCCGGACCTCCTCACTATCCACAGCTTCTGGCGTTTCACTAAGCAGAACCCCCTCCTTAGTCACATCCCCTCGCCCCTCCACACTGGCTTGGAAGTCTTCCCAACTCCCCTCTGCCAAGCTGGCCATGCAGAGGAAGCGACCGGTGGTCTTGTCAATGAAGAGGCTGAAGGGAGTGGCAATACCAACAGGATCCTTTTGCTGTGAGGTCCCTGCAAAGGGGCTGGGTGCCCGCAGGCAGCTGTGGCCATCCTGGAAGGGGATCCCATGGGTGCGCAAATATTGGCGGATTTCAGTTGTAGTTACAGGCAACACTGGTACATCTAAAGCTGGAAGAGTCTCTTTCCTGTACCGTCTGCGAGAAGATCCTGGGACCAAACTTCGGGGCAGGCCCCTCCGACCCATCCATTCTCCACGCAGGGGCAGCAGGGTTCGGAGGGGGTATGCCCCTCGGAGGAGGACCCACATTCCTGGTCAAATAAAGTCAGTGCTGGAAATGCCTTAGGTGCCGGGTTCTGGCGCCTTCAAAGACCAGACTCCACAGAGCTGCTCACAGCACGCTACAGAAGTCACTCACTGTGGGTGGCTTCTTCTCTTCTCAGACTTCTCCCCACTCACTTTCCTCTGGGCCCTCTGACACTGCCAGTTCACATCTTAAATACCCACTACCTTTAGTGTTAGCGCTACGAGTGGTTGGGCTTCATGCTAGCCGCAGGTGTGCTGAGTAGAACTGCTCCACAGGGTTTTTCAAGGCTGTGACATTTTAGGTCACAAGGCTCACCACCAGGCCTGTCTTCGAGCTTCCTCTGTGTGGGTTTCCACAGACAACTTTTTGGCTAGTAGCCAGCTCCTGACCATCTGCGCCACCCAAAGTTTCCTCTTTCACGTCGATGTCCCTCTACATGGGTCCTTTACAGTTTCTCTCTGCCAGCTCTCATCAAACCTTTATGTTCCTCCCTGGGATCGTCTCGCCCTCATCTCCATCAAAGAGCCTATAAAGTTATCTACATCCTTTTGCAACTTCTCTGCTGTGGGCCCCCCAACTAGAGCCCTCTTAGCGGCTTCTTCCATTCAATGGACCTCTCAACACGACTAGCGCGTCTCCCTGCGCCAAGCCATCTCTGAGCCCACCTCCCTAGCCACCCCGTGTCCTCCCTCGGTTCCACCAGGTGCTCCGCGGCTCGAGGCTCCACTTTCCTCTCACCCCTCACGCCCGCAACGTGGGTCATCCGCACGCGCCACTCTTCTTAACCTCGGAAGCAAAACTCCGCCGAGGTTCTTCAGAACCGGAAGTTCCGGGAATTCGTCCCGCCCCACCTCCTCGCTGGTGGGCTCCACAGCCTCTCAGCTGCCGCCATGACGGCCCGCGGCACTGCGAGTCGTTTCTTGACCAGTGTCCTCCATAACGGCCTCGGTCGCTACGTGCAGCAGCTGCAGCGTCTCAGCTTCAGCCTCAGTCGCGACGCGCCCTCGTCTCGCGGCGCCAGGTGAGCCGGGAGGAGGGCAGGGATGGGTCGCCGGCCCGAGGTCGCCAGGATCTGGGTCCTCGGTGCTCACTCTTGTCGGTCTTCAGGGACTTCGTGGAGCGGGAGGTGACCAGCTTCGCTCGGCGGAACCCAGGGGTCGTCATTTACGTGAACCCTCGGCCGTGCTACGTGCCTAGAGTAGTTGCGGAATACCGTGAGTGGTTCGGCCCGCGGATTGGGGCTGGAGTTGGGCGGGATTCGGGGCTCGGCCAGGTCTCCTCCGGGTCCCCTTCCGCTCACTGTCACCTTTCCTTGGACCAGTTAACGGAGCAGTGCGCGAGGAGAGCATCCACTGCAAGTCCGCCGAGGAGATTGCAAAGTTGGTGCAGAAGCTGGCCAACCAGTCTGGACTCGATGTCATCCGCATCCGCAAGCCCTTCCACACGGACAGCCCCAGCATCCAGGGCCAGTGGCACCCCTTCACCAACAAACCCACAGCACCTGGTCGGCTGCGCCCCCGAGAGGCCGGAGGGCCAGTGCAGTGACTGTGGCTCCGCTCACTCGGAGAGTCCAAGCGGACAAATGGAACTCACGCACCCGGAAGTTGGCGCTAAAACTCTTAGCTCAAACGGATCAAGAGTTGTCCGTTTCTATTCAGTGCCCTCTGCTCGGAACAGTGACTGTGAGCCCCGTAGTCCCCAGATGGAAGGAAGCTTTCAATAATTTCACAGGGCTTGCATTTTCTGGAATCCAAATTGATAAATAATCATCTCAAAACATGGTGAAGATCTTAAGTCTGGCTTCTGAAGAATCCTGGTGTCTTACTGCTGCCACCATTCAGCCAGAGTTAGGCACTTTATGAATATGGGGAAAGGTTTGTGTACAGATGCGGAAACTGCGCTTAATAAACTTCCTTAACAAGGCACTATCCAAGAATTTTATTCAAAGTGTTTGCATATATTAAATATAAGCCCTGTTTCACAATATTCTAAAACCATAGGCAGCACATTATACAGCTTCAGGGTGGTTGTTGTCAAAGGCCATGTGATTAATCTAGGCCTGACCCCGGCAATGGAATGATTCTCAGGCCAAGACCCTGGTAACAATCTTTACTCCCCTCCAGTTGCCGTACCCTACCCTCTCTAGACAGGTCCTTTGTTCGAATATGAATGTCTTCTTGGGGGCACAGGAGTTCCGGAAAGCTGCTTGGGGAAGAATAGGAGGGCTGATAAATTATGTTGTTACTAAGGTGCCATCAAGTTGACTCTGACTCGTGGTGGTGGTGATGTGCCTTGGATTTGGTTCCAACTCAGCAATCCCGTATAGGCTGTAAATTTTTATAGGGCCAGAAAGGCTTATCTTTCCTGATGAATGGCTGGTAGGTTCGAACTGCTGACCTTGAGGTTAGCAGCCCACCTTGTAACCACTACAGTACCAGATCTCCTTTCTGACTCATAGCAACTCCATGTACAACAGAATGAAGCACTGCCCAGTCCTGTGCCAGCCTTCTAATTTTTAATGTTTAAGCCCATATTGCTGCCACTATGTCACTCAATCTCATTGTGGGTTTGCCTGCATTTGTTGATCCTTCACTTTAAATAAGGAGCATCCTTTAGCCTTAGCTAACAAGAGGTAGGAAGTAAACACCTTGGACACTGTTGTATGAATTCTTGAATGGTCGTAACTCCTGTGTTGTGCCCTTGTCACCATGATCAGTGACTATTGGGAGCCCAGGGTAGTTAGGATGGAAGCTGAGGATCCCAGTTTCCTGTGTAAATGGTTCAACAGAGCACAGCCAATCCTGGATGCAGAATCACTGCAGCACCTCCACAGGCTCAGAACCGGTCCCGAGCACCGGGAAAAGACCAGGCAGACCACTCACAGCAATGGGAAAAAGGGTATTTATTAACCGACGGGGGGAGGAGCTGAGCCCAGGCTCCCCACTCTGTCACATGCCTGTTCCACCCACCTGGATGGTGAGTGGGGCATTCCTAAAGTACAGCCATTCTTACAATAACTACATTCATTGTAGGGGAGAGGTGGGGGAAGCTGGGGGAAGGGCAGTAAAAACCCGTGGAATTCCACGTTCTTGGCTACAAAAATAACAGTCATCCTCATCCAAAGGGACTGGGGGAGCTCAGTCAGGATTTGATTGTCCCTTATGGGCCTGGAGACCTCATATCCTTGGACCCTAAAAGTGCCCCGGTGAGGTAGGACAGGGATGGGAGCCAAGCATCTAAACTCCCAGCCTCTGCCCTTTGCATAGTTCCAAGAAAGGGCTTCATGTGCCAGGGGACATCAGATCACGCCTTCCTTCCCCTGTGCTGGTCTGGGGACAGTAAATGCTTGATTCCCAAAAGGGTGGCTGGCTCATTGAGTGCAGTGTTGGTCACCCATCCTAGGGAAGGGTCTGCAAGGACAATGGAACAGGAGGGGGACATCCCTCTGATATGTCCATGGACCAAAGCCGGCAGAACGTCTGTGGCGGCAAGGGAAGGCTCAAGTACATGTGAATGGAAATGTAAGCATGTTGGTGGTACATGTGTTACCATGTGTGTGAAGAAGGGACATGCTTGGAGCTCTGTCTGCCACTCGAGAGTGATCAAGGGAAGTGGGGAGGCGGACTCATGGGTACACAGGAAGGGAGAAGAGGGGGATGGTACAGTCTTCCCTCAGGCTGGCATGTGGCCAAGCTCTTGCCAAAGGTCACTACAAAGGGCTGGGACTGGAGGAGGGGATGAGATAAGATGGAATGTGCCAGTTGGGAGGGCACCCAAGTCTAGAGGATGAAAGACTAGGATGCACCAGGAGAAGGCAGGGTGGGGGCACTGCAGCCCAGCAGATTGACACTCTTCCATGTGCACATGTGAATGGACATAGGACTCAGGTGACTTTGGTGCCTGGCAGAAGTCTCTGGCTTCAGGACCATCCAGCACGCAGGGCCATGCAGAGCGTGGTGACACGAGGCCATCTGGACCTGCAGAGCCCTGCCTGAGAGAAATGGAGGGTTTGGGCAGATAAATGGGGCAGGAGGATGGAATCCTCTCCTCCTAGTGCTTGGGGTGAAGGGCGAGGAATCAGGGCTGGTTCTGCAGAGCCCCAGTCTTGGGGTACACCTACCTCTGAGGAGCACCGGTGGGCCTGGGCTGCTCACATGGGTCTGTGGAGACTGAGGAGGGGGTTGGGTTGGGCCTGACTCTAGCCAGCCCTACAGGGACATCAAAAAGTTGGGAGAAGGGTCTGGAGAGGGGGATGTGAAGGTGGGGTGGCTGCAGCGGGGAGGCAGTGGCCCAGCCCGGGGCTGACGGGCTGATGGGCTGACTTGGGAGAACATTTGTCTTGGAAATGGCTCAGACAGAGCTCTCATCAAGCTGTTCTACGAGTTGCGTGTGTTTCCTCTTCTCCAGGATGCGGCTGAGCTCCTCAGCAAAGGAACATGGCCCTGCTGCCACTCCATTGTCACTCTGCCTCAGGAGCATGTAGCTGTTGCCGTTCATCCTGCGCAGCCGGCTGGGCAGTGCCACCAGCCCGTTGGTCAGCTCAGCTGGAGGGGGTGGAGGGGGTG
>NW_006408521.1:27664381-27673163 GCF_000296735.1 Chrysochloris asiatica | reverse complement strand
TGCCCTCCAGGCCCCCAGGTCCTTCCCCATCATCCCCTTCATCTTCCTCCCCAGGACACTGGCCAGAGACTGTCTGCAGCTGCACTGCAGAGCCCCCTGTGCGGCCAGCCCGGCCCAGTGAATATTTCCTTCTGCGCCCTCGTGGTCCTCCCCGCAGACAGGCCATGTAGAGGAGGGAAGAGGCCAGGATGAGGCAGAGGCCACCAAGCGCAGCAATGGCTAGTACATAGAGTAGCCTCACATCGGGTGTCAGTTGGCTACCTGGCGCCGCAGGGGCCTGTGGAGCCGGAGCAGGAGTGACTGGCCGGACCGTGAGGCTGTACAAGGCCAGCAGAGTGCGGAGGCCATTCTCCTCAGCATAGCAGCCATAGTTACCACTGTGCTCGGGCTGTGTGTCTGTCACCAGCAGCCCGTCCACGCCCACGCGGTAGCCACCCTGCCCATCATTCAGGCCCATGCTCCCATTGAGCAGCCACAAGGCCCGGGCCAGGTTGGATGGCTGGTCACAGGGCAGAAGGACATCATCACCCCGGAGCACGGAGCGGGTCTTCAGTGGTGGTGGTGGTGCTGGGAGGGAGGTGCAGGAGGAGAGGTCAGTGTCTGTCCATCTCCAGGTGGGACTCCGGGGGGCACTGGAGATGGCAGGCCAGATCATTCACTGCTAAGTCCCATGCACAAGCTAACCCAGCACTCCATACATGCTACTACATCTGTTTTACACTGACCCTTATGTGACCCGGGAAGCAGTCAGTGCCTCAGGCCTCTTCTCTTCCATGCTCTCATCCTCTCCCTCGGCTTCAATTCCTGCCATCTGCTAAGGATTCCCCAACTCTGTCTCCAGCACAGACCTCTCTGCTAAGCATCTACCACATGCTATCTCTGAGACACCTCCGAAAAACTGAGGCCAGAGCTTCCCTCTTGAAGTACCCCAAATTCTTTCCTTGAATTTCCCATCATGCTCTGCATGGCCCTGTGTGATAAACTGAGTGGCAACACCAGCTACTCAGTTGCGTAAGTCAGAAATGGGTCTCCCTTACCTTCTCTTTTCCCTGCACTTTTATATCCAACCCTGACCAAGATTATTCTTCCAGAATCTACCTCAGACTTGTTAGCTTTTCTCGTTCCACAATTACCAGCACCCTTTCCAGCACTGGGGTGATGTTTTGAAAATGCAGAATCTGATCATGGTACTCTGCTGCCTCAAACTCTTTAGAGGTTTCTTGTTGCTGTTCAGATAAAGGCCAGAATTCTCAGCATGGCCCTTGCCTGTTTATCTAGTTTCATGTCTTGATGCTCAAACACCCTAAGATATCTCGCTGCCTGCTGTTCCCTCCGCTTGGGTGTTATCCCCCTATCCTGAGCCCTCCACTTGCCTCATTAGCAGCATAGTAGAACATAATGGTTCAGAGACTAGACTCTGGAGCCAGACTACTTGGGGTCAGGTTTGAATTCTGACTCTGCTGCTTATAGCTCGGAGTAACTTTGGGCCCTTTACTTCACCTCCCTGTGCCACAAAGAAGTTGCCTCTCATGGAGGTAATATGGCACCTATCTATGGGAATACTGTCAGGATAAACAAGATTATGTAGATAAGCATCTGGTCAGTGCCTGGCACATTGTCTTCTTGTTGTTGTTAAATGCTGTCAAGTCAATTTCGAGTCATAGCAACCTTGTATAGGGTTTCCAAGGAGCAGCTGGTGGGTTTGAACCGCCGACCTTCTGGTTCGCAGTCCAGTGCTTATCCTATAGAGCCACACCAGGAGTACTCAATAAATGAGAGCTATGAAGATTTAACGTTTGTTCTTCCTTCAGGTGTCAGCTCAGTCACCAGCATTTCCTAGGGGAAGTCCCCATTAGTCTTCTGAACACTTATAGCTGTAATTTATTCCTTTCATAATAAAAATATTTAATACAATTGTAATGAATTATTTGTGTGATCATTTGATTAATGCCCCACCTCCACCACCACAGAAGTGATGACACTTCTCATCTTGGACTTGTTTCCTCATTTGTAACTCATCTGGGCAGCAAATTGAGCCCTTCCAACAGGCCAGGCTCTGTGCAGGGGGCTGCAGATGCAGAGGAGAACAAGACAGACCCACATGGCCCCTCCTGTCATGGAGCTGAGAGGTCACACAGTTCTCAAGAGTCCTCTGTTCTGCTGACGTTCAAAAGCTTTCATCTTCACCAAAAGTGCACAGACACATACTCCAAGACACACACATGAAAGAGGACAGGCCCACACAAATCTATGAGTGCCACTGACCTGTGTCCCTGCTGCCCTCACAGCCTCGGTTTCCTCTCTCTATGTCTTGTATCAGGGCTGTCCTGGGGACAAAGCATTGCGACTCATGAACACAGAGAACTGGGTTTCAGTTTCTCCAGCAAAAGGCTCCACAGGACTGTTAGCAATGACGGGCCCCTCCTCCACACCCCCTACAGCTATACAGTGGACTTCCTCCACTCAGCCCTGACTCCTGGGAATATCTGACCCCACTGTCACCGCCAGTGCCACCACCTCCCATCCTCTCATCTGACACCTGTTGGCTAGGGTAGTGGTCACCACGCAGCCACAGATGCTGGGGTCCCAGCCGCAGTAAGGGTCCCGGGCCAGGATGCAGTCGTAGCAGGAGCGATAGCGGTAGCAGCTGGACAGTGGTAACTGGATGACCCCACTGGGGGTTCCTATATAGAGGCTGTGCTGGGAGCCAGGAAAGACAGCTGGTTGGCATCGTGCCCACTCCCAGTCCCTCCATCCCAGAAGGCTTTAGTGAGGGTAACAAGTCAGGGACTACCTGTGTTGGTGAGATGACCAGATTCTCCACAGACTGGGGCTCCCTTAGCACTTGTGTCTCTTCAATGATGTGCATCCCAGAGCCCAGGACCACAGCCTTGTGGATCCAGCCATCAGCTGGCATGGAAAGGGCAGAGGAGAACAAGACAGATGAGACCCAGTCAGATGAGACCCAGCAATGGAGCCTGCTCTCAGCCCCCACAATAGGCCTGATGGGAGCTGTTAGGTGTCATGAGGTCAGGGACAGGGAACCAGCCAGTAGCAGTAGTCCCTTGGGCCCATGGAAACTCCAAGTGGTCATGGCAGCAATTATTGGGTTCGGAGGCATTAGTGGTTAGGGTCAAACAAATGTCATTGTGGTTGGTGACAGGGCTTGCAGTTACCAACAATCAGTGGCCACCAGGGCCAGAACTGAGTGTTCATTGAAGTATCCCCCTTGATGGACATCAGAGTTTTGTGATAAAGGGTCACCTAGGGGCCTGGGGGTCCATAGGGATCAAGGGTCAGCAGTCACCAGAGGGCTCAGGCCAGGGGTCAGGAGCACCTGTGCCCAGAAAGAGCAGGTCATAGGTGTGTCCAGAAGGCGTGGTGACAGGTATCCCTGTGAGGTGTGTGTAGCGCACACTGTGCTTGAGCAGCAGGGACCGTCCACGTGTGGGTATCAGAGGTCGAGCCATCAGTGGGTGCAACTTCACAAAGTCCAGGACCATGGAAGGCAGGTCCCGAGATGAGTTGTAGCCTCGGCTACGTAGTGAGTCTGTGATACACTGGGGGTGGGGATAGGGGCAGTGAACCTTGGGACTCTATTGCCTGCCTACCCTCCCCACAAGTGTTGGTCCCAGGCTTGAGTGCTCACCGAGCCAGGCCGGGGCTCAGGCACCCCACCATCATAACGGCTCCAGCGCCGGACACCATCCTGGTACTCCATGTAGGGACCTGAGAAGACAGCCTGCACCTCTGCCAGGTCATAGCGGCAGATAGCTGAGGCCTCCAGAGTCTTCCTAGGGGTGGGGCATGGGATGGGGCTGAATGTCATTGGGCAGAGCCTGTCCCACCCCATACCTCACCTGGTACTCACTGTCACCCTAAGCAACCCACAGAGGGACCACTGAGCAGCCTGAGGCTCAGCAGACCACTATGCCTCTGGCCCTAGACGAGCTGGTCACGCCTGAAATTCTCTTTGCAGTCAGCCCTCTCTGCAGCTGGTCCTATCTCATCCTCACTGACTTCTGTTCCAGCCCCTCCACTGTCCCCGTTCCTTGCCTCCCCACTGTCCCTGCACTGACCACTGTGTGGTCAGCGTGAAGGCCGCATAGAAACGCGTGTGGGCTGAGGTGCCAGCATCCAGATGGCAGACACCACGCAGAGTCTCATACTGTGGAATGTGGCAAATGAGACGCGCCTTCAAAAACGAAGTCCACTTCTTCTGCAGGATCTTCTTACCTCCCAGGTCTCCCTGGGGAGGCAGGGGCACAGGGTCACAGGCCGGAATCTAAGGTCCAGCCTTAATTCTTGGCCTGGCCTCAGCCCTACCCACCTTGCAGACACGGGCCACACGGGCCACCCGGTGGCTGCTGCGACTCTGAGCGAAGCTGCCAGATCCCTCCTCAGCTGCCCGCTCCGTGAAAAAGTAGTAAACCTTGTCATCATCTCCCACTGGGCTGGCTTCGCTCTCCCGTACCAGGACAGAGAACACGAACTCAGCATCTGTGGGCAGGGCAGTTCCAGAGGCTTCTGGGTCAGGCTGGGAACTTCTCTCCATCTCCCTCCCCCTCCCCCTCACTTGACAACACCCAGGAATGAACAGGCTCACCTGGGGATTGGGATGTGGAGGACTCAGCTGCCCAAGGGAGAAAAAAAAGAAAACATAGTCCCCTGCCCCCACCCTATGCCTCATCCTTCTCACCATTGAGCCAGTGCATGGGTGCCTCCTCAGTCCTCAGGGAGTGGGGGTGGCGGCTCCGGCGGATGTCAGGAATGCTCCGGAATTCATAGCGCGTGGCTGTGTAGAGGCCCCCATCTGGGGCAGGGACATGCCAAGCATGAGAGAAATGTCACATAGAACAAGAGCATGTGACACACATGAAGGGTACATGATACACAAGAGCAGCAAGTCCCACCAACAAGATCTATGTCCCCAAAACAGTTTGTGGGTGAGGAGCCAGTGTAGGGAAGAGAGCCCACTCACCAATGATGAGGCCCGTGAAGCCACGGGCAGGATCATAAGGACACTTCTCTTTGCCTTCCTCAAAGGTGGCTGGCAAGGTGAAGGCCTCAGAATCCTAAGGGAAGTAGAGGTCAGAAGTCAGTGGTCCTGAGGAGCAGTCTGGGCTCAGTGACCAGTGATCAGGGTAGGAGCAGGCGTACTCACAATGGCTGCACAAAGGGGCTGGAAGGCATGTGTTCCACATGTGTAAAGGTGGGTGGCATTGAGCCGCTGAAGGAACCGCACGTGGTTGAAGCATTCAGTCTGTGGATGAGGTAAGGAGGGGGCTGTGAGCCCCTGACCAGGTAGAAGACTCCATCGGTCAAGCTTTGTCATCTGGCTCGCTTCCACCCACAGCATAAGTAGTTCTTTTCATACTCCCCAGGGGCCTTCTCACTACCCAGAACACACATTTTCCCCTGGAACTCACTGCCTTGTGAGAGGTATGACCCTTCTCTCTATTCCTGAGGACACACAATGCCACTCCACCAGCTTTTCCTCTAGCCCCACCACCCCTGCTCAGGAGCTCCTGATAGGCTTCTCCTGTCACATGGAGAAGTGCCTTCTCTCAGTCTTCCAGGCCTGGAGCGCCTACTACCAACTCTACCCCCAGGCTGCAGCCCTCTCTCTCCCACAGACACATCCAGGAAATCTCCCCCAGACATATCCAACATCTCCCCCACAGACACATCCAACACAGCTCCCCCACAGATATAGCCAACTCACTTGGCCGGAAACCTAGCTCATCACCTCCTCCCTAACCTGCCTCTTCCCCCTAAACCTGTCCATCCAGTCTTTCCCACCTGTTTCTTCCATGCATTCTATTACTCAGTCCAGAAACCAGGACTCATTCCTCATGCTTCCCTCTCCTGAACTCCCATATTCAGTCTTGCTCCATTAGTAACTGTTTGTCCTTAGTGTCTCCTGACTTGGCCCACTTCACCTTCATCACAGCCACCCTGGACAAATACAGTGGCCACCTGATGGCTCTCTAGACCCTCTGGCATGCTTTTCCTAACAACTCTACTTATTTAGTGAATGAGGAATGCAAGTACACAAGCAATAAGTACAAAGGGTTATGTTGTAAACACCTGTCCCCAACACCCTGGTGATGTCAAAGGAGACCACTGGTTCTGCCATAGACTTTTGCTTCCCTCCAGCTTGCTTTCCAGAACATATTTTTTTTAATGTAAGAGATCACATCACTGTAGTGTTTTATTAACTGTTTATTATGTGTTGTGGGCTTCATGTCACTGTATTTACAAAGCCCTTCAGTGCTTATCAGTGCCCTGTAAAGAGCCCCATGTACCACTGGCCCTGTCTGGTGGGAGTTCTTCCTTTGGCCTCATGTTCTCTACTCCAGCCACACTGGCCTCTGTTCATCCAGTGTTCTGAACTATTGCCCTCTGGATTTCTCTGCCTTGTTAACAATTTCTCCTGCTTCCTGTTACCCAGGGTTGAATCCATGATGGCCTCTTCCCACTCTTACCTCACCCTCTCTCTCCTTTGTACCAGCCCCCTCAGGCCTCTTCCTCTGACCCACACAATGTCTCCAACTTCCCCACTGTTCTTCCTAGTTTAATCCATCTAGTCCTGAGCTAGGTTCTTATTTCTCTAACAGTCTTCTCTCAAGAGTGTTTACATTTAAACAAAAAAGAAAAGGTGGGGGGATGGGATGAATTCTGTGGTCAAATAAGTTTGGAAATCACAAGATAAAACCGGTCTTTACTGAAGAACTTCTCAGAGCCTCAAGGATGTTGCTATGCATTATGGGATTGAGCAGGTAGTGTTTCCCAAATGAACCTGATCAATTAATCAAAGCCTCTTTTGAAAATTAATGTTCCTCAGAACAAAAGTTGTCCAGACTTCGTGGGGAAAATGTCAGAAATGCAGAATCTCAGGCCCTTCCTCAGGCCTACTGACTTAGAATCTGCATGTTAATCACACACATACCCTGCTGGTTCCGGTGGATATTATAGTTTGAGAGTCTCTGAAGTGTCAAATCGCCAGATGCCCATTGTCACAAAATAAAATCCAAATCCCCTGCTGGCCATTATGGCCTCCCCAGCCCCTTTCTACTCATGATTTCTCAGGATGCAGCCTCCTTTGTCAGAATATCCTGGGCATGCCTCTTTATACGTAGCTGCCTCAACACCACCCCACATTCCCTGAACCAAAATCCCCAGAATGGCAGGCTTTGGAAATAGGTATTGTTAAAAAGGCCTTCAATGAACCTGTTACACAGCCGGATGTGGGCCCCTGACACAGCTGTGTCACCCAGTGTCACCCCCATGGGCCTCCTCCTGCACCAGACCACACAGAATCCTTAATGATGTTTATTATCAATTTTAATCAAGAATATGTGATAAAGCTACTAGACCTCATTGGAAGATTCAGCAAAGTGGCAGGATATAAGATCAACATACAAAAATCAGTTGGATTCCTCTATACCAAAATGACAGTGCTGAAAAGGACATTAGGAAAACAATATCATTTAGAATAGCTGCCCAAAGGATGAAATATCTAGGAATAAATGTAAACAGAGAAACAAAGGACTTATACAAAGAAAACTACAAAACACTACTACAAGAAACCAAAAGAGACCTACAAAAATGGAAGAATGTACGATGCTCCTGGATAGGAAGACTTAACATTGTGAAAATGTCAATACTGCCCAAAGCAATTTACACATATAATGCAATCCCAATCCAGATTCCAATGACATTCTTCAAAGAGATGGAAAAAACAATTACAAACTTTATATGGAAAGGAAAGAGGCCCAGGATAAGCAAAGCAATGCTTAAGAAGAAGAATAAGGTTGGAAACCTCTCCTCAACTTCAAAATTTATTACACACTACAGTGGTCAAAACAGCTTGGTACTGGTACAATGAAAGATCAATGGAACAGAATCGAGAATACAGAAATCAACCATCCACAGTCAGCCAACTGATTTTGGACAAAGTACCTAAATATATCGCATGGGGAGGGGATAGTCTCTTCAACAGATGGTGCTGGGAGAACTGGAAAGCGATATTCAAAAGACTGAAAAAAAAAAAACAACAACCTTTACTTTATGCCTTATACAAAAAACAACTCAACATGGATTAAAGACCTAAATGTGTACCCCACAATTATGAAGGTCATCAATGAAAACATAGGGACAAATGTGAGGGCACTAATTCAGGGCATACACAGCCTACCAAACATTTTGAAAACTACACAAATAGTAGTAGACAAAATAGATAGATGATTGGGACATACTAAAAATTGAAAACTTATCTGCATCAAAAGACTTCACCAGAAAAGTAAAAAGGGAACCCACAGAACAAGAAAAAATCTTTTGCAACAACACATCAGACAAGGGACTCATTTCTTAAAATATGTAGAAAACTACAATACATCTTCAAGCAAAAGACAAATAACCAAATAAAAAAATGGGCACAGGATATGAACAGACACTTCACCAGGGAGGAGATCTGAGCAGCCAATGAACATATGAAGAAATGTTCACAATCACTAGCCATTAGAGAGATGCAAATCAAAACAACAATGAGATATCATCTCACACCACCAGTAGCAGCAAAGATCAAAAAAGCAGAGGACAATAAATGCTGGCGAGGATGTGGAGAGACTGGGAAGCTCCCGCATTGCTGGTGGAATTGCAAAATGGTCCAAACTCTGGAAAGCAATATGGTGCTTCCTCAGAAGGTTGGAAATAGAAATACCTTATGATCCAGCAATTCCTCTACTTGGTATTTACCCACAAGAGATACGAGCCATAA
>NW_006408521.1:27647208-27663112 GCF_000296735.1 Chrysochloris asiatica | reverse complement strand
AGCATCCAGCTGTTAAGAGAGGGCATATGCATAAGAACACCCACACTTGCAGATAATACCCACTTGACCTGGCTTCAATGACCGGATGATGAGAGCTCAACTAGAAGAAAGAAGAGGAAAAAAAGAGTAATCTGATACAATTTGATGAACTTGACCTGCACCTATGGATGCAATATCTCAAAAGAGGGAACAAATCTTTACAGCGAGGATCCTTTCCACTCCCTCAATACACAGAGTAGACAGGGATGGGCAACTTGGACATTGGTTACCCAAAATGTGGGGGGCTACAAAGGCAAGAAGTGACTGGCTTACAAGTTTTCAAGAGGGAGCCTAGACCCAGAGGGCATGGAGGAAGGTAGAATCTCCACTGAGTAGTTTCCAATCTGTCTGGGCGGGCCTGATGAAAGGAGATGCATATAGATCTCTTATGATACAATAGTGAATAATTGTTATCAGGAATCATTGTGAGGGTTGGAAATATAAAGGTAGACATTTTGTAGCAAAAGGAGGGGAGTGATTGACTTTGCAGTCTAGGAGCGGAGGTCCCTGGGACCACCAAGGGAGAAAAACGAAGAGCGGGTCCCTACCCAGAGAAGCAGTGACATCAGAGATGGAGGCAGAAAAGATGATGTGGAGAGATGGAGCAGCTGGGGACTTGAGACTCAGAGAGGGAGAGGGGCTGTGTGCTGACGACCGGGGGGAGCAGGCTTGTAGGGTTGGTTGATGATGCATGGTGGGGATTGTAATCATGGCAATGAAATGATATACGATAGGATGACTGTAAAGCTAATGTTCTCCTATGTAAACTATCATATAATTTATAATAAAATATTTTTTAAAAATATGTGATAAACAGCAGTTATAAATTGCTAAAATGTCCTGAGATTATTTTGGTAAAATTACTAAAATCTTTCTACATTGAATCACAACATTAATAGTAACTGAGTGAAAGGCTATTTTGATTTTTCTCTTCCTTACCTTTAATTGCTACTTCAGTCTCAAAATAGTTATTGATATAGGTTCACAAATATGAATTACCACAATATTGCAACTAATACACCAGAAAATGTGACAAGACCAGCAACAAAAGAAATAAATAGTACATGCTTGTAGTGTGTGCAGATTAAACTACATGTCATTGTAATCTGGGAATAATGATAGCTCTGACAGGATCACATTAGAAGGTTTAAGAAGTGAATTAACATAGAGAAAGAGCTCTGGTAGCGTAGTGGTTACGAATCAGGCTGTGAACCTCACAGTCAGCAGTTCGAAAGTACCAGCTGTTCCACGGGAGAAAGAGGAGGCTTTCTGCTCCCATAAAGATTTATAGCCTTAGAAACCCTGTACAGGGTCGCTATGAGTTGGAACCAACTCCATGGCACATAACAACACCATTAGCCCTTTAGGTATATCGATACATGTAAATGGGCTTAGAGTCCTGGTGTGGCACTGAGGGTTAATGTGTTGGACTCCAAGGTCGGTTTGAACTGCAAGGTCAATGGTTCAAGCTCTTCAGCCACTCCTCAGAAACCTAATACAGGGTCACTAGAAGTCGGAATCGACTCAACGGCATTTAACAAGAACAGCAGCAAGCTGGGCTTATGAAAAATGTTTTTGTTGTTATAACTAAGTACTGGTATATTTCTATAAAAATAATAAATTCTGATGAAGGAAGACATGGAGGAATGGAAGAGCTGAAGTGAATAGAGATAGCTACTGTTGACTGATGATACATAGAAGGGATTATGATCAGAATGAAATAAAGAATATAATTTCCTAAATGTAAAACTGATGATCTGTAAACCTTCATTCAATTCACAATAAAAAGTTTTTTAAAAAAAGAAAACGTTCTTGCTAAAAGAAACATTAAATAATGGCTACTAGGGCTATGTCAGAAAGGAAAATTATTTGCTGACTAGAGGACAGATACATGTTAACTTGGGCGATGGTTAGGCAATACACAACAAGAGGGAGATTAGTAGAGGAAAGATGAAGGTAATGGAAGACACAGGGAGGAATGCAAGTGTTAAAGTGATTAGAGATAAACACCATTAACTGATGGTACAAGGGGCACTGAAATCATTGTCATGACACAAAATATGTGATTTGTTGAATGTAAAACAGATGATCTGCTTTGTAAATCTTCACCCAATTCACAAAAAAACATTTTTTAAACTTTCTGCTGAAATACTACACAAACGTTTTACAATCATTCTGGTGTCAAAAGGATTCATCTAGAGCCCTGGGGCCTCAACTTTCCCCCTCTGACAATGTCACCTGGTGTAACATGCCACCACCCCTACAGATACCCTGTTCTTTAGTCAGGAAGGACTGCCACTTCACGAACGCCCCTCCATGATGGGTTCTTGAGCTGCTCCTTGACTAAAACCTTGTTTTTCTCATCCATAAAATGGGAATACTAGTACTTCATAGGGTAATTTTCTAGTTAGAACAGTTAAGTCAACACTTATTATATATGGGTTGCTAATTACTGCTATCATATTTATAATCTGGGAGCCCAGAGGTGATTAAGGTGCCATACACAGGCCTCCAGAAGCTTGGATTAGAAGCACCCACTACTTCAGCCAATACTTAGAACGTTTATTATAGTAGCTGTAACAGATTGGCTAGTCTGTACCTCTTCATCTACCTCTACCAATCCTGACAACCCCAACTGAGAGGGAGGAAAGGAGCAGGGGACAGGGCAGACCACATACCTGGTTATTTTTCCCTTTTTGATGACATTTATTTTGCATCTCTGGGGAGGCCTCCCAGCGGATCTGGTAGGGGAGAGGGAATAGACTGATTCATTGACCCTAATGCCGTTCCTTGTCCCGTGAGGCCAGGGATAGGAACTAGACTCCAGGGATGTAGGAAAGTTGGGGTGAGCACGAATTTCAGGAGGCACGTTGGATACAAGGGAGCCTTGGGCAGAGAAGGACAGCCCTGTCTGAGCAGGGGGCTGTGGAGGGCTGGCAGGATTTTTGGAAAGTTGAGGCCCCAGGAAGCTGATGAGTGGTCCAGTTCCCAGACTGACCTCTTTGTGAGTCCCATCTCCTATGTCCTCAGCGTTGAGAGAGAACAGGGCACCTCGGGCTCCCACCAGCAGCTTCCCTGAGTCCTCCTCCAGCAGCAGTGTTGAGTAGTTCTGGACTCGGCCCTTGAAGTGCCGGGTCCCGGAGAGCTCTGGGGAAGCAGGAGCAGTGAGCGTAGCTCCAGCACTGCCTTCCCATCCCCATCCCTGGCTCCCACTGTCTCTTCAGGCTGGAAATCTAACCTTCATAGGGGATGGTCATCCGTGGGATGGCATCTAGTTCTCTGGATGGTCTCCGCGATGAGGGTCCAGGAACTGCCGTGGCTGTGAGGAGGCTCAGGAGGAGAGGCCAGAGGCTCCCCCACATCTTCCTGGGAAGGCCCAGACCAACAAGACTCCCAAAGGGCACCAGGGCCAAAGTCACAAGAGGGGGTTATGGGAAAAACAATTTCAGGGATCACGGTCCGGAGAGGTTACTTGTAAGGTCAGGGATCATGAAGGCATGGGAGTTACTGAGTCATGGGGCCAGGGAGGGTCCTGGAATCGGGGAGACATGGGGCCACAAGATTGTGTGGCCATGGAATCCCAGTGAAGAGGTCAGAGGGAGGGACAGGTCACGTGCTGCCTTTCTGCATTAGATGCCATGGTGGAGGGATCGTAGGTCACAAATGGGGTCACTCTGTCCCCAACAGTGGGACTAGTCCTGGTTTTCTGAGGTTTGTTTTCTGAAGAGAAAGCATAAAAAAAGACTCTCTGATCTATGTGTAGGGTAAAAGGTGATGGCACCATCCCCCCAGACTTCTAGGGCGCTGAGTTTACAGACCGGGGCCAATCCCAGTCATAGATCCAAGTCTCTGCTCTGATGATGCAGGAGGTTGGGGTGGAATGCTTCTTACAGAACCCCACACTCCCCACATTGCCTTTCTCTGGTTGAGGCAGAAACTTAGAAGATTTGGGGAGAGTTAGGGTTCTCAGAGAGAGCTCCAGCTCCTCACAACAGTGAGCTGTAACCAGGCAGCCACAGGCCCTACTGCCTGTGGGGCTGCCTTATGCAGAAAGGCCTGGACAGAGAGGCTTAATGAGCCTTTGTTTATTCTGTCCAATTTTCCCTTTGTTTTTTCTTTTCCCTGGCTCCGGAGCTCCCTCTGGAATTTCTCTTTAATTAGACGCTTTTCCTGCCCTCCCTGGCATTCCTCTCTGAGGGGGCGCACATCTCTGTCCTGTTCCTGCGAGTTTATACTGCACTTTCTGGCTATGTAGCCACACCTGCAAACAGGTACTCACAGGCTCAGGGGCATCTGGGACCCCTCTAACTGCACAGGCATAGGGTCTGTGCAGGAGGCTCTAGGGAATTGGGACATGAACACGTGGAGAAGGTAAGTGATGGGATCTCTGAGCTCATGGTTGGAGATGATACACACACCTGAATCCTCTCAATCAGTTACAGATAGGGTGGGGATGGGCTGTGGCAAGCCTTTCTCTTACAATAGGCCTCCCCAGCTCCTGTAACTAGAAGAAAGGTATAGTGGTTTACTTCAGAAAAATCAGTCACAGAAAATCCTATGGGGCACAGTTCCACTCAGACATACAAACACATGAGGTTGCCATGAGTAGGAATCAATTGCACAGCAGCTGGCTTTGATGTGTTTGTTTGGTTTTAGCTCTTGTAGCAGGCCTCCTGATCTGAGGGGCTCCTGAGGCTTCCTGGGTTGGGGTAGGTATGAGGATTCCACAGACAGGGCCAGTGGGGCCACTGGCCTCTGCCCTCTCTTCCATGTCAAATATTAATTATCCGACCTTGAAGAGAGGGGAGGGACCAGGAGCTGACCAAAAGTTGGCCCAAGTGAGAACAGGAAGTTGGAACGATTATTCAAGCCTTAAATAAAGGTCAGTAATGAAGTACAGGGGGAAAATAAAGTATGACATGAAGTATGAGAGGAAGAGAAGGGGGTCCGTGGACCACAGAAAGGGCACCCGTTTCAGGTTTGGAATGTAGGACAACAGGAGGCCCCAAGCAACCCCACCCCCTACTGTGGAGTCACACCTGTTTACCTTTAGGGCCTCCTATTTGCTTAGGGCTAGGTGGGTGGAGGGGCAATTTGGCTAGAAAGGAGGAACACACCTCTTAGTAAGATGAACCCCTCAGAGCATGTCCGCCTGCTGTATTTCTGCCAGTGTATCCAGAGGAGGGTGATGTGCATGCCCATGGGGTGTAAGGTGGCCTGTGTATACTCAGAAGAAGCTTTCTGCACACACACGCTCACACAGAGGGCCATGACCATGGCCACATGTGGTCACACACATTCACATGGAAGGCTGTATTCAAGTGCTGAATCATTTGAGGTCACACATCCTCAGACGCTGGTAAGGAAGGGTCTTGCATATATACACAAAGGTGTAGGGACATGCACCAAACCCATTCATACATGTGGGTTAGGCACACACATGTTCATATGAGACAGGGGGGTGAGACTAATGTGAAATTGTTCACTACAGATTAGTAAGTAAACACAAGTAAGCCTGTGCTTATTTTGCTGATTTCCCTGTCAGGGAGTGTACATTTGAAAACAGGCTTTGATTCTGTAGGAAGTGCTGTGGGGTTGGGAGAGAGACAGATGCCAGCCCTATCTGGAGGCAGGAAATTTGCTGTGAGAAAATGTGAAATTGTTCACTACAGACTATAAAGAAAGTGCTTCCCTTGCTTACTGACTAACCCGACACTGTATGAGGGTGAAGCACATGTGTGTAGCACACGATTACATGTACATGGACGTACACAAGTTCTGAGGCTGCCAGTGTTCACAAGGGGTGACACAAAGCAGAACCCCACCTCCCTTTCCCAAAATCAACAACGGCCAGTTTTAAGGCCAGATTCCAAGTGTGCATGTGTGTACGGGTGGAGGGGACTTCTGACCTCGGATGGGCACATGGGTCAAGGCAGCTCTGCAGGGGACAGAGGGATACCTAACCCTGGCAGAAGCAGGTCCCTTGCTTTGGCCAAGGAAAGAGGGAATGAATCCTGTAATTTAGTAGCTCCCTACCCCCATGCAAACAGCAGTTCTACAAAGGCTTAGTTGGACTAGAGCTTTCAGCCCCAATTTAACCTGTTGGGAGGGTGGAGCTGAATGGGTGGGGCAAATCCAAGCTTTCCATCCCAGTGGAGAAAAGGGTTCAAGGTCTCGGGTCCACACCCCACGCGCTACCTAAGTTCCACAGTTCAGGTTTCTCTTGGAACCAACCCCCGTGAACCATCTTCCCAGGGTGGAGGAAGCTGGGGTGGAGAGACCCACACACAGTATCAATGGAGGATCTGCAAGCTGTCGACCGACCTTCATCCCAGCTGTCCACCTGCCTATTGTAGGGGCATCTCCCGCTGTCCTGTAGGATGGCGGTTTTCCCTAAACTGAGTGAGCTCCTTCCCTGCCTCCCCGACCCGCCCACAGCAATATCCTAGACAGTACGAGGCTTCCTTCCCTCGGCAGGTCTAACCTCAGTCTCTTGCTTAGTTCGAGGACAAGCTCTCCTTCGATCCCGCCGGGCGCCGTGACCCAGATCCCGGAGAATGCTGTTGGCCACGCGGGCCTCCGTTCCGCACCGGTGCTCGACTCCGTTGTTGTAGGGTTGTGCTCAGCGCGGCCCGCGGCCTGGCCAGCGCCCCTGTAGAGCCTTTCTGCGGGATCAGAGAGCAGTGCGGGGGAGCTTAGCCGCGAGAAAGGCCTGGTCCAGCTGCAAGGTGGATTGGACGCCAGGAAAGCCTTGCTTGGCCGCCGCCCCCCGGCCCCGCCGCCTCCCGCACTCCCCACCCCCTCACCTTTGCGCTTGGATCCCAGGCCATAGAAACGACTTCGTGCGGCTCCGCGGCCCCACGGCCCCGGCTAAGGGAGGAGGGGGCCGCGGCTGGAGGAGGGGCGGAGAGGCGGAGTCAGGGGTGGGCGGGGACCAGAGAGGTGGGGCCGATGGGGTGCAGTGTTGGAGCGCGCGGGGCTCTTCCTTTGCGTCCGGCCCTAGTAGCAGTATACATAGCTAGTTTGAGACCAAGGCTCACACATAGCCTTCGGCGGCGTCTGGAATATTGTGTCTCCCGGGAGATTGAGTGGATCTCTGCCCTCTGGTCCAATGTCTCAGGATCGCCCCCTGGTGGTGGTTTTTACCACTTTCCCCTAGTCTACAACCCCAGTACCCCTGTTGTTGCTGTGACGTGGAGTCGCTTCCGACACAGACACCTAGCGAACCTGTACAGGGTTTCTGAGGTTGTAAATCTTTATGGGAGAAGAAAGCCTTATCTTTCTCCCGTGGAACAGCTGGTAGTTTCAAACTGCTGACCCTGAGGTTAGCAGCCCGATTCATAACCACTACGCTACCAGAGCTCCTCAAGTACCTCCGCCCCCCCCCCCACGCCAACCCCAACCCGAGACTTGTTTTTAATTTCGGAAGTCTGCAAACCTGTGAGAGCTTATCCTTTCTGGGGGCTCTCTGGACTGTCCTCTATACAGGCCCTCTGGTTCCCTTTTGTTCCTGCCACCCAGCTGTGCTTTCTGCCTGATGCAGAGTAGGTTGTGGTTATGTGCCGTGGAGTCAGTTCCGACTCATAGCGACCCTGTGACAGGGTTTCCGAGGCTGTAAATCTTTATGGGAACAGAAAGCCTCATCTTTCTCCCGCGGAACAGCTGGTAGTTTCGAACTGCTGACCTTGAGGTTCGCGGCCCGATTCGTAACCACTATGAGTGTAGGTGATAGCCCAATAAGTATGGTAAGCACGGGCTTACTTGTGAGTATTTACTAATCTGAACTATCATATATTTCACATCAGAGATTCTGCTTCTAGGTCTGGTGGGCATGTCTCCTAACCCCACAAGCATCTTCCTAGGAATCAAAGGCTCCTTTCAAATTTACAAGCCCTGGCCCAGATGGAGTACCCAGTGAGCAAGGTAAGCACAGGCTTACTTACCTGTAGTAAAGTTTCATGTTGACTATTCACTAGGTTAGTAAATAAACACAATTAATCTCATGCTTATTGAGTAAGCCATGCATGGCCCAAGGTGGGGAGGGCTCCTAGATGGAGACCAAGCTGAAGGTCTCACTCACTAGGACTGCTGGGCCTAGAGAGGGGGTCAGTCTGGAGGGGATGAAGTGTACCTGCTTGATGAGCAGCGCACACAAAGAAACCACATCTGTTTACTCACCAAACCTTAGCCACTAAATCCGGTTCAATGCCAAGACACAGAGACACATGTGAATTCTTCTCCAATCCATCTGGAACTTCTGTGGGTACCCCTCCATAAGCAGTCATGTGTCTTGTCCTTCCTAGCCTGCCACCATACTCAAGAAGCAATCTAGGAAACCTCTCAGAAGCAACCTAACACTTTTCATTCTACTAGCATAGTCCTTTCCTGCAATCCTTGATCTGCAGTTTCCAGACCCTGTCTCCTTCCCACAATATTTTAAGTGGTTACAGTTTCTAAGGTCAAATAAAACCTGAACTCTGGTCATGCAGATTTTTTTTTTTTTTTAGTCTAGTCTTCTCTATTCAGGGGTTTGGACTCTCTGTCCCCACATCCTTATCCATGACATTATTGATATAGACCCATAAAGTCCAAAATGATGAGGCCACAGGGACATTGGTAGCTGACTCCTGCATGTGCCTATGAGTCTTAGCTCTGGCGGCGGGGCAGGAAGTAGGGTACAAGTAGATGATGACTTTCTGTCTCTGGTGGAAAGCATAGTGGCCTGACAGTAGAGATGTTCCAAGTGTCTCTTTCATTGTTTAACTAAAAGGACCCGGGGAAAGACACTTCATCTCTCTCTCCTGAACTCCCCAGAGCTCCATTTGGCACTTGCTTATGGTTATTTACAATCTTGTAGTTTGGGCTGATGCCTTTGCACTGGCAGACAGCACGGCCTGTGTCACACTTCCACCTGCCCCCTCATGTCTCTCCCAGCACTCTGCTTACATGTGTATGAGGTGAAATGCTTACATTGTAAAATGTACACTTCTGAAGAATGTCACTGGCTCCCCATCCCATCCTGAAGAATCTTATCTCCATCTCATAGACAGGCAAACCGGCTCTAAAATGGTTAAGTAATTTGCCTTGAAATATACTCTTACGTTTTACAGAGGACTGGAGAAGGTTGAGAAGAGGGAAGCAAGATAAACCTGAAGGGGAGATATCATGAGCAGTGGCAGAAAGGTGTAAGTTCATGTCCAGACTTGTGCTGGTGGTATAGAGAGAAGGAAAGGGTCAACAAAGAGGTCAGTGAGTCTGACTTGACCAGATGGGTAGATTCCTGGCGGGAAAGAGAACACGTCAGCGAGTAGTTTGGAAAAGACCACAGATGATCCTGGGTTGATGGACTGAGTAAGGAAGTTTCAGCTGGTAAGCCAAAATAGACAAAGCTGAGAAAAAGAAATCTGGCAGTGCTTGTAGGAAAGTGGGCTGAGGGTGTGAGGGGAGGGCTCCACAGTCCCAGAAAGGAAAGCAATCAAACTGCAGGAGCCCAGTGGGCTAGCACAGCTCCTTCGAGCTCTCACAGAAGCCCGTGATGACTTTAGATTCCTCAAGTGGACAAGTAGACCAAATGACTTGGGGGTGGGTCCAGCACCCTCCTCACCTACTCTATAAGGTAAGCCTTTCTTTGAGTTTCTCATGGCAGACTCAGAACCTTACATTTAAAAAATGAACAAATGTGTGGTTTCATTGTTTCAACTTGCTAGTTGGACAGTTACTTCAGAACCTGATCATGTAGCTTCAGACCATTCCACCCGTGTTCTTCCACTTCATTCTCTGAACCTTATGAAATGATCAGATGTGAAGGCAATTAACGGACCATTCTATAGAAAACCTTGACTGACAATACTTCTCTCTGCAAATCAAGCTAGTGACTGAGGGAATGCTGACAGTGGAAAAGGAGAGACTTGAAATCAAATGAAGAACTTCATCAAACCCTAGCTATGAATTTGTGTCCTGGGACACACGCAGGCTGTTCTCTGGGCAGGTTATCTCATCCTGGCTACTCACAGGATTCTATTTAGAAACCTTCAGGAATGGCAGGGTTGTTTTTGCTAGACAACTCTACTGAGAGGCAGCAGGTTGAACTGGCTGCCTCAGCACTGATTCTCAGAGCTCTATAGCAGCTGGGCTCTAGGCTCTGCACAGAGCAGTTAACTCACTGTAGCAGGGCTCCTAGGTGGTAGGTGGAGGGGGTTAGTATCAACTCCTTGGAGGCAAGAGAACTCTGGCCTAGTCAAAAGTTCTCATCCTGCTTCCTGTTCAGTGACAGCATTTTGGTTCCTGCTCCACCACCTCTGGTTTGTCCAGCCCTTTTCCTTTAAGCAGTGTGATCTTTATTTTGGCCACATAGACCGCTGTGATGCTTCTTCAGGACTGTTACTGTGCCTCAGAAGCCTGTTCTGCCTTTTAAGTTTTCCTCCCAGCC
The DNA here is from genome assembly GCF_000296735.1 of Chrysochloris asiatica. Classification (NCBI taxonomy): domain Eukaryota; kingdom Metazoa; phylum Chordata; class Mammalia; order Afrosoricida; family Chrysochloridae; genus Chrysochloris; species Chrysochloris asiatica. Next base: position 27,652,644 of record NW_006408521.1, on the reverse strand, counting down.
AGTGGTCTTGGGAGTCAGATCCAAAACTGAGCTTCTTAGCTTGCCCTCCTGACTCAGCCTGGGAAATGGTTACAAGGAAAAGGGAGTATCAGGACATGACCACAGATGCTGGAAAAACACTACCCACCATCCCTTTCTCACATTAACATGCTGACTTTTTAAAGTTACAAACTTAATTTTATACCAGCACTGACAAAACTGGACAGAAGCCCCTGGAGCTCCCGGTGCCAGAGCTGGAGTATGTGTCTACTACTCTTTGAGAAATGGCTTGCTCAGATATCAGTAAACTCCGAAGTGCTTGTTCCAACCCAATTTTAATTGTCATCTGAGAAGAGCCTCAAAGTTAATGCAAATGAAGAGCTATCTTTTACTGATTTCTTGCTTTATGCCAGACATGGTGTTAAGCACTTTTCATGCATGATCTCATTCAGTCCTCACAGACCCTGAGGAAGACACCATTATTATTCCTTTTAACAGATGAAAAATCTAAAGCTCCAAGAGATTAAATAACTTGCCCAAGACCAAACAGCTGGTGTGATGAACCTGGAATCTGAGGTCAGAAAAACTGTCAAGCCAAGACCCTTAACCTGTTCAAGGCTGAGCTATCTGCCCTCCCTGTAAATACTTATGCCGATCTCTCTGCTTCTGCTTGGGCTGGCACCCACCTCCTTCAACCACCACTGTCAGAGAAAAATGCTTACAGGTGGTCTCCTCCTAACCAGCCTGTCAAAAAGGAGATATTCTGGTAAGGCTCTTGAACCTGATGCCTCGTCTATGAGCTCCCAAGAACAGTCTCTCCAGTGAGGAGGTGTCAGTTGACAAACCTAAGTCTGTACTGCCTGACAAGTTGGAGGTGATTCTAGGATCTGGGACATGGGAGCCAGGTCAAGTCCTCTTTGCCCAATAACAGAGAAGATTTTAACCTCAAGCCCTGAAGGTAAGACTCATGAGTTGTTTATGTTGAATGAACAAAGCAAATGAGGTCATATAAGAATGAGATGACTGAATTGCTAACTATAAAGTATACAGCAAATCATTAACTGGGTTATATAAAAGTGAACTGGTAGAATTTGGGCTTTATTTCTTCCGACATCAGGTTATACAACTGACTGGAGAATCCAAAGCAAGAGGAAGGAAGGAAGGAATTAATTTCTAAAATTAGGGGATGGAGAACAGGAAAGAAACAGGGTATCCCACTCCCAAACAAATAGTACCCAAACACATATTCAAACTGAGAAAAAGCAATTTTATTAACACACATACATTCACAGGACTTTAAACAGATGTAGTGTCAAGAAAAAAAAAAAAAATCCAAGAAGACAAAGGTAATGTGCACTTTCCTGGAAGCTGCCTGTCTCAGGCTGCCCAGGGAAACAATGCACAGACGATGAGGTGCACCCACACTGGTAACGAGTAAGTACTAAAAGCACAGAGCATGCAAGCTGCTCACTGACCCAGCCACCTGCACTCAACTCTTGCCTCCTTACAGGTAAACCAGGACAATCCTTCCCTAATTCTTCAACTCAGTCACTTGTTAATGGGTTACCTCTTCATTTTTTTTTTTTTTTTTTAAATGTAAAAATTACTGTTGGCTTAGAAACTTCACACTTTATTACTGGCCAGCCCCCACCATCTATACTTGTTTTGATAGAAATACAAATGCAAATGCTCCAACAGATCCTGGATGACAACATACCATACATACACTTTTATATCTGGGGAGATTGTGTGAAGTCAAAAGCAAGTTACTTGCACTTTAAAACAAAGACAAAATGCCAACCTTCTGAAAAGTGACAAAGGCACCACTGCCATCAGGAGACAGAAAATGTACAACTGTTGTTACTGCTACAAAGATGCATTTTGTCCACAGAAAGCTGCTTCACATAACATGATAAAACCAATATAATTATATTTCTGGATAACAAGAAAAGCAGTTTAGAAAAGGCTAACAGTTACACACAAAAGCATAAGCACAAGTACCTTAATTTTTGGCTTGCATTAAGTGTAAAAATACGTTTGACGACTTATCCAGAAAATTAGATGAGGTGATTTTTGGCACAGTAATATTGCCAAACACACCACCGCTCAGTGCAAGCTGTTTGCCAAGTCCCCAAAGTGGCCTGACATTTTCTGTGCAATAAAGATTTTCTCCCTCACTACTATGCCATTCATGGGGGAACAGGAGCAGGAGATAGACAAAGCATGGGGACTCAAGAGAGAGAAGAAAAAGACTTGATTTGGGAGAAAATCCATGGGCTCCTTGTATTAAGGAGAGTTAACAAAATGGCATGAAAACCCAAATGCAAACACTGACTGGACTGTGACCTGGAGACTAAAGACATCTACCAGAGTCATAAATACAAGGGCCCAAATGGACCTTTGGTTATTACTTTAAAGGAACGGATTAAGTATTTTTTCTCTGATGGAGAAAGTCAATTAAAAATAGATTATTTTTATTGGAACTATTAAATAAAAATGTATCAAAGTGGTTTTAAATTTGATGGGCAAGTTATCTGTTAAAACTGCAATACAAAAGGGTCACTTAAAAAAACAAAACAAAAAAACCAACAAAAAGAAACCCGAATAGCCCACTTATCCCATCAATGTACACAATTAGAAAATATTTACACGCTGTAATTACAAGCTATATAAGCAGTATTTTATACTTTGAGATTTTGTACACTTTACACAATGCAAAATGAGAAAAATATGAACACTTATAAAATTACACACAAATAATGTATCTACAAAGTATTAAATTACAGAGTGAAAGCCCCATTGTTGGGCAGATAGATACCAGAGTTTTAAGCTTCTGTTAAAAACATAACTTTTTGTATCTATCTTTTTAACCATAAGTGGCATTTTGTAACAATACCCTTGAGAGGTAGCATCAAGATAATATTCTTACCAGTAAACTTAACACAGAAGAAAAAAACTTTTGTGGGTTTGACGCTTGGAGCCTCATTGCGCCAAAGTTCTTAGGAACTGGATTTATTCTAAGTCTTCTCTATAAAATCTCTATCTGCCCACTGCTTGACGTGGGCTAAAAAATCACGGATGCGATTTTAAATGGTAGTTTAAGGTAAAATACTGTTTACTTCTAAGCCTCAAACTTAGAGGTAGAGTTATTTTTCAAAATCTAAGTTCTTCCCCCTCAAATCAAGTCCAGATCCCTTCCTCGTCACCAGCTACTTCCCCACAATTGGAGACATGAGTGCATAGGAGAGCAGTGCCATTCAACAAAAGAAACGGACCTCCTTTTTCAAGAAACTAACCCTCCCCCCCAAAGGGACACTCAGTCATTAAAAAAAAATCTATCAGTTAGCTAGTAAGACTCTGTCACTACCAAGACCTGAAAGGGCCCTTGGAGGGATGAAGACCAGCATGTGCATTTCTACTAACCCTCCACCATTTAACCAGAGGATGGCTTTCCAGTGTTTCCGAATTTAGAGCAGCTGTGGTTTTCAAGTGCAACAACTTCAAAATACAAGCACACGAGTACGTGTGCATGCTTTCTCTGGCGCACGCGCGCGCGCACACACACGCACACGCACACGCACACACACACACACACAAATAATAAACACCACCCAGGTCTCTGCCAGGTCATGTACTCAGGAAAACAAGATTTTGGGAAACTTGTCTATATCATTCAGCTTTAACAATATAGATTTCTGTAATATGGCTACCAAGAGTCAAACTGCTAAGATTTATCCAGGAGTCTAACTAAGATTTAATCAATATGGGGAAAAAAAAAAAAAAAAAAAAGCATCTAAAAGAAATAAAAACTGCCATGAGAATGTTTTGGCATTAAAACAGAGCCATTACTTGATAGCTTAATTTCGCTCCCTTTTAAAGGGAGCTGACAATATGTCAAACTTCTGTTTCTCTATTGTTTGTTTAAATGCATTTTAAAAACCTAACAGATTTATAATCTTAACTGTGAAGAAAAATGCATGGATTAAGGTCTCCCTGTGGTTTATAAGAGATATAGATTTATGCCTTTTGTTACTAAATTCAGTTTTAAGTTTCTTCTTTGCTCTAAAATAAAATCAGAATGAAAATTAAACTCAACTGGAACTTGGTGTCAATTTCTATGCTCTACTCCTCAGGTTGGTCCAAACCCTTTTCTTATATCTTCTTTGATTATCTAAGTATCATAAAACTATTAAAGAAAAGATAATTGCTTACAATTTAACATGAGGAGTAAAACGGGGCAGGCTAGATCAGTGCTACTCTACCTCTCCCTTCACAGGACAAATCCTTTGAAAGGACCCTTGCCTTAACAATTAAGCAGATCATGTTTGATGTCCACATCATAAATGGCAATTTCATCATTACCAGCTTCATACTAGTCAAGTGGCACACTTGCAGTATATTTTCTTAGCATTCCAATGGATTCTGTAGTAATCTTTTCTAGCCCTCTAGGAAAAACTCTTGTTGAATTTCTTTTGGTTCCCATTTATGCTGCTATAGCTCCTGTTACGAATCTGGTACCCAGAAGTCATGAAGCTGCCCCTAGAAAAGGAAAACAAAACAAAATCCAGGATGAAGAAAATTTAATCAGATTATGAATTAATCCTACTACTACTCATTAGACACTGAGCTATGCTAGTGAAAGTTTGCTGAAAATTTATAAGTGGAAATTTCTCATTCAGTGCTCTAATAATAAGAAACAAGTACAACCTGAATACAGGACAGTTTTCTTATTACCACATACATTTGGAAGGTCATATTGAAAGAGATTAGGTAAAATGTAAAATGAGTAACATAACGTTTTCTTACTAAATCCTTTTCTGTTTTAATGCCACACCAAAAAATGGCCAACCTACTGCAGTTAGAAAACGAAAACAACAGAGCTCAAGATTTATATCAAAGAACATGCATATCTTATGAAGGACACCAAGAGCCAAAAGTCAAAACGTCATAGTGAGATTACTTTTCCTAGTTAATCTTCCTACTATTTTTATATAAAATATAAATACAACTTCTAGACCCTTGCTACTCCAAGTATAAAGTACATTCCCTGGAATGTAACACTGTCAACAATCTCAGAATAAAGTATCTCAGGACCTACCCCAGGCTTACTGAATTAGAACTGCACTTTAATACATTTCTAGTTGATTGTTGAGGAGCCTTGTTGGTACACCTGTTAAAAGAGTTTGCCTGTCAAACGCTGGTGGTTCGAAACCACCCAGCAGTTTCGTGGGAGAAAGACCTGATGATCTGCTCCAGTAAACATTATGTTGTTGTTAGGTGCCATCGAGTCGGTACTGACCAGTAGCGACCTTATGCACAGCAAAACGAAACACTGCCCCATCCTGCGCCAACCTCATTACTGTTGCCACACTTGAGTCCATCGATGCTGCCACTTGGCCAATCCATCTCATTGGGGGTCTTCCTCTTTTTCTCTGACCCTCCATCTTACCAAACATG
>NW_006408521.1:27638882-27645388 GCF_000296735.1 Chrysochloris asiatica | reverse complement strand
CCTGTCCACCATGGGTGACCCTGCTGGTATTTAAAATACCAGTGGCATAGCTTTCAGAATCACAGCAACTCACAAGCCACCACAGTATGACAAACAGACAGATGAGTGGTGGAGTCCCCCCCAAAAAGCTATGGGGCAGCTCTACTGTCACATGTGGTCATTATGAGTTGAAATTGATTCTGTGACACTTTAAAAACAACATCATTTGATGCCTATGTATACTAAAATGTGGGAAGCATCATTTTGGTAGGGTGGTGGGTTATGTACTGGGGCTGTTAACTGCAAGATCAGCAGTTTGAATCCACCAGTTGGTTCCACCGGAGAGAGATGAGGCTTTCTGCCTTCATAAAGATTTATAGCCTCAGAAACCCTATGGAGAGTCACTATGAATCAAAACCAACTTGATGGCACACAACCACCACTACATTAGTTTGTAAACAAGCAAGAAGGCAAACTTAAATAGCAAGTGTAAAAAATGTCCCTCTTAGGCAATATGATTCTTATATATGACACCAAATGCAGAAACAAAAAATTTCGTCAAAATAGACTTAATCAAAAACCATCAATGTAGTGAAAAGACAACCCACAGAATGGGAGAAAATATTTGCATATCATATAACTAATAAGGGACTTGTATCTAAAACATGGCGGACTTCTACAACTCAGCAATAAAAAGATAAATACTCCAATTAAAATATAGGCAAAGGATGTAGTTGTATAGACATTTCTTGAAAAGCTATGCAAATTGCTGATAAGCATATGAAAAGATGCTCAATATCATTACCCATTGTTGTTGTCAAGTGCCAGAGCCAGACCCTGTATAGGGTTTTCCAAGGTTTTAAATCTTTGTGGGAATGGAAAGCCAATCGTTCTGCCACAGAGAGGCTGGTGGGCTCACGAACTACTGACCCTGTGGTTTGCAGTTCAGTCCTTATTGCATGGAGCCATTGCACTCCTATTATTACCTATTTGTTGTTATGTGCCGTCAGGTTGGTTCCGACTCATAGCGACCCTATATAGGGTTTCTGAGGAGTTGGCCGACCCGTGATTCAAACCCTTCAATCTAGTGCATTAACCTACAGCGCCACACCAAGACTCTGTCATTACCCATTAGGTAAATGTACACTAAAACTGCAATGAGATTACACTTCACACCCACCAGTATGACTAAAATAATAATAATAAACAATAACAAGTGTTGGCAAAATGTGAAAAAATATTAGAACTCTCATGCATTGCTGGTAGGAAAATACAATGGTGCAGTGATTTTGGAAAACAGTTTGGCAGTTCTTCAAAAGATTTAACACAGAGTTACTATATGACTTAGCAGTTCTAGGTATATACCTAAGATGTTTTCATTGGAAAACATATATCCACACAAGAACTTCTACATAAATGTCCAAGAAGCATTATTCACAAAAGCCAAAAAGTGGAAGCAAAATGTCTACAATGTAATGAATGGATAAATAAAATGGGATGTAGCCATATAATACTATTTACTAACAAAAAGGACATACACACCATACATGACCCTTGAAAACATTATGCTAAAAGAAAGTCAGTCACAAAAAACCACACAGAGTACGATCCCATTTTTATGAAATACTCAGAACAAACATATTCAGAGAGATTGAAAGTTGATTAGTGGTTGTCAGGGGTTATGAGAAGTGAATGCCAATGGGTACAAGGTTTCTATATGGGAGGACAGAAATGTTCTAAAGTTATAATGGTTGCAGGACTGTGACTATACTACAAATGATTTATATATCTTCAATAGGTGAGATATAAGGTATATAAATTTTATCTCAATGAAGCTGTTAAAAAAATGTTCCTTGTAAAATAACCTCCATTGGGTACAATGCAAAAATTTTTTAAATGAGCTCTAGTTTCCCTCCAGAAATAAACATAAAGCAAACAAAAATGAAAACAAACAAACAAAAAGCAAACATCCAAACCATGTATATACTTTGCATGTACTATACCGGTATTTTCAGTTTATCTGAAGACATTTAGAAGCAAATGCTCTGTTTTACTTTATTTCAAACAGTATGAAAGAAGTATCATTTAGCAACTGTTTAATATAATAAAATGACACCTGAGTAGGCTGGCAGTTCTGGATTATTTCTTGCCATTTTCCATGTATCCTGGCAACCAAGTCTTTCACCTTAAAAACATCAATAAGGGGAAAAAAGATGAGGTAAACAAACACATACTCACCTAAAATCAATTTAATGCCAGCTCTGATAAGTCCACATCTAACAACTTAAATTGTTTTTGTTTTTGTCAAAAAAGACAAAGCACTTAAGTTCTAGAATAGATTTCAAATCACAGTAATTAAGAAAACTTTACTTCATCACTATAATCTACAATGCCATATGCTTAAGGCTAAATTTTCCCACGAAAGTTATCTAGAAAAACATATGCCCTGCTTTCAGGGAACTTAGCATTTCTATTTGTTGGCTTGAATACCCAGACAGGAGACGCTGAAGGATAGCTTTGTTATAAGTCTCAAGTCTTTGGCTGTTCTCCTGTCTTTAACTTCCATTTGAAAAACTCAAGGTCACAAAATATGCTTGTCATTTGTTCATTTCTAATATTCCACTCTAGGTTTCTGCAAATATATATATCCTCTTTAATAACTGGGATATTTGGAGATTTAGTTAAGTTCCTGGGTAAAACTCACTTTCCTTACCACTTGACAGATTTCAACATAGCTCTTGAACATAACTGCCTAGGAAAATGTTTTAAACAAGTTAGGAATTTTAGGGTTGTTTCTAGTTTATAAAGTGAATTGTATGAGCTGTTTTTTTCCTTCCTCTAGAGTTCAACAATTCCGTTTCCTCCAAAAACAATTGCTACCTTTTCCCTAGTGGCTTTTGGAGAAGCATGTAAGTCATCTGTTTCAGCAGGACCCTTCCCATAACCACTGTGTCACCCTCCACTCTGAGTAAGAGAAGCTCTGGCACCAACCTGTACCTGTGCCTGGCTTTCAAAACAAAAACCTTGGGTGGTCCCTCTTAGCATGTCTGTCAACAGTAGCTACTACCACCAAGTTCTACGGGCGAGTAACTCTAGTCAACGTTTAAAACAATGAGCTTCTAAACTTATGGTGTCACTCTGAGGCAAAGAGCTATCCCTTCAACATGTACTTTAGTAACTGTAATCTGACATAACTTCATTAGGTGCTCCTTTTTGTATTTAACTTAAATTTAATAAAATACAGAGAATGAATCCAAATGGACACTGTTCAAATGACTAGCTTTTACCAACTGATTCATGTAAGACAACAAGTTACAACTTGAGACTTCAGTGACTTCACATCCAAATACAAGAGGCAAAAAATATCAGTTTTACATTATAAAAGTAAAAGTGGGTATAAAAAATATTTAGAAGAAAAAGTTCTCAAAAAAGTGTTGCTTGGTTTTATTTTTGCCAACTCAGTTTAATATTAAAGACTTTCCACTCCATACCTACATACTGTTTTCCTATTGTTTTTGAATATATTGAAACAACCAATTTTTTTTTTTCTCTATGAGCAAAAGTTTTCAATCATCATAAATTTTTATAATCCCTGCTTCATAACTTGTGTATTTATTTATACAGTATTTAAATCCTTGAAGCTGGCTTAAATATTACTTTTATTTTTAAGTGCTGTCGAGTTGGCTCTAACTCAGTTATTAATGCCCAACAGAACAAAACACTGCCTGGTCCTGACGCCATCTTCACAATTGTTATGCTTGAGCCCATTGCTGCTGCCACTGTGCTAATCCATCTCGTTGTGGGGGCGGTGTTGGTGTGTCTTCCTCTTTTTCACTGACCCTCTACTTGACCAAATACGGTATCTTTCTTCAGGGATGGTCCCTCTTGATAACATGTCCAAAGTATGACAAAGTCTTGCCATCTTGGCTTCTAAGGAACATTCTGGCTGTACTCCTTCCAACAGAGATTTGCTTGTTCTTCTGGCATCCACAGTATTTTCAATATTCTTCTCCAATACCAAAACTTAAATGCATCAATTCTTCTAGGGGCTTCCTTTTTCATTGTCCAACATTTGCATGTATATAAGGTAGTTGAAGACACCCATGGCTTGGGTCAGGTACACCTTAGTCTTCAAACTGGTATCTTTGCTCTCGAACACTTTAAAGAGGTCTTGTGTAGCACATTTGCTGAATGCAATATATTGTTTGATTTCTTGACTGCTGCTTCCAAGAGTGTTGAGCGTAGATTCAAGAAAAGTGAAGGCTTTGACAACTTTAATCTTTTCTTCATTTATTGTGATGTTATTTATTGGTCCAATAGTAAGGATTTTTAGTTTCTTTACATTGAGATGCAATCCATACTGAAGGTTGTAGTCTTTGATCTTCATTAGTATTTTAAGTCCTCTTCGCTTCCAGCAAGCAAGGTTGTACCATCTGCATATCGCAGGCTGTTAAAAAGTTGTCTTCCTTCAATACTGATGCCATGTTGTTCTTCATATAATCTAGCTTCTTTGAGTATTTGTTCAGGATACAGATTGCATAAAGTATGGTAAAAGAATACAAACCTGGTTCAAAACCTTTCCTGATTTTAAACTATTCAATATCCACTTGTTTGGTTCAAATTACTGCCTCTTGGTCCATGTACAGGTTCCTCATGAGCACAATTAAGTGTTCTAGAATACCCTGTCTTCACAGTGTTTTATCCATAGCTTGTCCTGATTCACACAGTCAAAAGCTTCTGTATAATCAATAAAGCACAAGTAAACATCTTTTTGGTATTCTCGGCTTTCAGTCCAGATCCATCGTGTCAAAGTCCACAAGAGCCAAAATATGATTTTGAACATCCCACCTGAATTTAGACCATCTCAAGAGCAGATTTGATACACTAGACACTAGTGATCAAAGACCATAAGAGCTGTGGGATGGCATTAAGACCATATAGGAAGAAAGCAAAAGATCATTAAAAAGACAAGAAAAAGACGCAAATGGTTGTCAAAAGACTTTGAGACTTGCTCGCCAATGTAGAGATGCTAAAATGAATGACGGACATAAGGAGGTAAAAGAGCTGAATAGAAAATTTCAAAGGACAGCTCAAGAAGACAAAGTCAAGTGTCATAATGAAATGTGCAAAGACCAGGAGTCAGAAAATCCAAAGGGAAGAATACATTCAGTATTTCTCAAGCTGAAAGAACTTAAGAAAAAATTCAAAGTTCAAGTTGCAGTATTGAGGGATTCTATGAGCAAAATATTGAATGATGCAGAAAGCATCAAAAGATGGAAGGTATACACAGTTACTATACTGAAAAGATATGGCCGATGTTTAAGAGGTAGCATGTGATCAAGAACTGATGGTACTGAAGGAAGAAGTTCATGCAACTGAAGGCACTGGTAAAAAATAAGGAAATTAATGGAAAACAAATTGAAATCTTAAAAAAAAAAAAGGCAAATTTTTGCTGAATTAAAAAAATAGCTGTAACAGTACAACAGGGAGCTGCCAGAAATTTAAGCCAGATTCTTAAGAGGATGTGGAACAAGGGATATCACTGCTGACATCAGATGGATCTTGGTTGAAAGTTTCAGCAAAAGGTCTTAAACTGAACAACGCAAACCAAAGGTTCTCTTATACTGAAAGATATTACTCTCCTTGGGTATCAGAAAATTTCATAACAAAAAAGTATAGTAAAACGAAAAAATGTATTTGCTGTTAATATTTTTCCTTACACTTTCAATCAAGGTAGAAGCATTTAGCAAACGTTGATTTCCATTATTAAAGAAACTCTTATTTATTTTTAAAATATTTACTTACTTGGCATGGTAGGAGTAAAGAGTTATTTAGGGTTAGGATTATGGCTAGGTCTAGGGTTTCATGTAGTGTTAGGGTTACGGCTGGGAGTAGGCTTAGGGTTAGGGGTTGGGCTAGGTCTAGGAGTAGGACATACTCTAGTTTTAGGGTTACAGTTAGGTTTATTTATTTTAAATGTTTTAGTGTGATTTATGTGAGAGTTTACATGGGAGAACATTAGCTTTACATTCATCCTATCATGGTTACAATTCCCTCCATGCATCATTAACCAACCAAAGGGTATACTCTGCAAGCCTGCCCCTTGGTCGTCAGCACATAGCCCCTCTCCCTCTCTGGGTCTACTGTCCCCAGCCGCTCCATCTCTCCACGTCATCGTCTCTGCCTCCATCTCTGGCATCACTGCTTCTCTGGGTAGGGTCCTGCATTCCACTCTTCTCCCTTCATAGTCCTAGGGACCTCTGCTCCTGGACTGCAAAGTCAACCACTCCCCTCCTTTTGCTACAGAACGTCTACCTTTACCTTTCCAACCCTCATAGTCAGTCCTGATAGCAATTATTCACTACTGTGCCACGAGTGCTATCCCCATCTCCTTACATCAGCCCTGCACAGACAGATTGGATACTAGTCAGTGGAGCTTCTACCTTCCTCCATGCCCTCTGGATCTAGGCTCCCTCTTGAAAGCTTATAAGTCAGTCACTTCTTGTCTTTATAGTTCCCCCCCCCCC
>NW_006408521.1:27637167-27638782 GCF_000296735.1 Chrysochloris asiatica | reverse complement strand
GGTTGAACATTAACCATTTCCTTTTGGTACAGTGACTCTGTATATTTCTTCCGTCTTCTCTTGATGCTTTCTTCAGCATTCAATAATTTGCCCAGAAAATCTTTCAATAACGAAAGTTGAGCCTTGAATTTTTTCTTCAGTTCCCCCAGCTTGAGAAATGCTGAGCATGTTCTTCCTTTTTGGTTTTCTGATTCCAAATCTTTGAACATTTTGTTGTAATATTTGGCTTTATCTTCTCGAGCTGATCTTTGAAATTTTCTGTTCAGCTCTTGGACCTCGACCTCCTCATTTCTTCCATTTGCTTTATCATCTCTACACTGGAGAACAAGTTTCAGTGTCTCTTCTGACATCCATTTTGACATTTTCCTTCTTTCTTATCTTCTCAATGATTTTAAGCTTTCTTCCTGTATGATGTTCTTGATGTCATCCTGCAACTCTTCTGGTCTTCGGTTTTTATGTAACAAATCTGTTTTTCAGATGATCTCTAAATTCAGGTGGCATATATTCAAGGTCATTATTTTGGCTCTCTTGGACTTGTTTTCATTTTCTTCAGCTTCAGTCTGAATTTGTATATGAGTAATTCATGGTCTGTTCCATAGTATGCTCCTGGCCTTGTTTTCACTGATGATATTGAGCTTTTCCATCTTCTCTTTCTACAGATGTAGTCAGTTTGATTTCTATATATTCCATCTGGTGAGGTCCATGTGTATAGTCATCTCTTATGCTGTCTAAAGAAGGTATGTGAAATGAACAAATCATTGGTTTTGCAGAATTCTATCATGCATTCTCCAGCATCATTTCTATCACCAAGGCCGTATTTTCCAACTACTAATCCTTCCTCTTTGCCCCCAACCTTTGCATTCCAATCACCAGTAATGATCAATACATCTTGATTGCATGTTTGATCGATTTCAGATTGAAGAAGTTGGTAGCATTCTTCTAGTACATCCTCACTGGCTTTAGTGGTTGGTGCGTAAATTTGAATAATAGTGGTATTAACTGGGCTTCCCTGTAGGGGCATGGGTATTACCCTATCACAGACAGCGTTGTACCTCATGACTGATCTGGATATGTTCTTTTTGACAATGAATGCCAACATCATTCCTTTTCAACTGGTCATTCCCTGCATAGTAAATCATGTGGTTGTCAGATTCAAAATGGCCAATACCAGTCCATTTCAGCTCACTAATGCCTAAGATATCGATGTTGATGCGTTCTAAAATTTCATTTTTGACAACTTCCAATTATCCCAGATTCATATTTCGTAATTCCATATTCCAATTTTCAATGGATATTTACAGCTGTTTCTCTTTATTTTGAGTTGTGCCCCATCAGAAAATGAAGTTCCCTTGGGCTTTACTCCATTTGCGTCATCACGGTCAACTCTACTTTGAAAAGGCAGCTCTTCCACAGTCGCAATTTGAGTGCCTTGCAACCTGAGGGGCTCATTTTCCGGCACTGTATCTGACAGTGTTTCTCTGCTGTTCATAAGGTTTTCAGTGACTAAATATTCGGAAGCAGTTTGTCACTCTTTCTTCCTAGTCTGTCTTCGTCTGGAAGCTCATATGAAACCTGTCCACCATGGGTGACCCTGCTGGTATTTAAAATACCAGTA
>NW_006408521.1:27586584-27629332 GCF_000296735.1 Chrysochloris asiatica | reverse complement strand
TGTAAAGATTTGTTTCCTCTTTTGAGCTACTGCATCCATTGGTATATGTCATGTTCATCAAATTGTATCAGATTACTCTTTTTACCCTCTTCTTTCTTCCTCTAGGTTGAGTTCTGATCATCCAGCCATTGAAGCCAGGTCAAGTGGGTATTATCTGCAAGTGTGGGTTTTCTTGTTCAGTTAGGTTTATTCTTATTTATTACATTATTCAATCATTCATTATTCAATCATTACAGCAAGTGCTGTAAGTACACTATTTCTTTTTTAGATTTTTGTTGTTGTTGTAAACTGGTATGTTTGGTTTACAAATCCTTTGTTTACCTGGAAATGTTCTAATTTTATCATCATATGGGACAGTTTTGCTGGGTATATTTTTCTTGGTTGACAATTTTTTTCTTAATAGAGTTTTACATATGCTAATCCATTGTCTTCTTACTGATATAGCTTTTAATGAGAAATCAGAGCTTCGTCTTATTATTTTTTTCCTTTAAAAGTAAACTTTTTATTATTTCCTGAGCTGCTTTCAGGATTCTTTCCTTGTCTTTGATTTTGAAGAGTTTAATTATAGTATGTCTTGGCGATTTTCTCTTGGGGTCTATCCCAAGCTTCTTGAATGCCTTTCTTCTCATCTTTCATGATGCTAGGCAAGTTTTCCTCCAACAAGTCTTTGACAATTTTCTCTGTGGTTCTTTGTGTCTCTTCTTGTTCTGGAATTCTCATCACCCATAAGTTATTTCTTTTGATGGTGTCTCACAGGTTTCTTCCTTTTTTTGTTCTTTTTATCTGATTGTTCTTCTAACAGATAAACATTGAAAGACTTGTCTTCAAGCTAACCAATTTGACCTTCCATCAACTCAATCCTTTTATTATCTATTTCTAAAATCTTAATTGTTTTTTATTTCTAGTTGCTATTTTTGTATGGTTTCTAATTTTTAATTTGTCAAGTGTGTTCTTGTAATGTTTTCCTGATTTTTTCTAAAGGTTTTTTCTGTATTCTCCTTACTTTCACCTGCAGCTTTCTCAATCACTTTGTGAATCCACTGAAGGTATCCAAGTATCATTCTTTTGAATTTCTTATTAGGCAGTTTGATACCATTTCTGGTATTATATTTTCTGACTCTATTTTGGTCACCTATTTGAGCCACTATTTTTTCTTCATGTAAGCTAAATTGTGGTCTCCAAGACACATTGTGGTGCCATTGTATTTATGTTTAATTGATGATTGCATGTTCTTAGGCACTCAGGCACTCATTACCTGTCTCCTGGTAGGTGTGATAGAAATAGTTTATATGAAGTTCTGCTTGCTGTTTGTATAACGTAGTTCAGGACAGGTTTGTCTGATAATTATCGTTGATCAGGTGGTACAGGAATGGGTACATGTGTTTGCCCAGTGGGTGGAGCCTTATAAGGCACGGATGTTACTGGACTGTATGGGTATACCTGATATCTCTCCAAGACAGATGACAGTAATAAAAGATCTAATGAGGCGAAATTCATCAGCCTCTAGATGTGGGAGTGGTATGCCTGGTGCCTGACCCCAGGCAGAGCAGACACTGCGGTGTCACCTGCTGCTGGGAACAAGGGAGAACTGTAGCCCAAGTTGCCGGAAGTTCACCCATTTCTCTCCTCTCTTACGGTTTCGGCTTAGTATTCTCTCCATGTCAGAATTCTATCCACCTCTCTATCCTTTCCTTTGAAGCTCAGGGTTCCAGAATCAACATCTATATATTTCACCTGGTCTCCCATGTCTTTGTTGCAGAGGGTCTGCTGTGCACGTTTGCCTACTCTGCTCTCTTGTCCCAGAAGCCCACTTAACTAATAAAGAGGCTTATATGTTTCTCTTCAAATACAATGTAACCAAGGCTAAACAACAATAATAAACCAACAAAAACAAAACTGAAAAAACATAAGAAAAATCATACTTACCTTAGTTCTATAAAAACGTTTTGGGTCTTCCCTAATATCACACTTAACGTGCTTTTCCAAAGCCCCACAGAGTCGCACTAAGTGTTTCTATATAAAACAAACACAAGGATGAAAGCTACTTAGAAGATTTAATAATGAACAAAGAAGAGATCATGGAGTCAGAATAGCAAACAACCATTTAAAAATCTATCATTCCCCAGTTAGCAATTTCCGAAGTTAATCACCCATCATCAATAGACATTACATCAGTAAATGTAGTAACTGCCAAGATCATGATGATTTATTACTCGCTAATTTAGAAAACAGACCAAATTGTAAACCCTATAGTTCAGACCGGGTCATGTAGTACCCCAAAATTTGAAAAGTCCTTCCTTTAACACATTCTTTAGTGGAATGTTCAAATGAAACTAGCTTGTTTTTTGTCTGTGAACAAAACAAGTTTCTATTAATAGAAAACCATATGAGGTTCTTAAATAAAAACTTAGTCTCAGGGGATACCTAAGTCAGTTGGCATAATAACATAGTTCACAAAGACAATGTTCTACATCATACTGTGATGAGTAGCAACTAGGGTCTAAGAACTTAACAAGCAGTCATTTAAGATGCAATTATTGGTATCTCTCCATCTGGAGTAAAGAAGAAAGAAAACACTCAAGAGCCAAACAATTAGTCCAAAGGACGAATGGACCATGTGAATGTGTCTCTACTATTTGGAAACTAATAGAACTAGCTGGTATTCACCTACCATTACTGACTTATCTGACTGAGACCAGAAAAGGTCCTGAATAGGAAAAAAATGTAGACCAAAATTCAAAATCACAAAGAACGACTGGATTTAACTAGTCTGATAGAGAGTAGGTGGTGTTATTAAGTGCCATCAAGTCAGTTCTGACCCACAGTCACCCTGTACAGGGTTTCTGAGGAGTGTCTGGTAAGCTTGAACTGCTGACCTTGCAGTTCAAACTGACTTTGCAGTCCAGTGCATTAATCCACAATGCCACACAAGAAACTAATGGAACCCCCAAAACGGACTCTTAAGCAACATTCAAACCTAGAACTGAACCCATCCCCAGATTTCTTTTATCCAAACAGGTCTGTAAAGTGAACAATAACACTTGTGAGGAATATAGTCCTAAGAACATTTCAACATGCAAGGCCAAAAGGGAAGTATTTGCCCAAAAACAAAGCTTGGAAGGTGGGAAGGGGCAAGGAAGAAGGACAAATATATAAAAGGAATCCAGGAAATAGTGAGAAGAATGCTGTTGCATCCAGAGAACTGCAACTAATGTTTAAAAACAAAATGTGTATAAATTGTTGAATGGAAAATTAATTTGTTGTGTAAGCTTTCACTCAAACCACAATACTAAAGAAAAATTAAGTGCCTCAAGTTTTAGAAGTATACAGTCCCACAGACTGTACATGGAGAGAATGTAAATGAGTACTTCTGAGAAGGAAGTATGTGGTAATAACTACTATAAATAATGAAAATTTGACATACAGCCTTTGACCTAGCAATTCTATTTCTAGAATTCTCTAGGAATTTAACTTATAGAGATTCTTGCACAGGTGGGCAAAGACACATAAATACAAATACATGCTATTTGAACACTGTATATAATCACACACAAAAAAGTAATGTTCATCAATAAAGTTTTAAACTACCAGTTATTATTTAGAAATGCTAATACCTTTTAAGAGAAAGTAATTATAAGCAATATGAATAGTATGACTACTTTTGTAAAAATGATTAAACATGCATAAATTGTGCAGAATTTTATAAGGTGGGCACTGGATTATAAGTCTTCATTTTCTGTATTATATGATAAAGACAACTTTTTATTGTGAATTCAGCAAAAGTTTTAAAAAAGATTATCAGTACCTTTTACGATCTATCATTGAATTTTAAAATAATTGTCATTATTTTTAATTAGAAAAAAATTTAACTGTAAGGCTCAATATAAAAATACAAATAGATAACAGCATTAGGTTCCAATCAGGAGAAAAAACATATAAAACCACATGAACTATGCTTGTGTCTTTTCTTTCATGCCTAGGAGACACTAAGTTTTAAAAAATTTGACTTAAAGAGAAATTAAGAATTTTCTCTAGGAGTATGCATCAGAGCATTATGGGAGACAGAATCAAAATGAAAACCTTGGTATGGGGAGACAATGCAGTCTGAAGTACCCTTACTTATCATCAGTTAAACTGTGAAAGTGAATTCTACATCTACAGAGAAATAAGTGGGTTAGAGGAGAGATGGGAAGAATCCAGGTAAGAGCTGGCCCATTAAGTATTTGGTGACCTTGCTATTTTTGGATTACATTACCTTGATGCTAACCTATGATGGTTAAGTTCCACACCTACAAATAGAACTAACATTTGGTGACAAATAATCTGTCAATGATATGGTTGCAAGGTCATTATTACTCCTCTATTTCTAGTGTATGTTGGGAATTCTATGGCACATATAAGGTTAATTAAAAAAATTTTTTTTAAGTTTTCTTCTCTATAAAGGATGCTCATTCATTCCATCAAAGTAAAGGTACCTATTAAAAAGGGAAACACACATAAATTACCTACCCGTTGTCCAGAAGAAAACGAATGAGAGCAACTAACTTCACCGACTAAATGAAGAAGAACGTAGGTCAGATAATAGGCCTGTTAGAGAAAGGAATAAAATTAACTCCCAGATTTACAGTAAAAGCTTATGGAGGAGACCAAAGGACATCAGAATAGAGGCCACAGGAAATGCTTTACAGCTAAGAGATATTACCTCCAGTTTACATGTTAGGAAAGTTGTCCAAGAAACAAGACTTGCTAGTTAACCTAGCTGTTATAAAGTAGTGAAAAGCATTAAACTCAGGCTTTCTGAATTCTATCTCTAGCACACTCTTTTTACCACCTCATAAATGTCCTAAGGCTACAAAATAATACTCCCAGTATTAAATTACTAACAACCATCCTTTACCTAAATTTTTAACTCAAGTTTACGTAATAATTTCATGATGTCAATTTATAAGCGAATGGTACTTTTCAATGTATTTGCTGCAGTGTATCTAGCTTTAAATCAGAAATGCCTATGTTATCAGTCTGTGCGCTGAGAGTTAGCATCAATTATGCTCTTATGTACTCTTTGAGACCTTCTAGCTCTGGATACCTGCTTTTCAAGCTCCAAATGAAGACTCTCATCAATGGTGCCATTTGGTTGTTCAGTCTTTTTCTTCAAAACCATTTTCTTTAGTAAATGAGAAGGCTTCATTTGTACAAGATAGTGATATAGAACTGTTATCTATCAAAAGAAAAGAAAAGAACATTAAGTAATGCTAACTAATAGAGTTCTCTTTATAGGCTACTTTTTTCAGTGTGTCCTTTGTTCACAAATAACACTCATGGAAATAGCAGTCAATAAATCAAGTGCAACCTGATGCAGAAGACCACTATGAAATGTTGAAAAGCAAAGACAAAAGATGTCACTTTGGGGACTAAGGTGTGCCTGACCCAAGCCATAGTATTTTCAATCACCTCATACACATGTGAAAGTTAGACACTGAATAAGGAAGACTGTAGAAGAACTGATGCATTTGAGTTATGGTGTTGGCAAAGAATATTGGAAGTACCATGGCATGGATTGCCAGAAGAACAAATACAACTATCTTGGCAAAAAAGTACATTTAGCAAGAATGGCGAGACTTTGCTTCTAGTACTTTGGACATGTTGCCAGGAGAGATCAGTACTGGAGAAGGACATCAGCTGGATAAAATGGAAGGTCAACAAAAAAGATGAGGACCCCCCAAAAAAGGACTGATATAGTGGCAACGTGGGCCCAAATGTAACAATTGTGAGAATAGTGCAGGATCGGGCAGTGTTTCGTTCTGTTGCGCATAGGGTCACCATAAGTCAAAACAGACTTGACAGTACCTAACAATACTCAACAATCTGTTCATTTTACATTTCCTAATTCTGCCCCTTTAGCTCTCCTATAGTCTACTAAAATCAATTTCCTCTTTATTTAAAAATCTTCAATTGCTTAAAAGGGTTTTTTTTTTAGTGGGTTGGCCTTGAGGGTTATGTCTGAGAGTGGGGAGGATTGGACCATCAGAGAGTCTGGAGGGGGAGAAGAGCATGTGGAGGGGAGAGTGGAGAGAGGGAGAGAATGAAAGGACATGCATGTGAGATGCCCTGAGAGCCCTTGTCCTCTGTATTGTTGTTGTTAAGTGCCATGGAGTTAGTTCTGACTTATAGCAACCCTATATAGGGCTTCCAAGTAGCAGATGGTGAGTTTGAAGCGCTGACCTTGTGGTTGAAATTGACCTTGTGGTCCAGTGCTTATCCTAGCACTAAGGAAAGAGATGCCTGCTGGCTCTGTGGGGTCAGGGTTGAGCTCTGGTCAAGTTGTCTGCTTGATGGAGCGGACGCTTTAGTCCTCTGAATGGGCATCCCACCTTCTCAACAGATGGCTTCCTCCTAAGAAATCTTATGTAAGATGTACCTTGTCACCAGAGGATTCACATCTTACTCCAGCTTCCATCTGGTCTACAGGAGTAAAGTGGACTCCTCCTATGGTCACAGTAGTTAGGTGCAATGGGGTTGATTCTGACTCATAGAGACCCTATTTGACAGAGTAAAATTGCCACACAGGGTGTCCTAGGCCATAATCTTTATGCAAACAGATCGCCACCTCTTCTCTCCAACTGAGCCACTGGGTGGGTTCAAACCGTCAACCTTTCCGTTAGCAAAACAGTACTTAACCATTGTGCCACCAGGGTATCTTTTTTTTTTTTATTGTGAATTTTGTGATAGTTTGCATTGGAGAACATTAGCTTTACATTCATCCTATCTATATCGTTTCATTGCCATGGTTACAATCCCTCCATGCACCATCAACCAACCCAAAGGTATACCCTGCCAGCCCCAGTTGTCAGAACACAGCCCCTCCATCTCTCTACGTCATGGTCTCTGTCTCCGTCTCTGGCGTCACTTTCTCTGGGTAGGGTCCTGCACTCCTCTCTTCTCCCTTGATGGTCCCAGTGAACTCCGCTCCTAGACTGCAAAGTCAATCACTCCCCTCCTTTTGCTACAATATGTCTACCTTTAGATTTCCAACTCTCACAGTCAGTCCTGATAACAATTATTCACTATTGTACCACAAAAGACCTATCCCCCCCATCTCCTTTCATTAGCCCCACATAGACAGATTGGATACTACTCAGTGGAGATTCTACCTTCCTCTGTGCCCTCTGGATCTAGGCTCCCTCTTGAAAGCTTGTAAGCCAGTCACTTCTTGCCTTTGTAGTGCCCCCATTTTGGGTAGCCAATGCCCAAGCTGCCCATTCCTGTCTACTGTATGTATGGAGGGGGTGGGAATGATCCTCGCTATAAAGATTTATTCCCTCTTTTAAGATACTGCATCCATAGGTGTAGATCAAGTTCATCAAACTGTATCAAATTACTTCTTTTCCTCTTTCTTCTTCTAGTTGAGCTCTAATCATCTAGTCATTGAAGCCAGGTCAAGTGGGTATTATCTGCAAGTGTGGGCGTTCTTATGCATATGCCCCCTCTTATCAGTAGGACGCTTCACTCTCCACTCTAGTCCTCTATGGCTATGTCACTGACTCTGGACCCAAGAGTCCCCAGGTCTTGCCACACTGCCAACCAGGTCTCCACCCAGGTTCACAGGAGTCTATTGAACATTGTAGGGCTTAGCTCATAGCTTCATTGCTGTTTTCCTCTCATTCCTCTTATGGGTGACGAATGTGGTCACCAATCAGGGAGTATTCCCACTGAGTTTTAGTCTTGGAAAAGTGTTTGCCCTGAGGTGACCCAACCACTTGCCTTGATGTCTCCTGGGTGAGCAACTTGCTTGTTCTTGCAGTAATCAGTCGGACTGCCATTACTGTTTTGTATTTTTCTGTCTGTCTTTCTTTCAAGAAGTACCTTCTGTTTTAGCCTCTCCAGGCTGGTCTGCTTGTCCTTTCAAGTGGAAATGTCCCACTTCAGAAGATTCTCGATGAGGTTCAGAATACCACCTATGGTCTTATATAATACAGAGGCTCCTCAGGAAGCCTCCTTCACTGGGCTCGTTGTAGCCCCGTTTTAGGTATTCCAATAATTATAAGCAGAAGATGGACTTACAAGCTTTCTATGGTGATATTTCTGGCTATTCCTTTCTCTCCCCTTCAAGTGTCTATTTTATAATGGTATGCCAGGGAAACCAAGATTGAAAAGACAGCCAAGCATCTTAACATTATTTCCCCCCTTTTGCCCATTCCAACCATGTCTCATTCCCTGTATCCCAGAGTCCTGTTGTTCCAAGGTTGTGCATACATCATTATTTACCTCTGTTCCACTTAGCCCATGCAAACCTGCCTAATTGTTTTCCTATCTGCCTTGTTCTTTCATTCTTCTCCTCCTTCTTGTGTATTGCCCCCCTCCCTAACACCTAAACTACCCTGTGTCTATTCCTCACCCTGTGCTCCACCTTCCCCCAAAACCACCCCCCCCTTTAGTATGGGTTCCTTTTCTTAGTCTTTTACAGCATTGGTCCTATATAGTATTTCTCCTTTGGTGACTGACTAATTTCACTTAACATAATGTCCTCAAGGTTCATCCATGTTATGTGGTGGCTTGTAGTTTCCTTGTGATTCTTCAAGGTAGCATAATATTCCATTGTATGTATGCACCACAGTTTGTTTATCCATTCTTCAGCTGATGAGCACTTTGGCTGTCTCCATCTTTTAGCCATTGTAAATAGTGCTGCTATGAACATAGGTATGCATATATCTACTCAAATACCAAGTAGAGGAATTGCTGGATCATAAGGTATTTCTATTTCCAAACTTCTGAGGAAGCGCCATATTGCTTTCCAGAGTTTGGACCATTTTGCAATCCCACCAGCAATGCAGGAGCGTCCCAGTCTCTCCACATCCTCACCAGCATTTATTGTCCTCTACTTTTTTGATCTTTGCTGTTATTGCTGGTGTGACATGGTATCTCATTGTTGTTTTGATTTGCATCTTTCTAATGGCCAGTGATCATGAACATTTCTTCATATGTTGTTGGCTGCCCGGATCTCCTTCTTGGTCAAGTGTCTGTTCATGTGCTTTGTCCATTGTTTAATTGGATTATCTTTTTCTTGTAGCGATGTTGTAGCTTCCTATATATTTTAGAAATGAGTTCCTTGTCTGATGTGTCATTGCAAAATATTTTTTCCCATTCTGTGGGTTCCCTATTTTACTTTTCTGGTGAAGTCTTTTGATGCACATAAGTTTTTAATTTTTATTATGTCCTAATTATCTATTTTGTCTACTTTTGCTTGGTAGTCTGTGTATTCCCTGAATTAGTGCCTTCACATTTGTCCCTATTTTTTCATTGATGGCCATCATAATTTTGTGATTTACATTTAGGTCTTTAATCCATGCTGCGCTGGTTTTTTTAATAAGGCATGAGGTAAAGGTCTTGTTTCAATCTTTTGCATATTGCTTTCCAGCTCTGCCAGCACCATCTGTTGAAAAGACTATCCCCTCCCCATGCAATATTATTTAGGTACTTTGTCAAAAATCAGTTGGCTGGATGTGGATGGGTTGATTTCTGTATTCTCAATTCTGTTCCATTGATCTTTCATTGTACAAGTACCAAGCTGTTTTGACCACTGTAGTGTTCAATAAAATTTGAAGTTGGGGAGAAGTTTCCAACCTTATTTTTTTTAAGCAGTGCTTGGCTCATCCTGGGTCTCTTTGCTTTCCATATAAAGTTTCTAATTGTTTTTTTCCATCTCTTTGAAGAATGTCATTGGAATCTGGATTGGGATTGCATTATATGTGTAAATTACTTTGGGCAGTACTGACATTTTCACAATGCTAAGTCTTCCTCTCCAGGAGCATGGCACATTTTCCATTTTTTGTAGGTCTCTTTTGGTTTCTTGTAGTAGTGTTTTTTAGTTGTCTTTGTATAGGTCCTTTGTTTCCCTGGTTACACTTATTCCTAGATATTTCATCCTGTGGGCAGCTATTGTAAATGGTATTACTTTCCTAATGTCCTTAAAAGGGATTTTAAGTTAAAGATTTATGACTTGTGCTTTAGGGTGAAAGCTTAAGGAGCAGCCATTTAAATAAGGCGCAACTGTTGGTCTCTCCCCATTCGGAGCAAAGAAGACAGAAGAAAATCAAAGATGCAAGGAAACTAAAAGGACTAATGGACCACAAGGACCCCAGCCTCCCCAACCCTGAGACTAGAACTAGTAGATGGCATCACTGTTGACTGCTCTGACAACTGGAGGTCCTGGATAGAGTGGGAGAAAAACGACTGAACAAAACTAAAAATCCAAAGAGACCAGGTTTACTGGTCTGATAAAAAGACTGGTGGAAGACCTGAGACTATGGTCTGACATCTTTCAGACCTGAAACTTACCTCCATGGCTCACTCAACTTTCAGTCAAATGACAGGTCTATAAAAGTGAACAGTAACACCAAGGAGATAGGCACTCACTAGAACAATCAACCTTATGAGATCAAAAGGGTAACATTCACCTAGGAATAAAGCTCAGAAGGCAGGAAGGAAGAAAAATTGGAAATAGTAAACACAGGGAGAATGCTATTACATTGTGGGGATTGTAATCAATGGCAAACAAGATGTGTATGAACTGTTGAATGGAAAACCAATTTGTTCTATAAATGCACCCAAATTAAAAAAAAAAAAAAAAGCTTAGAGGAGACTAAATGGCATTATAATACAGGTCACAGGAAATACTTTAAGAAATTATCTTAAAAAAAACAAAACAAAACTGTAAGTAACAGGACAAGCAATAATTAAGAAGCAGGTAGTGGAAATTTAACCCCCTCCTCCCAGTTCTTCTTTGATGACAGTAAATATTGCTTAAGAAATTTGCTAACAACCATATGGCTCAGGAATTGTCCTCATATCTCTAGAATCAAATCTAGCTCAACTCCATGAAAGCAGAAACCAGCTGTCCCCATCCATCTCTCTTGTCCCCACAGCACCTGTACATACTCCTGTCACTTTAATCCTTACCACATTATACCATAGTGGTTACCAAATTTTTTTCAACACATGTTTATATCAAATTCATGTTTTCATCCCTTGAACCTAGTCGAGTACTTTGTACTGAAATGCAGTTGAAACAAGAACATCTAGATCAAGTTGTATGCTGAGTTTTCATATCCAACTGAGAGTAACCCCATGAGTGCAAGTGCTGTCAATGTTTATAAAAAAGCTTGTAGGTTATACTGAAATTTACACAATAGGATTCACTACTGAATAAGTACTGCACGGCAATTACATTTATGATCTAGGATTTTAAAAGATTCTAATATTAAAACAGATTATGAGATACAATGAATGCACATAGTTTCGCAATTTATCTTCTGATAAAAACTGCTAAACTTGATAAATTAAACCAATTCGAGTCCTGGTGTAGCGCTACAGGGTAGCACTAGACTGCTAACTATAAGATCAGCACTTAACACCCACCATTGCTCCTTGGAAATCCTACATATGGTCACTATGAGTCAGAACTGACAATGGCACTTAACAACGCTTTATATAGCACATGATGATTTTCCCAGCGCTTATTATAAATTATTTGATTGACCACAACCATCCCAGGTGGTGGTGAACTGCTGTCGAGTTGGTTCAGACTCATAGCAACCCTTGATAGAATTTCTGAAGAGCAGCTAGTGAATTTGAACTGCTGTCTTTGAGGTTCAAATTGACCTTGCAGTCCACCAAGACTTCCATGTAGTGGAGGCTGTGATATGATCTCCATCTCACAAATGAAAAAACTGGATCTCATTAGTTAAATACCGTACTGAAGACTACATGGATAGTATTATGCTTGAGAATCGAGAACTAACCCTAAGACTTTTGACTTGGTGGTGATAGTTATATTCTGTGGAGTTGGTTCCAATTCAAAGCGACCAGGTACAGGGTTTCCAAGACTGTAAATCTTTATGGGAGCACAAAGCCTCATCTTTCTCCTGTGGAACAACTGGTCGTTTCGAACTGCTGACCTTGTGATTTGCAGCCCAATTTGTAACCACTATGCTATTGTTGCTGTTGTTAAGTGCTGTTGAGTGGATTCCGACCGATAGCGACCCTGTATAGGGTTTCTGAGGAGAAGCTGGTGAGCTTGAACCGCCGATCTTGCAGTACAAATGGCTTTGCAGTCTGGCGCATTAACCCACAGCACCACACCAGGACTCCTATGCTATTAGGGCCATTCAAATTTCTCTATACCTCACTAACTTTCCCCATGAAAAATAAATAAAAATGTATTTATACCTGCATATTATTGGCATTAGGGACATCTTCATGTTTCTCATCCAAAAGCTTTGAAATAATCACTAGACTGAGGCACTGTCTCAGTTGCCTGGAATTAAAATTTGAAAGTATTTAAAATATATTTTAATCAGTACTGCTAAAAAGAGTCTTTTAATTTCTCATTGGAAACAGCCACTGTGTTCAGAAGACTACAAAAATATACCTAAGCTTAGAAACACAGAAAAAAAATTCATGTACAATATGTGTACATAAAATTAAGAAGTTACCTGAAGCTCAGGCAAATCATTAAGAGCCTTTATTTTTTGACCCTGCTAGTTTACTGACAGAAAAATCTACTTTACTTCTAGAATTTCTTTTTACGAAAGCAAATGCATGCTAATGCATGTTTTTATGGTGTGTATCATTTATAATAAATTAACATATAAACTAAAATTTAAAAAATCAAAATGATTGCAGTTGACTTAAGAAAAAAAAAAAAAAAAATCAGTTAATGCCTGTTCCCACAACTGAATATGAAATAAATAAATCTGGTGTAATATTTAAAGAATGATGAATGAAAATAAAGGCTCCCAAAGCATTAATGTAAACATCATGAAGCTTCTTAATATTCAATTCTCACTTTTCAATACCTTCCACGTGATGTCCAGTTAGGAACGAGCTGTACCAGCCACAGAAGGTTGTGGGGATGACTGGAGAGTTCATTTATGGCTACACAAAGATCAGGCACCTGAAAACAAAGAATCAGTAAAATTTCTTTTCAAACATGTCATCCACATCCCTTCTTGTAATTTCCAATATTATAAAAAAGAGCACTTATTTTTAGAAATAGCATGAAGTCTAGAAGCTGCTGAACTGTACACAGTACACAGATTCAGGTTTATCTTAAAACTCCAAAACAAACAAATATTATCAGAATTTCATTTGCCATTCATGTTTTGTGTTGTATTACCTCTATATGCATTTAAATAGTCTATCTTGGAAAAACAATGATCTAAATATAAGTATCCGTCTCCTAATCTGTATGATGAAAGTTGAGCAAGATCATGTTCCTGATCTGACATTTCCTGCACTTCTGGAATCC
The DNA here is from genome assembly GCF_000296735.1 of Chrysochloris asiatica. Taxonomy (NCBI): domain Eukaryota; kingdom Metazoa; phylum Chordata; class Mammalia; order Afrosoricida; family Chrysochloridae; genus Chrysochloris; species Chrysochloris asiatica. The sequence goes on along the minus strand of NW_006408521.1, from coordinate 27,616,026 downwards.
TCATATTTTAGTACCCCATCAATTAATTTAGGTCTCTGCTCAAATATTACTTCAAAAAGGCTTTCTGTCTCATCTGAAATAGCACAGTATCCCTGCCCTGCCACTTTCTATACCATGACCTATTTAATTTTTGTGCACAGAATTTTTAGTATAGCCTGAGATGGTATTATAATATGCATTTAATTATTACCTAACCCTCTGATAAGGATGAAAGTCCCAATAGGGCAAAGACGGGTGTCCTTTTTACATCTGTATCTCTAGTACACTTACATTAATGCATGGCCCACAGTACCCCCAATAAACATGTTTATAGCTGCAGTTTTAGAAAAGTTTCAGTTACCAAAAATTTAAGTATACTGCTTCCCACAAAAGTCCTTTCCTTAGGCTCATTTTTTTATCTGCCAAAGATCACAGCAGAGCTTAGAAATACTATCAATTCTCCATGCATTACAAAGTCACACTGTATAATGCTTTATGTATAATGCTATACATAAAACCAATAAGGAAGTAACATTACCTTTGTGTTCCAATCTCTGATGTTTTTCATAAGATTTATCATGAGGCTTTGGAAGTCCACTAGAGGAATCTGTTTCAGCTGTTTTTCCAAACTCATTTTAAACAACATTAAAATCAGCAACATTATTTCATGATCCTGATAACCTTCTGGATGTATAGATGTACACAAGCCTAGAAACTTAAACCCAAACACACACACAAAACAACTTGAAATATATTTTGCTTGAAGAGTTTCAATTATAAAAGGTTTTAACAAAAGATGCAAAAGAGAATTAGAAAAAAAGCAAAGTATAAGATGTTTCATAAAAGAGGCAAGAAATAGTCATGTTATTATCTGAATTAGTTCATAGGATGTATATTCTCTTCATTTTTAAGATTTTCAGTGTCACTGACTTAATTTAGCCATTAAATATGTTTTCATACTGTCATCAATCCTCAGTTGCATTGCCATTTTTGGTAGATCAAACTCTTCTATTTTAAAACACTTTTAAGCATGGAAGTCTCTGGACCACTAAATTATATGGCAAGCAAATAACTGTTTTCTTCACACATCCTATTTTAAAATGTATGGGTTTCCTGGAGGACACTATTCTGAGTGAAATAAGTCAATCACAAGCGGATAAACATTGTGTGGGATCACTATTGTAAAAATTCAAGAAATGGTTTTCATTCTACAAGAAACATTCTTTGATGGTTATCAGGAATTAGAAGGAAGCAAGAGTAATTCACTAGCTAGAAGGTAGACATATGCTAACTCACATGACAAGGAAGGCAATATATTAAGAAGCAGGAGGGCAATATACAAGAGGGAGGTTGAAAGAATGATGAAGACACAGGCGGGTATGCAAGGGCTGAAGGGGAGAGAGGTAAATAGTGATATATGTACAATCTTGAAACAGTGTTATGTGTATGGATACATGGACAGACACAGGTTGAAAGGGTATGGGAGGAAGAGTAGAATATATACATATGTTGTTGTTGTTACATGCCATGGAGTCGGTTCCGACTCATAGCGACCCTGTACAGGGTTTCCAAGGCTGTACATTTTTATGGGAGAAGATATCCTCATCTTTCTCCCATGGAACAGCTGGTAGTTTTGATCTGCTGACCTTGTGGTTCACAGCCCAATGCATAACCACTACGCTACCAGAGCTCCTTATGTATGTATAAATACATAAATGAGTTTGAAAGAGTTTATTTGTACATAGGTAACCACAGGTAGGAAGTAGGACAGCGGTTGATGGGGGGGATTGCAATCATTGAGATGAAACCAAGTACATGATTTGTTGAATGTAAAACTATTGTCTATAAATAGATCTACAACCAAGTTAAAAAAAAAAAAAATGCATGTTTCAGAAACATATTTGATACAGAAACATTTTTGGTAAAGATATCCCTAAAATAAAAAACCCACTGCCACTGAGTTGATTTCAACTCGTATCTATTCTTTTTAGGGTTTCTGAGACTATAAATCTTAATGGGAACAGACTGCCCCATCATTCCCCTATGGAGCAGCAGTTGGGTTTGACCTAGTGACCTTTCAGTTAACAGCCAATGCCTAACCCACAGTGCTACCAGTGCTCTTTAAGTTATCCCTAGAATTAGGCAGTATTGGGTTCTGTTGTGTATAGTGGCCATGAGTCAGAGTCAACCTGATGGGTCCTAATAATAACAACAGGATTGCTAATTACTCTACCCTAAACTTCCCTTTCACTCCTAATATTAAAAAAAAAAATACAAATGATCTTTAATACAACGATTATTCCTAAAAATTTCAGAAACTAGAAATTGCCTAGTAAGATACTACTGATTTTTAAAGAAAGCATTAATAAGAAAATGAAACATTTTTAGCTCTATGCCAAAGAGACACAGACAATTCTTTCCTACCTTAACCACATTTAAAACATTGGCTTCAGGAAGAGTTGAAAAAATTGGCTTATAAGACGACTCTTCAGTTCCCTTCCCCACTGAGGTCATCTGTGTTTCTGAACTACTGAAAGTGAATAAAGCAAGGTGAAATTAGGCACAAAATAATCACTCATTTTAATATCAGACACTTTCAAGAAATTGGTTTTTATTTAGGTATGATTTACATAATGCATCCTTTTTAAGTTTTGATAAATATGTATGAGCTAGTGTAACCATCACACAAATCAAATCATCATAAACGTTCCTTCATGTCAGATTCACATCAGTGTTCCATCCTAGGCAAACACGAATCTGATTTGTCCCTAAGTACTAGTTTTCCCTTGAATAAACTACTTTTCATAAGGCAGTATCCTCGCTGCTGTTTTCATCATAGAACTCTGTAGACGGTAGCTGTAAGAATTCACACTAGTTAGAGGCCTCACCAACAGCCTAAAGAAATTGCCACAGCAATAAAATGACCAAATCCTAAGCATCTCAATTCTGCTTGAGGTACTAAGTGAATGTTTAGAGAAGTGGAGACACATGAACTCGACCTTCATAAGACAAATGCTATTTTCTGAAAAATTTTCAATACATTTATATGGTTAAAAATGATAAGGTATCAAAATACTATCTAATAGTTACAGTAACTATTGGCACATAGTAAGCACTATGGGTTAGTGATGATAATTAATGTACCAATATTCTTGCTCTTATAAACAATGCTTCACTGAGATAGGTAACGTTTTGATGGATAGACACTAAGGATGGAGGTGAAAGATCAACATGAGGAAGAGCCAATATAACATGGCAGATGTGGACAATAAAGGCAGAACAATTTGGTTACAACAAAAGGGAGAGAGCAGAATAGAAACTAAGTCAGTCTTAAATATAATGTGTAAGAGTTTGAGGATAGGGGACAGAGAAGTTCAAGGCTGTGCTTTCATAAAAGGAATCTTCCAACAGTGAAAAGCAAAAGCAGCGTGGAGGTGAAAAAACTCTGAAGGAGTGGAGATTTCTGCCAAGGTTAGGCCTGAAAAGAGGGCAGTGGGAGTGAAAAGGAGAAAATAGCTGTGAGAAGGGAACCACAGGGATGTGAGAACTAAGGGAGGAAGAATCCAAAGAAATTAAGCTATACCTTGCCATCAAGTTGATTCTGACTCATAGCAACGTTTTAGAACAGAACAGAACAGCCCCAGAGGGTTTCCAAGGTTGTAAATCTTTACAGAAGCAGATTGCCTCATCAGGACTCAAATTTTGGTTTATGTAACCAGAAGAATTGTGAAATGCTAGCGAGTCAGTTCTGACTCATAGTGACTCTCCAAAAGAGTTTCTGAGAAATGGCTAGTGGGTCTGAACCACCCATCCAGTGTTTATGCTATAACATCATACCTAGTGGAATAGCAGTTAACAAAGAACTGTAGTAATATCCCCTCAGTATCTGAATTCTGTGACAGTATTTTACTCTACTAATTTGCAAGCATCTTAATCTCTAATCTACTATTTGGGTAGAGTACACATATACAGGGAAACCTCATTTTATTGTGCTTCTCAGAGAAAGCGTTTTTATAAGGTTTGTGGCAACCCTGCTGGCACTACTTTTCCAATAGCATGTGCTAACTTCGTGTTCTCTATGTCATATTTTGGTAATATAATATTCAAACTGTTTCATAATGCTATTGTACACTTAAAGACTACATCATAGTGTAACTTGTATACACACTGGGAAACCAGAACATTCATATGATGCATTATTGTGATATTCTCTTGTTATGGTGATCTGGAACAGAATCTGCAGCATCTCCAAGGTATGCCTGTATACACCGAAAAAATGGCTTCAGATGCATGTACATCTTGGGGAGCGAAAGTAGAGTGAATTGTGGTCTTATCTCAATAGGATCCAGTCTGGTGCATTTTTCTGTTCATTCTTCCCCAGCTTACTCCTGCTCATCTGAGCTCACTCTTGCCTATTATATAGCGACAATGACTACAGTCAACACCTGCCTACTCAGGTCACCTAAACTAAGGCAATGCTTCAACTGTTAATTAATCAAGTAAAACAATTCTTATGCTAAGTATTAGCATTTACTATGTGATTTACTGCAATCATTATGTATCTTCATTATTAATTTTTATAGGTTATGCTCATTACAGTCAAGAAATATTTAAATCTGTTGTATACAGCATACAAAAATTACCACTCACTAGTGAATTTACTGTAGTCACTGGAAGGTGTAGATGGTTAACGTGCCCAGCTGCTAACTGAAAGGTTGGAGTTTAAGTTCACCCAGAGCACCTTGGAAGGCCTGGTACTCTACTGAAAAAAGTCAATGAAAATCCTATGGAGCACAGTACAGTTCTACTCAGATATATATGTGAAGTCACCATGACAACTAATTTGAGTTCATTTATGTTAGGTAATACAGCAGTTGATATTTTAAACTATTTATTGTGATTTGGGTGAAAGTTTACTGAGCACACTGGCTTTCAACAATTTATACACATTGTTTTGTGGCACTGATTGCAATCCTCACAGTACAACAGCCCTCATTCCACCACTTCCATTTGTCCTTTCCTATACTTTCCTGCCTTCTGAGCTCTGTTGTTAAGTGCCCTCGAGTTGGTTCCAACTCCCCAACAGGGTTTCCAAGTAGCAGCTGGTGGGCTTGAACTGCCAGCCATGTAGTCTGCAGTTTAATAATAATATAATTAATAACTAAAACTATCCTATGGGGCATACCAGGCGTCCTTATTTCTGGGCAAAATCCTGTCCTTTTGATCATGTACTGTTGGTGTTCACTTCATAGGCCCATCAATCATTTTGTTGTAAGTTGAGCCCCTGGGGTTAGTTTAGTTCCAAGTCTAAAGGGTTGTCTATTCTGCAAATCTTGGGGGTTCTACCAGTCTCTATCAGACCAGCAAACTTGGTCTTTTGATTTTCAGTTTACTTCTACATTTTTCTCCCAAAAGCCATTGGTATTTAAAATGATTATCAATTATGCAGAAATCTCTAGCTAAGGGTTTATATATAGTTGTTGTTAAGTGCCATCCAGTCGGTTCCGACCCACAGAGACCACCCTATATAGGGTTTCTGAGGAGCAGCTGGTGAGCTTGAACTGTCAACCTTGCAGTCCAGCACATTAACCTATAGCACCCCACCAGGACTCCATAGGTATAGTTACGTTAAGAGTATTTTAGTATTATTTGGGAGAAACGCTTGGAGTTTTTGGATGGGCTGGAAAAGCATTCTTCCTATTTTAATTGATGAAATACAGACCTTTAATTGAACCTGGGTTTTAGTTCATACATAAACTATCTTCTCTGCTTCTAGGATTATAAAGATAATTGTGCCAGTTTTTCCTACAGTGAAACCTGTGAGAATAGGAACTCAATGGAAATGCCTTGCTTTTCTGGATCTCTTAAGTTTTCCACCTTCAACAGGGTGCAGTCTTACCACTTTCCTACCACTAATTTTAGGGGAAAATGTTTTAATTTTTTCTTCTCTGACAGATTTCTGTCTCATATAGGTTCTGGCTTTTGGAGATCTCATTGTATTACACTTCTATAGTCCTGCTGTATTGTTGCTGTTGTTAAGTGCTGTTGAGTCAGTTCTGACTCATAGTGACTCTATATAGGGTTTCTGAGGAGAGCCTGGAGAGTTTGAATTACCAACCTTGTGGTTCAACCCGACCTTGAAATCAAGTGCTTATCTTATAGTGCCAAACCAGGATTGTTGTTGTTAAGTGCCATCAAGTCTGTTCTGACTCATACTCAGTATAGGGTTTCTGAGGAGCAACTGTTGAACTGCCAACCTTGTGGTTCAAACAGACCTTCAGGTCCAGTGCTTATCCAACAATGCCACACCAGGATTGTTGTTTTTAAATGCCATCGAATCAGTTCCAACTCATAGCGACCCTTGTACAGGGTTTCCAAGAGCGGCTGGTAAATCTGAACTGCCAAAAATTGTGGTTCAAACTGACCTTGAGGTCCAGTGCTTTATCCTACAGTGTCCCAAGCACAGTATACTTTTCCATTTCTTAAGGTCTTTTTGGTCCCTTAGAGACATTTTAAATTACACACACACACACACACAAGTATTTTTAGTTAAGTTCATTACTATTTCAATTTTTTCTTGCTATATAAATGGAGTCTTTCAGTGTAGTAAAGTTCCTATGTCTGAAGATTACGGATTTCTCTATTCATTTTGTACACAGCCACCCATACCAAATTTTTATTTGTCAGAGTTTTTCAGCTGACTTTTAGATTTCCATGTATACATTAAATGAATACTACAAAAAAGTATTTCACTGACTCTTTCCCAAATTTTTTAGCTTATTTTTTTCTTTGTATATAATTGCTTGGGTCAGTCCCTATAAAATGTTAAAATTGGTGATATTAATAGTGTTCTTTTTAAATTCCTAAGGGAATGTTTCCATTATTTCTGTTAAATACGATGATGGCTTTCAGAACAACACAGTTTATTAAGAATGTTATCTGATTAATAGATTAAGAATGTACCAATTCAAGATCAATATCAACTTTGAGAAATTAAAAAAAATCAAGAATGGTATTTATCAAATGAATATTACTATTAAAAAATTTTCATTTAAAATGATAGACCAGGCTTACTGGTCAGAAAGAGACGAAATCTGAGACTATGGTCCTCGACCACCCTTCATGTCTGGAAAGGATCCCACCTTATGGCCCAACTTTTAACCAAGCATTTGCTAAGTTTATACGGCAGACAACAACACTAATAAAGTATGCTCACCATGAAACTGTCAATCATTCAAAATCAAAAGGGCAACATTTGCCTAAGAACAAAGTTGAGAAGGGATGGGAAGGTGGGTAGAATGGAAATAGGAATCACAGGGAGGAAGCTGGATTACGAGAGGATTGCAATCATTGAGATGATGTCTTGAATGTAAAACTGATGATCTCTGTAAACCTTCACTTAATTCAAAATAAGTTTAAAAAACAAGGATCTGTTTAAAAAAATTTAAAATTTCTCAAAGTTGATATTGATCTTGAATTGGTACATTCTTAATCTATTAATTAAATACATTCTTATTAAACTGTGTTGATCCAAAATGTTTTTGGAGCTTATTACACATCAAGGCATTTCTATTTTGTGAATTTCTTTTGAAAAGATTCACATAAATATTTAAGTAAATGAATGTTCACCAAAGCATTATTTATAATAGCAGGAAACCTGGAAATAACTGCCACCTACAGAAAGCAGTTGAGTAAATTAAGGGGAATGTAATGAAATTCACGGACTCTTTAAAAAGTGTCATTCAAAATCACTTTTTCAAAAATGAAAAAAAAAAAAGTTAAAAACAGTTGGTTTTGAAACATATAATCCCCCTTTAAAAAGTATATACTCAAGGAAAAAAAGACTTCGAATATATATAATCCAAATGTTAACAGTGGTTTGTAGGAGGAAGGATTATAGACAACTTGTCATATTTCCAAAGTTCTTCAATGAACATGTATTATTTTTAAAAAACAATGAAAAGGTCATCTTAGAGGACCATGATTATTATGTCTTCACTTTTATAACAATATAGTTTTGGCATTATATATACTATGTGGTGGTGGTGGTAGTGTGCTGTGAAGTCAATTCCAACTCACAGCAACCCTGTATAGGGTTTCTGAGCCTGTAAATCTACAGGAGCAGAAAGCCTCATCTTTCTCCCGCAGAACGGCTGGTAGTTTCGAACAGTTGACCTTGAAATTAGCAGCCCGACTCATAACCACTATGCTACCAGAGCTCCTTTGTATGTGTGTGTGTGTGTATATATGTATGTATGTATGTATACAAAATGCTATACATCAGAGTCCTGGTGTGGTGCTGTGGGCTAATGTGTCAGACTGCAAAGTCGTTTGAACTACAAGGTTGGTGGTTCAAGCTCACCAGCCACTCCTTGAAAACCCTATACAGGGTTGCTACGGGTCAGAATCGACTCAATGGCACATAATAAAAATATACAAAATACTAGTATATTAGTATATGATCACTACTATTACCCATGAACAATGAGAGATTATTTATAGGTCCTAGATAAAGCAGTTCTATAACATAGGAGGTCATGAGTCAGAATTGACATGATGGCAACTAACAGAGATTATTTACTAAATAACAGGCGATAACATAAACTAGCAATTAATACAGTAATTAAAACGTAATGCCAAGTTATTACTGTTAACATATTAATGTATTCTATGTTAACAAATTTGCTAGAACCTAAAACCAAATCTTTTATTATTATTGTACAAGTGAAGATATAACCTTGACTGTGATGGAGGTCATGTCAATTTACATGTGAAAAAAAATCACATATTCCAGTTTAAAAGAGCATGCTGCTCAAGGCAGACCATTCCTCAACACTGATTCCATTGAAGTTGTGCATTCTCATCCACCTTTTCCAAATTGTTCTGCCCCACTAACATAACTCATTGCTCCCTAAGATTTCTATCTAATTTTTCGAGTTGCTGTAGATAAAACGCCAGATCTGAAAAAAGCTGAAAGCATAACAATGTCAATTTCCTGGCTGGAATATTGTATTGCAATCATTTAAGATGTGTGGCTCTGTGGGTTAATGCACCAGACTGCAAAGCTGTTTGAATTGCAAGGTCTGCGGTTCAAGCTCACCAGCCACTCCTCGGAAACCCTGTACAGGTTCGCTATGGGTCGGAACCGACTCGATGTCACTTAACAACAACAACTGGAGGAAACTAGACGAAGGGTATACAGGTTCTCTCTACATTATTTCTTCATGGTAATACACATTATTTCAAAATTAGAAGACTACAAAGCAAGAACAACAGACCTGTTTTGTTTAGCAATGTCAAGGACATTGATCCCCGTGCAGCTGAAATTCTGTTTATAAATTTTGATTCCCCCAAAAACTTTGCTAACAGCCTACTATTGACTGGAAGCCTTACTGATGACATAAACAGTTGATTCACACTGATTTTATACGTTATATGTATTATATACTACACCCACATAACAGCTATGTGTTAAGTTGGAGGAAAAAGGCATTTTGCAAAAAGTGCCAGATTTTTATGACAGTTTGCATAGCTGGAGCATGAAGTCCCTCCAACCCCCCCTGTCCCCCCCCCTTTTTTTTTAACACAATGGTTTGTACACTAAATTAATTTATCTTGAAATGACACGCAACTGTGGTTTCAGACCTCAATCCATGGTACATATCAAGCAATTCAACTTTTTCTTGTAATGTCATGATTTTTCTCTGCTTCTTGGTAGAACTTCCAGCATCACTAGTGGCACAGTGTAAGGGTCTCATGATGTTATTCAATGTTTATAGCATTGCACTAAACACGAAGAAAACCATGTGAGAATCAGGAGAGAGAATTTTTTACTGTAATACTCAATTTACTGGAGGGGCAAACTCTCATGTGGAGATGATTAGTGTCACAAAACATTAAAAAAAAAAAAAAAACTTAAGTGGACTCAAGCAGTCCAAACCCATGTAGTTTTACAGCCAACCGTACAAAAAATATATCCCAATCTTAAAATTTCTTGTTTCAAATGGCTAAGAATGAGTAACAGTATACCAGTGGACTTCTGGTGTGGTGCTGTAGGTTCAGCACTGGATTTAGAACTACAAGGTCAGCAGTTCAAACCCACCAGTTGCTCCTTGGAAATCCTATACAGGGTCTGTATGAGTTAGAACCGACTTGACAGCACTTACAACAACATCATATTGGTGGCTTCCAGGTACTGCCAGGTAAAACAAAAAAATCCAATATACTTCACTCCATATTAACGTGGTAGCCAATATCAGGTTCTTGGCTATAGGTACTAGGATTCTAGGATCCACTGCTATATTTTTAGTTTCTCTATACAAACCACAAATGAAAAGATTGAATTAGTTCAAACTCAGACTTTATGGCACAATTTGAAAAATCTACTTGTTCTAATAGATAATGACAGAAAAATGTTCAAAAGTGAAAACTGCATAAAATCCTGGTTTTGGTTAAAATGTAAAAACACATGGATAAAGAGGTTGGAAAAGAAGGTAACCAAATGTTAACAGTGTTTTTCTTTAAATGGTAGTATACAGATAATCTTACTACTTTGTATATTCTAAATTTTCCATATTTAGTTGTGTAATTTTATAATTAGAATAAAGTAAGAAAAATCCAATTGTTATCTATTAAAATATTTTAAGAATACAGATTCTCTCTGCAGAGACATCTTGTTAACGATACAGTGTTAACATATTAAGTAACACTTACACTAGATTGTCTTCGTTAAAGTCTGGCTGAAGATTTTCAAGAGGAAACAAAGATCTAAAATCAATCCCCATATTGAAAAACACAGCTGCTATATCAGATAATGATGGAATCCAGGGCCAAGTTGGTGAATCATTGAAGAGATCTAGTTGACAGAAAAAAAATATTTTACTTCCAATTCTGGGTCCACACACTCAGTTGCAAAGTAAATAACATGTATGTGAAACATAGATTAACTTTAGCGCCTTTGTATTCCCAATCCTCAAAACAAGTAAACCACAATGCTTATTCTAAGAGTTCTCAAAGGTGAGAAAGCAACTTCCACACTTTTGCAGTGTAGGCTTTCATTCTCCTCAGTGCATCTTCAGTACAATATTATTGCTCACTAAGACAATTCAAATGCACGGGCTAAATAACTGAATAAACGTGCTTACCTAGCAAAGTGAACCAAGACTTGGGTCACTATTATATAAAGGCTGCAAATTCCAAGATCTTAGGCCCTTTTCTGAATGCAATTAGAAAACTGAAAATACGTACCTTTGATTGGCGTTTCATTTCATTATTAAAAACTTCATATAAAATATGGAATTTTATTATTTTCAAATATAACACAAAAGGACACCATGTAATCAGTAATACAAACTGCTAATCACAGTAAATTCTTACTTACCATTCCTAATTGTTATTTCCATCAATGTACTTAAAATTTGCACAGACACAATACAGTCTGTATGAACTGACATCATCTGTCAAAAGTAGATAAATGAAAAGAGAAAACATGAGCATTTACTTTTTGCCAAACTTTATGTACATTTAATACAATAACCCTAGTTGCCCATTACAGATACGAGCAAATGGGCTCAGAGAGATTCAATTCTTTACCTAATGTGATAAATGGGAGAGTTGGTAGGTAAATCCAGATTTGATTCTGAAGTTAGGGCTCTTTAATTTTACCATACTGCTTCTCTTTATAAGTTTCATTTATAATTGTTAAGTGCCATTAACTCGGTTCTGACTCACAGTAACCCTATATTGGTTTTCAAAGAAGCAGCTGATGAATCTGAACCACTGACCTTGTGGTTAGCAGTCCAGTACTTATCTTACAGTGTCATAAGAGGACTTTTCATTTATAATTCAACAAATATAACATTTGAGACTATTGACAAATGCCTTTCTAGTTTATATTGTGATGCTATTGCTGCTCAGTGCTGCTGAGTTGGTTCTTACTTGGTTCCAACTCATAGTAACCCTAAATAGTTTTAAAGGCTTTGAAGCTTTGAGAACTTCATCCTTCTCGCAGAGTGGTTGGTATGCTAGACCCGCCAACCTGTGGTTTACAGCCCGGTGCTTATTGTATGGAACTACCATGTTTCTTATCATAATATGAAACCCAAAACCATACAAGAAAGGCTGCTAAAGTTAACATCATAGGCAAAAATCAAATCACAAACTAGCAAAAATATTTTGAAAGATATAACATATAAATTAATATGGCAATAAACTAGTCAAAAAGATATTCAGTGCCATCATAATCTCAGAAATGCAAAGAAAAACAATGACAAGATCATTAGTTGCCTTCGCAAAGATCAAGAACACTGATCAAACACCACAAATTTTAAAAGACAAGTTTTTGGGAACAAAACTTCAAGTTATAAATGAATAACTGAAATCAATGTTATGCTGGTCTTATAAAAGAAAGATTGCTTCTTTCTCTTTTGCTTTGGAGCTATGGGTTGCAATAAATCAAAATAAAAAATGTTAGGGAGAATAAACCAAACTTTACTTTCAATTAAGCATATGGCCTGTATTTTTATCACAAAACAGTCCATGTAAAGTATATGTACAAAACATCTATACTTGTGTTAAAGTATGCTAGTAGGGGACAGGACCAGTCACAAGCATATTGAACACAGGGCAAATTTTGAATAATCATCATTTTGAGGGGAGATGAATTCTATAGGTGGGCAATACAATAATCTGAGATAAGTACATGTGCAAAGAAGTATACAAAAACAATCTACTGTCTCTCAACTGGGATTGGGTTAAATATATAATACAGCCCTACAAATGAATACTAAAAACAAACATTATAAAACCATTAAGAAGGATGATAAATAGGTATACACACTGAACTTAAAACATCTGAACAATTCATTGTTATATGAAATAAGTTATAAAACACATGTTCCATTTATATTGTTATATATAGCAACCTATGTATTTTCAGAGAGACCTAGAATGCCAAGTAAAAACAGCCCCTGAAAATTAAGGACTTCAAAGGAGTTCAGCTTTCTTTAATGTATCTCCATTTTACTTGAAATTTTCACTTTCAAAAAATTCCTTTTGAAAATAGTTGTGGGCAAAGTAAAATGCCTTCCTGTTCTAAAACACTCATGATAAAAATCACAAAGATGCATACATTCTAATTATATCTTATCAGTTAAGTTTGTTGTTGGGTGTCAGGAGTGGAGTGCGACCTTTGGACCTGAGGTTCCTATCCTGTGAAGCTCCTAGATCCAGGGAACAATTGATGTCAAGACATATGGAGATCTCCAAGGACTGCTGGGCCTACAGATGCTGAAAGGAGACAAGGATCTTTCTCCAGAGCTAGTACTCCAAATTCAGAATTCTAGCAGCCTGAACTGCGAGAGAATAAATTTCTGTTAGTTAATGCCACCCACTTGTGGTATTTCTGTTGTAGAATTTTTTTTTGGAATAAACCTGTGCACATAGGAACAGAACTACAGTAACGGTACTTGTTTTACCTACCCTAATATAAACACCTCCATAACTAAAATAGTGATTTACCAGTGTACTGAAATGCCTTTCATTATTGAGTATCCTACACACTGGTTATACTATCACTTCCTTTATAGTCTCTTTACAGTGTTTCTTTGCTTATTCTCATTTACTGAAAGGATTAGATATACTATATTAATTTTTCTCCTCTGTTAATGTGCATATAAAAATTTTTAAAAGTTGGACTAGGAAATACAGCAGGGGGAACTATATATCCCCAAACCTCTCTCTTACCCGAAACAGCCACTTTAATACAGGTATAGGACACTGGACATTGTGATAAGCAGAAGTAAGGAAGCCTTGTGTTGTCAAAAAAATCTGATCGGTTTTTCTTGATCTGAAAAACAGTGAAATCAACATGACTGTACACCTCTACCACCACTACCACATCTGATATAATAAGGGAAATGAGCAAGTAAATCATCCTCAGACAATGGAGATGGACTGTACTGTGAACAGGTCACTCGTAAAAGGAATACAAATGATGGCCCAAAGTTGATCCACTCTGTAGGCTTGGTACAAGACTTATCTGGTGGAAAATCTCTTATTTGTTGGCAGTGCCTTAAGAAGCAGCCTATCAAGTCTCAAGTCATCTTCCATTTTTGTCAGGTTGTGGATGTATTTCATTAAAACTCAAAGCACCAAGTTTTTCTGGATCTTGGAAATTGTACATTAAGAAAAAACAGATCAGTTCAGGCACTATGGTAGAAAATACTAGTTGCCTATACAAACATCTCTTCTTGCTTTCCTTCTTCGTAACAGAATGGATTTAGCTTGGCACACTGATTTCCTGAAGTAAAATTCACTTCCCAGTCTCCCTTGTAACTACTCATGCTCATACTAACTAAATTCGTAAGTAGAACTGTTGAATGGAATTTTTGGGAGTGTGAAAATAAAAGCACCTGTAGCACATGTGTTGACAACTGTGGAACAGAAGAAAGATGTTATTGATGTTATGGTGACACTAACACACTAACCCTAGACTTCCTGCCTCTGAACTGGTTTCAGATAAGAAGGAAACAGGAGGGTTGTTTCCAAAAGTCCATGGAAAAACTCCATTATCTTTCATTTCATTTTGTCATGAACTTTTTGAAGTCTTCTTGTATATGTTTTGTTCAAGTCAGTTATTTTCACAGCTAATGTTATTATACACTCATTATAATCCTAACTAATAAAGGATAATGTGGTATACAAAACTATCCTACACTGCTTCCTATAATAAGAAAACACATTAAAGGAGTAGGAAACTGGGTAAGTCCATAAATAAGTTAGCCTTTTAGAAATTATATCAATTATATAAATTATGTCAACTTTTATACAGAAAAAGTAAAACATCTGTTTTTTTCTACTTACTTAAGAATAAGCTTTTCAACAGCACTTTGTCCAATAAAACCAGAGTCTCTTAAATCCAGCGTATGTTGATTAAAAATTTTTCCAGAATTGAGGAAATGAAATATTTCTTCACCCGGATGATGATCAGGAATAGCATCCATCGTAACCGAAAATTTCTTTAAGAATTCCCTGAAATAAAAAAAAAAGGGTGGGTGGGGCATTAAATACAAATAATTAACACTACATATTGTTTTGTAATTAAAAGCTGTATGTAAGGAGAAACAATTATTTTATTGTTTTGGGCGAAAATGCACACAGCAAGTGAGGTTTCCCCTTTGACAGTTTCCACACAAATTGATGACTGACATCAGTTACATTTTTTCACATGATGTTAACATTCTCCTTACATGTGTTCTGGTTGTTTCAGCGCCAATACTCTAGTTTCTCTTTCCCCTTATCTTCTCATCTTTGCTTTGGATTAAAGATTAACTTTTTGAATTTACACCGATATTTTTTTCTCCTTTAGTACAGCACTGACCTAATGGGTTATATTCTTTGAGTGTTACTCTGCTTTTTGGTTAACGAGGTGATCTCGGAAAAGTCTGATTCAAGGTTTAAAGAATATCTCAGGGCAATAGTCTCAGGAAATCATCTGGTCTCAGGTGGTCCAGTTAACCTGGCCAATTTTTTAAGAATTTGAGAAGAAAAACTTTTTTGAGTTAATCCTGTTTCATGGCAACCTCATGTATGTCAGAGTAGAAGTATGCTCCATAGGTTTTGTTTTTCACTTTATTGTGAGTTGGCTAAAAGATAATATAGCACATTGGTTTTCCATTCAGTAATTCACGTAACATTTTGATTGACTGCAATCCTCATATTGTAACACACTTCCTCCCTGTGTGTTTACTGTTTGTCCATGTTTTCTAGCCCTTCCTAGCTTATGAGCTTTATTCCTGGGTAAATGTTGCCCATTAGACTATGGTCCTGAGGCCCCAGATCGAGCGACACATTTCCTCAAAGTGTTTGGTTTTGGCTAAGAAGTTTTCAAAACTTTGCTCTTCATATGCTCTGCTATATTCATGGATATATTTGCAGTCCATATATATATATATATGCAAGAATATAAAAAAAAAATTTTTTTTAAATAAAAAGACCATGTTAATCCCAGATTAGAAAACCAATATGGAGAAAAAGTATCTTCTTTCATTTTTCACTAAATACGTGTGTGAACAAAAACAATTTTGCTTTCCTAATCCATCAGAGATGGAAAATAATTCATCAAAGATTATTCACTAAATAACCATCAACCTCGATTTTATAAAAGCAACATTAAAAAATATACACACTTATCACAATACACATTATGAAAACGTCTACCTGTGTTCTTCTAAGAGGCCATCCTCATCATCTGTACTGTCTTCATCTCCAATTCTGAGTGGGGATCTAATGCCTCGGCCTTGCCTTATATCTTCCTGTAGCTGCTTCTGTAGTTCATCTAGTCTACAAATTAAAAGAATGCTGTAGTAAATAAAGTATATCTTAAAAAGTAATTGTCTAAAAGAAAAACTCTCAATAAGTACCTCATTATATGACTAATTTTGTTACTATAAGTCAAATCAGACTTCCAATTTGACTTATAGTAACAAAAATAAGATTTTCTCATTAAATACTTTTCTCATTAAAATACAGAAAATCTATTTTGGTTTTTGAACAGTTACCCAGATACCAGTATGATATTAGAATAGTGTTAAACTGCATAAAAGATTTGATTATTTCTTTATAGCTTGAATTTCTAAAATGATCTGTCCAAATCATTTAGAGAGAGGGGAAAGAAAAAGGCAAAGAATAACATGACTAATTTGATTATCCCCTAATTTTAAAAGCTTATTTAACGTCTAGGAAAGCACATTATCTAGGCTTCTCAGTAGCAGTGGCTGTTGCCATCATTATCATCACACCTAACACCTACTGGACACTAACTCTTGGCAGGTACTGTACTAAAGGCTTTATGCCATTAATGCTTTTAACCCTCACAGCAATTTATTATTAAGTAATTTATTGCTATTCCATTTTATAGATGAGGAAACAGATTATTACATCAACATTTGGTCTGTGCAATGTTCAGTTTACAACTTCAGGTTTCACACCACTGATTATAAAGAATTTATGAAATGTTAAAATAACTTTGTAATAGCCAAACCAAATCCATGCCATGGAGTCGATTCCAACTCCTAGCAACTCTATATATGACAAAGTAAACTACTTCCTTAGGGTTTCTGAGACTTTAAATCTTTATAGTAGTCTACTCATCTTTGTCCATGGAATTCCTGGTGAATTTGAACCACTGACAAAGCAGTTAGCAGCCCACCAGGGAGGGGGAGAATTTTGACTTATCAATTCTCTGCAGGATCAACATTAGAGGTTCAGTAAAAATAAAGGGGAATATCCCAGAGATGGACTGACACAGTGCCTGCAACAATGGGCTCAAACATAACAATTGTTGAGATCGTGTAGGACCAGACAGCGTTTCATTCTATGTTGCATAGGGTTGCTACGAGTTAGAACAGGTTTGACGGCACTTAACAATAATTCTCTGCAAAATTCCTAGTTAAGCTACTTAGCTACCAACTTCCATGTGATCAACCCAAAACTGCGTTTTTAGTGAGGTTGTTGGCCTAGTTTCAAGGCCCTTGTCATCAGCAAAAGCAGTCTATAAACTAACCACACAATTTCAGTAGTCACTATTAACCTGCAAACTTTCTGATTTGCTGGGGGGAGGGAGAGGGAATAATAGTTAGATATTAGTTGTGACAAATAGAAAGAATTTATAGTAACAGTTAACATAGATCAAAAGAATCTGATCTTGTGATCTAGTCTATGAACAAAATAGAATACCTTATTTCTAACACAGTTGATGGTAGAAGAACTTCTATAATGGTACAAACACAATATACATGCTTATTTCTCATGTCTTTTTAAGGTAAATGAAAAGTAAATCATAGAGAAGCCAAAACAGAGGTGTGCTGATAGGGTCACTGAAAACTTGAGAGAGATAGTTATGTAACAATCTTAGACAAACCAGCAATATGTTGAAGTTAACAAATGGCACACGATGCTAGCTAACCTTTGAGTGTCTTCCATCTCCTTCACTAGACGCTCTAAAGTATTTGTGTAAGTTCCACTATGAACACGTTCCTAAAACAAGAAAATTTATAGATACTTTACAACATATCTCGGTACAAGAATTAGGATGTCTTCAGTTATTCAAAGTACTTTAGATTATTTTCTAATTTAATAACCTGAGCTGGGATACCTCTCTTATAAAAGAATTTTCACCATCATGCTTTAATTAAATCTAGTATTTTGCACTGCAGGCAATTTAATTTTACCGTCTATTAGGAAAGGAACTACTTATAAAATCCTGTCAGTCTTAGTTACAAGGAACTGACTGCAAATACCCAAGGGCTCAGTGACTACCCTGTATTTACTTTCAAATTCCATTTTAGTGGAATAACACCAATTTTTAGCTGTTACCATGGACCATGAGCACCTTCCCCACCAAATTTTACAGATATCTTAGAATTTAATTCAGTTGATTCCCAAGATAGAATGAAGTACTTTATAAATAAAACTGCACACCACAATTAACAACATTTCTACACTCTACCTTCATTTACAGCAGTGGTCTCCAAAGCAGAGGGTGTGCAAGGTGATCCATTGGGGTGCAGGAAGAAAATAATAGAACTTCTATTTATATGGAACTTCTATAGAAACTCCAGTAGAACTTAAGTATATAGTAACTTCTACATAACTTTATAGGAAAATACTTTTTTCCTCTTCCTTTTAAATTGTTTTTGGAAATATACAATAGTATAATAGCGGTACATGTGTACAATCTACAAATATACATATATATTGGAGAACATGCTCAAATTAATTTGTTTTTACTAGAAGTGTATGTGATCAAAGAAGTTTGGAGACCACTGATTTACAGTAATGAAACTAATGATATTGGAATCTCATTAGCCAAGCAAGAATTATACCAGTTTCAGTCCAATTATAAGTTGTAGCAAATACTGAATTTACAATAAGTTCTATTTATCTATTCTTCTTTCACTAATCAACCCATCTTTCCCTCTTCAAGCAGAGATAATGCCATGGAACTACTTACTGTATAATCGGATGACTGAGACCTAAGCCCCTTGGGAACAGCAGGAGATTTTCCTGTGGTTGCAGGAGTTTGACTGAAGTTCAAAGCCATTATTTCTTCCAGTGATTTTAATGTTTCCTCTTCCTCATCACTGTCTAGGTTGTAAGCTAAGCTTTCTTCATCACTATCAAAATCACCCCTTAGTTTTCTTTTCAGTGCACTGCTACCTGTATTAGAATTTCCTGCACTCTCTTTATCTGAAGGAGCAGTAGAGTTTGGGATACATGGCACAACTTCCAAAGCAGCCGGAGGAGACTTGGTAGGAGTGCCATATTCTGAATGCAAAGATTCCCCAGAAACTTTCCCTGAAGATATATTAGAATCAGCTTTATTAGTCTTTGCTTTGTGTTCCTTGTGTTTGGAGGACTCGGTAGCATGCCCAGAACATTCTCTAGAGGAGGAACGCTCTTTGTCTTTTTTAGAGACTGGAAGAGTGTAAATTTTTGCATTTAATAGTTCCCGAGAGGAACCAGTACTTGGAACGTGGGAAGATAAGGGGAGAAGATTTGTCTCCTCTGATGTCACAGAGCTAGCAGTTTTATTTTTCTGAAGGTTGCTAGCTTTTTTAACTGCAGATTTTTCCTGAGGTAAAGGTAAGTGGGGTTTCTGCATCTTAGTCTCTTTGGTACTTGCCACACAGATCTGGTCACTATTTCTGGAACAATGGTGGCTAGAATGTGAAGGAGCCAAGCCTGCAGAGGAGCAATCAGCTTCATGATTCAGTTCCTTGGAGGAGATATCTTCCAAGCGCAGTACATCTCCAGGTGTCTTCAGGGCAATGTGTTTTATAAACTCCTCTCTCCGATGTGGTCCGCCACGATGCTTATCGAGGAGGGGCTCTTTTACTCTTGGTATTATAGATTCCCTTGTGCTTTTCAGATCTGAGTTCACAGAATTCCTTTTTCTCTTGTCAGGAAATTTATTCTTAGAGCCTGCTAAAATTTAAGTTTTTCCAGATTAGTGAAAAGTACACATTCTTATCTTTCAGTAAAGGTTATTCAATGAGTGTCTAGAACACCCTAAGAAATGCTTAAATTCTAAAAGCTTAAGCTGAGATTATTCACCACATATGGAATGAAGAAGAAAAATGACTACTATTTATTAATTGATAAGCATGAGTGCCAAAGAAATATAAAAAAATTACATTGCTGCACCAAAAATGGAATTCCAAAGGCACTTTCCCTCCAAGTGGGCATATTCATTTTTTAGATCAAGAACTACCTGTGTTAAGAAATTTAATACTTCTACAACTACATTTATTATTCCTTAAAACACATGCACAACAACTTATTAAGGCAGACAAATTTTAATTTTACAAAAAAATTCACCTCAGCTTTTCCCCTTGAAGTTTAATTACCATTTATTCTTTACTTTTTATTTCTCTAGTCTTCAGCTGTGTTAGAAGCCTTATCCTAAAGCATTTCAATATACATATATTTAAGCCAATTAAAAAAATACTGTACTTAAAATAGATATGCTTCATTAATTCACTCTTACTACTCATTACTCAGTATTGTTGTTAAATGCCATCAAGTTGGTTCCGACTCATAGTGACCCTGTATAGAGTTTCCAAGGAGTGGCTGGTGAGTTTGAACTGCCAACCTTGTGGTCTAATGCTTATCCCATAGTAGACTACCATTATCCATTTTAGTTTTCAGAATACTGATCATACAAATATGGAATTCCAGAAATTTACTACTTATATAATTAGTGGTCTCAAACACAACAAATTTGACTACATCAAAAGTTTCTTTCTGAACATGGATAGATGTCTCCAACTCCCCAACAATCTGACTCAACAACAAACTTGAATCAAAAGCTAATTATTTTTTAGGTAGCCTGATCAATTCATAATCTGGAAAATTCAATTTACAGTAATGAAATAACCAATCAATATACAAACAAATGTGCCCCTATATCCCTTCTTTTACAGGTATCTTATATTACCTGAAAAACATCAATCATTCCTTGTCCACTCAGTTTTTAACAGTTAAATGACTAAGGTCACTTACAGTGTAGGAAAAGAAATCAAATGACTAAGAAAAAGAAAAGACTTTAGGCAGACTTACACTGATCATCTCAATTTAAAACTTGGTGTTATAGAGAAGATTGCTACAGAGCTGCCAGTTTTATTTTCCTTTGTCAAATCGGTTCTGACTCATAATGACTCTAAAATTGGATTTCCAAGGAACAATGGTGAGTTTGTAGTGCTGAACTTGGGGTTCAAATCTACCTTGTGGTCCAGTGCTTTATCCCAAGACACCTTTCTTTGGAAGCTAGTTAATTTACAAACAGTGGCTCTGTACAATAAACACTGGAATGAGAACCACAAGGTCAGTGGTCTGAGCCCACCAGCTACTTCACAGAAGAATGATGAGGCTTTCTGGTCCCTCAAGGATGTACAGCCTTGAAATCCTGTCCAGGGCTGCTATGAGTCAGAACTGACTCAACAGCACTTAACAATAGAAATGAGGAGAAATTCTGCTTTCCTTAGGAACTGGAAACTTGTCCAGGATAACTGAGGGCAATGCTTAGGACAATTCAGATTAACAGCTTTTAGTATCTGGAATTAAAAAATTGAGTTGGTACTGCAGACAGATTCCTCTTTTTAAAGCTCTTTAGGTCAGTGAATAAACTTCAAGAAATTTCATGATTCCTTTTATGCTTCTCTTTAATAGCCTGTAGAAGGGAGTCCTGGCAAGGCAATGATTCAAGCGCTCAGCTGCTAACCTACCAGTCACTCTGTGGGAGAAAGATGTAGCAGTTTGTTTCCATACAGATTCATAGCCTTGGAAAGCCTACGGGGCAGTACTAATGTGTTCTAGAGGGTTGCTAGGCGTTGGAATCGATATGGTTTTCCAGATTACCTATTGATATAGTTCAGTGGTCTAATGCTTGCTTTCCATATGGGAGACCTGCCTGTCGGTGGAGGCTTGAATATTGCTATGATGCCAAGACCTATTAGGAAGAAAGGCATAGCTATCTGCTTCCAAAAATCAGAGAATAAAAATCCTATGGATCACAGTAGTCCAGTCCCCAACCCATCATGGGGATAGGGCAGGACTGGGCAGTGTTTTATTCTGTTGTATATGGGGTTGTCTTGAGTCAGGGTCAATGACATACATAAATAATACTCAGCAGAGGGAATGAGTTTGTAGGAGGAAAAATAAATATGTCCACAGGTTTGTTATTACAAATTGGTTTGGGGCAGATTTTTTATAAATCATGGAATATACCAGCAATAGATTAAATCTAATTTTAAAATTCAGCAAAAGGATAGTCTCTGGAAGATCAGAGTCAAATGCCCACACTACCAGCATTTCTGAAATCCGTGGATGTATGTGTGATTGCCAGTCATGTGAGCATGTATATCATCATTACAACTGAGAAGTCTAATAGTGGTACCATTAATAAGCCAAATCATCTTAAGTCTGTCTCTGAAAATATGCAGGATTTGAAGCAGTGCTCAAAAAACACTTGTGGGATCGTATAAATGAAACTATTTTAGTCACCAATGACAAAATCTGTAACCCAGAAACTGAAGTTATTAACTTTTTTCTAGTTGTACTCATTATCAGAAAAAAACGAAAGCTAAGTAACTTGCTGGCAGCACCAGCAGCAATAGTCCCTTAAGCGTTCAGAGATGTCTAAGAATACTTTGCTCTTTCACCCAACTCAATGCAAAGGGGTCATTGATTTAGTATCACACATGTGCAGTACAGTGAGTGCAATAGCAATCGCATGCAATAAAATTACTGATCTCATACTAATTTCACTAAAATTTAACCACTAAAACCAGTACATTTTAAGAATTAAGAAAAAACAACAAACACTTCAGATTTCTTATATTCTATATTCTAGGAAGTTCTTTTATAAGGGAGAAATTCAAAATTTTACCTCTCTAGAATATATGGAACATTATGTACAACCTGAAGAATGAGTTAGAACTTTGTCTCGTTATACTCTAGTTTTTCATCTGCAACTATAACTACTTTCTAAGTGTGTAAGAATCAAATGAATTAAAACACAGAACAGGCATGGCATATAATAAGTGCTCAATAAATGCTAGCTATTATTATTGTGCCCAGTATGTCAATGGGGAAATCTGTAAAGTCTGTTTTTTAAGAAGTTAGTCAGAGCAGGGGAAACCACCCCCAACCAAAACAAAAAACGCTGATATGTCAAACTACTAACAACTGCTATTTCTCCAGGCATTTCGTTTTCTGTCCTATCAATTTTTGCTGTGTTTGATTTTTATAATGTCTTATTTTCTAACACAAAAGATACTATAAAATAAAGATACTTTAAAGGTGACTGAGTTAATAATAATTGTTTGTTGCATATTTTCTCAACCAATAGATACCAAAAGTACAAACTAGTATCGCGTAGTAGTCCCTGAAATGTGATATTATAAAGAAATCTTTTGAGAATATTAGGAAATACTGTTTTAGATCATTGTAACATTTCAACCTTAGGCAACACAACTTCAACATAGCATCCAGACCTCAGATACTATTCTGCAATTCCAAGAATAATGTTACCAAAGATTCAGATGTAGAACACTGAATACCAAGCTAAGAAAGTCATTGTTAGAATTCTATTTCTGAAGGTAGAGAAGGGTCAAGATAAACTACAGGTTGTACCTGCAAAATTCAAAAATTCAAAGACTGTTCTTTTTTTTTAAAATATAGAATCACCACTACTCATCTAATCTGAGGCACTCAATTCCATCTCCATGAAAGGAGATTTTATGTTTAAACAAATCTCCTTTATAAAAGTACCATAAAGAGATAAATTTATTTTAAAATCCTTAATTTTAATATTTTGACTCTACCTGAAGCAGGTTCCCACGATTCAGAAGAGGATCTTTTTCTTGAGAGATGTCCATTTTCCTTTGAGTATAATGACAAAATTTATATTAGGAGTTGGGGCAATAAAGAATGTGGACTTACCTTCATAACATTTTAATAAAGATTTCTAAATTAAATAAAGCACCTACATTTGAGAGTAAATTTCAACTTCTATAATGTGGGTTAATGCACAATGGACTACAAAATTGGTTTGAACCAAAAGGTCGGTCGGTGGTTCAAGTTCACCATCCATTTCTCAGAAACCCTATACAGGGTCGCTACAGGTCAGAACCAACTAGAGGGCACTTTAACAACAAAAAAATTGTTGGTCGGTTGGTTATGTGTCGTGGGGTCAGTTCTGACTCGTAGCGACCCTGGATAGGGTTTCGGAGGCTACAAATCTTTACAGGAGCAGAAAGCCTCATCTTTCTCCTACAGAATGACTGGCAGTTAAGAACTGCTGATTTTGAGGTTAGCAGCCCAACTCATAACCACTACACTAATATTTAAGTTTTATTGTGAAAAAATGAAGATAATTTTTCTCATAAAAATGTAAAAACAGTAAAGTTAATGTTCTCCCATGAAAACCATCACATAATTCACAGTAAAACATTAAAAAAAAGTAAAAACAAAGCTTTCACAGTATCAGTTTAGAATTTTATATTAATAACCCAAGTGTAATATATTAGAACACAGCATTATGGTGATAAAGCACCAATTCAGAAATACCAAGTCTAATATTTGCCAATCAAATGGACACAACTCACTTTTAAGTACTGATGTACCACCACTGAAATCTTATAAAAATGGACCAATATGTTACTAAGCTCTATTATTCAGTAGCAAATTTCACGGGCAAAAGTACCAAATTCCTTACAAATGAGTCCAAGGATTTATAGGTGTATTCCAGCAATATATAATGTCACAATCTCCATTTACTTGCAGAATTTCAGTTGAGTTATTTTTGGCCTATCTAGTTTTAAATTTCACAGTTCCTTATTAACATAGCACTTTCTTGATACTGAAGAACTTTATTTGTCCTGTACACAGAGCAGCAGCTCTTTGAAATGGATACAAACTTGATTTTCTTGAGGAGAGGGAATTTTTATACTAATCAGACATAAATTTTTATCTATTTTGAAACAAGAAATCTGATAAAAGTTAACATCTGGAGCATTTTCCAAGTCAGCCTTTAAGTCTTCTAAGATATATACTCAAGATTTACATATACTCTAAGCTAACTTTAAAGTACATCAGAATCAACTGGAGGGCCTGTTAATCAGTTTGTTGGTCTCTCACCATGTTAACCCCCACATCAAATTTGTGGTTTAGTAGACAGAATGGGGCTTGAGAATGTGCATTTCTAACAAGTTTCCAACTAATGCTGCTGGTCTAGAGATCACATTTTGAGAACGAATGCATTATACTATTTCCTGCTTGTTTGGGATTTTCAATTCAAAAGTCCCCCGGTCAGCAGAACCTAATTTTAAAATTCCTCTACCTGTTTTGTTTTTTAAAAAAAGAATGCTTCTCTCTCTGATCAAGGAAAAGCTTTGCTCCTCCCATCTGGAAAATTAAGCAGGCAGCTTAGATCAATTTAATGAAGGACAATTGGAGGAAATCTAATGAAACCAGCTTCTATATAAACTGTGCATTTCCTTAAAGAAAGATACCAATGTGGTATAACATTAATATTTTTAGACTCCGTATTGTAACTAGGATATAAAACTCCAAACCAAATGTACTGCTGTTTGGTCAAGTCTGACTCAGGACATAGTAAAACTATCCCATAGGGTTTCCAAGGCTACAATATTGACTGAAACAGACTCCATCTTTCTACCTCAAGAGTGCTGATGGGTGAGTGCTTAACCACTGTGCCACCAGGGCTCCTAAGTATGATATGGTTGGTTGGTTGGTTGTGTACCATGGAGTCAGTTCCGACTCATAGCTAGCGACCCAGTAACAGTTTCCAAGGCTGTAAATCTTTACAGGAGCAGAAAGCCTCAATCTTTTTCCCACAGAATAGCTGGTAGTTTTGAACTGCTGACCTTGCGGTTCGCAGCCTAATTCGTAACCACTACGCTACCAGAGCTCCTTTAAATATGATATAGCAGTTGTTGTTGTTAAGTGCCGTCGAGTCAGTTTCGACCCATAGCGACCCTGTACAGAGTTTCCAAAGTTAATTCAATACATATTGTACATACCAGGTTTGAAAGATTACTTTTTCCCGGTATGACACTGTTCTGCTTGCTTTGTTCCTGCCTTGATTTAAATTTTCTTCCTATACCAGAAGACTTTAAGGAAAGATTGCTTGTTTCTGAGAAGGAATTTTCTGAGTTGATTCTCTGCTTAATTTGCTCCTTTCTCATCTTCTTTAGCTCTCTTTCTCTGCGGTAAGACGCTAATGATGACTGAAACTTAGCTCCAAGTGGGCTTTCTCCTGAGTGGTGTCTAGACAGGTTGCTCCTGCTAAGACTTCTGGAGCTGTTCTTGAAGATGTCTGCTTCTGCCACTCTGGCTTGCTTTTTGGCATCTGCATTAGTTTTATCTCGATTTCTATCACTCTGCTTCCTGCTATTTTCATGAATGAACATGGACTTCCTTCTCTCTGGAGAGCGATGTTTTTTCTTTTGTGCCTTCATCTCTTTTGACAAGCAATATGAAGAAGGAACATAGACCTTTGTAACCCCCTTTGAAAATTTGGTAGTTAGTGACACACAAGGCCGCCGTGATTCATGTACACCATTATCTTTATGGTGCTCTTTAACATCTTTCATGAAAGCCTGTAAAATAGGGCTCTTCTCTGATGGCATCCTTTTGGGTTTGGATTTTTTTGTTGAGGGTAACTTCCTTTCAAACTTCTCTGACCCAGTAAAGGACAATCCACTTCCTCCATATTTGATGTTTGATTTCTGTGGCGAATCCAACATATGTCTGTCTAAATAGTCTATTAAAAAACAAAACAGAAAATAAATTATGTTATTAGGAATACCAAAATGTGAAATTATACAACAGCTACCACAAAAATGTTAGATTATATCTGGATGATATAAATTTTAATGGGGGAAATTAAATGAAATTAAGACAGTTTATTTTTAATAGCCTTATTTATATAAAACTCCCTTTTGTGACATCATATAACCTCCCTATGGCTCTATTTATAATATAAACTATTGTACTAGAGAATCAAAATAGTTTGCATTATGAACATTATCAAGTAGAATAATATTTAAATTTTAAATTTAAGAAAGCACAACAGCAAAAATTAAGTTCTTCATTTAGAACTCGTATTTAACTTCATTAAAAAGATCGTATCTGAACACTATGTTTAAGTTAAATTAATCTAAGAGTTAAGAATAGGTTTAAAAATACCTTTCCCCAAAAAAACACAATAAAAAAAATATACATACCTTGTTTTGTAGCTGGTTTGAAGAAATCTCTGATCGACTGATTCCTGAAAATAAAAGAATATGGTATCACGTATGCAAACATTAAAACCTCAATAATTTAGATTAAATGGCAAATGCTAGTCAGATTTATAGACTATATGCCTGGTATAAAGTTATAAGGTATTATAACTAACTTGATTATAAAAAAAACCCTGAAAATATAATTCACCATTTTTACAAACATAATTGAAGTTAAATGATAACACTGGACTGTGCATTAAGGAACTGGTAGAATACCACTTCTAAAGACTGAGACTCATTGGTACATGGTAGAATGGAAAATCTTAGGGATAAGGAGCTAATTCTATTTGATTACCTCTAGTGCTTGGTACAACATAGTCCTCATGAGATGTTTGCTAAATGAATAATAGAGATTATGAAAACTGATGAACACCTGGAACAGACTCTATAAACATGAGTAGCACAGTAAATGGACACAAGTGAGAAAAGACCACATTACCAAATTTTATTCAGATTTCTTCATTATGTAAAATTATTTCTCAACTGCATAAAAGGAATGTTATATGCAGAGAGAAAAAAATTGTTTTGTGGCAGGTTTTCAGAATACGTATTCATGTTACTGAAATAGGTTAAGCTGCAAACTATACAGATTTTCCTAAACATTTATTTATGATGAGGTTGGAATGCTCAGCAAAAACTTAAAAGAATCCAAGTTTCTTGAATCTTTTTCTACACATTGTACACTTTACTGGTGACATTAACATTAGAAGAACGCACATCTTGAGTACACGTTTTAGATGCTGGTAGAAAAGCAAAATGGTCAAGAAATGAAAGCATGACAGGCTAAGCAAATATCTGAACATTTATTCAAGTAAATTATATTGGGCAAATTAACTCAAAGTGTAAAGAAAAAGATACTAGAGGTATTGCAGAGGGCAGGGTGAGGCCTTCAGTTACCGGTTGAGAAAAGAGAAGTGAGAAAGAACAGAGAAGCAGCTAAATTAATTCAAAATAAGGTAACAGCATGTTATTAAAGTACTAAATATAAGACATCAGAAAGAAAAGTGGTTTGGGGTAAAACAAGAAATTCTGTAAAATAACCATGGATGCAACTTTCAAGAAGGAATAGTTCTACAAGTTAATATACATAGAAATGTTCACTACCTTTACATAACTAGTTTATTTATATATATATATATATAGCCCAATTATTTATAACAACTTCACAAACCCTTACCTGAAACTTTGGGAGCCAAACGTGCTTTAGAATTCTGAGTTTACCAGAATTTTAGAAAGAGTGTTCAAGTACATCCAAGTGGGCTGTGAGGTGGCACATTCATATTTCTCCAGTAAAATTTATGAATATTCACAATAGGATAAACCAGAAACCAAACCCACTGTCAATGAATGGATTCGGATTCACAGTGACCCTAAATAGAGTAGAACAGTCCCCATAGGATTTCTAAGGCTGTAATCTTTGTGGAAGCAGGTTGCTACATGTTTCTTCTGAGGAGGGCACAGGTGGGGTTCGAACCGACAAAAGCAGTTAGCAGCTGAGCACTTTACTCACTGTGCCACCAGGGCACTTAATGGGATATAAGCCCATCAACAGCCATCTATTAGCTCTGGTCAGGTCAAGCTGCCAAACTTAGTGAAAACTTTTGGGTTTCATATTTTCTGAATTAAGATAAGGAATCGTGAACCTGTACGAACTATACTGTCTTAGAAGACGAACTCACTGTTAAAATGGTCACAAACTTTAAACTTAAAATATAAAAAAAGACAAGAACCAAGTGCACACAGAATTTAAACATGTTTTATTGTCAAGAGTGTTATTTGATAAAATTCTCCATCTCATTAAGCTCTCACAAAGTTGGTCCAGGAAATCTTTACAAAAAAAAAAAAAAAAAAAGTTATAGCTACATATATATCTATATATATATATTGGCCTCCGGAGTGTCAAACCTGTATGTTCTTTTTCAGTAGGAATTATAGTGTTTACGGATTATAACATAATTCATAGAAGGGTTGCCATCATTACATCTCACCTAATTTCACCCACAATAGAGAAAAGGTTTCCACTACGACACCACTAGATCAGTCGATCTGACAACATCAGAAAACGACCTAAATATGCTTGAAGGACCCCCCC
>NW_006408521.1:27573728-27586484 GCF_000296735.1 Chrysochloris asiatica | reverse complement strand
CCCCCCCGCAGTCAAGCTACCGTAAAACACAGAACAGTCACCATCTACCTAGGACGGGCTCTCCGTAGCCAGTCAGGCTTGGGATCCCAGACCAAGAACAGCTTCCCAACTACAGACAAGGAGACTCGTACTCCCAGAAGTCCGTGAGCGGATATGGGGCGGGGGTTTGCCAGGCCCCGGAACGCCAGGCCTGAGCACGCGAAGGACGGCGGGAAATGGAAAAGCGGCCGGCCGCAGTCCTCCCTCACCCTTGCCCCCGCGACCAGTCCCCTTCTCAAGCCCCCCGCACGGTACCTGTCCCCAGGACTCTCTGTTCTCTTTCCCGCTGCAGCAGGGGTGGTACTACCAGGTCTCATATGGCAGCGCGGGGGCGATGACCCCGGGGCTGGGGATGAGGGGAAACCTGGCCTAGCGGGCATGCAGCGCCTTGTCATGTCGGCGCCGCTGGCGACAGCGGCATGGGCTGTGGCAGGCGAAGTTGGGTGCGTGGTTGCCGTCTTGCTGCTGGGACTCAGGGAGGCTGTCGGAGCTGAGGTGGGCGGCACCCCCTTCTCTCTTCATGGCGGTTCTCTCTCTTCGGAAGTGACTCCTGTGTGAGCGGGAAGGAACCTGAGGTCCAGGAGGGGGCGGGTGTACTCCTGGAGTCGCGACTGGATTGGCTAACATTGTGGCCATTCCGGAAGTGGCGCAATAGAAAGCTCAGCCTCTCTGGGGAAGGCGGAGTTTCGGGAAGGAGGAGGGGCGGAAGAAAACTGCCACTCCCACCCTGTCACGTGCGCTGGGGTGCGGGCGCTGCCCTATAAGGACCCTGGCGGCCTTGGCATGCGCGTGGGGGCGGGAAGATGCGGGCGCTGCAGCAGCGCTCGACACTTGCCTGCGGAGGAGGGCCCCGGGCGAGGATTGCAGAAACAAACCCGACGCTGGCAACTGCCCTCAGTGAAGAAGACCAACACTTGAGCTGTGCCGCACAGCTGTTCATTACCTCTCCCCTCTTACACCGTAGGCCAAAGTGCCCAAATGCTATCACTATGTCCTCAGTAGTCTACATAGCCCAAGCTGAAAACTTGCCCAAAATGGGAGCGTTCTTGTTAAGTGTTTGTGGTAGGTCTTTCGCCCTTTTTTCATAAAGGAGGGGGTAAAATCATTGAAATAAAGACTTTATTTCATAAAAGTACTTTCCCAGCTGCTGAAATGAATTACCCATAAAATCTCTGCTGCCAGCTTCCATGGAAGTCTATAAAAGGAACACAGGGTCAGCTTTTAGTTACCCATGGTTAAGTGTCAAGAGCATACATGAGTGAAAGCAGCCTGCAATCTTCAATCCGTATTCCTAAAGGGCTTGTGCTTGGAGGGGCTGTGGGCCAGTTTTCCTTAGTAGATGAGCAACTGGTCAGATTATTCTGTGCCTCAGTTTCCATATTTATAAAATGGATATAACACCTACTTTCCTGCGTAATTGTAAACTATAAAAGAGATGATCAATATAAACTGTGCAGTTCGGACTCATGTAATAAGTACTTAGTAAATTATTTTTCCTTTGGTCTCTGTTGTTATTGTTAAGTGCTATTGATCCTTTAATTTCTGTTGTACCATCAAGTTGGTTCCAACTCCAATCATAGGGATCTTGTATTGGGTTTTCAAGGCTGTGAATCAGCAGGATTCTGCGGTATAAAGCTTCATCTAGTGACTGGTGAGTTTGAACTGCCGAGCCTGTGATTTGCAGTCCTATGGATATGCTTTGGTCTTTAGACAGACTCTTACACTGAGTTTACCAAAAACACAGCAAAACAAACCCACTGCTATCAAATTGATTCCAACTCATAGTGACCCTGGATAGGGTTTCCAAGACTGTAAATCTTTGGGCGCAGGCAGCCTCATCTTTTGCCACAGACCAGCTCGTGGGTTTGAACCACTGATCTTGCAGTTAGCCTACCTCCTAACGCACAGTGCCACAGAGCCCCTCACTTCCTATAAATGTTTCCAGAGATAGGTCAAATACTATTTTAACTATTACAACCAAAATATTAATCTCATGGATGTCCAAAGTCTAATTGACAAGTCAGTTCAACTAGGATGGAACAAAATCTTAAATGACTTAAAGGAATTTGAGCAGTTTATTGTACTAAGATTTAATTACTGAGGGAACTAAGTATGTGGATTGACTTGAAATTCACATTCTTTCTCTTTCCTATTTTCCCTCAGGAGGAGGAATGAATGAGCAGTAAAGTGACCAATAGGGTGGTAAAGTGGCAGGGGGAACGTAAACAGTGAACATACAGATCTTTCATTCATCCAAAGAGCATCTATCAAGGGTCTCTGCACAGATAGTAGGTAGTAGTGGTGCAAGAAAGCAATACCAAAATAAAGGGCACTTTTCTGTTCCTACCAATTGAGAATTTACTATGTATTTTTCCTCTGAGATTGCTGAGTTACGTTTGGAATAAACTACAAGGCTATTGTTGGAGGATGCTCTGGCGCAAGCCAAGGGACAAGGACTAATTTGTTGCAGAGTTGCTGGTATCCAAAAGTATATGTGTGGCAGTGGGGGTAGAGGGTGAACTTGAAAGGGGCATAAGGAACAGGCTCAGGGTCACAGGAGATAATTATCTCAAAAGTCTTTTTAGAGAAAGACCCCATTCTTCCTTTCAAAAAAGAGAGGTGCTCAAAACGTGTCAAATGAATAATAACATATGTATTGATTTATTAAGGGCTTTGTACATGTATTATTTTCTATGTTGATTTTGTGCTTTCTGTTGGATATTTCTATGCTTGGAATTTCCTGCTTCTCTAACAGAGCACATCTACAAAACATTTAATCTGATGCATTTCACTGCGTGCTTTGGCCATATAAAGAGTAATGCATAAAGATATATTCTACATGATCAATTGGTTGCTTTGCTTGGGATTATAGTATTCAAATCATCCAGCCTCTAAAGTATCACTTTAAGAGTCTCTACTCACAATACCAAACAATAGCTTTCACATTTTCTTAATCTAAGCAACAGATTATGGAGTTAAGTGAGGCAAGAAATCCCTTGATCAATAAATGGAGATGGAGTCATAATGAAAACACAATTTTAAAAATCTCTTCTTAACAGGGAAGTCGTTATCTAAATCCTCAATAAGCATCCAGACTCTTCTTTGTTTAAACCATTTTTTAAATAATACAGATTTGGGTTTTAGGGTGAAATGTACTTAACATACTAACCAGAACTGCTGGGAAATCCACCCCCATCCCCCACCACACACACACCTCTCCTCCTTATAGTGTTAAATGAGGATAGACCAGGAGCACTGATAGTACAGTGGTTATGTGCTTGGCTGCTAACCAACAGATCATCGGTTAGGACCCATCTGCCACTCCACAGGACAAAGATGTGGCCGTCAACTTCCATAAGGACTTTTGTCTCAGAAACCTTGTGGTTTTAACTGACTTGACACTTAACAACAACATAGGACCACAAGGTCAGTTTGAATTGCAAAGTCAGCAGTTCAAACCCACCAGCCACTCCTCAGAAGCCCTAAACAAGGTGACTATGAGTTGGAACTGACTTGGCATATAACAACAACAACATAGGATTACTGGAGTCCTGGTGTGGCGCTGTAGGATAAAGCATTGGACTGCATATTGGTATGAACCACAAGGTTGACAGTTCAAATTCACCAGCCAGTCCTTAGAAAACCCAGGGTCGTTTTCTGCTCTCATAAAGATTTACAGCTTCAGAAGCCCTATACAGGGTCACTGTAAATTGGAACCAACTCGATGGCATGCCACCACCACCACCATCACCATATGGTCACTACAGAATCATTATGAATTGGAATTGACTCAATGGCAGGAACTACAGTGTTGTTAAGTGCCATCAAGTGGGTTATGACTCATAGCAAACCTGTATAGAGTTCCCAGGCTTTAAATCTTTGCAGGAGCGGAAAGCCTCTTTCTCCCATGGAGTGGCTAACGGGCTCAAACCTCTGGCCTTGTGGTTTGCAGTCCAGTGCTTATACTATGTAGCCACCACACTCCCTGAATATAGTATTAGGCACTCTATTTTGTGTATATAACCCCTGGTCCGACTTTAAGGTGCACATATATACTACAAAGATAAACACACATACATGCATACATATCTGGTTACTGTTAGGGCTTTTACACATAAATTTATAGTGGGTCAGAAATAGATGTCCAGGAAACTGTACACTAGGTGAAAAAATTTAAAAGGCCCCAGGTGTATACATGAGCAATGAACAGGTATAGAAAAATGGGTAGAGTGTTGTTGTTATTGTTAAGTGCTGTAGAGTTGGTTCTGACTCATAACGACCCTGTATGGGGTTTCTGAGGAGTGGCTGATGAGCTTGAATGACCTACCTTGAGGTTCAAACTGACTTTGTAGTTCGGAGCGTTAACCTGCAGCATCACACCAGGACTCCTGAGTAGTGGGGAGGACAACAAGTAACAGTAAACAAGATTGAATTCAAGACTTAAAATGAAACAGGATTAGAAAGGTAGCTTGGAGCACCTAAGACTGGACGACCATAAAAGGCTAGTTGGGGAAGATTTCTGGATATGGGGCTAGGGAAGCAATGACAGAGATGGATTGATGTCTATGGAAGAAGTTTCTTTGAGATACAAGCAGTTTAGCTATCTCTTTGAATAGTTAAAGAGAAAAGGAGGAAAGCAGGCTCTGGCCTTGATGGGAAGGGATGGGGACAGCAGGAGAAACAATGTTATAATGTGAACAATAAAGTTTGCTGGGAAAGTCCAAGTGGGAGTTCTGAGAGGAGTGATGGTAAAACTGATGTTAGAGATCCAGGCAGTCATACAGAGTGGAAACAGCTTGGGCAGATTGGATCAAGCAGTACCTTAGAGCTCAGCAGGCTGGGACTAAGAAAACAAAAGGTTAGTAAATTAGGAAGAATGTTACTAAAGAGCAGGGGACTCTAAAAGTAACTTCTGGTTCCACAGTAATGACATATTCTTTCTCTGAGACTGCTGAGTCCAAGGTTCTTTTTGGAGGCTGTGCTGAGGCAAGCCAAAGGACAAGCATTAGTTTGTTGTGGAGTTGCTGGTAGCCAAAAGTGTGTGTGTGTGTGTGTGTGGAGGTGGGGGTAGAGGGTGACCTGGGAAGGGGGATAAGGAACAGGCTCAGGGTCACAGGAAATAATTATCTCAAAAGCCTGAAAGACCCTGTAAAGATTTAAAGAAGGGAAGGTGTATGCAGAACATTTCAAGATCCACAAAAACCACTGCAAATCTACAGCCAAACTCAAAACTGCCCAACAGAGTGCTTAGAAAAGGCACTGGCTTGATTTTAAGGGGAAAGAAAATGTAACAAAATGTAATGTCATATAATCTAAACTTCTTGGGAGTTAATTAGTAAAAAACGTGCAAAAGCAGAGCTGATGTTAAGAAAAGGAAGTTTCTTGTGATTTCAATATGAAATAGCAAGATCATTTTTCCTACACTTCAGATAGGGTGTAATATCTTTGTGATTTTTGACACATCTAGTTATTGCTTTTACTACTGGTTCCTGAATATTTTTCTTTAAATCACTTTTTTAAACTCAAATACATTTATTGCTTTAGAAAAAAAATGTTTTAGTCATTTTCATAAGTGGGAATAAGTGTCACATCACTTTCCCAAAATGAATGATAACTGTGAGATTTAATTACTAGTAAAATAAAATGTATATACATTCCCAAATTTCTCCTGGAGTCATTTGTTTACCACTGGTGATAAGCAAAGATATTCCTCATATGTCTGAAGTGTGAGAAACACTTTAGGAAAGATTGGTTTTAGGGCCTTGAGCCTATAATCAGGTATTTTTCATACTTGCTTAGCAACCCTGTAGAGGAATTTGAAATTAATGTAATGAATCACAGACCACATTAAAAGAAGAAGGCAGGATGGAATAGAGAACATTCGTGCACTGCAGTGCTGATTTTCAAAACCTTTACTTCATATATTTGATGGGTTATACTAAGGGTCTTTAAAAAGTTCATGGAAAAATTCTATGAACTTTTAATCCCATTTTTCACAATTTTTTACTTCATCTCTCCTACTTCAGACATTTTTCAAGGAGGGCTCAGTCCCTGGAGAAGGACATCATGTTTAGTAAAGTGGAGGGTCAGCAAAAAAGAGGAAGACCCCCAACAAGATGGATTGGCACAGTAGCATCTGCAGTGGGTTCAGGTGTTGCAGTAGTTGTGAGGAGGGCAGAAGACTGAGCAGTGTTTTGTTCTGTCTGCTGTGAGATGGAACTGATTTGACAGCACCTTACAACAATATGAATCTTGATTGCCAATTTTTTTTTCAGAGTGTTTTATATGCCATCCCGCTGTCTTCTTGCCTGCCTATATCTCCTGAGAAATTAGAGCTTAGTCTTACTAGTTTTCCTTTATAGATAACTTCTCTTTTTTTCCCAAGATGCTCTAAAGATTCTTTCCTTTTCTTTGGCTTTGAAAAGTTTGATTATAACATGTCTTGGGGATTTTATTTTGGGGGTCTATTCTGTTGTTTGTAGTTCATTCAACTTCTAGAATGTCTATCTTTTCATGTTTCATAATGCTAGGGAACTTTTCTTCCAACAACTCGTAGACAATTTCTTTTTTTGTTGTTTGTCCTGTTTCTTTTCTGGAAATCCAATCACATCTAAGTTATTCTTCTGGTATCCCAAATCAATCTTAGGTTTTCTTCAGGTTTTAAAATTCATTTTTCTGGTAGTTCCTCTTGTTGTTGTTAAGTGCCTTCAAGCCAGTTCTGACCCACAGTGACCCTGTACAGAGTTTCCAAGGAGTGGCTGGTGACCTTGAATTGCAACCTTGAGGTTCAAACTGACTTTGCAGTGCAGCACATTAACCCACAGCACCACATCAGGACTTCTAGCTCACTGGTTTGCATTAAATAAGTTAGTACATATAAAGTGCTTACTATTTTGCCTGGCATATATAGTACATACTCAATAAAGGCAAATCCTGATTATCCCTGTCAATTAAATCAATATTAATAGCTATCACAGTTTATTCATAGTACATACTTGGCATACTTGCTCAAATGCCTTCTCCACCTACCCTAGATGTTTTTTCAAGTAGAATAACTTATTTTATTTTGTTGTTGTTGTTGAAAACGTACACAGCAAAACATACACCAGTTCATCCATTTCTACATGTATTATACCTTGGATGTCTTAATGCCGTTTTCAGAATTGGGACTGAGAATGTGGAAGCACCTTGTCCATTGTCTCTGGGGTATTAAGTCCCCCATGGAAGATAGCTCCTGCAGCTGGGTCAGTTCCTACCCAGTCCTGACTTCCTCTGGTTTCTAGATACAAGATCCAACCCTCAAAAGGAGATTCCTAAGGCAAGAGGACATGCTTAATGTAAGAACATGGCTAGCCTAGATGCCACCTGGACACCAATGGAACTTTTGGGAGGAATCTCTATGGTTCACTTAGCTCTGGCTTGCTTGAATCAGTAGCACCTCTCCTTCTTCCACCCCAGGCACTTGAGTTCCCTCCCAGAAATGCCTGAACAATAATGCATTACATTAAATGAATCTGAGAACAATCTTTGCATTTTAAAGACCTTGGGTGGCTTCTCTGTGCAGTTCCCACTCCAACCCTTTCCAGGCCACTCACCAAAATTCACCTTGTCTGTCTTCCTTCCACTTTTGAAACAGGCCTCAGTGTAAGGTCTCAACATGCTGCAAACCCAAACCCTGCATTCCAGGATTCCCCCAGAATCCAATTTCCCATGTTGGAGCCTCAGATACACTTTACCATGATTTTCTCTTTCTGAACTCTTCCTACTCACAAAATGCTCACTTTGTGTTCTCACAACTGGAACAGAAATGAAGGTTTCCTGCATGGTCTGGAGCAGGAAGATGTGCTTTATTTGGTAGAGCTCAGCCTAGAAATGCCACGCCTGACTTTCTAGAGGCCCTTAGAGTACTGCTGGCTTAGATCACAAATGAAAAATTCAGATGTGGACAGGTGTGAAAGTCAAGGGATCAGGCTGGGGGATTCTGGGTGTCTCCAATTCAGCAGAACAAATGGCAAAACAACAGGTGTTCACAGATATACTGACCCACAAGGCACTCGTACCCAAAGCTCACTTCAGAATCGAATTCTCTCATGAAAGCCATCTCCTCCTTGTGCACACCTCCCCCTACCTCCACCCTCCTATCACCCAATCTCTACAGGACTTTGGAAATTATGCATTTTGCTGGCTTTATGTTACAGGTACCAGGATGTTATGTGTGACTCACCCAGGATTAGCTTGAGGACTCAACATTCTGACATTTTCAGACTGTTCGTTAATCACAGACCGTTGCAGCCAGCCTACCTGCAAATGTAGCATAAAGATTAAAAACTGCGTTAGTTTTAGCAAATGCTCAGTACAACCACGACTTGCAGGACAGAAACCTGTTGAATTAGGAAGCTGTCCCTGTTGTCTATGGTCTTCAGTGCTCTCTTGATATAAGGAGTCATTTTTAGTCTGGAGAAGAAGG
This sequence comes from Chrysochloris asiatica, assembly GCF_000296735.1. Classification (NCBI taxonomy): domain Eukaryota; kingdom Metazoa; phylum Chordata; class Mammalia; order Afrosoricida; family Chrysochloridae; genus Chrysochloris; species Chrysochloris asiatica. Next base: position 27,577,978 of record NW_006408521.1, on the reverse strand, counting down.
AATACTGTGGGAAAAAATTGTAAGTCTGACTTTTCCTATTGTTAGAGTCAGTAATTGGGTTGGTGACCATTGGAAATCAGGCATTCCATTTACTATTTCATAATTTTACTATTGTATTTATTTTTTATTGTTCCTGATTTGCTTGTTGGAACAATGGCAGGAAGCACTTCAAGAAGAGGCTTGTGTGCTGGTGGCCAGGAGCATTAAAAATGCATGAAATGGCTCCTAGACAGGCTTCAAGGCAGAGGATCCAAAGGAATTGGTGGAGTGTGGTAGCCTCAACGAAGAAAGAAGCAGGTTGAGTACGTGGGTCTGCAGCAAAGAAGGAAAAGGAGAGTTTGGGTCGAAGTGCTCTGTGAGAGGGAGCAGCAAAGGTGATGTGAGAACAGAGGTTGCTCATAGCAGCATCGTCTGTGATAGTCAAGTGGGAAAATCTGAGAACCCATCAAAAAGGGACTGTTACCTAAATTATGGAACAATTTTTGCCACGAAACATCATGTAGCCATTAAAAAGAGCAGAGCGCATTTAATGTGCTGATAGGAAAAAATGATTGGAGATATGTTAAGTGGAAAAATAAAGTGCACAATAGTTGCCTATAGTAAAATCTCATGTTTATGTGGGTTTTCTTTTAAAAGGATGTTGTTGTTGTTGTTTTTAAGTGCCATCAAGTTGGTTCTGACCCATGGTGACCCTGTATAGGGTTTCCAAGGATCAGCTGGTGAGCTTGAACCACTGACCTTGCAGTTCCAACCAACTTTACTGTCCAGCACATTAACCCACAGTACCACACCAGGACTCTAAAAGAATAGTGGTGGTGGTGGTGGTGGTGGTTGTGTGCTGTGGAGTCAGTTCCAACTCATAGAGACCCTACATAGGGTTTCCAAGGCTGTAAATCTTTACGGGAGCAGAAAGCCTCATTTTCCCCTCGCGGAACGAACTGTTATAAATTGCTGACCTTGAGGTTAGCAGCCTGGCTCGTAACCACTACACTACCAGAGCCCTTTTTAAAAAATGATAGGCCATATGATATTTGTTTATATATTCTTAAACATATTGGGCAAATCTGTTGCACAAAACCTCTTTAAAGTGTTGAAGAGCAAAAATGTCAGTTTGAAGACTAAGGTGTAGCCTGATCTGAGCCATGGTATTTTCAATGGCCTCATATGCATGTGAAAGTTGGATAGTGAATAAGGAAGACCACAGAAGAATTGATGCATTTGAGTTATGGTGTTGGAGGAGAATATTGAAAGTGCCATGGGCTGCCAAAAGAACCAACAGATCTGTGTTGGAAGAAGTGCAGCCAGAGTGCTCCTTGGAGGCCAGGTTGGCCAAAGTTCGTCTCTCATACTTTGGACATATTGTCAGGAGGGACCAGTCACTGGAGAAGGATATCATATTTGTAAGGTGGGGGGTCAGAGAAAAAGAGGAAGTCCCCCAGTGAGATGGATTAGCAAAGTGGCAGTATCAATGGGCTCAAATGTAGCAATGATTGTGAGGTTGGCCCAGGCAATGTTTTGTTCTGTTGTGCATAGGGTCGCTATGAGTCAGTACCAACTCGATGGCACCTAACAACAACATATGTATATATGGCAGTTTTAGTGTGTTGCTGTGGGTAACACGCTGGACTGACTCAACAGACCTTAACAACAACAACTACAAATACATCTGTATTTATTTACATATTCTGATATATACATAGGAGTCCTGGTGTGGCGCTATGGGTTAATGTGCCAGACTGCAAAGCCATTTGAACTGCAAAGTCGGTGGTTCAAGCTCACCAGGTGCTCCTCGAAAACCTTATACAGGGTCGCTATGGGTCGGAACCGACTCGGCGGCACTTAAAAACAACAACAAATATATACATAGGGGAGCACAGTGCCTCTGTAGGATAAATACTGAACTGTGAACCACAAGGTCAGCAGTTTGAGCCCACCAGTCACTCTGAGCATGAAAGATGAGATTTTCTGCTCCTGTAGAGATTCACAGCCTCAAAAACCCTATACAGGGTCACTATGAGTCGAAATGCTTGATGATACTTAGCAACAATAATACTATATACATATGTTGTTGTTGTTGCTAAGTGCCATTGAGTCGGTTCTGACCCATAGCGACCCTGAACAGGGTTTCCGAGGCTGTAAATCTACGGGAGCAGAAAGCCTCATCTGTCTCCCACAGAATAGCTGGTAGTTTCAAACTGCTGGCCTTGCGGTTCACAGCCCAATTTGTAACCACTACGCTACCAGAGTCGACAGCACTTAACAACAACAACAACAACGCTACCAGAGATCCTATATACATATGTTGTTGTTAAGTGCCGTGAAGTCAGTTCTGACTCATAATGACTCTGCCCAGGGTTTCCAAGGCTGTAAATCTTTACGGGAACAGAACGCCTCATCTTTCTCCCCCGGAACCGCTGGTAGTTTCGAACTGCTGACCTTGCAGTTCACAGCCCGATTTGTAACCACTACGCTACCAGAGCTCCTTCCTATATACATATAAGGGTATATTAATGGCTTCATAAGATAAGCACTGGACTGTGAGTCACAAGTTCAGCAGATCAAGACCACCAGCTGCTCTGAGGGAGAAAGGTGAGACTTTCTGCTCCTACAAAGATTTAAAGCCTCAGAAACCCTATACAGGGCTGCTATGATTTAGAACAGACCCTAAAGTACTTAGCAACAACAACAACATCCTTTAAAAGAAAGTCCACAAAACAAATAAATTTAAAAAAGAAAAAAAAAAAAGTCTACATACACGTAGGATTTTACTATATGCATACTATTGTGCACTTTGTTGGTGGTGTAGTGGGTTACTCCTTGGGCTGCTAATCACAAAATCAGCAGTATGACTCTACCAGCTGCTCCACTGGAGAAAGAGGAAATTTTCTGCTCCCATTAAGATTTCCAGCCTTGGAAACCCTATAGAAGGTCTCTATGAGTTGGAATCAACTTGATAACAGTGGAACTTTTTGGTTTTTGGTATGGTTTGTACGAGTCTGTTCTGACTCATACCAACCCTGTATAGGGTTTCTGAGGAGCACCTGGTGAGTTTGAACTGCCAATCCTGCAGCTCAAACCAACCTTGCAATCCAGCACTTATCCTACAGCGCCACACATGTATATAGAAAATGTCCTGAAGGAAATAATACTGTTAACAATGCATATTCTGTAGTGCCCCAGGATTGAGTTTTAGCTGAAGTATCAAGGAAATATTCTTTTTAACTTCATAATATTCTATTCTGTTTATAAAATCATTTGTAATAAATTTTTTAAAAATCCTTTTTTATAAAAGCCTTTGAGAGTTTCAATCAGTAAATTTCAGGATTTACAATAATTGGAAGCCTATCTCTTAAGGTTAATTTCAAATAGGAATGTGAAGTCCAGTCTTCTGATTTCTTCCTTCACCCAGTTTAGTGGATGAAATTGCAGTATTAATATACATTATTTCTATGTAGATGTGGACTATTTACAAACAATAAGCCATAAGCAAGATTCAGTCAACACCAAGAACTGATAACACACGAATAATATGCTCTGTCTCCAATATAGTTGTTACCAGTTACCATTGAGTCAATTCTGACTCATGGCAACCCCATGTGGGTAGAATAGTTTTATGGACCCCTGGTGTGGCACTGTAGGATCAGCACTGGACTGGGAACCCACAAGGTCAGCTGTTCAAACCCACCAGCAGCTCCTTGGAAACCCTATACAGGGTTGCTATGAGTCAGAACCAACTTGACAGTACTTAACAACAACAACAAAGGGTTTTCTAAGCTGTGACTTTTCAGAAGCAGATCAACAGGCTTGTCTTCCTACAAGCCTCTGGGAAAATGTGATGGTTAATGTTATGTGTCAACTTGGCTAGGCTATGATTTTCAATGGTAATCATCTCCCATTTTATATTCTGATGTGAGCAGCCAATCAGTTGGAAGAGGAATTTCCTTGGGGGTGTGACCTGCATCCATGATATAAACGGATGTTCTGGAAAAGCTCTCTCTCTTGATCCTGCATTCATCTCTTGTTGTCTGACCTCTGATTCTTGGACCATGAGAGGTCTTCAACCTGCTATCTGACCTGAATATTTTGGAAATGCCAGCTCCCGAAGCTTCATGACCCAGCAGCCTGATGTCTGACCAGCAGAATTTGGGTTCACCAAGCTGGACAGTGAATAAGGAAGACTGTAGAAGAATTGATGCTTTTGAGTTATGGTGTTGGAGGAGAATATTGAAAGTGCCATAGGCTGCCAAAAG
>NW_006408521.1:27560645-27573193 GCF_000296735.1 Chrysochloris asiatica | reverse complement strand
GTAAAGATTTACACTCTCGGAAACCCTGTACAGGGTCGCTATGGGTCGGAACCGACTCGACGGCACTTAACAACAACAACAAATATATGTATATATACATTACTATATGTTTATATATACACTTTAGCAGTTTTTGTTCCTCTAGAGAACCCAGCCTAAGACAGTAGGTTTGAACTCCCAAACTTTCAGCTAGAAGTCAAGCACTTAACTATTTGTGCCACCAGGGACTTCTGTCTTCCATATAATAAAATTAGAAGCCAGTAACAAAAGTATTGGTGTTCTGGTGTGGCACTATAGGATAAGTACTGAATGGCTAGCTGCAAGGTCAATGGTTCAAACCCACCAACTATTCCTTGGAAACCCAATACATGGTCACTATGAGTCAAAACTGACTTGACAGCACTTAACAACAAACAACAACAACAACAAAAGTACTATATTTAAGTAATAGTTAAGTAATCAATTATGCATGCCTCGGAAACCCTGTTCAGGGTCGCTATGGGTCGGAACCAACTCGATGGCACTTAACAACAACAACAACATAATCCCATATCACCTATAATGTGAAGCAGGCAATGTGTAACTTGAACATTTAAGTTAAATTATAAACAACATAAACCCACAATTTCTCTGACATAAACAACTTCTAATCTTATCAGCCACTGCATTGTTGTAGATAGCTGCTTTGTTGTGATAAGGTGTTATACAGTCTGGTGCTGTGGGTTAATGTGCTGGACTGTAAGGTCAGTGTGAACTGCAAGGTTGGCAGTTCAAGCTCACCAGCTGCTCCTCAGAAACTCTATACAGGGTTGCTATGAGTTAGAACTGACTCAAAGGCAATTAACAACAACAGTTTATCTATGTTCAGAAACCCCAAATGTGCACCTTTTATTCTGAACCTAGGATGTGTGTTACCCTAATGCAATAGGAGCTGGACATGACATGACCCTTGACATGAAAGACCAGACAGCTTTTGCTCTTCCAATGAGAGCTATTGTTGTTGTTCTTAAGTGCCACAACTGGGGAGGAGCTGCCTCCTCAGAGTTGACTTTGATAACACAAATGGAGCAAAGTGTTTGGAATCTTCACTTGCTGATGGGCACAAAATGAGAGGAAACAGCTGCAACCATCCACTAATAATTAGAACATGGAATGTACCAAGTATGAATCTAGGAAAATTGGAAGTTGTCAAAAATGCAATGGAATGCATAAACATATCTTAGGCAGTAGTGAGCTGAAATGGATGGGAATGGTCATTGTGAATTAGATAATCATATGATTTACTATGTCGGGAATGACAAATTGAAGAAGAGTGGTGTCAAATTCATTGTCTAAAAGAACATTTTAAGATCTATCTTGATGTCCCATGCTATCTGTGATAGCATAACATCCATATGCCTTCAAGGAAGACCAGTAAATACCACTATTATTCAAATTTACACACCAACCACTAAAGCCAGTGAAGATGAAATTGAAGAATTCTACCAACTTCTTCAGTTTGAAAATGATCAAACATGCAATCAAAGTGTATTGGTAGTTACTAGTGATTGGAATGCAAGAGTTAGAAATAAAGAAGGTGGAACAGTTGTTGGAAAATATAGCGTTAGTGATAGAGATGATGCTGGAGATCACATGACAGAATTTTGCAAGACCAGTTGCTGCTTCATTGCAAATACCTTTTTTTTTTTTTTAATTAAATGTTTTTATTTTGCATTGAGTGAAAGTTTACAGGGTACATCATCAGCTTCACATTCAACCATTCATATAGCTTGTTTCATTACATTGATTATTATCCCCACCATATATCAGTGTTTCTCTCTATCCTCTTTAGCTTTTTTTTTTGGGATGGGGGGGGACTTGGCTTTTTGGAATTTACAGTCTCGGCTTTTAGGGAAGGTTTTTACATTTGTCTGTGAATATCCAGGGCTCATGTATGAGATTACTAACAAGCATTACTGAATAATCAGATGAGGGACAGTTTGCTATGTCTACTAGGTGGCTAGAGTCTGATCCTCAGAGCCTATGGTTTGGACGGTCAACAACGCTTGGGCCCACAGGCGCTTGGCCTCCTGACTGGGTCTGTACTGTCTGCATCTGAATCCTCCTTATTTATTGATTGTTTAAGGGACGCTGCCTGTCTTAGGTGGCAAATACCTTTTAAACAACATAAAAGATGACTATAAACATGGACCTCACCAGATGGACTACACAGAAACAAAATTGACTACATCTGTGGGAAGAGATGGTGGAAAACCTCAATATCATCAGCTAAAACAAGGTCAGGGACAGACGGACACAAACCATCAATTGCTCATATGGTTCAGCATCTGCAAGTTCAGGCAGATGCTGAAAAACTAAAACAAATCTATGAGAGCCAAAATGCTACCTTGAACATATCTCAAGTCAGATTCAGAAGGCAATGTGGAATTAGGGATCTCATTGCTGATGTCAGATGGATCTTGGCTGAAAGCAGAGAATACCAGAGAGATGTTTACTTGTAGCTTTTGGCTTTGTAGATCATGATAAATTATGGATAACATTGCAAAGAATGGGTATTCCAGAACATTTAATTGTGCTCAGGCCAAGAGGCAGTTGTTAGAACAGAATAAGGGGATACTGAATGGTTTAAAATCAGGAAAGGTATGTGCCAGGGTTGTGTTCTTTCACCATACTTATCCAACAATCTGTATGGTGAGCAAATAATCCGAGAAACTTGATTACACGAAGAAGAATATGGCATCCGGATTGGAGGAAGACTCATTAACAGCTTGCAATATGGCAGATGATACAACCTTGCTTGCTGAAAGTGAAGAGACTTAAACTACTTACCAATGAAGACCAAAGAGTACAGTCTTCAGTATGGGTTGCACCTTAATGTAAAGAAAACAAAAATTCTCACAACTAGACCAATAAAAACATCATGTTAAATGGAGAAAAAATTGATGTTGTCAAAGACTTTATTTTGCTTGGATCCACAATCAACACTCATGCAAGCAGCAGCCAGGAAATCAAACAACATACTGGATTAGGCAAATCTGCTGCACAAGACCGCTTTAAAGTGTTAACTAGCAAAGATATCAATTTAAGGACTAGGGCGTATCTGACCCAAGCCATACATTTTCAATAGTCTCATAGGCATATAAGTTGGACAATGAAAAGGATTGTAAGTTGGAGAGTAGAAGGATTGATGCATTAGAGTTATCGTGTTGGAGAAGAATATTGAAGGTACCATGGACTGCCAGAAGAATAAACAGGTCTGTGTTGAAAGAAGTACTGCCGGAGGGCTCCTTAGAAGCCAGGATGGCGAAACTTTGTCTCATGGCCAGACTTAGAACTAAGCAAACCCAAATCTGGAAAAGGTTATAATGTCCTCCTAAAACCACAAACAAACTCATTGCCGTCTATTCAATTCAGACTTGTTATCAGGAGGGACCAGTCCCTGAAGAATGACATTATGCTTGGTAAAGTAGAGGGTCAGCAAAAAAGAGGAAGATCCTCAAAAAGAGGGATTGGTACAGTGGCAGCAGCAATGGACTCAAGCATAACAATTGTGAGGTTGGAGCAGGCCTGGGCAGTGCTTTATTCTGTTGATAGGATCGCTATGAATTGGAGCTGACTTGATGGCACCTAACAATAACAACAATTCTGAACCGCAGACAAGAGTTTCTCTGATGCAATATGAGTTGGACATGATATGACTTATCATGAAAGACTGGACAAATTTTGTTCTCCCAATCCGAGCTCTTGTTGTTAAGTGCTGTCCGTTGGTTCCGACTCATAGTGAACTTGTATAGGGTTTCTAAGGAGTAACTGGTGAGTTTGAACCACCAACTTTGCAGTTAGCAGTCCAGTGCTTATCCTACAGCACCACACCAAGACTTTGTTGTTGTTGTTGTTAAGTGCTGTTGAGTTGGTTCTGACTTATTGGGACCCTGTATAGGGTTTCCAAGGAGTGGCTGGTGAGTTTGAACTGCTAATCTTGTGGTTCAAACAGACCTTGCGGTCCAGTGCATTAACCCACAGCGCCACACCAGGACTCCACACCAAGACTCTAAGAAGAGGCAAATGACACTCTGTCAGTCAAGTCTCTGACCATCTCCAAAGACTAATACTACAAGGGCCTTTGGCTGAGGTCAAATCACTGGTCAAGTCTTTCTCCTGAGATTGCTTAGTAAATATCTGGGCTTTAATTAATGTAAGGTAACTTTGTCTTACCCTAATTCTCTGGGTCTAAATTAGTGTCTTAAGTCTTACCTGTGTACTGTGCCATGACTACTTTGCAATAAATTGATTTTATGCATGACAAATCTGAGCATTTTGCTACTTATTTTAAAATAAAACCCCAGTAGGCATAGCCACTTTACAACACAGTCCAATTCCTAATGCCGCTCTAACAGAGATGACATTAGGAAAAACTTGCACTGATGAATTTTCTCTAACCTTACCATCACCCCTAATTATGGTAAGAATTGTTCCTGAGTTGAACAACTTTTGCATAAGTGAATGAGTCCATTTACTTATTTATATTTCACTGTTTCCTTTAAAATCTGAAAGGAGTTCAGTTGCTTGTGAGCTCAGTTCAGAATCCAGAAGAACCAGCCTTATGTGACTGCATTGAAGATTGTAGTGCTGTAGTGTTATTAGATGTTGATTTGATCCCAACTCATAGCAACTCATGTGACAGAATAGAACTGCCTCAAAAGGTTTTCTAGGCTGTAATCTTTTCGGAAGCAGATCTCCTGGTTTCTCTCCTGTAGAGCCACTGGGTGAGTTAGAATCATCAACTTTTTAGTTAGCTGCTGAGTACTTAACCAGTTGTATCACCAGTGCTGTTTGCTGTCGTATTAAGGCAATGAAAAATTCTCCAAGGTTCTAAGCCTCAGCTACAGGCTCTAGCGTTTGAAGAACCCTACTTTTCTTTGAGAAAGAACCCACATCTGCCATTTACAAGAATGTTTAGATGTGTACTGATGTGGCAAAAGTCCAAGATCTATCTTACAGTTTAGAAAAGCAACCACCCACCACCACCGCAACAACAAAAAAACTGAAAGACAATGTGTATTGTACGCAGTACTGGATTACTTTGTTTACAAGCCAGGTTTAAGCTTGGGGCACCAAGAAAGAAAGACAAATGTTTTTCAAAGAATATGTTGTTGTTGTTGTGATGTGCTGTTGAGTCGGTTGTGACCCATAGTGACCCTGAATAGGGGTTCTGAGGAGAGACTTGTGAGTTTGAACCGCTGACCTTGTGGTTCAAAGCAATTTTGTAGTCTGGCACATTAACCCTCAAAGCTAGGGGAGTTTTAAAAAGTTCATGGAAAAATTCCATTATCTTGCAATTCTATTTTCCATGAACTTTTTGAAGCTCCCCTGGTGCTGTACAAGTAGATGACAATAGGTTTGTTTTTGATTTTAGAGGGACACCATACCTTCTCTAGATTTAGGCTTGCTTAGGTTCTAAGTCTGGCCATGATTTTGGAATACTAATGTTGTAAGTATTAACAATTATATGCAGGTATATTTTAAATGTTCATATATGCAGAGAAAACAATCTGAATAATTGTACCTCAACTCAATAGTGGTAGAGTGCTAGTTTCCACCTTATATATTTCTGTGATTTTGGCATTTTTACAATGTGTACATATTAGTTTTATAATCAAAGCAAACAATGAGTATTAAAAACAAAATAAAACACAAAGTGCAGGCAGTGGGCAGTCAGTCACGCCTTGTGTGGGACTATCCCTTACCTGTGCGGTTAAATGGTCTCATCTTCTGGTTTCAGCTAGTGAGATATTTACTTGGTGCTGGACTCTGGGACAAAATCTTTCCCCACAAACCCAGCCTGGCATCTCAGCTCTGCTTCACTGCAGTTTTTCTCTGCCCTTCTGTTGCCCCTCTGACCTCTAGTTTCTAAACTGATCACACTCCACCTGTCCGTCTTGTCTTGCTGGGCTATGTGAACATTCATCTAACTATTAAGATTCCAAACTTTGTTTTCCCTTTTCCAGTTTGGCCTTAACCCCGACTGTCTAATAAAACTCCTCCTCATTTTTTCCTGTGAAAATAGGCCATTTGACCATTTTCTTAGGTGATTTGGAACTTTATGTAAATGCCCAGGCAAGCTGGATAAATGCACAGTGTGAACATTAGCATTCAATGATACTGAGTGCAGTGATTTCTCATAAAGTCATGTTTGAGAGGGAGAATGAGAGTTATTGAAGAAAGCGATGACACGAACCAAAGCCAACCTCTGCTGGATGGAGGGCATGGACCAGTTTAAGGACGAAGGCAAAACTGCTGGAACACGAGAGCAAGACAGAAGATGTAGAACCAGCAGGAATGAAGAAACTGCAGTGACTGGGGAGGTGGGGGTGCCCAGTGATGATGGGGGCTCAGAATGGTCAAGAGACTTCTCTGGGGGTAGAATTCATCAGGGGCTGGAACTTTCTGAAGACAAAGGCTGTTGGGGCCAACTGGGATTTACTAGGCTTTAGCTAATCCTTGTTTTAGAGACATACAGATTACCTGTCTGGTCTATCTGTTTTTTGGAAACCCTATACAGGGTTGTTATGAGTCAGAACCAATTTCAAGGCACATTAACCATCACCAGTGGTTACGAATCAGACTGCGAACCTTAAGGGCAGTAGTTCAAAACTGCCAGCTGTTCCACAGGAGAAAGATGAGGCTTTCTGCTCCAGTCAAGATTTATAACCTTGGAAACCCTATACAGGGTCCTATGAGTCAGAAGCAACTCCACGGCACATAACCACCACCCACCACCACCACCAAACCCACTAAAAGAGAGGGCTGGAAAATAAATATAACTCTCCTGAAGTGGAAGGGCCCTTTCCTAAGGTAAAGCTGATGACAACTCAGAGCAGATTCTACTTGATGAATAGTTGGCCACCAAAGCTTCATGAGAGAGACAGAGGGGGAGAGACAGAGTGAGAGAGGGAAAAAGAAAGAAAGAGAGAGACAAAGGGAGAGAGACAGATAAAGACAGACAGACAGAGACAGAGAGACAGAGAAAGAGAGAGAGAGAGATGGAGGGAGAAAGAGACACAGAGACAGAGACAGACAGAAAGACAGGGAGAGACAGAGACAGAGATAGAGGGAAAGGCAGACAGAGGAAGAAAGACCTATGTAGAGACAGAGAGAAAGAGAAAGAGACTATCAGAGACAGCACACGCACAGTAAAAATGATAGAGAACATTAGATAGAGATACTGACAGAGAGAAAAAGACAATGAAAGAGTGAAACCAAGAGAGAAACTGACAGAGAGAGAAAGAGATATGTTGAAAGGGGAGGGTGGCAGCACAGTGAGGACTTGCAGTTATGATATTAGAAAGCAGTCAAGAGCCAGAACGGGAAACCAAATCTTGTGACACCTCTCTGATTGTTGGCCGTATGTGGCTTCCCCAGTCATGCTGTTTATGTTTTTCCATGTCTGTTTCCATGGTGATTAGCAGTAAAGGAGTCAAAGCTTTAAAATGAAATGTGCTTGTCTTTGGGAGCAGCAAGGAGTGGGGAGCTGCAAAGGTTGGCAGAGGCTTTTTTTGCGAGAAATGGGCCAGCAACAGAACCCACAGTGGGAAGGTGAAGGAAACGTAACTGGTAGCAAGCTTGGAACAAGGAAGTCCTCTTCTGTGGGATTTTAGTCCTGGTGTGGTGCTGTAGAATAAACACTGAACTGCTAGCCACAAGGTTAACAATTCAAACCTACCAGTTGCTCCTCAGAAACCCCTTATAAGGTCGTTATGAGTCAGAACTGACTCAATGGCACTTAACAACATCTGTGTCTTAAGGAGTCCTGGTAACATAGTGGATTGTGAACTGGGTTGCTAACCACAAGGTCGTAAGTAGAAATCTGCTAGTCTACTAGCCTCATCTTTTTCCCTTAAAGATTTACAACCTCTGAAACCCTATACAAGGCCACTATGAGCTGGAACCGACTCAATGGCATACATCACCACCGTCCATATTTTACATTTCCCTCTTGTTCATGGCACTTATTTCACACTTAATAAGAGTTAATAAATAATTCCATGATTGATCTTCTGTTATATGTCTGTTTGCTTAAATGTCTCCAGTTAGAAGTAAAAATAAAACTACGTCTTATATATTCCCAAGAGCCTAGTGCAAACCTGGGCATATTTCAGGAGTTCAAAATACTTGTATCTTTCTGGCTTTAATGTTTAAAAAGGAGGCCAATTCTAATTTTTAAAAATTATTTTTAACTACACAAATCATACATTACACATGATTCTTAATATTTTTTTACTCTCATTTCCCCTTCCCCCAAGCCCTGGTAATGACTTGTCTTTTGTCTCTATGGCTTTACCTATTTTAGATATTTCATGTAAGTGGGATCATGTAACTTTTCTCCTTTTGTGTCTGGTTTACTTCATGTAGCATGTTTTCAAGGTCTATCCATGTGGTATTGCCTATCAAAATTTAATTTCTTTTTATAACCAAATAATAAATATTCCATTGTGTGTATATATATATATATATATATTTGTCCCTTATCTGTTAATGGACACTTGGGTTGTTCCTACCTTTTGGCTTTTGTGATTAGTACAGCAATGAACATTGGTGTACATATGTCTGTTTGAGTCTCTGCTTTCATATCTCTAGGGGTATATATTCGGGAACGAAATTGCTGAACCATATGGTAATTCTATGTTTAACACTGCTGGTGTATAGAAACAAAACTGACTTCTGATTTCTTGTAGCCTGCAATTTTGCTGAATTTGCTTATTAGCCCTAGTAGCTAGCTGTCTTTTGGATTCTTGGGTCTGTTGTTTTGTGTGTTTTTTTATCAGGTTGAAAAGTATTTTACTTGTGCTGATTATTTTATATGTCAACTTGTCTAGGCTATGGTGCCCAGTTGTTTGGTCAAATACAAGTCTAGTTGTTGTTACGAAGTAGTTATATATGATTATATCTGTTTGAACCTTAAGGTTGACTGTTCAAGCTCACCAGCTGCTCCTTGGAAACTCTATGCAGGGTCGCTATGAGTTGGAACCGACTCAATGGCACTTAACAACAACAATATGTGATTAAATCAGTTGACCTTAAGTAAAGTATGTTACCTTCTAAAATGTGAATGGGCCTCAACCAATTGAAGACCTAACAACACAAAGGGTATTTCCCTCAGACATATTTTGCCTCCAGATTTTGAACAGGCATTTTGTCAGAACTTTCTCACTCTTCACTCTTCCTATTGCCTTACCTATGAATTTTGGGACACAAACCTGTAAGAATCTCCAGCTTGCCAACTGACTTACAGATTTCTTGCCAGCCCTGCACATCGTGTGAACCAGTTCCTGAAAATATCCATTGTTGGTTCTCTTTCTCTAAAGAACACTGATTATATATACACACACACACATAGGTGTATAATGAAGTCCTGGTATGGCGCTGTGGGCTAATGCGTCAGACTGAAAAGTTGTTTGAACTGCAAGGTCAGTGATTCAAGTTCATTAGCTGCTCCTTGGAAACCCTATAGAGGGCTGTTATGGGTTGGAATCGACTCGATGGCACTTAACAACAACAACATAGGTGTATAATAGTACATACATGTATGATGTTTGTTTACTCTTTTTCCTTGGCTCTTCCCTCCCCCATCTACATAGTCATATGTTGTTGTTGTTAAGTATTCTTAGTTGGTTCAACTCATAGCAACCCTGTGTAGGGTTTCTGAGAAGCAGCTGGTGGGTTCGAACCACCAACCTTACGGTTAGCAGTTCATTGCTTATCCTACAGCATCACACCGGACCTCCATATTCAGGCAATCATATACATATATAGCACACACATACTTTTCTGTCAACATATGTTTTATAAAAATATGATTTTATCATCTTATATATTTTTCCATCTTTTGTTCTTTTTCCCTCAACAATGCTGTTTGTTGTCAGGTGCTATTAAGTCAGTGTCCATGTATAGTGAGCTTGTGTATAACAGAATGAAAGCTGCCCGGTCCTGCACCATCCTCACAATTGTTGTTACGCCTGAGCCCATTGTTGTAGTCACTGAGTCAGTCCCTTGCATTGGCAGATTTTCTCTTTTTTGCAGACCCTCTATTTTATCAAACATGATGTCCTTCTCCAGGGACTTGTCCCTCCTGATAACATATCCAAAATAAATGAGATCCTCATTTATCCAAAATAAATGCCCAAAATAATGTCCAAAATAAATGCCATCATCACTGCTGAGGCACATTCTAGCTGTACTTTCTCCAAGACAGATTTGTTTATCCTTCTGGAATTCCATGGAATATTCAATATTCTTAACTAACATCATAATTCAAATACATCAATTCTTCAGTTTTTCTTTTTCATTCTCCAACTTTTGCATGAATTTGAGGTGACTGAAAATATAATGGCTTGGTCAGGCACACCTTAACCATCCTCAACAATAACCCCTGGAAATACTGCCAAGAAAATGTCTACAAATGGTGCAGACCAGGCAATATTTCGTTATGTTATGCACAAAGCTGCCATGAGTCCGAACAACAAATCTCTACAAGACCATTTCATTTTTAAGGGCTATATAATAGCCCAAGGTATGATTATACTATAATTTATTAAAGGTGTGGTTATGCTAGAGCCTGTTTTCTAGAGATTGTTCACATCTCTTCCCAATCTGGCATTTGATGACATCAGGCTGGTAGCTTGACATTGGACATGGTGGGAATATTTACACAATGGAAATCTGCAAACTGACAAATCAGGGCTTTCCCTAAGAGAATTGATTGTTAAACATTAATTCACCACCACTGATCTCTATTAATAGTCTTTGTATCTGGAGTCTTGGTGTGATGCTGTAGGATAATACACTGGACTGCAAGGTCAGTTTGAATCACAAGGTTGGTAGTTCAAACTCATCAGCTGTTCCTCAGAAACTCTATATAGAGTTGCTATGAGTCAGAACTGACTTGATGGCACTTAACAACAATAACAACAACAACCTTGTTTCTAGTTTTTATATTTTTTTGTAGGGGGAGTGGACACTACAAACAATGTTAGGTGACTTTGAGTAGATTTCAACTCACAGACCCCAAGTGACAGAGTAGAACACCCCCATTGGGTTTTCTTTATATATGTTGTTAAGTGCCATTGAGTCGGTTTCGACTCATAGTGACCCTGTATAGGGTTTCGAGGAATGGTTGGTGAATCTGAACTGCCAGTGTGGCGTTGTGGGCTAATGTGTCAGACTGCAAAATCCTTTGAACTGCAAGGTCGGTGGTTCAAGCTCACCAGCTGCTCCTTGGAAACCCTATACAGGGTTGCTATGGGTGGGAATCAACTCGACGGCACAGCGGAAACCCTATACAGGGTCACCATGAGTTGGAACCTACTCCATGGTACTTAAAAACAACAACTATCTATCTATCTATCTATCTATCTATCTATCTATCTATCTATCTATCTATACGGTGGTGGTGTGCCATGGAGTCGGTTCCAATTCATAGTGACTCTGTATAGGGTTTTCAAGGCTGTAAATCTTTACGGGAGCAGAAAGCCTCATCTTTCTCCCAGGGAACCAATGGTAGTTTCGAACTGCTGACCTTGTGGTTAGGAGCCCAACTCATAACCACTACATTACCAGAGCTCTTTATCTATCTATCTAACTTAAAAAAAAAACAACAAAAAAAAAAAAACCAAAAAACTTCTTAGTGTGTATTCACTGAAGGTTTATAGTGAAGCAAGTCATGAATTTTACATTCAACTAATTGTACTATGTTTTATCTCAATGATAGCAATCCCATCGATGCAACATCACTTAACTTACTTCCTCCCTTTGTGTCTTGTTCCTGTTCCTCCATTTTCCCAGTCCTTCTGCATTTTGTCCTACGGTAAATGCTGCCCTCTTGATATTGAATAATTGACTATTCTATGGTATGGTACCTCACTAGTGTTGTTGTCTTTCCATATACCTATCTATTGCTTGGCTGAAAATTGAGCCATGGGGGCCCACTGAGTTTTCTGGACTGTAATCTTTACAGATTATCAGGTCTTTTCTCCCATGAAGGCTCTGGGTTAGAATTAGTGTTCTGTTTAGCAGCTGAGTGCCTAACCATTGCATCATCAGGTCATTTCTATGCGATGTAAGAGTGGAATTCTCTGGTCAAAAGGAATACATGTTCTCAACTTCAAAATACATTGCCAGATTGTTTCCCAAGAAGGGTTATAGAAATTTACATTTCTACTAGCAATATAAGAACTGTTTTCCCTGCAAGCAATGGAAATTACCCTCATTTAATTTTTGCTAGTCTGAAAGGTGTATAATAATATCTGGTTGTACTTTAATTTCCATCTTTCTGAATATTACGATTTTGAGATTCTTTGCCTATTCAGGTTAGCCATGTCAATATGCTCTTTTGTGGCCTTCTGATATCCTTTGACCATTTTTATTTTGGGTTATTTGTTTCCTTACTGTCCATTTATAAAACTTTCTGTTGATTATTTATTATCATTCGTCTATCCTGTGCATTACAAATGTTTCTCGCCAAATCTATTGTTTTATCTATCAATTTCATT
>NW_006408521.1:27505184-27560545 GCF_000296735.1 Chrysochloris asiatica | reverse complement strand
TATATATATAGCTTCTAGATTTCCAGTCTTAGTTTAAAAGCCTTCCCTGCCCATGTATTGAACATGTAGCCATCTAAATTTTCAAGATTATTAGTGTCTTATTTTTCACACTTGTCTTTAATCTAACCAGAATTTATATTTGCATGTGATATAAAACAGGAGTCCAGTTTTATTTTCTTTCAGATGGAAGTGGTCTTGGCACTGTTTATTAAATAATCCATCCTTTTTCACAGAATTGAAATACCAACAATGTCATAGGAGTATAGTAAATTCTCATAGATATACTTAGTTATATATATACTTGCTCTATTTCTGGATTCTCTGTTGTATTCCACTGATCCATTTATCTAGTCCCATGCCAATTCCAAATTGATTTAATTACAGCGGCTTTATAGTACATTCTGATATCTGATGTCTCATCCTTTAATTTTTGTTTTCACTTTTTTATTTGCCACCGTAGCTCATTTAATTTTCTATATAACTTTAAGATTATTTTATTCACTTTTACCTACATTAAAATGCTCTTGTTATCTAATTATAATTTCATCAAATTTGTGCATTAATTTTGGAAAATTTGATATTTTTATCAATATTTTTTTCATGTTTTCCAAAGATATTTACTGGATAGCCACTTTGTGACCAACTCTGGGGGTACAGCAATGAATAAGACAGACATGATCATGGTCCTCTTTAAATCCAGGTTATTTTGTTTTAAAAAATAAATGGCCCATCAAGTACAAAAACGATTGTGAGGCTGGTGCGGGCCTGGGCAGTGGGTTGTTCTGCTAGGGGTAGGGTCACTATGAATCAGAACTAATTCAGTGGCACCTAACGACAACAATGGCAGGAAAGAAGAAGAGATAATAAATCCAAGGTATTAAAATGTTGCCTGTGAGCAGGAACAGACTTATTTAAGTAGTAAGTTCGCACATCATAAGCTTTCGTGTTCAGTGAATACTGTCACTAAAGAACACTGCTCTGACTAGCAAGCCTGGTGTTTTGTTTTCTTTTTTTCATTGTTATTAGTTGTAATGTCAATAAAAAATCAATAAAGCTAATAAATAAATAAATAAATGGCTCGGCAATTCCATTCTTGGGTATATACCCAACAGAAATGAGTGTGCATGTTCACCCAATGACAAGTACAAGAATATTACTAACAGCTTTATGCATAATGGACAAAAACTGGAAGCACCACAAACTTCCCAGTAGTAGAATGGATAAATAAGCTATGATATATTTATACAATGGGATACTGCACAGCAATGAAAAAGAATAAACGATTAAGTCTTGGTGTGGCACTATAGGATAAACACTGGACTGCTAACCATAAGGTAGGTTGTTCAAACCCCTAGCTGCTCTTTGGATATACTATACAGGGTTGGTATGAGTCAGAACTGACTCAATGGCACTTAACAACAACATTAATACCCAAAGCAATATAGAGGAATCTCAAAGGTGCTACTTGTATGTGGAACATAAGAAGCTGGACCCGAAAAGTACATGAAGTTCAGTATGAGGTAAAAGTTATCTATTATGATAGAGATAGGACAGAGACTGGCTACTGTAGAGATGGGTGTGTGGCTGTGAAGGGGTGCAGGGGAGATTTTCTGGGGTGGTGGTGGTCATGATCATTTTGACCTGGATAGTGATTACATGAAAATATACATTCATCAAGCCTTATAAGCCATGAACTTTATTGTCTATAAGTTATCCTTCCATTAAAACATAAAAGAGAAAGTGATTATCTTACAGAACTGTCCCCCTTTCAGAGTGCCTAGGCTGGATAAACATCCATGTGGAGACCTCTATCATCTGTCTTTTCCAGCACTGAAACACTGAGTTTTCTAGTGCTTTCTAGGCAGGGTTATTGCAATCTTGAAATGCCTGTGACTGCTGCTGTCATGATTTTCCACCTCCTTTAAAAGCAAACAAACAAACATATAATCTCTTAATGGAACGTAGTACAGCATTTTGGAGGAGCAACAGACCTGGAACAGCCAGCTCAGATTCCCTTTTCCTCACTGATCAATAAAGAACCCTGGGTTTTTGTGCTGTACCCCCAAAAGAGTTATAAGGTTCAGTAAGTGCCTGGGAAGCAGGCAAGACTCTGAGATGCAATCTGGATTACCCATTACCAATTTGCTTTGCTCACCCACCGTAGTGGCTGGGCCTTATGCTTCCTAGGGGAAAATGAGCAGTTTGAATGCCTGCTCCCTCCTACTCCCTTCTCCCATCTCACCCGCTCTTCTCCCTTTGTTCCTCCAGAAGTGGTTCCCTCCAGGGTGTGTGTGTATGTGTCTATATTCATGGCTCTTTGGGGACAAAACTTTGAGTTAAACTTGGGGTTTCACATGTAACCCCAAGTAAGCTACCACACAGTGCTGCTGAATTGCAGTTATTTCATGCCATTTTGTATTTCCGCTCTCTAGGGTGGTGACTCACTGCTTTCCAGTTCAGTGTGAGGACATGTCCCATGGTGTTGAGTGCCTGATGCTCCTGGAGGACATTCCTAACCCACCACTCACCAAGCATTAGAACTCTAACTCCGAAATCACTAATCCCCAAATAGCCTCTATTCTCTCAACTGCTGGCTTCCTTGCTTTGATTTTATGCACAGTAGTTCTAAACTCAAGGCCAAAAATTCGACCACCTGCCAAGCCACTTTCAAAGAAGAACCAATATGCTGAGACTAGAGGGGGATTTGAATAGCTGCTAATTGTCAGTTTGTCTAGTGAAAAAATAAAGCTTCCTTTCTCCCCGGTGCGGGCTGGTTATTTGTTAAAGTTTGCTAGCGGTTGTAGAGCAGCTCGCTGTTAGGGGCAGCTCAAACTCAGCAGTTTTAATTATTAATCAGGTCAAAGGCTGATGACAATTTTTCTTCTCTTCAGGGGAGGGTCTTGAAAGTTCAGGGGAGGGGGATGCCCAAGTCCATGTCCTGTGACCGGTGGAAAAGAAGGAAGGAGGGAAACGATTCAAGCCAGACCAGTCCTGAATTCTGAATGATTCCTTGCCCCAGACAGGAGAGTGGCTTAATCTGCCTCTAGGCTCAGGGAGGGATTGTTGTGTTCTGAGTTAAACAAATTCCAAGCTTGACAGCACATGTGGAAGTACATCCTGTCGTTCTCTAGCAAATTGGAGTGCAGAAAAAGGTAGTCTGGTCTTCCAATGTGTCTGCTCTTTTGGATTAACTCACAGGATGTGGGGCCAGGGAAGGCTTTCTCTTTTCTTAAGCACACTTTGGAAAAGACCCGAGGCTCTTTCAGTTTGAGATGGTTCCGTTTGCAAATACCCAGACTTTATTCATGCCCTGCCTTGATGATGATGTGTGTCCCCAGATCCCATGGTCCAACCTTTGGCTGGAGAACCCTGGGTGACTTTTGCCTGGCAAGATCCCAAAAGGTCTTTTTTTCCATCTGCCTTTTCATCAGCCATTCTAAGCGATTCTAGCAAGCTCCGCCTCCCACCCTTGTTGCTAGGCAGATTCCCTTGTTGCTAGGTCACCACTGCGTCTTTCCTGCCTCAAACAGAGGTACAAATTTCCGGTGACCCTCTCAACCGTCCACCCACCCACACATCGAAAAAACAAGTAGGTCCTAAACACCTACAAGATGTGAAACCCCAGGCCCAGAGTGGAACAATTCCAAATAGGAAAAGAGGCTGCAAAGCCAAGGGTATCAGGTGACCAGTTGTCATGGGGGAGTGAGCAGGCTGTCTCTAGAAGGTTTCTCTAGGGACAGCCATTAACTTGGTAAATTTTCTCTGGCCCTAGGTCTGACCCTCACCCTTCTGGGCTCAGAAAACTCATTTTATGTGCAACCAGAAACAGATCCTTGTCATGGTGGCAAAAGAATATTAATCAGGTTTAAAAGACTGAGGCCTGGAATTAGAATGTGAATATATTGATTTATAATGAGAAGTCTGTCACATGGATCCAGGATACTCCTGTAAGTGTCACCTTCTCTGTGTGGAGGCAGACTTTTCTGGAAACAATGGTGTCACTGAAGATGTTACACTATCAGGTCCACCATTTTAGGCTGTACCTTCAGGGTTCTGCCCTCTCCTCTCCCTTCAACTCCATTTTGTCTGTTTCCCCGCCCTAAGCTACAAGGTGCATAGTTTAAAGGCAACATGGCTTTTGATAGGCCACATTTTGTATAGGAAAGGGAATTAGTAATACGTATTATATTTATGCGCCAGACTGCAAAGCCATTTGAACTGCAAGGTCGGTGGTTCAAGCTCACCAGCTGCTCCTCAGCAACCCTATACAGGGTCGCTATGGGTCAGAACCAACTCAAAGGCACTTCATAACACAACAACAACATTGTATATATAGGAAGTGCTGTGGCTCTGTAGGATAAGCACTGGACTGCTAACCACAAGGTCAGTGGTTCAAGTCCAGCAGCTGTTGCACGGAAGAGATGAGGCTTTCTGTTCCCATAAAGATCTACTTCTTGGAAACCCTATAAAAGGTCACTATGAGTGACTCCACAACAATAACAATATAACATATATAATACACATTAACATTATAACCCTATCTTAGTTATCTACTGCTGCTATAACAGAAATACCACAAGTGGTGGCTTTAACAAATTGAAATGGATTCTCTCACAGTTTAGGAGGGTGTTGTTGTGGCTAAGAGCCTTAGAGTTGTTTCTGACTCATAGCGACCCTGTATAGGGCTTCCAAGAAGCGGCTGGCAGGTTTGAACCTCCATCCTTCCAGTTAACAGGCCAGTGCTTATCCTACAGCGCCATACCATGATTCCCATTTAAGAGATTAGAAGACTGAATTCAGGGCCCCACATCTAGAGGAAGGCTTTTGCTCCCTGTTGGCTCCTTTCAACATCTGTGGGCCCATTGCCCATGGAGATCTCCTTGTGTCTTGGCATCAAGCTTCCCTCAGCCTAGCAGATTCTCAGTGCAGGAACCCTGGCTCCAAAGGATGTGCTCCATTCCCAGCTCTTCTGTCTTGGTGGTTCTGAGGTCCCTCCTTTCTGCTTCTGTCCCTCTCTTTGGATCTCTTACAAGACAAAAGGTGGTGCAGGCCACATGCCAGGGAAACTCCCCTTACATTGGATCAGGGATATGACCTGAGTAAAGGTGTTGCATCCCACCCTAATCTCCTTACAACTGATTGGTCGATCACAGTATGGGGGATGATTACATCATTACATAACTGCTAAATTACATCCTAACTGCCACACCATTGAGAATCATGGTCCAGCCAGGTTGACACATAATTCAATCCACTACAAACCCTAAACTGAAGAAAACATATTTACATTATTACTGTATGTGGTGCTATAGGATAAGCACTAGGCTGTTTACTGTAAGGTTGGCTTCTCAAACCTAATATCTGCTCCTTGGGAACCCTATAAAGGGTTGCTATGAGTCGGAATAGAATCAGTGGCACTAACAACATAAAACTAAACCAAACCTACAGCTGTCAAATCAATTTCAACTTATGGCAATGATCCCATGTATTATAGAGAAGAATTGCTCCATGGGGTTTTCTTGGCTATGATCCTTATGGAAGCAGATTACCAGATCTTTCTTCTGCAGCATGCTGGGTGGTTACAAACTGTCAACTTTTAGATTAGTAGTCAAGCACAAATGATCTACACCATCCAGGGACTATCCAAAAAATTCACTGCCATAAAAGACAGAGTAGAATAGCCCCACAGGGTTTCCAAGACTATAATCTTTTTAGAAGTAGATTGCCATAGCTGTCTCCTTCGGAGCAGCTGATAAATTCAAACTACTGGTCCTTCAGGCAGCAGCTGAGTGCTCTTACCGCTGTGCCACCAAGGTTCCTATATGCCCAGCAAATGCTAGATGTTATACCTAGTAATTTCATTAACTCTTCACATCAGCTATGAGAGTAGCTACAAACTTTCATCTCCATTTCACAGAGGGAAAGCAGTTCTGGTTAAATGACTTAAATGAGGTCACGCAGCTAAAAGTAGTTAACAGAACCAGGATTTGAACTCAAAGCCATGCTTGGACTATTAGATCCCAGTGATCTGGCAATGGTAAGATGAGAAATTTGCTTGGGTCAAGTTGGATAATGTATACTGAGGGGCTGATGAATCTGCCAAATGGAAATATCCTCTAAGTGATGGGACACATGGAAGTGGAATTCTGTAGAAAGGCAATCTAAGCTGGGAATTGGAGGCAACATCCGGCACATGTCTCATTTTTTAAGTTCTTAATGATGGTGGGTAAGTACTCATGTAGTGGCATTGTAGTGACAGAATATAGGAAGGTCACTGGGTCTGGGTAGACATCTGAATGGGGTTGCACAGGTCATCTGAGGAGATTTTCAGGGTTGGAGCCACAGAAGAAAGACTCCTGAGATAATAACTTCATCACTATCTTGCCCAGCATTCATCACCCCAAGAGGCCCAGCACCTCATTCAGAGTAGAGAGCAGGATCTTGACTTTAAGGAAAGGTAGAAGCAGCCTTAGGGAGATGGCATGTCTGTGGATGGAATAGGGTCTCTGAACTCCCTGGAAGGGATTGCATGGAGCCTGTGCAAAGAAGGTCAACAAAGGAATGTCTTCCTCATCCTGGGTGTCTGTGTAGAGCCCCCAATCTGAAGGTAGAGCAGACATACAACATAGTCCACCTCTGGGGGCCAGGTCTACACTGGGGCTCTAAGTGGCAGATTTGAAAGTCATTGAGAGCTCAGTCATGTTTGGCGATGGTGTTAACCTCCATCTCTAGCTAAAGTGTGAACATCTTTGTTCTGTATCCACTCCTTAAAGAACTGAGAAAGACGGAGGAGCAAGGAAGTCTGTGTGTCCAACAAGCTGTAGCTTTTCTTTCCTTGTTCATGCATACACTTCTTATTCACTGACTCTTGCAAGAAAGTTTTCTGGGTCTAGCCTTGAGTTTTTCTGGGAGAAGGAATCTGTGCTGTGTAAGTTTTCTGTTTCTCTGCTTTTGTAATTTACTTTTTTGGCTTTCTCCCCAGTTACTGAATAAAATGCTTTTCGAACAATCTCAACCTTGTGCGGATGCCTGAGATTTGCCTACATTTGGACCAAGAGAGCCAAGGGGTTCCAGGGCCCCTGGAAATTTAGCATGGTGGGGCCAGCAGCTGTCTCAGCTGGATTTGCAAGCAACAGCTGGTGGAGCCAGGGCAGAGAGAGGTGAAGTCTCAAGAGAGGAAGAGACTGAGAAAGGGAGAGAAATGGGAGCAGCTGCAGTTGCTAAGTTCTTCCCGCCTTAGTTTTTCCATTACAGGGGCCTGCCCTGTCTCCAGCTCGCTCTGCTCCGGCTTTACTCAAAAAGAAACAAACATGTTAAAGCGATGCCCCAGGGACAATAAACAGTAGGCATGGACAGGCATGGATGTTATCTGACAAGTTATCAGACCTAGGACTCTTCTTACCTTAAAGCCCAGGGGTTGTGTTCACCTGCAAAGCTTAACAGCACCTGGAGTGTGATTCAGTGGGAGAGGCATTATACCCCAAACACTAGAGCATGACTTCTGTGATGAAGGCCAGTCAGGATATACAGCATTCTATTGAAATCACAGAGAATTGGAGGCATCCGGGCCTCTCTGGTTAGTTTCGTAAACTGAGAGTCTCTGGGAGATTTGTGGAAGGCTCTTGTCTTTGCCTGCTTGGAGCCTTTCCCCACCCCCATCTCCCTGACTCGTGTGAGCAATGCTTTCTTACCTTAAAGAATTGGAATTATGCAACAACCCGGGAAAGGCAATAATTACCTCAATTTATTGCAAACTGGCCCTTTGGAATCAATGGCCAGGCTAGGAAGCTGGCAAAGCCACTCAAAGTTTTTGGGATTGTTTTCTCTTAACCCACTAATATTCTGAAGTCTCAAGCTTGGCAGCAGTAGTTAAATTGAAATCTCGATTCTCTTGGTAACTTGATGGCTTCGTTTGGGTCTCAGGTTGCTGTTCCATGAACTGCCTTGAAATTTAATCACCCAAATTTATTTCCTAGAGTGTTTTCCACCATCTCCTCCTCTAGGCCCATTAGTCACCATCCCGTGACCTGACAGAGTGATTATTAAAGACCCCGTAGTTCCCTTTCACTGGATTTAGGGGTGTTGGTAACTCGGTAGGCAAGTTCTAACTCAGGTTACAGTTGGGTGGGTTTCCCCTCCTTTGATTATGAATCTTCCTTGTGGGCATCCTGGGAGGCAGAGGCTCCAGAGAACATTGTGGACATCCTGTTCTTTCTTCAAAACACGAGAGATGGTTACTGGGTTCTTCTAGGACTGGTATTCTCAAGCGGGGGTTATATTACCCATAGTCCCTGGGTACATCATTGACATTGCCCAGCTTCAGTTTCCTTATCAGTAAAATGGGAGTAATGCACATAAAAACAGGATACAGAACCTAGCTTCCTGCCCTTCAATATGGGCAATACCTACCTTTTCCTTTTGGGATCTTGGAAGGTAGATTTTTTTTTGGGTGGGATTAATTGGGACATTAATTTGCTTTTCCCCTTTATATATATATTTTTAATTGTGACAATTAAAAAATAATAGGTAAAGTCCCTGGATGGTGCTTGACTACTAAGTCAAAAGATTGTTGTTATTGGTAAGTGTGGTTGAGTCAGTTCCAACTCATAGCGATCCTGTATAGAGTTTCCAAGGAGCAGCTGGTGAATTTTAACTGTCGACCTTGTGGTTCAAACTGACCCTGCGGTCCAGTGCATTATCCCGCAGCATCACGTTAGAACTCCAAAAGATTGATAGTTCAAAATCACGGAGAGGTATGCTGGAAGATAGACCTGGGGTTCTGTTTCCGTAAAGATCACTACCTTGAAATCCCTGAGGAACATTTTTATGGATGGTTATGAGTTGAAACTGATTTGGTGGTAACTAACAAGTACCTCATACAAGTAATGGACAGCTTGCCATTTCTACAATCTTCACATGTAGAGTTGAATGAAATTAATTGCATTCATCATGTTGCTCAGCTATCACCATTAAGCATTCCCAAATTTCCCCATCACATTAAACAGAAGCTCCATGTTCACTAAGCATTGTACTTTCTTTCCCCCCTCCTTTTCAGACCCACCTGACAACCACTTAAATCCTTTGGTCTCTATACACTTGCACCTTCTAGAAATTTGATATATTTGAGATCATACAATATTTTGGAAGAGAAATTTTATTGGTCTGATATGGAAGTATACTTACAAATTTTTATTTCTAGAAATTTGATATATTTGGGATCATACAATATTTTGGAAGAGAAATTTTATCAGTCTGATTTGGAAGCATACTTACAAATTTTTATTTCAAGAATAGTCCCGTGCATGAAATGTTTAGCTGCTTTCCCATTCTAACCAATTACTTGTCTTTTCCCTACAAAGGAGGGCCTGCAAACATACATGGATACAGGTGCCAGGTGGGTCATAAATATAAACAAGCTGGGGAGCTGTTGATGGGGACACTGTGTCTGCTGGGAGAAGTTGATTCCAGGTTAAAATGAGGCCCAGGTTAAAAGTTGATTCCAGGTTAAAATGAGATCTTCCTGTTTTTGAAAGAGAACCAAGTATGCTTTGGTGAAAAGTCTCAAATTGTAAATATTTCCAACTAGCTAACATTTAAAAGTATGTGGAGTAGAAGAAACACAATATGGCTTCCTGCTGGTGACAGTTATGACTTCTGTCTACAGGCTCTTAACACGTTGCAAGGGGACATTCCTGGCTTGGTGCCTCTGCCCCACCCCAAGCACTGGCCATCCTAACTCTCCTTGCTTGCCTTCTGGAGGTAACTACAGGCCTTGCTCCTCTCTCTTGAAGGCATGTTGGACCACTTAAAGGTTATTCTGGAGAAACCTCAACCAACAAGTCAAAAGATGAGTTTCCTGCTCTTAATAGATAATTTTTATTGGTTTTGCAATAAACGTATGAAATAGAAACAATAGCAATAAACTAGCTCAACAAGAAATCGAAAGGCACAGGCCCCCAAAGCCCTTCCCGCCTCTTCTTAATGAGTCTCTAATTTATAGTCCGACTAGCAGGCTCACTTTTCTTTTTCCAAGCTTTGCAAACTTTTCCATCTTAGAGGCTCCAGTAGCTCTGGGGGCTTGTGTGCTGATTTCCACACCGTGGCTGTAATGGAAACCAGGACATGGAGGGACCAGACAGGAAGGCTGGCACTGCCTTGGGGTCTGGGAGTCTGGTCCCAGACTGTTTCTTCTGACTTGGAGGACCTGCTCCTTTTAATTTCATTTTAACCAACTGAGGTCAGAAAGTGAGAGTGACCAGAAGGAAAAGTCATACTGAAATGGATAAAGGTCACCCATTAACTTTTAGAGAGCAAGTGACCAGGGCTAGACACATAGCACCCAGAGGCTGGGGAGGGGCTTTCCACCTTGTAAACCTCTGTCCTACATCTTTTGGAATGTGCAGACTATTTTTAGTTTGTGGTGCTGGACCTTTCTCCAGGATCCGAATCTGCACGCCCATCTCTGTTAAGCATCCTAAGATGTGTGTGTATGTGTGTGTCCTCTCTGTGATGAGCCCTCATGCTGTTGAGCCCTCCTTATTGTTCTCCGTAGCAACTCAAGTGAGCTGGAGGCCCTGAGTCCCTGCCAGTGAATATTTGCTTGCTGATGAGTGATGGCTCAAGTCCGAAGGGCTCAGTACTCCCTCTGAGCATTGCCCCTGAGGCCTGTAGCCAAAAAACAGGTTCTCTGGTTCTATCATGTCTCAGAGAAGCCTCAAAGAAAGCGCAGATCTTCTCCGGGCTCACATCTTTGGAGCAAGAGTGAAACATGACAAAATGGCTTTTCCATAGCGCCCTCTTCTGGGTCTGGATGATTCCAGGACTTGGACCCCAGCAGCCTATGAGAGAGGGCACATAGGACGTTTACTGGGATGTTGGCGTTTTCATGCCCATGGCTAGCCTGGCATGCAACCTCCACCTCATGCCAGCAGCCCACAGTTGGGGAAGAGACTGCAGACTTCTCTACTAACTCATTTCTCTCCTGCTCTCCTCCTGCTCACCCCATTCCCCCCTCCTTAGTGGGCTTGGGGGAAAAGACCGCTGACTTTGCAACCTACACCCCCTGAAAGTCCCCATCTATGGCATGCTGTTATGCTTCGAGGACACAGGACTGTGAACTCGAAATTGTCTCGCCTTTGTCACCTCCTGGCAGGTCTTTAGAGCTCGGGGAAACAGTGGAGCGGTACAAATTGCAGCGGTGTGGTAAAAACCCCCCTTACTCCTGATGGGCCGCCTGACTCATATCCGTTTCCCTGGCAAAAAATAAGTTTTTGTTATTGCTGGGTTGGCAGAAGCACGGAAGAGTGCGTGAGGATCTACTGCCCCATGCATCACTGGCCAAATTGCCTGAGAAATCCCAGCTCTAGAACTTTTCATCGTTGGCTGTGATGTACGGAGCAGAACAGCAGCTCCATTTCCCCTGCATGGCGCGTGGCGACACTGGCACTCAGCAGACCTGCTCTGCTTGCAACTCTGAGCAAATGTGGCCTCTCCATTCCCTTTCCCTCCACTTAGTCCCTGATCCCCCCTCACCCCTTTATCTTTCCCATCCTCCTGCCTTCTCATCAACCCCCTCCTGGCCTCTCCCTAGCAGAGCCCTAGCTGGAGAATCAGGAGGAGCTCACAATGCCATTTCCCCATCCCTCTGCACACTAATGCTCTTTTAATGCTATGATGCTGCACTAATTAATAAGCATCCTGCACAGAGGCCTCGCCTCGCCTCCCCTCTCCTCCTCTTCCCTCCCCACTCCCTGCCAGCCCTCAAGAAGGTCTTGTGACATCCTGGCATCTGGCAGCAGAGAAAGGATTCTGTTCCTTTACCTGGGCTGCCTGATATTGCTATGAGAGATAACTGTATACGAACCAATAATCTAGCCTGACAATCCAATTTACTGACCAATAGCGCACAATCCACCATGTCATCGGCTGTGGGGAGGCCCATAAATTAGTCCCTAGTAATTTATTCTGATCAATAGAATGGGCAAAGTCACTAGTCTCTTTAATCAAAGGCCCTCTCAGAGATGTCAGTACAGGCGGCTGCGTGGGAGGGAGTGAGGGTCTGTGAACGAATAGGTGATGGGTGCTCAGCTCCCAGACTCTAGCAGAAGGCTCCCCAACACAGGGTTGGTGTGGAGGGATCCACAGTCCAGGCTTTCTAGCTTCCTTTGGGTGCCCCCTACAATAAAACATTGGCCTTCATGCAAGGTAATTCAGGATGGTGGTTGACAAGAGGCAGACCTGAGGGAACACTGTGCTAGCTTTGAAGCCAAAGGATGTTTAGAGTCTTCCTTCCCCTCCAGGCCACAGCAGTCCCATCACACCTTATGCTGGGCCTTCTGTAAAGAGAAGGTCCACATCATGGTGGGTAAGAGTCAGATTGCCTGGGTTTGAATGGTGACTCTGCTGCTTCCTAGCGGGGAGGCCTTGGGCAAGCTGCTTACCTCTCTGTGACTTGGTTTCCTTATCTATAAAATGGGAATGATAATAGTACCTATCTTATAGGATTATTAAGAGAATTCAAGAAATCAAAATGTATCTGCAAAACACTTAGGACAGTAGGTGCTATTTGAAGTGTTGGCAAAAATAAATGCAAAGAGATCAAGGACAAATGCAGACATGATTCTTTCTGAAGATGTGCCAAGCCCTTGTCGATGCTCTGATTCCTGAAAACTTCTACTGTTTTCTATCCACCTTCACCTCTTGTCCTCCTCTTTCCTGATAAGCAGATAAAGGGAGAGTCAATGGGTGGGATCTCTTTAAGATGGAAGAGAAACTCAAAAAGATATTCCGTCAGGGGTTTTATCCTCTTCTGGGCCATCTGGCAGACTCGATCCCTTGATCTCAAGGAAGGAGATGAATTTTGCTTTGGAGAAACAAGTCTGTTGTTAGAGAATAGTCAGGGGCAGGACAGTATGTTAGCAGTGCTGGCTGTCTGACTGAGGCATGAGGAAGGAGGCCAGGCTCTTTCTGACACAGAGCAGGGGAATGGACAGAGTAACAGTCCCAGCTTGGCCATGTACTAACTGTGGAACTTGGCCAAGTCATTTCATGTCTCGGACTCTGATTCTGTACTGGAGACATGAATGAGTGAGACAATGCTCTCAGAGGTTCCTTCTGGCTCCGTGTTGTTAGGTGCCATCGAGCTGGTCCTGACTCATAATGACACTGTGTATACTAGGACAGAACCTGGTTCGGCACCATCCTCACACTAGTAGGCATAATTGAATCCAGGGTTATAGTCACTATGTTAATCCATCTCATTGAGGGGCTTCCTCTGTTTTCTGACCACCTATTTTTACCAAGCACTATGTCTTTCTCCAGGGATTGGTCCCTCTTGATAACATGTCCAAAGTAAGGAAGAGTGTCTGGCTCTGACATTCTGAAATTCTGCAGGAGTAAGTGAAGGAGATGTCTGTTGACTCTCCTCGGCTCCCTTCAGCCCTGCACTCACCACCATCATTATTTAAAAGGTTCTGAAAGCAAGTACCAGCAGTGTAAGGAACCCCGGCCATCTCAGGACTCTTAGCATCCCCAAATAGAATCACTGATGGAACAGGAATGAGATTGAGAATCAACTTGCTCTGGAGAGGGGTTTTTGACCTCTGACTTCAATTGTGACTAGGCTCCTGGGGATGCAAGGGGTCATGGGCTTCTGTTCTATCATCGAGACCAAAGCCAGAGCTTCTGATTCTAAGAAACCTCTGGAGCCTCCTCTTCCCAATCCTCCAGCCCTCAGGGCTCCCTTAGGCTAGGGAACCCCATGCTAAGACCACAGACATACTGGGGCACAGAAAGGGAGCTGAGACAAAATTCCACCTGAAATTTCAGGCTCCAGTGCCTGTCCCTGGCTCCTCATCCTGCCTCCTGTTCCCCCATATCTGAATGCTGACATGTGCCCAGCTTAGACATGGTAAGTGCATCAGAGATGATTTGGAGAACTGGGGTACAGCGGTCATTGGGGTGATAGGACCAGGTTGGAGGCCTAAGGCCTGCTCAGGGTGACTTCATAGCAGGTGGGACACAATTTCTGGTGAACAGGAACCTGGCACCTTCTGCTGACCCTGCGGCGGGAGACAGCTGGTCAACCAGGCTGGGGCAGCTGCCATGGGGTGGGGGTAGGGATGGGGGCCAGGACCAAGCAGCAGAAACAGCAACTTACCAGTCAAAAGTGCAGCTCCCCTCTCTGAATAGATCATTTTTATTGGTTTTGCAATAAGCTTATGAGACAGGAACAATCGCAATAAACAAACCGAACAAGAAATCGAAAAGATGGGCCCCGAAAGCTGTTATGAACCCTTCTCACCTTCTCTTAACTAGTCTCTAATTTATAACAAACTCATCAGCCCAGTACCTCCAGGGCTCCCTGGCTCTGGGTTGGGAACCCCGGCCTCTGCCTTGTGTGTGATCTGTCATCTCCTCTGCTTAAGGTTTCAGGGGCTCTAGCAGGAAGAGGAATAGGTCCAGGGAAGCCCTGGGACAGGCCTGGACTTCAGTCCTGGATGCCTCTAAGAAGGTCTTAAAGGTGGGGTGTGTATCCTCCCCAAGCCAGATCTCTTAAGAATGGCTGGAGCTGGTTCCGGAGGGCCAACCCCCCCCCACAAGCTTCTGCCCAGACTGTTGAGTGTTGAAGATACAGACATCATGTTTCTTGTAGACTTGCAGACTAGTTCCTGCCAAGAGCCTGGTATTCATGGGGGCTTCCAAATTCCCACATTGATTGGGGTCCCTGATGGGAGCTTGGTTTTTTTCTCCTCAAGATTAGAGGCCTCCCAAAAAGAACCATGTCCTGCTCCCCCATGAAGCTCAGGCTTTCTCTGAGGTGGACCAAATGCCACATTCAAACTGCTTCCATGAGCCAAGGCTAAGCATCCACTCTCAGACTCAGGGCCATGCTTTGCCCCCTCAGTTGGGGGCTGCAGGAAGACAGGGATACAACTCCACTTGAGACTGGAGCTCCTTTTAGCATGCATCTTTTTCTAGGCCCTGGGTCACCAAGCGATCCTGAAGCCTTGTCCCAAGGCAGCCTTCTGTTCTTCCACCTACTTTAGGTACAGCTCATCCTCTTGTGCCTTTCATGGTAGCTGTGCATGGGACAGGACATCCAGGGACAGACTCACTATCTGGTCCAGGATCTCTGGGCTGGAGGTGGAAGGCAGTGTCTTTCCATTGGTGTGATGACTGCAATCTTAGGGATAGCCGCAAGATGTCAGTGTGAGGCCGTGGATATAGCTCCTGCTCTAGAGCTGAACTCAAACCAAACCCAACCCACTGCCAACCAGTCTTAAAACTGCCCTGTAGGGTTTCCAAGACGAATCTTTAGGGAAGCAGACTGCCACATCTTTCTCCTAAAGAACAGCTGGTGGGTTTGAACAGCTGAGCTTTTGGTTAGCAGTCAAGTGCTTAAGCACTGTGCCACCAGGGCTCCTCAGCTGAACTCAAAAGGAAGGAAATCGGAGCATAGCCGGCATCAGCTTTTGAGGCGGGGGAGTGGGGGTGGGAGTGGGTGGGTGGGTGTGTGGGGACTTCTCCATCTGTCCCTCCACCCCTGCAGGGCCCAATCCTTGTCCTGTTCCTCCGCTCTCCTCAGCATCATGACCATATTCCTTCTCTCTGTTCTGCCCCAACTCTTGACTTCCAGAGGATGCATTCTGAAGCTCCCTGGGGTCTCCATCCTCTGGAAAGGATGGAGAGTTGCCAGCCCTGATGAGGGCACCTTTGTTGGGATAACCGCAACCCCCATGCATGTGGGCTCTTGCATATATCAGTGTGGGTGGGGTTTTCGGCCACAGAAGGCTGGGCATTCAAGAGCCAGGATGGATATATTTGCTTGGGATTGCACAGATTTGTGTCTGCCACACACATAAATTCAGACCTGGAAGGAGACCTTATAAGTCATACAGTCCTACCTCTTATTTTGTTGTTGCTGTTGTTGTGTGCCATCCAGTCTGCTCCAACTCACAGTGACCCTGTATGGGGTTTCCAAGGAGCAGCTAGTAGGTTTGACTCTCTACCTTGTTGTCATTGGTGGTTATGTGCTGTGGAGTCAGTTCCAACTCAAAGCAACCCTGTACAGGGTTTCTGAGGCTGTAGATCTTTATGGGAGCAGAAAGCCTCATCTTTTTCCTGTGGAACAGCTGGTAGTTTCGGACTGCTGACCTTGAGGTTAGCAGCCCGATTCATAAACACTACACTGCCAGAGCTCCTTTATGGTTAGTAGTCCAGTGCTTATCTTACAGTGCCACACCAAGAGTATTGTTGTTGTTAAGTGCCATTGAGTCTATTCCAATCTATAGCGACCCTGTATAGGGTTTCCAAAGACTAGAGTTGAGGAAATAGAGGCCCAGAGGAAAGAAGTGGCTTGCTTACTTGTTACTACACAGTGAGACCATGGCTGAGCTGTCTTTTAACCCAGGCTTCTTGCCATCCAGCCCAGTGTAGTATGGGTTCCTGTTGTGTGTTTGGCATACTTTTGTCTGAGGAATTTACTTCCAATGGGTCTTGGAAAGTTCCTCAACTGACCACCAGCCAGCCAAATTCTGAACAGAATCAGAAGGAAGCGGGAAGAAGGAATGGGGAGGAAAGGAAGATAGAAAAGACAGGCGTGTGTGTGCACTGCCACCGCAGTGTGGGTGTGTGTCTGTATTGCAATATGTCAGTGTGAATGTCTGTGTCAGGGTCCCCGATTCTGGCGTGTAGGCATGAGTTTGTATAAGTGTGTATGTGTGCGTGGTTGCATGGAGCCTAGGACTCTCTAGGAAGGTGCTGGTGTGCCTGACTGGTGGTGTGTGAGTGATGGTGTGTGCCAGCGGTTGGCGCATGTGTCAGTGAGTCTGGAGTGTACATTCGTCAATGGCTTTGTGAGTGACGGTGGGTGTCAGGGAGGACATGAGTGTGTGTGTGACAGAGAGAGAGAAGCTGCTTCCTCTCCCTTACCTCCTTGCCCCCCACCAGACTGTCTTCCAGTGGCCCCTAGGGTCCCGGTGTCCCCGCCCCAGCAGCAGTGAAATCCTTTATCGGTTGAGGCACCAGCCCCCTTGTCGGGATTTCAAGGTTCCTGTCGGTTCCATCCATCTTCCAGGGCCTCCTGGTATTAGCATTGATCTACAGGGGAAATGGAGAGCGCGGCTGGGTTATTACGCACCCGCCCGCCTTCCCTGGGCCGTGATTGAGTGCACACAGAGAATTTTTGAAACATGGCCGCCCTAACTTATTCTGTCTTCCTGCCAATAGCGTGGCGTAGGTCCAAATTACAGGTCGATACCAGCTGATCTTTTTATGTTAAACTGTGATGAAGTCGCTTCTATGTGGAGATGGGATTAGGCCCTGGGCCCTCTTTTAATGGAGAACTTTTGGGATGGGAGAAGCGGGGAACTGGGAGTGGACAGGAGGAGGGGTCAGTAGGGCCCAGTGGAGGGGAAGCAGTAGGTGGGTTTGGCCACATGCTGCGAGTGCACACAGGTTTGTAGGTTTGCAGAGCTGTCCATTGGGCCTTCTGTCCTGCCTGGTTCCCCTCTTGTGGGTCTTGTCCCATGGGAGACCCTCAGTACTTCCTTCATACCTTTCCATACCTCAGCCAGTCTGCTCCTCGTGAGCCCCCTCCCTGCTCTTTTCCAAGATAGAATTCCATTTCCCTCCAGCCCCCTCCACCTTTCTCCTCCACTCCCCCCTCTACACACCTGCACCATCAAACGGGTTTGTCTTCAACCTCTAAACAGGGAACTTTAATTAAAGAGACAGTGACCCCTTTTATGAGTTCGGTCGAGTTGGGTTTCAGGGCCCTTGTCACTAGCGGCTCACATAACGCTAACAAAAGCTTGCAAGCCCCAAGAGGAGACTGTCTCCCTCGTAGACATTGTGGCGGGGACACCGGGTGGGGTGGGGGGTGAGGGTGAGGGGATGGTGAGGTGGTCACTGGGGTGGTGGTGGGAGGAAGGGACAGACCAGGTACACACTAATTCTGCAGTACGTCTAGTGCATGACCTCCACGGACAGGACACCCATCTGGACCCCTTCCTGCTGCTTGGACTTCCAATGGCTCCTGTAATTGTCCATGCCTGGAATTCTGCTTCCCTGTTGGCTTGCATTATAAAACTAGGAGGCATTTCCAAAAGGAATAGACTGGGTGGAATTTAACTCAAAGAACAGCTAATTTAAAAAACCAAACAAAAAATCCTCACGTGTTTAAAAGAAAAATGATTTTATAATAAAACTGAATTGCTAATAACTATAACCTCACTCAGCACATGGCATGGAATACAAATTCTGTCCTGAATCTGGAGGTGCAAGCTCTGCATGCCCCTTACTCTCCCCAAAATGCAAGAGAGAATTTCAGCCTCACTGTGCCTCCTGCTCTCTCCACCTCCTCCCACTCCCAGCTCTCTTGAAGACCCTGCACATAGACTACAGCTATTGGTTTACTGGTATGAGTTTGAAGGACCCTTATCTATGTTTAATCACCTCTTAACTGTTGATTTTTAACCAAGGGCTGCTCCATGTCCTGTAAGGGATGTTTGCTTGCCCTTTGATCTTGTTCTTTGATATCCTTTGTGAATTCTTTAAACTGGAGAGGGCTGCCCAACCAGCCACACTTATTCATTCAACAAACATGGTTAAAAGGAATCTGTGTGTAATTGATGATTTCCGAAAGGGTAGGTTTACCCTAAGTGGGGTTGTTGTTGTGAAGTGTTGTCGAGTCAGTTCCGACTCACAGCGACCCTGTAAAGGGTTCCTGAGAAGTGGCTGGTGAGCTTGAACCGCCAACCTTGTGATTCGAACTGACTTTACAGTCTAGAGCATTAATGTGCAGTGCTGTAGGCTTCCATTAACCAGAGGTTGACAAGTTGTCAATTATCTGCATGGGGAATTAGCCACCTCACTGTTAATCCAGGGTTGCTTTTGATCAGAAACTAAGATTGAGCCCAAACTATTGAGCTTGTGGAGGGGGAGACATAGGACCAAAATTGAATGAAGAAGATTCTCAGCATCCCCTTGACTTTTTGCTATCACCAATGGGCCCCTGACTCCTGGTGACACATGGGGATACTTAGGTGGGGTATAGGGACATCTGTGAGAAGACAAGGACTGAGCATACAGGCAAACTTTCCACATGCCGGGTTTCCACACTCTCCCACCTCCCTACAGCCCCCCCCACCTCCACCCCACGGCCCTGTGAGCAAGCCTGTTGATGTGTCCCAAGGAGTGCATGCACCCACAGAGAGAGGTCACAGCCCCTTCCCTTCTCTCTGAGGGAGGGCTCTGGAGGCCAGAGTAATTGGTTTTGGCGTTTCCTACCTCCGCTGCCCCAGGAAGCATTCTCTGTTTCATCTTCAGCCTGATCAATCCTCAGTCATGTGCCTTTCCACATGGGCGCCCTCAAGCCCCCAACTCACCATGCTCTCAGAAACTTCGTTAGTGCCATTAATTTGCTGACCCAGGCAAATCATCAAATCTTCCTGCAACTCAGCCTCTTAACCTCTCCCCCCAAGACCACCCCCTGGATCCAATAAGCACCCTCTCCACAGTTCACTCTCTCCTTCTTTCCCTTCCTCCTCATGGTCCCACCCACATTCAGTTCCATGACCTCTCCCACCCATCACCCCCATGGGGGATCCTTTGTCCTGATGTGCTTACACTTACCACTTTCCATGTCCTTTCCCCTTTCCCACATGCATGTTGGTGTTAAGTAGTTTAAGTGTGTTTGAGAAGGTCAGCCTGTCTCCCACCAGCACCCTAGAGTGGGGAAAGGGCCTGCTCCTTAGTGGTGCAGGGTGTGGGACCAAGCTCTGACTCTGGGTTCCTGACAAGGAAGATGCTTACAGATATCGAGTACTTGCTATGTGCTAGGCACTGTGGTGGGCACTTCTACACAGGTAGTGAAATCCTCACAATAACCCAAGAGGTGGTTTTATGTCCCCCATTTTAGAAATTAGGAAAACTGAGGCTGAGAGATGTTAATGAGCAGCAGAGACAAGATGGAGACCCTGATCTGCCTGCCTCTAAAACCAACTTCTTTTTACCAACAGAAGGAAAGGTAACCCCTATCTTGGAGCCAGGTTCCAGGTATCCCCCCTAGAAATTTCCCAAATGAAGGAGACCCTGACTGAAGGTTTGCCTCTCCTTTTTCCTGTGTGAGAGCTAGGTTTTTAGATCTGAATGTGTAGGGAGTACCACACCCTCTTCTTCCCATCCTAGAAAGAGCCCTGGTGTCCAGCGCCCGGCTGGGACTCTTGTCTGCACCTTGGGGCCAGCATGCACCCGCTTCAGCATGCTCTGGGCTTCACAGAGGACAGCCCAACTCCTTCCATGGCCTCAGTGGCTGGTGCTCTGAACCCATTGTCCAGGCGGGAACAAAGACTGCGGATTTAAGCCGAGTGACCAGGCAACTCTGCCAAGCAGAAAAGGCCGCCCCCCTCGAAGCTGGGCCCAGCCGGGGGGCAGGAGGGGGACCTGAGAGAAAGGGGACAGGGAACCTTTGAAAGTAACTAATTAAAGAGCTTTTGCCTCCCCCCTCCCCCTGAGTGCCTAATCTCTCTGGGGCAGCGGCCAGACAATGTGCCCCTCCACCCCGCCCCCCTCACCCCAGTTTTAAAACAAGAGACAACTGGAAGTTAATGAGCACCACCTGACAGGGGTCCCCTAATGAGGGAACCGCTGGGCAGCTCACACATTCTCTGGTTCCATGAATAGCTCCCCCCCACCCTCTGAGTTTTATTCATCTAGGGCCAGGGGCAGGGGGCAGAAGGAAGGGGGCCCTCTCCAGCTTGGAACATGTGGACTATGGGCCAGTGAGGGGTTGGGCCCCACATCCACCTCCCCCATGGTCCCTGCCTGCCTTGGAGACTGAACCTTACTGGGTTTCCCCACCTGAGACTGAGGATGCCGAGGCCTGGGTTGGTAGCTGAGGGACAGCTGTACTATATAAACCCTTGCTGGCTTTTCCCAAGAGGGAACAAGGAGGGGTGAAGTGTCATTTGGAAGTGGGATTAAAAACCTTTCTTGCATATTTGGCATTTCTACCAGCTCTGCCTCATCTATATAACTCCCTTATCTCTGACTCCTCCATCCCTGACCCTGGTCTGGCTTCCATCCCAAGCTCCTCTCTGATGCTCCCTGAAGTCTGCTTCCCAACTCCAACCCTGCCTTGCTACCAACAGTGGTTCTTCTCTTCACTTCCCAGCTTGTCAGCCTCAAGAGACAGGCCTGCCCTGTTGAGTTTGCTTGTTGTCTGGCCTTTGGGAATGTTTCTTTGCACATGGGTGTGTAGCCGTCTGGGCAATAGGAAAGTGTGGGAGTCCTTTTGGGAGTCAGGGAGAAATATCAAATGACCCACCCCTGTCTAATTAACTACCCCTAAACTCATTGTCCATTAGCCAGAGTCCACCCCGACCTACCCATGGTGGGACTTCAAGAATGAAAGACTCTGGTGCTGAGAGAGGAGTCTGGGAAACAGGATCCCAGAGTAGCCTGCTCTTTGCTCTTAGACCCAGACAGGAGCAGCACAGGCCTCTCAGAGCAATGCCTTAGAATCCCCCCACCATCTAAAAAAGGCAGGAGCTAAGAGAGTAGCATTTGAAGAGCCCAGAATGGCCTGATGTGGTGAAGAGGGAGGGGCCAGGCAGAATTGGGGGTCTCCAGCCAGTGGAGAGCTCTGGACAGAGGTGACTAATTTCCCAGCTACTCATGGTGAAAATATCACATTTCATGCTTTGTTGCCGATTCATAGAAAAATCCTATTAAAACCGGGTGGATTATTTATACAGTTTAAACAAATGATGATCAAAGATTTTACACATTTTGAAAAGAACCTAGAGTTAAGCAGTTCAGCTGGAGGCTTAGCCAGAGTGTGGTGGACATCCATAAGGTATGTGTGGGCGCACGCGCACACACACCCATATCTCTGGGCAGGAGGTGTAAGATTGGGAGGCAGGCTGGATGGTCCATGTGGTGGGGGTTAGGGCTATTCTTTCCAGCAGGGGGCACCATCCCTCCAGTGTTGACACCCCCTCCCCTCCTTCTACAGTGGGCAATGATTTCAAATGGGGTTACCTTTCCTCTCACAGCCCCTGGGACTGCCTGGAACCCCCCTGAAGGTGTAGTTTTGAGGCGCTTGCATTTATGGGACTGTGATTATGTGGGACTGAGATGTGAGTCCCTTATCAGGGGATGTGCCAGAATGGAATGGGCATTATGTGTGTGACAGTGTATGTGTGTGTCTCTCTGTGTCCTCTGTTATTTGCTTCTTTTTAGGTCCTGAGCTATGGGTTAGGCACTGGACTGCTAACCATAAAGTTGGGCTGAGGGTCTTCCCATCTTACAAGCCTGACTTGTCCCTCTTGCACACACATTTGCATGATACACATACATGAAGTCACAGATATGCCTGTTCAGGGGAATATGTTTGGGGAGACAATGCCCAAACTTAGCTTGGGGTGGTGGGTAGACAGAATTTTGGGGACCATGTGGTGCTGTGGATCAGCACTGGACTGCAAACCACAAGGTCAGCTGTTCAAACCCACCAGCTACTCCTTGGAAACCCAATATAGGGTCGCTATGAGTCGCAACTGACTCGATGGCACTTAACAACACCAGCCTGGAAGGCATTATTTCTTCCGTTGCTCAGGCCATGATGCCTTGAATCTAGCTGTAAAGGGTCCACAGGAACTCTCTCAATCTGCCCATTTCCAGTGCCCTTAAAGGTAATCCCCGTACCATGGTCCTGTCTTGAAGAAGGGTGTGTTAAGTGGATAAGATCCCTCGTTGGACATCAGCT
This sequence comes from Chrysochloris asiatica, assembly GCF_000296735.1. NCBI lineage: Eukaryota > Metazoa > Chordata > Mammalia > Afrosoricida > Chrysochloridae > Chrysochloris > Chrysochloris asiatica. The sequence continues at coordinate 27,537,777 of NW_006408521.1, read as the reverse complement.
GAGAGCCACGTGGTGAGAACTTGGAGCCCAGCTCAGCCCCACGGGGTGGGGAGGGGGGACCTCGAGGGAGGGGTGGATGGCGCCTGCGGCAGGAACAGAACAACCCTGCATCCTGTGCCCCATGCTGCCTGCCCTTGCCCACCAGGCCGTCCTGCCTCAGCAGTTTTATTACCCAGGGGGGAGAGATAACACCCTGGGGGGGAGGCAGCCTGTTCTTAAGGGGAATGTACCCCACACACATCTCTAGCCTCAGGGGCCAGGCTCTGGCCTAGCTCAATTTATGGTCAAACGGACCCTGAGGGGACTACATCCTAATCCTAGGGTTCCCTTGGGAAGCCATGTTCAGCCATGGGGGTTCCTGAGATAGGAAGGAGTGGAAAGGAAGCAAGAGAAGTAGAAGAGGCAGGGTCAGGGGGAGAGGCCTGGACACAGCAGGAGATGGGCCCAACTGGACAGGGAAAGGCAGGGTGACTGAGAGCATCTAGACTCATGCACTGAGGGCTCAGTGCTGCTGATGGGGCTGGCGGACATGAAATTTCTTCCCCACTTGGCTTTTTAATGTTTGTTTCTCCTTCCTCAGAGCTGGCTTCAGCAGTGACAGGGCTGTGCAACTGGCCAAGGAGCAGGACCCAGCCTAGGGATAGTTAATCATCTCATCATGGTGCTCTGGCCTGTGTGATTTCCTCTCCAACACTCTCACTCTTTCTTTTCCTTCCTTCCTTCCTTCCTCCATCCCTCCCTCGTTTTCTATCTCTGTTTTTCTTTTTATTTTTTTTAGAAAGAAAACAGGCCACATTAGGGAGCTCACAACGGCAGCGCAGCGCAGCGAGTAGAACAATCGTTTTTGATTGGAGCATCCAACCATCACTGGGTGAGGTCCTACAGCTGCCTGGCCTGGAGAGCGGTCACTGTCACTACTGCCTTCACCAGGACCTGCACTTTATTAGAATTTATACGTTGCCCCGATTGAGGGGGAAAATAATTAACACCCCTACAAATATATCGTAAACAAAATATTTATTAGAAATAAATAACTCATTTATTTTACATATTTCATTTCAACAATAACATTACCCAATTTATCATTGAACATTTTTGCAAGACAACTTAACGACTACTTATTAGCATTTCCATTTTTCACCCGCGCACCATAAAGCACGGGCGCTCCCCAAATGGCCTGGCACGGGCCGAGCCAGGAGCGCAGAGGACCCTGGGGAGGGCTGTGGACCCCTGAATCTCCCTCTCTTTCACACATTTCAATATTCCCAGGATACAACAAATGCATAGAGACATCTTCTGTTCATCTCTCCTGCCCCAGAGCAGACACCCCCAGAAAAGACATGTACCTATGTGGATATGCTGCTGATTCCACATGCACATGGTTCACCAACACTCCTTATATGTGCACACATGTCACGCACATATGTGCATACCCATGCATACACACATGCCCAAACTCCTCGAAATGGCCCATGCTTAATTCACAATTACAGCATAGCCATGCTCTTATACCAAATTCCAATCTCATGTGTATATGTGGATCATGGAAGGAATCCTTCCCTCTCACCCTCCCTCCACAGGGCTGGAGTGGGGCATGGCTTAGGAACCAGTATGTGGGATCCAAGCACCCTCTCAGTCCCTGTCTGTGGTCGTTGGGTCTTCCTCTTCATCCCTCCCCTGTTTTACTGCTCCTCAAGAGTTTCCTAAAATCGGATATCTACTTTCACACTACACTTCTGCCTTCAGGCCTGTCATCCCAGAGAGCCTGGTCTCGCTACTCCCTCACCAATGACTCCTATAGGAAGGAGGTAGATGAGGCCCAGGCCTCTGCTGTTGGGATTCTGAGTGTGCATTCAGGGCTAGGGCTCTGGGCCACAGAGGAGAGGTTTGAATCTGTGTGATGTGAGGTTGAACTGTTGCTCTTGGGTGCTGTCCAATCGATTTAGACTCATAGTGACCTCATGCGACAGACCAGAATTACCTCGCAGAGTGTTCCAGGCTGGCATCTGTATGGGAGCAGATCACTAGATCTTTCTCCTGTGGAGCCACTGGGTGGGTCTGAACCACTCATCATTTGGTTATCAGCTAAGTGCTTAATCACTGTGTTACCAGAGCTCCTAGAGGTTAAACTACCCACTGACATTTCATGCATTCCAGAGTTCCCTCCCCACTGAGGGTCAAGGCTAGGCCTACCTACCTCTGCCTGTTTCCTCCCTACTTGCAGGAGGAGAGAAAGGAGCAGAGCGCCAATGGCCCAGCTAACAGTTTGAGCTGGAGATACTTCTCCATACTCCCACTTCTTAGTACTAACCAAGTACCTACTCGGGTAAGAGGTCCCTAAATGCTGTGAAATCAAACTGCACCCCCACCTCATCCAACTTAAATAGTATACATTTCTGGTGTATCTGTTGTGCAGAAATGGGCTAGGAGAACAGGTGAGTGAACATTCCTCCCGGTGTAAACGTATGCGCACCAGTTTACATGCATGTGCACATATGTGTACCACTGTGTGCAGATCCCACCTGGGAGGACTCACTGTCCCACTCCTAGCACATCTGTCACATCATCTGGGAGATTAGGGTCTGTTTGGGGTGTTGAGGGCCAAGGCCAAGATGTTCGCTCCAGAGTACATAGTTTCTGCTCTCTCCCTGGGAGGTGGAGGTGGAAGGCTGGTGGCTGGGGGGCCTGGGGCCCAGGAGACCAGGAAGGCAGCCCTTCAGAGTCAGCCTAGCCGGGGGTTGGGGGCAGGGCCCCAGGGGAGCATGTACAATGACTGGACGTTGGAGGGTCTGAAACTGGAGACTTTAATAAAAGCCACTGACAGCAAATAAAGCTGCCAGGGGAGTCCCATTACCCACAACAAGGACCCTTTGTGAGCTAAGCAAGACTGAGCTGACCCTTCTCCACAACCTGGCCCCATACCCACCTACCCTCTACCTTGGGCCCCACCTCCCTTTTGCAAGCTCCAAAGACCACCTCCTAGGCCAGTCCAATCCAGCTCAGGGTTCCTCCAATACACAGCTCAGCTGGATGTTTTCACAGAGTGAAAGTCCTTCTCTACGTCTACCCTAATCTCCCTAGCTTCAGATGCCACTCATCTTTGGTTATTTTGTTCTATTAACACATCTTTGATCACTTCACTGCAGGGTCATTTCTGTTAAAAGTGAGTGGGGAAAATGAGTCATGGTGTGGGCTCTGACCACTCCAGTTCAATGATGGGGCAGGGGATGGATACCCATGGCTATCAGAATCCTGATACAGACTATGCATGGTCCTTACCTCTAGGACTGCCCTGTGGCACTTTGGACCCCAGGGCTATCCAAGTGCTATATCAGAAAGGTATAGCTAAGATCCTAGGTGGAGTCCTGGAGCTACCTCTTACCAGCTATTTGACTTTAGGCCAGTCATTTCACCTCTCTAAATCTGTTTTCTCATCTTTCAAATGGGGATGATTTAAGAGATCCTCTGAGAATTAAATGACTGAATAGGTGTAACACAAACTTTAAAGCATCCCAGAATGAGTGTTATCATAATCACTTACCTCAGCCCCAGTTGGAAACCAAATTTCGACTTGAGCTTTGGTCTCCACGTGGGTTCTGGTTTCTGTTCTGACTTTGCATCTGGCAATTACACTGTCATGGGGTAGCTGTTAAATGAACACCTAAAGAAAGTATGGATTATGAAGCCCCTGACCTCAGCTAAGAAGCCCACTTGGTGGAGGGTATGGGGGGAACTATGTGGGGAGGGTGTGTTGGGGGACAGAGCACTGGCCTGGAGTTTGGAAATGTGGCAAAAGTGGGGCCCAGGGCAGTTGGACTGTGGAGCAGAGTTGGAGGAGGTGCAGAGGAAAAGTTCTCTGAGGTTAGGTGCTGAGGTAAAAGATGAGAAGGGGGCAGTTTTGGGGGCTTGAAGTCACTGCTACAAGGGTCAAGTGGAGCCTGAGATGGGGTCTCCACACAGAGTTGAAAGATGAGGGAGGGTCCCGACATCACAAGTCCCTCTTCGACGGCCGGCAGGAGGGGATTCTGGCGCAGGGTGGGGAAGGAGATTAGGAGGCGCTCTCAATTGCCTTAATGGGCTCTAAGAGGCGGGATCCTATTACAGCTCGGGGTGCCCCGGGGTGCCTTGCTGGGAAGACAAGCTAATCTGCCATGCAAATTAAATCCTGCCTCAAGACGCAAGGCCTGCTTAATGTGATCCATTACACAGTTTACTTGTTTATATCTAATATTGGAACAGGCAGCCCGGGCGGGCGGCAGCGGCAGGCAGAGCGGCCCAAAAGCAGGAGAGTAAATTACCAGCAAAATGAGCTTTTCCAGCCTCCGCCGCCGCTGCCTCCCGCGCCTCCCCGGCCTCGCGCAGCCTGGGCGCCCCCTCCTGCCCGCCCGCCTGCAGTGTCCCCTCGCGCCTTCTTGCGGTCCCGTGTTCTCCCTGTTGGTCTTTGAGTCTCCTTCTCTTTGTCTTTCTCTTCCCTTTTCTGTTCTTTGACTGGTATCTCTTTCTCTCTGTTTCCTTGCTTCTTTTTGCCTCAGCCTCAGTATTCACCATCTTTTGTTATTGTATGCGGCCCATTCCGTTCTGAGCCATATTGACCCTTGAGGAGAGTTGAATGGCCCCATAGGGTTTCCTAGTTTTTAATCTATGGGAGCAGATCACCAGGTCATTTCTCCCACAGAGAGGCTCTGGGTTCAAATAATCAACATTTTGGCTAATAGTCGAGTGCTCGACCGCTGTGCCACTAGGGCTCCTTCCCCTGTTTCCTGGCCAGTCTCGATTGCTCACTTTTGGCTCTTGGACTCCTTCAACCTTCTCCTGCAACAGAGATACGGCACCGCGTGGGGTGACTGTGTGAAGACCTGGGGAACACTCTTCTGCACACACACTAGGGGGAGCCTCAGAAGAGGCTGGGTGTTGGAATGCCTGGTTTGTGGAGTTACTGTTTGTAACACTTTCCCTGACTTGAGGAGTTTTATGAGTATGACCTTGAGGCACTTATATGAAGACAGAACAGCAGCCCTATCGTAAGAGTATGTGGCTATATGTATTTTGTGGAAGTGGGCATGGGCATACGATTGTGATTCTGTCTGCTTATGTGTGTGTGTGAAGGTGTCTTTGGGGGTTGTTGTTGTTGTTGTTAAGTGCTATCAAGTCAGTTCTGACTCATAGCAGCCCTGTATAAGTTTTCCAAGGAACGACTGGTGAGTTTGAATTGCCAACCTTGCAGTTCAAACAGACCTTGCAGTCCAGTGCTTATCCTACAGCTGCATACCAGGACCCTGGGAGAGGTTGTCTAGTCTGTTGCCAGTACTCCTGTTAGCTGCACCTTCTTGCTTCTTACCCCTCTGGGTTAATCTTCTAGGGGGTGAGGTTTCTCTCACCTTCCTCACTCTGCCTCTTGCTCCCTGAACACACTCAAGGTTTTCAATGCTCTCATAGTCTGATGTTTGCTCTATTCTATCAGGGTTACTCATCCCCATTCTGGACAGGATGCCCCTCTGTAGAGTGTTACTGAGGACTGAGCCTGCAGTTAGCACTTCCAAGAGAGTCAGACACCAAAACAGAGTCAGAGGTGAGCAAAAAGGAGTGAGAGGCAGAAAGACAAAAATGAACACAGAAGTGAGAGAGACACACAGACACAGACAGTTACCGCCTGCAGAGGGTGTAAATCAATAAGGGCGGGACGCAGAGGTAGACTCACAGACAGACAGATCAGGTCAGGGACCAGACAACAGGGAGACATTTGTGATGGAGTGCATACTTAATCTTAAAGAGGCCACTGGCCTCGTACTGAAGGGCCTTTTAAGACTCTAAAGGTATTTTGGGCTGGAAGGGGCTCCTATCCTGTGGCCTCATCCTAAGGAGGAGACACAAGTACCCGCAGACTAACCCTCTGGACCCCTGGCCTATGCCTGTGGTTCCAGGAGGAGCAGCCCTCCCCACAAGGGCTCCCAAAGCCTCAGACCCCCAGGGCAGACAAGGGGCACAGGGAGAGAAAGCTCCCACAGCCACTGATATGCACAGCTGCTGCTCTCGTGCCGGCCGCGCACACACCCCTGTGCACATGTGCCACGTGCCAGGCTGGAGGCTTGCCAATGAACCTCCCCTGGCCCTGGTCCATGGCTCCCATACTGGGGCCTAGCTTCAATTTTTACACCCAGGACTCTTGACTCCCTAACTTCTTGTTTTCCCAGGACCTTCCCCTCCCAGGGCAAAGAATACCCCCTAATCTCCAGCTCCTCAGCCCTCTGGGATTCTTGACCCCCAATTCCTTCCTATCCCCAAGAACCCTGAGTCTCCAGCTCTCCAACTTTTGGGCACATGTCTTCTTGTCCCTGACCCCTGGTCCTGGTTGGGTGTGGGGAAACACTGACCGATGGAGGGTAGGAGGGAAGGTGTGAGTCTGTATGTCTGTGTGAAACGGGGGCTGTTTAGATAAACAGATGGCAACAAATGGCATAAAATTATATACCCATAATGTCAGTTCATAACATTTTGTTCGACATACTTGATTTAATCGCTTAGCTGACGATTTGGCTTTTGGGCCCATATGGTGGGGAATGAAGCTGCGTGGCACCCGCTCCAATCTGGCTCTTTTATCACCGAAGCTGGGGGGGCGGGGTGGGGGGGCAGGTTGGGGGAGGAGAAGGGATGCAGATGGAAAGAGAATGAGCTGACAGGAGAGGGGCCAGGGAGGGGTTGGCTGTACGGACTGAAGGGGGCTGGACCCTGACAGGGCAGAGGAGGAGGGCTGGAGACTGTGTGGGTGGGCCTGAGTCATCCAGGATGGACAGGACTGTCCCCAAGAGACCTGGACCCCATGGCTGACCTGACAGACCTCTCCTAGGACTGTGACCACAGATCTGCCTCCATGAGCCCAGTAGCCTGAGACTGTCATTTTCTCTCTTCAAAACCAAGACTCAGACACCCAGCTACTAACCTCTTAGGTTGCCCCCTTCACTTTGCCCAACTTGGTAATGTGTATGTGCATATATGTGTGTGTGTACCTGCTTGCTTCAATGTATGTATGATGATGTGTATGTGAGAAGCTTTGTGTGACGAATGATGTCGCTGCAAAGTATCCCCCTTGCACTGCAAGTAACTGTGCAATGAGTGTGTGTAGCTTTTCTGGCCAAGTGTGAGTCTGTATGACTGTGAGTGGCATGTGTCATGTTTTGTGTCTGGCTGTGACTTGTGACTTACGGAAATGAATGATGGAACATGAGTTTGCATGGCCATGAGTGTGAGGGAGTCGATATGTCTTTGTATGGGATTGGTGTGTGGAGCATGTTGTATGGGGATGTGCCTGAGCGGACGACTGTTTCAGACAAGCTCTGGTACATGGTAGGGACTCAGTTTTGCTGAGTATGTGCGCCAGCCCACTGACAGTGGTCTGTTTCTGGTTGTGAGTGTTGGGCTGGATATGGGGTCTGTGTGTGTGCGCTCGTGCTGGGCAGTTCCAGGGGTCTAGATACACACCTAGTGGCTGTGAGAGACCCTTCAGGGGACCAACGCCTGCATTCTCTGTAGACAGAAGTCAGGCCCTTTGCACAGCGTGTCCCTCCCAAGTCTCCCAGGTGTGACCCTGGGACACTGGTCCCCTGGACTCCCCCAGGTGCTCAGAAAGGAAAGCCATGAGATTTTCCACTGAGATATCCCTTCCCTGATTGAGGTCCGTTTGCCCTGCCCACTCCCTCCTCCCAATCTCGGAGATGCACCAGTCCCCACCCCCACCTCACCCCCCAAGAGCAGAAAATCTGGGCCCAAAACAGCACCCATCACTCACGTTGCAGACTCATCTGCCCCCTGCTGGGTGCCGCCGGCAGTCTCTGGAATGGGGTGGGAGTCCTCCCTGGATGGGGGCCGACACCTGCGGTGGGGGCAGGAAAAGCTGCGAATCCGCATCTCCCCTGAGTCCCTGTCACCAACCCCAGCTGTGGGTTTTACATGCACTAGCGGTCCTGAGGTGTGCTTGGGGCCCCCACGCCAAGCCTGTCTCTGTGCTATTTGTCTTCCAGCGTCTTCATATGGGCCACTTTTCCTCTGTCACTCTGTCTCTGCCTTTCTTCCAGGTTCCTGCTACTCTTTGGCTACTGCTTTTGTCTCTTTGTCTTACTTCTGCCTCTGGCGGCCAGAGCTGGTCTGGGGCCTAAAAACAAAAACAAAACAAAACAGAACACTGTTGCTCTGGAACCCATTCTCCCCGTATGTTATAGAGTAGAATTGCTCATAGGATTTCCTTGACTGTAACCTTAACTGCAGCTGATTGCTGGGCCTCTTCTTCATGGTACCACTGGTGGGCTTGAACTGCCAACCTTTGGGTTAGTAGTCATATGCAAACTGTTTGCACCTCCTATTTTATTTAGGAAGCTCTATACCACGTTTTGGAATCCTGGTGTGGCACTGTGGGTTAATGCGCCAGACTGCAAAGCCGTTTGAACTGCAAGGTCGGCATTCAAGCTCACTAGCTGCTCCTCGGAAACCCTAGACAGGGTCGCTGTGGGTCGGAACTGACTCGATGGCACGTAGCAACAACAACATACCACGTTTTGGAGCCCTGGTGTGGGGCTATGGATAAATAGGCTGGGCTGCAAAATCATTTGAACTGCAATATTGGCTATTTAAGGTTACCAGCCACTCCTCGGAAACCCTATGCAGGCTAACTATGGGTCGGAACCGACTCTACGGAACTTAACAACAACAACATACCACGTGTTTGGGTTCTGGTAGGATAAGCACTGGACTGCTAACTGAAAAGTCAGCGGTTCAAACCCATCAGCTGCTCCTCAGAAACCCTACACATGGTAGCTATAAATCAGAACTAACTGGATAGCACTAAACAACATATTACCAGATATGGATTGAATTGTGTCTCCCTAGAATATGTGTTGTAACTCCTAACCCCTACAGTGGTTATGGAGTCCTGGGGTGGTGCTGCAAGATAAGCACTGGACCACAAAGTTGGTTTGAACCACAAGGTCAGCCGTTCAAACCCACCAGCCGCTCCTTAGAAACACTATACAGGGGGTGCTAGTTGTAACCATTTTGAAATAAAGACACTTAACAACAACAATAGTGGTTTTAATCCCAATTGGGAATGAGTTTTCTTTGCTATGCTAATCCAACAGTATTAGTGTAGGGTGTGACTTAAATCTCTCTCTTTCGTGATATAGAAAAGCAGATTCAGCAAGCAGGCAGAGATGGGGGAGATAGATGCCATGCCACATGGGGAACACCAGGACCCCATATACAGAAGCGGACAAGAGATGGGAACCTGCCCCATAGTCAACTGAGAAACAGCATTTTACCCGAGAGCCAATTACCTGAATTCACACTTCTAACTATCTAAACTGTGAGAAAATAAATTTCTGTTTGTTAGGTCACCCACTTGTATTTCTGTTAGAGTTGTTGTTGTTAAGTGCTGTCTTTCAACTCATAGTGACCCTGTATGGGGTTTTTAAGGAGTGGCTGGTGAGTTTGAACTACCAACCATGTGGTTTATACTGACCTTGTGGTCCAGCGCTTTATCCTACAGCACCACACCAGGACTCTGTACTATAACAGTACCACTAGATAATTAAGATATCAATCACCCCTAAACCAACATGATTCTTCATGATAGAAAGACAGCTGTCCCGCTTGTTGCTGCTGGGGGGGTGGGGGTGTGTTTGGGCCTGTGAGAGGACCCTAAGGCAGAGATGGGCATGTTGGCTCCTCTGCACAGCTCCAAGATCAAGTATCCCCAACACCTTAACTGCCCAGGTACTATGGTCTAACCAGACCCTCAGCTCTTTCCAGGTAACTTGGTCATTCATTCGTTCAACAGCCCTGGAATACATTTAATGTGCCAAGCACTGTGTTAACCAAGATGAATGAGTGAGATGTTCATGGACATTGTCTTCCAGGTCGAGACTGGGTAAGGGAGACAGATATGAAGGCAGATAAGGATACTGATGTTTCAAGGGGTGGGAGAGAGGGTCCAGTGAGGCTGAAAGGAGACTAAATTCTCTGGGTAGGGATGTGGGGCCTGGGGAGAAGTGTCATAGAGAAGGATATTCTTAACAGAATTAAAAGAGTTTTATTTTTAATAGTTGCTTAAGGCAGAATACTTGGAAGGCACCGAAAAGCTCAAAGGAAAACAAAAGCAAAAATCAAACTTCTAAAATAAATTGTGGGGAGTCATGAGAGATGAGTGGAGGATAAAGCAAATAGGGTGGAAAAGTTCAAAGAAGGGCATTCTAGACAGGATGGGGGCAGGGGCATAGGCCAAGGTATCCTGTCATGCATTCAGGATGCTTGGTAACTGTAAGAAGTTTGCTGTGGCTGAAGGTTGGGGGTCCTGTAGATTGGCCGAGGAGTTTGGTCATTACATGCAAGGAGGAACTATCCTGAAGGGTCATAGGCAGGTGAATGGTGTGCTTGTATTCTTGATTTTAGAATCATTATTCTGGAAGATAGATTGGAGGTGGTCGAAAACCTGAAGAAGAGAGACCAGTTAGGAAATCAATTAGGAAATCTGAGAGATGATGACTGGGTTATTCAGTGGGAGAGGAAAGAGGGAAAATCATTTGGAAGACGGAAGAATGAGAAGAATTTGGAGAGTGGTTCAATGTGAGGGCGGAGTGGGTAGAGGGAGAAGTCAAGAATGAAGCTCAGGCTTTTGGCTTGGTCAATAAAGTGATTAGTTCTGAGTTGGAAAACTTAGAAGAGGAGCAAGAGTGGGTTGGGGAGTAGAGGAAGGGCTGAATTTGATTTTGGGCATATTGAGTGTGAGATGAAAACATCTAAGTGGAAATGTTCAGTTGCCAGTGGCCTACAAAGGGTCTGGAGCTTGGGAATATGTGTTTGGAAGTTTGTTTATTTCTGTTGAGCACTTACCATAGTTTGGGCTGGGGATGCAATAGTGAATGCATGGCTATTAGTGGAGAGGTATGTGACTAGACAAGTAGTTGGATTTCCAAGGAGGAGAAGAAAGAAAGGAGACAGTGTGCCAGGATCCAGGGTAAAATGATGGGAAACCAAAGAAGTAGGGCCTCTCCTTTCTCTCAGCCCATTTGAGTCCATACAGTACGCTGATCTGCTACCTCCTAAGATGAGCTTCGATTCGGTGTCTCCTGAGGTCCCTGTACTCCAGGCGTACTCCCTGTGTATGTGCCTATATGTGTGAGGCATTTGGGGTACCTCTCACATATAGAAGCCCAATCAGGTTCTATTTGACATGGACATCATTCTTCAGTGCCTGACATCATCTGAAAGAAACCAAGACTCTTTGTTATGGACTTCAAAGCCGGTCATGATCTGGCCCCTGCTCAGTTATCCAGCCTCATCTCCAGCCAGGCCTCTCAAATACTCCAGATACTGCCCTTGAAACTATCTGTCAATCCCTGGTCAGTCCCTGCACTCTCCAGCCTCCAAAGTTTACACATGCTTTTCCTCCTCATACCATTTCCCTCTCCCAGCCATTCAGCCCAGCTAACTCTTAGTGACACAATTCAAGTGTCTCCCATCTAGGAACTTTCCTTTCCTGTCTGACAGAACCCCTTGGGTACCCCTCCCACGTGCTTCTCTTTAGGAAGGTCTTGTTAACTCATATGGTTGCCTTTTCTATCTCCACCTTTTAATAAGGATATCCTTTAGAGAGGGTTTGTTTTTTGTTCTCTATAGCCTTAGTTGTTGTTAAGTGCCATTGAGTCAATTCTGATTCATACCAACCCTGTATATGTTTCCAAGGAGTGACTGGTGGACTTGAACCACTGCCCTTGTGGTTAGCAGTCCAGTGCTTATCCTATAGAGCCACAGCAGGACTCCATGTTAAGCATGTTGCTGTTCTTGTTAAGTGCTTTTGATTGGTTCTGACTCATAGAGATTCTACATAGGGTTTCCAAGGAGCAGCTGGTGAGTTTGAACCGCCGACTTTGTGGTTCAAACCCATCTTGCGGTCAAGTACTTTATCCCATAGTGCCACACTAGGACTCCAGGAATTCTGGGCATATGTTGTTGTTATTGCTAAGTGCTGTCGAGTTGGACCCCACTCAGAGACCCTGATTAGGACTTTTGAGAAGCAACTGGTGGATTTGAACTGCCAACACTACAGTTAGCAGTGTAGTGCTTATCCTACAATGTCATACCAAGATAGACATTAGAAATGTAGTGATGAAAGGTAAGCAGGCAACTAACTGGGCATAGGAGAAAGGGAGCTGGTGTTGAGGGTGGGCAAGTGAACCGAGGAGTGACGAGGGAGGGAGCACACAAGAGAGCCCCCTGAGACTTCTCCAGGGTTTCATCTCTTAATGTTGCTGATCCAGCTCTTCCTCTGTAACCAGCTTCTCCCCAGAAGGAGAGAAGGAGAGAAGAGGAGACCCGGGGAGAAGAGCCTAAAAGGGTGAAGAAGGATTTTCATTATGAAGTTAATTAGCTTCAGAGCCGCTGCACCTTTCAGGACGAGGAATTAGAGGGATTTAATTGCTTTATCAGCCTTCCCTTTGATTTTCAGCAATCAGGCCGATTCCATTTAATTTAACTGCCACAGACGAGGAGAAAATTGATGCGCTCACCTGCCTTGGAGCAGAAAGAGAGAGAGTGGGGAAGAGGGAGAGGGGGAGCCAGAGAGACTGGCAAACACAGAGTCTGCAGATTAATGAAAACCAACAGCATTTGCTCACAATTGGAGATGAAGTGTGCCCTCGAGGTGTTTGGAGCTGTGTGTGTGGCTGTGTATGTGTGACTCTTTGTGAATTTGTGTGTGCAACTGTGTGGGAGTGTTTGTGACTATGCATGTTTGCATGGGTGTGACTGTGAATGACTTGGTTGGCTTGGAGGTGGATATGTGGGTGAATGTTGGTATTTGACTGTTCGTAAGTGACAGTAGATGTTGTGTGATTGATATGGAACATTCCCTGGACATGAAAACAACAGTGTGAAGGAGGATGGCTGTGTCTGTACGTGCAACCATGAACGATGCTGTTGTTGGGTGCCTTGCAGTTGGTTCCCACTCATAGCAACTGCATGTGACAGAGGAGAACTACCGCACAGGGTTTCCTAGGCTGTAAGATTTGTAGGTGAAGATGGTCCAGTCTTTCTACTGTGAATCCACAGATGGGTTTAAACCACTGACCTGATGATTAGTGACTGAGTGCTTTACCAATGATCCACCATGATTATGGGTGAATATATACAAGGGGGCTTCAAAAAGTTCATGACAAATGTAATGAAAATATAATGAAAAATTTCCATGAACTTTTTGAAGCTCCCTTGTATGTATCATGTAATAGGGATTTTGCTGTATGTGAAGCTGCACATTTACTAGTTCATTTTAAAAGCAAGCACTGGATGAACTTTTGCTAAGAGCCAGATACAGTGCGGTGGGGCAAAGGTGAAAAAGATGGGGTCCCTGTCCTTAAGGATTCATAGTTAAGTAGAGAGGACAGACTGATAAATAAATGTCATAGTTAAAGTACTTTATTGCTTAGACTGCCATAGGAGTACTCTTCTAGAAGGCCTCCAAAATAAAGGAAGTGACTTAAAAGACAAGAAAGTTTATAAATAGTGAAAGGATTGATGAAGTTGGGGTACAGGAAGAACATGGGGTACAACCAAAATAGCATATGGAACATAAGGAGAAATTGAGACTGCTCAGACTAGCAGATCACAAAGCAGGGAAGACTTTGGGTCATGTTAAGAAATGTGGATTTTTTTTTTTTTTTCCTGTAGAGCATTAAGTGGGAAGAAATTCTATCAGATTCATGTCTTAGAAAGTCCTCTCTCAGCAAGAATCATTCCCACCCCCTCCACTCACAGAGTAGACAGGGATGGGCAACTTGGACATTGGCTACCCAAAATGGGGGGCGGGGAGCTACAAAGGCAAGAAGTGACTGGCTTACAAGCTTTCAAGAGGGAACCTAGATCCAGAGGGCCTGGAGGAAGGTAGACTCTCCAGTGAGTAGTATCTAATCTGTCTAGGCGGGGCTGATGCAATGAAATGCAGACGGGTCTCTGGTAATACAATAGTGAAAAATTGTTATCAGGACTGATTGTAAGGCTTGGAAATATAAAGGTAGATGTTTTATAGCAAGGAGAGGAGTGATTAACTTTCCAGTCTAGGAGTGGAGGTCCCTAGGACCATCAAGGGAGAAGAGCGGAGAGTGGAACCCTACCCAGAGAAACAGTGATGCCTGAGATGGAGGTAGAGATGATGACATGGAGCGATGGAGCGACTGGGGATTTGAGATCCAGAGAAGGAGAGGGGCTGTGTGCTGACAACAGGGGGTGAGGGGGGTGGGTGGGAAGGCTTTCAGGGTATACCCTTTGGTTGGTTGATGATGCATGGAGGGGATTTTAACCATGGCAATGAAATGATATAAGATAGAATGAATGTAAAACTAATGTTCTCCCATGTAAACTATCACATAATTCACAATAAAACATTAAAAAGAAAGAAAGAAAAAAAGACCTCTCTGATTACTGAGTGGAGGATAGATCACAGAAGCTAAAACTAGAGGCAGCTAAATCTGCTATGACCATTGCAACATTTAGAGAGCAGATTATAAAGATCTGAGAGAGAGGGAAGAGAAAAAAGATTAGGTAGTAAGGGCAAGCTTTGGGGAGGCCGGTGGGAAGAAAATGTTTCTAAACAGCTTGGTAGTAGGGAGATATTAGAAGAAGAGCAAGTTGAGGGATTCGGGTGACAACTCAGTCAAGAATATATAGAGTTTAAGTTGCTATAGAATATTCAGGCTGAAGTACCCATCAGGCAACTGCATATAGGTCTGGATCTCCGAAGAGAGGTCCAATCTGGTAATAAAGAGACAAGAATCATCAGCAAGTGTCTGTGGTAAATAATGCCACAGAATGAATGAGACTGCCCAGGGAAAGTGCTGATATCAAGAAAAGAGGAGGGTCAAGGACAGAAGCCCGGAGATTTCTTATGTGTATAAGACTGGAGGAGGAAAAAGAAACAAGGAAAGATACTGAAGACTCAGACAAAGCAGAAGAAAACTGAGAAACAAAAGGTAGCATATTGCTAAGAAGATGAGTTCAATTTTAGATATGTTGAGTTTGAGTTTGGCTATGAGACATTCACATGCAATGTCAAGTGGGCAGTTTTAGAATTTAAAAAACTCTCAGCAAAGGCTTAAGTGCCTCTGTAGCATAGTGGTTACTAGTTGGGCTGCTACTCTCAAGGTCAGCAGTTCAAAACTACTACCATTTGTTCTGTGGAAGAAATATGAGGCTTTCTGCTCTTATTTACAACCTCAGAAACCCTATACAGGGTTGCTATGAGTCGGAACCGATTCCACGGCACACTACCACCACCATCAGCAGCAAAGCTTCGGGGAAGTGAAAGGTCATGGTGGAATCTGGTCTGACTAGCACATAGGATGAATGGATGGATGTAGAGGATGATGAGACTGGAGAAGTGAGCTAGGTTATATAGGGCCATGGATACCAGCATACCAGGGTAGGACCATGGTCTATCTATGGAAAATACTGTCTGTGGCAATTGGTTTTAAATTGATGAATGATCTCTCACAGTGATGGAAATTGCGATTACAAACAAAAACTGCTCATTGGTGCTCCCCTCTCATGGCACCAAAGATATGTGCCATACCTAGATATACTTAGGGGCAGGATTTATTGATTGTCTTTAATAAGAAAGTGACTTGATCAGATTTGCATTTTAGAGTTATCGTTCTGTGAATTGACTTGCTATCTCCTGAAATCAGAGCTTGAGACAAAGACTTGGATGAAGGTAGTTTATTTGCGAGGTGATCCCAGGAAACAGTGGTGAGGGAGTGGAAGAATGAAACAGGAATTAAAGCTGGTTGCTGCTGTAGGCAAGTGGAGTTCAATCCTTGGGGACTCTCTGGGGAACCAACTAGAATGTACCTTGGGATTATCTTTCTAAAGGACAGGAAGCTGGGTATTTATCTATTGACTGAGATGTCCCATTGGTTGAAGATTGTCCCTGGGGTCATTATATCGCTTTCTGGGTTAACTGAACTGAAATAAAAAGTGAGCTAAGGGAATGAAATGTTGGGAAGAGTAAAAACATCAGCATTCTGGTAGCTATTTGGGAGCTGGATTGGAAGAGGAGAAGTTGAATGCAGAGATTCTATACTACTGGCTTTGAAGATGAAGGAAAGGGTCACAAGCAAAGGGTCACAAGCTAAGTTATGGAGGTGACCTCTAAAAGCTCAAAAAGGCAAGGAAACAAGTTCTTCTCTAGAGTCTTCACAAGGGGACATGGTCCTGTTAACAACTTAATTTAAGCTCAATGAAGTCTAGTCTTGATTTCTGATATTTTGAACTATGTTGTTGTTGTTAAGTGCTGTCAAGTTGGTCTTACTCATAGTGACTCTGTATGGTTTCTGAGGAGTGACTGGTGAACTTGAACTGCTGACCTTGTGGTTCAAACCTGCCTTACAGTCCAGTGCATTAACCCACAGAACGCTTGAACTATAGGATAATACATGTGGGTATGTGTGTGTTTTAAAAGAATGTTGTTGTTGTTAAGTGCCATGGAGTCAGTTCTGACTCATAGCGACCCTGTACAGGGTTTCCGAGGCTGTAAATCTTTATGGGAGCAGAAAGCTTCATCTTTCTCCCACAGAACAGCTGGTAAATTGCTGACCTTGCAGTTCACAGCCTGATTCGTAACCACTACGCTACCAGAGTTCTTTATTTAAAAGAACAGACACCATTAGTACATGTGCTGGATGGGAGGGAAGAAGATTTAGTTGCCTTTCCAGGCCTTGGTTTTCCTTAGATAGAACTCCAGCTCCTTGCCCTGTAGCACATAGCCATCTGCTGGGTTACACTGACTGGGTTTTGAAGTGATAAACGCAAGAATCTTGCCCTGCTGGAACTGCTCCTCCAGAAGATTGTTGATTTTTGTGTTCTTTTTCCCTTTATCATATTTTTCTGAAATTTCTACTATTGCTTTTTGTTTAATATCTCATCCTCTTCTGGAGTCATTTTGGCTTCCTTCTTGCGGTCCAAGGGCAGTACACTGAGGAACTTGAAATCCTATTGGTACGGTGTGTTGGCAATGAGGACGATATAGTTCTACAACAGGTCTTGGTGTGGATGAGCTCATGATTGGTTGTGAGTACAATACTCAGCCCCAGGAGAAGTTCCCCACACCCAGTCTCAGGGCCTGGTATTTGTTGCCTCTTCTTAAATGAACTGTGTGTATGAGGCAGGGACAGATGTTAATGTTGGCAGCCAGGCATCCCAGCTCATATATATGTTTCTTGTAGTAGCACCTTCTACTGACACTTGTGCTAGTTGTCCCAGGAGATGACCATTGCTCAGTACTGAGTGGAAGGAGTTCATTTATGTTGTTTTAAGCCACTAAGTGCGATAATTGTTACTGCATCACTAGGGGCCTCTGCAATGACTTCCAAGATTTCTAGCTTAGCCCAGATAGGGAGGAAAGAGTGATTAATTATGAAAGATAGTATGAGAATAGGAGTAAATTTGAGGGCAAAATACTGAGTTCTTCCAATCATGTGTTTTGTGTGGTTGGAGGGACTTCCATGTAGAAATATCCAATGGATAAATGGAATATGAAGCCAATGTGGGGGCAAGAACTTTGGGGAAAGGGGAATTTGTCAGCATTCAGTAATAGTTGAAACTGTAGAATCAAATGAAATTACCTAACAGAGTTGTTGTTGATAGGTGCTATCGAGTTGGTACTGACTCACAGTGACTCTGTGCACAATAGAACGAAACACTGCCTGATCCTGCACAAACTTCACAATTATTGTGAACACTTGAGCTCACTACTGCTGCCACTGTGCAAATCCATCTCATTGGGAGTCTTCCTCTTTTTTCCAAACCTCCACTTTACCAAACATACTGTCCTTCTCCAGGACCTGGTCCCTTCTGATAATATGTCTGAAGTATGAGAGATGAAGTCTGGACATCCTGGCTTTCAAGGAGCATTCTGACTTGACATCTACCACAGATTTGTTTGTTCTTTTGGCAGTCCACTATATTTTTAATATTCTCTTCCAACACTATAACTCAAATGCATCAAATCTTTTATGGTCTTCCTTATTCACTGTCTGCCTTTCACATGCCTATGAGGTTATTGAAAATATCATGGCTTGGGTTTGAAAACAGAATCTTTGGAGGATGCCAATGTGCTGGACTGATGGAGATGTTGCTGGTGGAGGAAGCTAGGTCTTTTGATCTCAGTTTCCCCTTAATGAACTCTGAGCTTTGGTGTTGGGTCTGTTGCTTCTACTCTCCCTGATCACCTTCCACAGCACATTGGTGTCTTAAGAGACATCCTGCAGAGATGCTCTGTACTGCTGTACAGGTCGTGTGTTGCATACTCTAAGGGGCACCATTCATGTAGACTATAATAGGAATGTGGTGCTCTCTGAGTGGTCAGTGTACAATTTGCCAAGAGTCTATGATGATATTGTTGGTCTGCCTTGAGATTCAGGGAGAGAGACTTTCCCTTACCTCTAACTATATATGCAGAGACTCAGTCTTGGCTTGGATCCAGAGTGCAAAAGGAGGTTCAGAAGCAAGGCCCAGGTAGGAGCAGCACCTAGAAGGAACAGGGACCTAGAGGCCAGTTTGTTAGGTGTGCAGACTTGGGCTTTCCTGTCAACCCCCATTCCTTGAGAGGACAGCTCTTCCCTCAGTACCCCACCCCTGTTGGCTGCCTTTTGATTAGAATGTGGACTCTAACTTGGAATTAACCTGATTAATGTAATGAAGGCAGGGCCGGCTCAGCACCGCCTGGTGATGAGGGGAGATGGATTGGGAGCGAAGGCGCTCGGATGGAGGCGCGGCCGTAATTGCTGCATTTACTGCTACCTGCCTCGCTGACCCTGCTGTTTAGCCCATTAATGATGATGCACAAGCCTCACTTTCCAGAGATAATGACAGAGACTCTCAGGGGAGAGTGCCAAGGAGGGGGAAGGAAATGGGGGTACGGGGTCTGAAGGAAACATGGGTGTAAAGGTAATGGAGTGGGTGAAAGGTTAGAGAGGTCTGGAGCACAGAAGCAGGTGGGGATACAGAGAGTCTGGAGGCATCAAACTGGTCTTTGCTCTAGGAATCTGCCCCTTTTGGATAACTCTTCACCCAGAAATCCTCTCCATGGCCTAGCTACAGCTAACAGGGCTGTCTGATGGGGTGGGAGACAAGCACCATGGACTCCTCAATTCTGGAGGACTTCCTGGAGGAGGAATCTTAGAAAAGGAAAAAACAAACAAACAAAAACAACACAGATAGAGTGGGTCAAGGCTAAGAAGGGACTTCCCCGTTTCTTCCAGCATTAGCCTGGGGCAGGGAGGAGAGTATGGTGGGGGTGAGGCAGAACCTTTGGGAGTGTGGTGGTGTGGGCTCACACATGCACACCCATGTACTTAGCACAAAGAACATGTGCCTCTATCAATGGGAAAACTTATCACTTTGATTAATTCCTTTTTGAGTCTCAAAGAAGAAGAAATAGATTTCCCTCATTCAGTCTATGATTCCTCCATGTACTGTAGCCCCATCCATGTATGCCATTTATTCATTCATTTATCCAGCCACTGAAAATAGTCAAGATCACCGTCTCAGTTCTGCTTCAAATTCGCAGATCCCAATGGCAGACCCTGCTCATTCTCTGGGTCTCAGTTAGCTACTCTGTAAATGAGAAAGACGAACCAGGTAGTCAGCCCTGAGATGTAATAATGCAGAGATGTGACACATCTTTGTAGACACCTGCAGTCTGCCCATCAGCTTTGTGACTCCCTCCATGCTGCTCACACCTGTGTTCTAGCTTTTCAGCAGTTGGATTTGGACCCACATTTAACTCATGGGCTACAATACCCTTGTGCTTTTTCTCATATGAGAAAAGACTATGTCTTGCAGTTCTGGAGCAATTGATTCATAAACATATGCAGGATTTCACATCTATCCCTTGAGTTTTATTGTGCTAATTTTACCCCCAAGTATTCCAAGCTATTTGTGAGGCTCTAATTTGCACTCCACTATGCAAAGGAGCTCTGGTAGCATAGTGGTTACGAATTGGCCTGCAAACCTTAAGGTCAGCAGTTCAAAACTACCAGCTGTTCTACAGGAGAAAGATGAGGCATTCTACTCCCGTAAAGATTTATAGCCTTGGAAACCCTGTACAGGGTTGCTATGAGTCGCAATCGACTCCACGGCACATAGCCACCTTGTACAAGTATTATATCTTCTGATAATCTAATAAGCTTGGAGGTCATTAAGAAACTGTGGAAAGGTCAAGGATAGTGTTGTATGACAAAAGTCTAGAAATTTCCTTTCAGGCGATATACATATTCTTTTTTTCATATTGTTTTTCTTTTTTTCCTCAACTATCCTTACTACTTATTTCCAAAACATTTTCATCGCCCTAAGCAGAAACAGTAGTCCTGGTGTGGCCTTGCAGGTTAGTTCACCTGACTGCAAGGTTGGTTTGAACCACAAGGTCAGCGGTTCAAGCTCACCAGCCACTCCTCAGAATTGACTGTATGGGACTTAACAGCAACAACCAGAAACAGTGTACACATTGACCAATAACTCCCCTTCAGTCCTGTGACCACTAATCTACTTTCTGTCTCTAAGCACTTACCTGTTCTAGATATTCCATGTAAGTGGAATCATACAAATTTGTCCTTTTGCATCTAGTTTATTTCACTCTGCATAGTATAGTGTTTTCAAGGTGTATCTATGTTGTAGCATGTATCAGAACTTCATTTCTCTTTATCACTAATAATATTCCATTATACATATACCATATTATGCTGTGTATAGATTACACCTCAACATAAAGAAAACAAAAATCCTTACAACTGGACCAATAAGCAACATCATGATAAACAATGAAGTTTTCAAGGATTTCATTTTACCTGGGTCCACAATTAATTGAAGTAATAGTCAAGAAATCAAATGACATATTATGTTGAGCAAATCTGCTGCAAAAGATTTCCTTAAAGAGCAAAGGTGTCACTTTGAGGACTAAGGTGTGCCTGACCCAAGCCACTATATATATATATATATATATATATATATATATATATATATATATATATATATATATATATATATATATATATATATATATAATTAATTTTGCTATTGGTGGTGAGAATACACACATCAAAACATATAAAAATTCAACCATTTTGTTTCTGCATATACATTTAGTGATATAGTTTTCAAGTTGAAGACATGGTATTTTCAATTACCTCATATACATGCAAAAGCTAGACAACAAACAAGGAAATGGAAGAATTGATGCATTTGAATTATGATATTGGCAAAGAATATTAAATATATATAGGATTGCCATAAAATTAACAAATCTGTGTTGGAAGAAGTACAGCCAGAATGCTCTTTAGAGTAAGGACGGCAAGATTTCATCTTTTGTACTTTGGACATGTTATCAGGAGGGATCAGTCCCTGGAGAGGAGCGTCATGCTGCCAAAGTTACAGGGTCAGTGAAAAAGAGGACTACCTTCAATAGGATGGATTGAAACAGTGGCTGCAGCTATGGGCTCAAACCTAGTAATGATTGTAAGGATCGCACAGGACCGGGCAATGTTTTGTTCTGTTGTACATAGGGTGACTGTGAGTTGGAACTGATTCGATGGCACCTAACACCAAAAACAACATTCATCCATTTATTTGTTATGAAGACTTTGGCCATTGTGAATAATGCTGTAATGAACATTGATGTACAAATATTTGTTGAGTTTCTGCTTTCAATTATTTTGGACCTTTCTCCATTTTGACCACTGGTTCTTGGTAAACCTTCATTGGTTTTTGCTATAGATGAATGTTCCTAGTGTTCACATACTGAATAGATTTTGTAGCCAGAATATGATTTCCTTGAGGGAAGAACTACATATTTCTGTTCCTCACTGCTAGCTCTCTTCTGGAGACATAGAAGGTGCTTTATGTAGAAGAAATGAGTGAAGTGACTCCTTGGACAGAAATAAGAGTGGTGCTTTTGTTAGGGTGGCATGATTGTGTATGCTATTTTGCAAACCATTAGGAATGTTAGTCCATGTTACTGCCCCTAGGTGCTCACTGTCCAGCCTCTGTCACTGAGCCTTTGAAGGGAAGTGATGAAGAGGAGAGAGGGATTTGGTGGAAATTTTAAAGCAAGAACCACTCTCGGGAACAGAGATAAAGAGAAATAAAGAGAGGGAAAGATGGTAGCTTGAAGGGAGCTTGAATGGGGAGGAAGGTAGCAAGTATGAATTATTTTTCCAGAAAGCTGACTTTGCAGTTCAAACCAACCTTGTGGTCCAGTGCTTGTCTTACAGTGCCTCCAATACTGCATCAGTTTATTGAAATATTTCAATTTGTATTCCATAAATTCCCAGAGCCTTGTTCCTTACCAATGTCTTCAGTGTGCCTTGAATTTCTTCCTTCAGTGCCACTGGCTCTTGGTCATCTGCTATGTCCTGAAATATCATCAGCCAAAACAAGGTCAGGGACAGACTGTGAGACAGACTATTAATTAAGGCCAAGTTGAAGCTGAAGAAAATAAACAAAAAAATGCATGAGAGTCAAAACACGACCTAGAATGTATCCCACCTGAATTTAGAGACCACCTCAAGATCAGATTGATGCATTAGATACTAACGACTGAAGACCAGAAGTGTTGTAGGATGACATAAAGAACATCACACAGGAAAAAAGCAAAAGGTCATTAAGAAGACAGGAAAGAAAGAAAAGACTGAACTGGACGTAAGAAGAGACTCTAAAACGTGCTCTCCAGCATACAGATGCTAAAGTTAATGGAAGAAATGAAGAGGTAAAAGCGTGAAAAGAAAATTTCAAAGGGCACCTTGAGAAGACAGTCTAGTATCTTATAATGAAATGTGTTAAGTCCTGGATTTAGAAGTCAAAATGGAAGAACATGCTCAGCATTTCTCAAGCTAAAAAAACTGAAGAGATAAATCCAAGACTCAACCTACTGTATTGAAGGATTCTATGGGCAAAATATTGAATGATGCACAAAGCATCAAAAGAAGATGGAAGGAGTACACAGAGTCATGGTACCAAAAAGAAATGGTTGCTATTCAACCCCTTTAAGACGTAGCATATGATCAAGAGCCAATGGTACTGAAGGAATAAGTTCAAGGTGCACTGAAGGCATTGGCAAAGACCAAGGCTTGGGAGTTGATGGAATACAAACAGAAATCTTTCAACAAACTGATGCAGCACTGGAGGCACTCACTCATCTGTGCCAAGAAATCTAGAAGACAGCTACCTAGCCAACTGATTGGAAGAGATCCATATTTGTGCCCATTCCAAAGACAGGTGACCCAGAAGAATGTGGAAATCATCAAACAGTATCACTAATATCACATGCAAGTAAGATTTTGATGATGATAATAAAAAAATTACTGCAATAGAACATCAACAGGAAACTTCCAGAGGTTGAAGCTGGATTCAGAAGTGGATGTGGAACAAGGGATATTACTGGATTTCTGTTTATAAGTTTTGTAAATTTATTTGTATTTATTTTGTCTGTTCTTTATTGTTTTCCAAAATCTTTCTAAAGTTTTTTCTGTGTTCTTCTTGCTTTGTTTAATCTTTTCTGTTAGTCCACTGAAGGGACCTAAATATCATTCTTTTGAATTATTTCTCAGGGAGTTCCATTACCTTTTCTTTCTCAGAAATGTTTTTTGGCTCTGCATATTGATTATTTGAGGCTCCTCCCCCACCTTGTTTTTTCATGTGAGCTAAAGTCATCAGTTGTCTCTGAGACATTGTGGTGTCATTGTATTTGCATTTAATTGATGGTTGTCTGTTGATGTGCTTTTAGACTCTCACCAACTGTCTCCTGCTGGGTGTGATTAGAGAATAAAAGCGTGTGCATCGTTTTCTGTTCATCATTTATGCAGTTCAGTTTAGGGTGGGCTTAACTGGTGTTGGCTGATTTCTATCATGATCAGGTGACATAGGAGCTGATATTGGCTCTTGTCCAGTGGGTGGAGCTTCTGAGGGTGCAGTTGTGGTTGAGCTATATGGGCACAGTTGCTGTCTCCTGTAGGGCAAGGCAAGAGGAGAAAACACAGAGAAAAACAGAATAGAACAAACAAACCAGAAAAAAAAAAAATGAAAAGAGAGGAACAAACCCCCAAATGAGCAGCAACAAGAAAAAAAGAATATAAAAACTAAAACAAGAAATGAAAGACAGGAAAATAGAACTTTTCCATCACTCATGTGAATCTGTGCCATTAGATTCTGTCTGAATCTCCAGAACTGCTCCCAAGAGTTCAAGCTGGTCACACCAAGTCTGGTCGGCAGTCCTTTCACCAGTGAGCTCCCTTTTTTTTTTTTTTTTTGCCATTCCTGCTCAGCTTCTCCTCCAGGTAGATATTCAAATCCACTTCTCTAACCTTTTCAGTGAAGCTCATAGGGTTGCTACAGGATTGTGCTCTGTGACTATTTCGTTTGGTCTCCCATATCTTTGTTGTAGAGGGTCTGTGGAAACATGTCTTTCTAGTCCACCATCTTGCCAGAAGTCTCTCATATGGTATTTCTATTTCCAACTTTTTAAGGAAATGCCAGACCATTTTCCAAAGTGCTTGAACCATTTAATAGTCCCATCAGCAGTGTATGAGGGTACCAATCTCTCTACTTCCTTGCAAGCATTTGTGATTACCCATTTTTCTTTTTAACTTTGTTGTGAATACTAGGGTGAGATGATACCTCACTGTTGTTTAGATTTGCATCTCTCCTAGTGTGGCTCTGTAGGATCACTACTGGACTGCAGATGCTCCTTGGAAATCCTATACAGGGTCGCTATGAGTCTGAACTAACTCAACATTTAATAACAACAATTCTAATAGAGTCCTGGTGTAGCACTGTAGGGTAAGCACTGGATTGCAAGGTGGGTTTAAACTGCAAGGCCAGTGGTTCAAACTCACCAGCTGTTCCCTGGAAACACTAAACAGTGTCACTATGAGTCAGAACTGACTTGATGGAACTCAACAACAACAACTTGTAATGATTGGGAGTATTTTTTTTAAGATTTTAATAAATGTTTATTGAATGTCCAGATGAACAAAATGCTTAATATATTTATAAAGAACTTTTTCAAAATAAAAAAGAATTCAAAGATGAAATACATCACCTTATAATGATAAAATAAATCTCCTCTTCTACCTAATGCCAAGACAAAAATTAAAAGATGGTATGGGAGTAGGTGCATTGTTCTATTTAAGATCTGCTCAATCTCTAAAAGACAGAAACTTGGCTGCCTTACTTGAGAGTCAAGATGAGCACACACAAGTTTCATTCAGGCAGCACTGGCTCTCTATCCAGAATGAGCCAGCAAAATCACAGAACCCTATATACAATGATTCTTGGACTATGTATATATTTAGAGTATAGTAGCTGAGTGGCTCCAGAAAATGTTGGCTTGCATATAAAACCTAAAAGAAAATAGCATCTTTTTAATTTCAGAAGTAACTTGTTAAATCAAAGCACAACTAGGCTCAATTTTGATATACTAATTGTAATAATTATATAGGAACTAGAACCCGTATCATGAAGTATTAGCGATTCAATGGTAGACAATGGTAGGCTTTCATGCAGAAGACCCTAGTTACATTCCTAGCCCATACATCTCTTGGACAACCACCACTTGTCATTCGGTGGTGGCTTGTGTGTTGCTATGATGTTGAAGAGGTTTCAGTGAAGTTGCTAGACTAAGATGGGCTAGGAAGAAGTTCTAGCAATCTACCCATAAAAATTATTTAATAAAAACGCTATGCATCTAGTGGCATGAACTGAATTGTGTCTGCTGAATATGCAGAAGTCCTAACCTCTATAGCTGTGAATGTGACCTTATATGGAAAAAGGGTCTTTACTAACATAATCAAGTTCAGGTGAGGGAGTATTTTTTCATGTGTTTGTCAACTACCTGAATGTTTTATTTGGTGATGTATCTGTTCATGTCCTCTGTCATTTTTAAATTGGATTGTTTGTGTTTTTGTTGTTGAAGTGTTGACATTTTCTGTAAATGTTAGCGATTAGTTCCTTACCTGATATGTTGTTGCCAAAATTTTTTCTCCATCTGTAAGTGCTCTTTTTATTCTTTTGGTGAAGTATTTTGATGCACATAAATGCTTAAATTTTAGGAGGTCCTAGAAGTCTAGTTTGTCTTCTGCTGTTTGCATGTTTTTTGTTATAGGATAGCACTTGTAAGACTACGTATTATAAGGTGGGTGGTTTGAGCCCACCCACCAGCCACTTTGTGTGAGAAAGATGAGAATTTCGTCTCTTGCAAAAGATTTTAAAAGCCTTGGAAACCATACACAGGATTACTATGAGTAGAAACTGACCTCACAGCACTTAACAAAAACAATTAGCTTATTTTTGGGAAAGCTTTGAGAGCAGTTTTGGGTGTTGTTTTTGTTAGGTGCTGTTGAGTCAACTCCATTCATAGTGATCCTATGCACAACAGAATGAAACACTGCTTAGTCCTGCACCAACCTCACAATTGTTATGTTAGAACCCATTGGTACTGCCACTGTGTCAGTCCATCTCATTAGGGATCTTCCTCATTGTTTGCTGACCTTCTACATTACCAGGCATGATGTCCTTTTTCAGGAACTGGTCCCTTCTGATAACATGTCCAAAGTATGTTAGACAAAGTCTTGCCATCCTTGCTTCTAAGGGGAGTTCTGGCTGTACATCTCCCAAAACAGATTTGTTTGTTTTTCTGGCAGTTCATGGTACTTTCAACATTCTTCACCAATATCATAATTAAATTCAAATGCATTGATGCTTTTCTGATCTTCTTTATTAATTGTCTAGGTTTGACATGCATATGAGGTGATTGAAAATACCCTGACTTGGGTCAGGCACATATTAGTCCTCAAAGTGACATCTTTGCTCTTTAATATTTTAAAGAGGTCTTTTGCAGCCGATTTGCTTAATGAAATACATCATTAGATTTCTTCACTGCTATTTCCATGAACATTGATTGTGGATCCAAGTAAAATGAAATCCTGTCAACTTCAGTATTTTCTCCATTTATCATGATGTTATTTGTTGGTTCACTTGTAAGGATTTTTGTTTTCTTTACATTGGATCGTAATCCATACTGAAGACTGTAATCTTTGATCTTCATCAGTAAGTGCTTTAAGTCTTCTTTGCTTTCAGCAATCAAAGTTGTGTCATCTGCATATTATAGGTTGTTAATGAGCCTTCTTCCAATCCTGATGCTATGTTCTTCAAATAGTCCAGATTCTCAGATTATTTGCTCAGCATGCAGATTAAGTAAGTATGGTGAAAGGTTACAACCCTGACACACACCATTCGTGATTTTAAACCATGCAGTAGCCTCTTGCTCTGTCAGAATGACTACTTCTTGGTTTATGTACAGGTTCTGCATGAGCACAATTAGATGTTCTGAAATTCCCATTCTTTGCAACGTTATCCATAGTTTGTTATAATCCACACCATCAAATGTCTTTTTTTCTTTAAGGTGTTTATTGTGGATTGAGTAAAAGTTTACAGGGCAGACCATCAGTTTTACCATCAAATGTCTTTGCATAGTCAATAAAATACAAGTAAACATATTTTTGGTCTTCTCTGCTTTCAGCCAAGATCCATATGACATCAGCAATGATAGTCTTCATTTCATGTCCTTTTCTGAATCTGGCTTGGATTTCTGGCAGCTCCATGTTAAAGTACTACTACAATAGTTTTTGAATTATCTTCAGCAAAAATTTACTTGCCTGTGATACTAACAGGTGAACCACCTATTCCTTCTTCCTACACTGTTCTTAGCAGGAAATTCCACTGAAAGTTGTCCATTATGGGTGATCCTGCTGGTATTTGAAACACCTGTAGCATAGCTTCCACCATCACAGCAACACTCAAGCCACTAGAATATGACAAATTTGCAGAGACGTGGGGATACACCATGTAAATGTTGTTGTTAAGTGCCTTTGAGTCAGTTCTGACCCATAGCAACCCTAAACAGGGTTTCCGAGGCTATAAACCTTAACAGGAGGAGAAAGCCTCATCTTTCTCCTGCAGAGCAGCTGGTAGTTTTGAACTGCTGAACTTGAGGTTCTCAGCCCTATTCGTAACCACTACACTACCAGAGCTCCTTCATACCATATAATAGGTCCTCTAAATTTGTCCCTGTTTTTTTTCCTTCAGGTGTTACCTTTAGATTTTGCTCCATCTTGAGTTAGTTTTGTATATGGTGAGAGATATTGGGTCCTGTTTCATTTTTCTGCAAATGGATAGTCAGTTTTGTCGGCAACATTTACTACCTACCACACACATCACCCATAAGGGGAAGTAACCAAAGAACATCAATGAATCAGGGAGCTAAGCCCTACATCGTTCATCAGACTACTGTGAACTTGGGTGGAGATCTGGTCTGCCGGCATCGAGGCAAGACCTGGGGACTCATGGGCTCAGAGTCAATGATGCAGCCACAGAGGACTAGAGTGGAGAGCAAAGTGTCCAGCTGATAAGAAGAGGGTGGACAGATGCAAGAACACACACACTTGCAGAAGATACCCACTTGACCTAGCTTCAATGACTGGATGATCAGAGCTCAACCTGAAGAAGAAAGAGGAAAAAAGCGTCATCTGATACAATTTTGATAAACTTGACCTACACCTATAAATGCAGTAGCTCAAAAGAGGAAACAAATCCCTGCTGCAAGAATTATTCCCACCCCCACCACACAAAGAGTAGACAGGGATGGGCAACTTGGACATTGGCTACTCAAAATGGGGGGAGGGATACAAAGGTAAGAAGTGACTGCCTTACAAGCTTTCAAGAGGGAACCTAGATCCAAAGGGTGTGGAGGAAGGTAGAGTCTCCAGTGAATAGTATCCAGCCTGTCCAGGAAGGGCATGAAATTAAATACAGATGGGGTCTCTTGTGATGCAATAGTGAATAATTGTTATCAGGACTGATTGTGAGGGTTGGAAATGTAAAGGTAGACGTTTTATAGCAAGGAGGGGAGTGATTAACTTTTCAGTCTAGGAGCAGAGGACCCTGGGACCATATTAGGTGACTGAAAATAGTATGGCTTGAGTCAGACTCACCTTAATCTTCAAAATGACTTAGTCATCAAAGTTCTTCATAATATTCTGTTATTATCCTTTTTATTTCAGTAGGTTCTATGGTGACATTGCATATTTCAGTTCTTAGTAATGTTATTTCCATCTTTTTCTTTGTTAAATTTGCCAATGGTTTGCCAATTTTATTGATCTTTTCAAAGGACAAACTTTAGTTTTGTTGGTGCTATTTTGTTTGTTTGTTTGTTTTCCGTTTGATTTATTTCTTCTCAAATCTATATTATTTCCTTTCTTCTGGTGGCTATAGGCTTTTTTCTGTTCTTTTTCTAACTGGTAAAGATGTTAAGGTATTGATTTTCATTAGTTCTTACTTTTGAAGTGTGTTCTTATTGCTATAAATTGTCTTCTGAGAAGTTCTTTTGCTATATCCCAAATACTTTTATGTTGTGTTTTCATTTTATTCAAAGAATTTTCTTAATTTCATTTCTTAATTTCTATTGTTGATGTCAATTGCTATTGAGTTGTTTCTGACTCATAGAGACTCTATGTAGAGCTTCTGAGGAGTGGCTGGTGGGTTTGAACTACCAGCCTTTCTGTTAACAGTCCAGTGCTTATCCTATAGCACTATACCAGGACTCCATATTTCTATCACCTAACAGCTTTTAAGCAGGATATTATTCAGTTTCCATGTATTAGGTTTTTTTCCCCCTTGATCTTCCTGTTGATTTCTAATTTTATAGCACTGTGATCTGAAAACATGCTTAGTAGTATTTTGATGTTTTAAAATTTATTGAGATTTGTTTTGTGGCCTAACATAAGATCTGTTCTGGAGACTGCTTCTTGTGCCTGCAATGGAATGCTCCAATGGGGAGTGATTAGGGTGGGCGCTACTAACAACAGTACTGAGGCAGCAGGGGTGAGAGATACCCGCTCCATGGTATAAAAAATAGAAAGCAAAAGGACAATGAAAGAATAGGGGAAACAAGAAAAGAAAACAAGAGGTTGGAGAGAGGGAAGAAGAACGGAAAAGGAAAGTGGTACAGCACTGACAGTAGCGACCATGTTGCTGGGGGTACATGGCATGCTTTCAGCTACCTGGAGGGTTGTGCAAGGTAACTGGGGAGGTCACACATCTCTGGTCACTGATCACTGATGTGGGTGCTGGTGCAGTCCTGGGCAAGCTGAGCTGGTTATCTAATTTCTGCTCCAATTGAAACACTGCTTACAATCATTCAGAATGTCCACGCTGTGCTGGTTGCAATTTACCACTCCTTGATCACAGTTTTCCTTCAGTCTCTTCCTCTCATCAAAATTTGCTCTATTTTATCCTTTCCTTTGAATTTCTGGGTTCCAAGATTGTCATTCATATTTGTTTCACTTGGTTTCTCGAATCTTTGTGGTAGAGGGTCTAGGTAGTGTATCTGCATAGTTTATCATCTTGGAACCTCCTTGAAGCAATACTGTTTCAACTTAGCCTCACAAATTGGCAAAATAATATGTGATATGCATGGTTGTTAGGGAATGTAGAGGAGGTACTAGATGTTCAACTTTCACATGTAACTAAAAGAGTTATTGCTATTATATTTGTATGCCAAAGATTAAATTTCTCCACTTACCTGTCTGTTTTTCATACTGTGGTAGCTTGTGTGTTCTGATGCTGGAAGCTATACCAGCAAGGTTACCCATAATGGACAGGTTTCAGCTGAGGTTCCAGAATAAGACAGACTAGGAAGAAGACTAATTCTGAATGTTTAGTCATCCCACAACTCTTCTGATTTTTGGTCATTAGTTTCTAATGAATGAAATCTGTTCTTGAGATGGTCTCTAAATTTAGGTTAGATATATTCAAGGTCATATTTTAGCTCTTGTGAACTTGTTTTAATTTTTTTAACTTCAGCCTGAACTTGCTGAAACAGTCTTAGAAACCCCATATAGAGTTGCTATGAGCCAGAATTGAGTTGATGGCAGTGGTTTGGGTTTGGTTTATATTTGTCATTATTTACAATAGTAAAGAGATGGAAAGAACCTAAATGCCTGTCAACATATGCATGGTAAACAAACTATGATACATATATAGAGAATGTATGGAATACTATGAAGTACCATAGAACCTTAAAGAATAGTGATGTGGGCCATTCCTGCCTTGGGTCACAGCCTGTAAAGGACATCAGGTCCAGGTGGGGAGGGGGCAGGGGGCCTCGGCAGCTCCCAGCCTGCCTTTTGGAACATGCACAGAGGGCCTGAGTGAAACCTGGCTGAACTGCAGTCCTGTGCCTGCTGTTTGTGCTATGGCTTTGGATGCTGGCAGCAGGTACTGAAAGGAGCTTTGCTCACTGAGAACCTCATGCTCAGAGCAGAGCAACCCTGGCCTCTCTGCCCCCGTTTTGGCTGTGTTTACAAGGCTACACAGGTCTGAATTCTGACGGTGTCACTGGTGTATATATTTTTAAATCTATTTAGAAAAAGTTTGAAGGGCCTGCCATGTTGTTTGTGTCACTGTTCATAGTAGGAATCAGGAAAAACATGCTGCTTTGTACTACCTACAGGCCACCTAAGGATCTTCCCAAAGCTGAGACTGAGGATGTGGGCTGACCACATCTGGGAGAGCCATGCCATAGACAAACGTTCCTGATTTACAAGCTAAGTTTCAAAGGTTTGTCCTAGACACTACCAGAATTCAGAAGCACAGCCCAGCTTACTAGGGGTAAATGCCTGGGTATCCTGTAGGCCTCCCTCAGTCACCACCCTGTCCCATTCTGTCTCAGACAGCGACATTTGGCAGGGAGTGGGAGCTTGGGTCCAGGATAGAAGTTGCCGCTGCTTTACAGTACAACCACCTGATCCTCATCTCGCCTTCTCACTGACCTTTAAAACTACCACCCTGCCCTGTATGTCACATTTCCTGGGGGCTGGGGGTGGGGGTGGACAATGGGGGCTGCTTGCTCCCAGGCTTGGGGCGGGGTTCCTTCTGTTGTCCTCGGGGTCTCTTCCAAGAGGCCATATTGACAAGGCCCTCATGCACACCCAATTGGAAACCAGATATGGAATTACATGCCTACAGAGAAAACCACTCCAAGCACAGGCTGCCTTGTAAGAGGAAGGTGCTGTTCCTAGTGTCTCTCAGACACCACACTGGGGGGCTGGCACGTCATCAGTCCAGTGTCCATTCCCTAGGTCAGAGCAAGGGGTTTACTGTCTGGGCCCCACCCCTGAGGACTAGATTGCCCCGTGTGAGGTGTCTACTGAACAACTATGCATTGCTGAGGATGGGGTTGTGAAGCTCCTCCATGACCAGAATTCACCTGTGTGGCTGCATTGAGGGGTCTCAGCCCCCATGCTGCACAGACAACCCTTCTCCATTCAAAGCCATTGATGGGAGCTTCTGTGGAATCATTTGCCAAAGTGCAAAGGCAAAATACAAGGGTCCAAGACCATTTCCACCAATCATGTTTTCCTTTTCTGCAGAAACTTTTGTTTCTTCCCTAACCAGCACCACCACATACTTCTGAGGCACATTTCCTCTTTCACAGATCACTACAGTGAAGTAT
>NW_006408521.1:27490209-27497649 GCF_000296735.1 Chrysochloris asiatica | reverse complement strand
AGGAAGACCTCTGATGAGATGGATTGGCCAGGTGGCATCATTGATGGACTCAAGTGTGGCAGCGGTAGTGAGGTTGGCCCAGGATCGGACATTGCTTTGTTCTGCTGTGCATGGGGTCGCTATGAGTCGGTTCCGACTCGATGGCACCTGACAACAACAACAACAACTTACATATCAGGAAATAAGTTGAGGGATTAAAGTTGACACGTGGCCTGTTATGATTTTTCCCATTTAAAATAATGGAAAACAGATTTCTAGTTAGCATTTCCACACAGAAATTACTTGAAGGAACACGTTTCTGCAATGATGAGGGAAAATGCCTGTTGTGGTGCTGTAGGATAAACATTGGACTGCTAATCACAAGATTGGCAGTTCAAACAAACTAACTGCTCCTTGGAAACCCTAAATAGGGTGGCTATGAGTCAGAACCAATTCGATGGCACTTAACAACAACAACAAAACACAAATGATATCACACTAGATATTGTGTGTTTTTATCCAATCAGAAATATGCTTTGGCTGATTGAATAAGAGCTCCCATGCTAGTGTCAATTAATAAAACAGCCCCCTCCCCAACCCAAACCTACTGTCATCAAGTCAATTCTTACTAAGAACAACCCTATAGGACAGAGTAGCTCTGGTAGTGTAGTGGTTACTAATTGGGCTGCGAACCGCAAGGTCAGAAGTTCAAAGCTACCAGCTGTTCTGTGGGAGAAAGATGAGGCTTTCTGCTCCCGTAAAGATTTACAGCCTAAGAAACCCTGTACAAGGTCGCTATGAGTCGGTTCTGACTCCATGACACATAACCACCACCAACCAGGACAGAGTAGAGTTACATCATAGGGTTTCTAAAGCTGTAAATCTTTATGGAAGTAAATGGCCTCATCTTTCTTCCACAGAGCAGCTGGTGGATTAGAACCATTGACCTTTTGGTTAGCATTCTAATGCTTAATCCACTGCAGCACCAGGACTCCTTAGCACCCATTAGTACCCTACTTCAATAGCTTCACAGTCTTTTAGAGGATGGATGTACATAAGGTTTATTTAAGCATATCCTGTAATCATCCTATGCCAGGCAAGGAGTCCTGGTGTGGCACTGTGGGAGAAAGCACTGGACCAGAAGGTCAGTTTGAACTACAAGGTCAGCAGTTTAAACTCACCAGTCGCTCCTTGGAAACCCTATGCAGGATCTTTTTGAGTTGGAACTGATTTGATGGCATTTAACAGCAACAACATGCTAGGCAAATCTTACTGACCTTTACTTCTTTTCAGCTCTAACCTTTCAAGTGCTTTTGTCAGTTTGCTGCCAATCTGGTATCCCTCTCCCTGGTCATTCTTCCTTCTTCTCATGACCTGTGAAGGCTTTGCTCAACGTGGCCCCATCAGAGAACTTCTAAAGCAGTCACATTAGTACCCTCCTATCCCTCTCTGGATTCAGAGATACAAGTTCAAGAATGCTCCTTGCATTATTTCTTATAAAAGGGGGCATATAACTGTCTATCAATAAGAAATTATTGAATAAACATATTTTTACAATAGAATACTATGTGGTCATTAACCATATTGATGTAGATTATAGAACTATATTTACTAATATGTACAATAACTCACAATAATTTATTCAGTGGGGAAAAAGCTTTCAAAACATGTATTATATGATCCCATTTTTGTTTTTAAATAAGTACATCATATACATAAAAATAGACTGGCAACCACTAATGAATAAAATTGCAGACCAATACACTTCATGAACATAGACACAAAAATTCTCAACAAAATCTTAGCCAATAGGATCCAACAACATAAAAAAAATAATAGTACATCACAACCAAGTGGGATTCATACTAGGCATGCAAGGATAGTTCAACATTAGGATAACAATCAATGTAAACAACTTAAATAAAACAAGGAAAATAATCACATGATGACACTAATTGATGCAGAAAAGGCATTTAAAAAAATCTAAATCCTATTCCTGATGAAAACACACAACCAAATAAGAATAGAAGAGAAACTCATCAACATAATTAAGTGCATATATACAAAACCAATGATCAACATCAGTCTCAACAAAGAAAGACTGAAAGCATTTCCCTTTCAAATAGGAACAAGATAACGTATCTGATAGATAGATAATTTGCTTCCCCCAAACTAAAACACAGCATTTTAAACATAATGATGTTTTGTTTTGAATGTATGTTGTTGTTGTTGTTGTCGTCATATGCCGTGGAGTCGGTTCTGACTCATAGCGACCCTATACAGGGTTTCCGAGGCTGTAAATCTTTACAGGAGCAGAAAGCCTCATCTTTCTCCCGCGTAACAGTTGGTAGTTTCGAACTGCTGATCTTGAGATTAGCAGCCCGATTCATAACCACTATGCTACCAGAACTCCTTTACATCAAAAAAAAAAAAAAAAAAAGGGGAGGGGAGAAATAGAAGTAAATACTGTTAACTGATAGTACATGGAGGAGATTGTAATCATTATATTAAAATTGTTAAATACCTAATATGCTTTGTAAACTTTCACCAAAAACACAATAAAAAATATATTTTTAAAGCCAAAAAATAAAAAAATAAAAAGGATGCTGAAGTCCATGGAGGTGTCAAGATCATATGTAATCAGGACTCTGTTGTTGGTGACCTTTGGGTTATCACGGAAGATGGAAAAGACGCCAAAGAGCTGGAGGTTGATAAACGCTGTCTTTCTACTCAACAAGAAGTATACTATGGATTTGAATATTAAAGATTGTCAAGATTAATATTGCTTCCTGGAAAAATTCTAGAAATGATTATTATACGTGAGGTCTGGCAATGCTGAGCAAGGAGAATGGTGCTTAGTAGAAGACGGCATGAGTTCTCTAAGAACTGATATCAAATAACAAAATATGCTTCTTTTATTGATAAGGATACTGGATGAAAAGGTAAGGAGAATGCTGAAGATATTGAATTTTTTTTTTTTCTTTCAACATGGCATGAGGCAGTTTGTCATATTAGCCTTGTAGTTAAGATGATAGAAAAATACAGTTGATGATTCATAAACTTGGAGGATTCATAAATGGTGACTCTGTATCCAGAAAGGTGTGATGAAAATGTTGATGTCTTACCAATGAAGGTCTTACAACCTGAGACTCAGCCCTGGCCACGAGCTTTTCTATTGGTAACTCAGATGAAGATGTAGGTGTTCAGTTCATCACACTTCCAAATGACACAAAGAGGAACAGGAGCCCTAATAGGTTGAATGACAGAATTGAGATTTGAAATGATCTTGACAGGCTGGAACGACAATCCCACACGAACAAATGACATTTGGAGGGAGTGGATATGAAATCCTACAGGCAAGTTAAAAAGATCAGAGGCACAAATACAGAATGAGGACACCTGGTTTAAGAATAAATCATGTGAAAAAGACAGAGTTTTATCTGACAGTGAGTTCATCATGAACTAATTGCATGGTACTGCCAGAAGTGTGATGACTCCCAGGCTGCTTTAGTAGATGCAGAAAGCCTGAGTTAAGGAAGCAGAATGGTCCATTGAGCCCCATATTTTGCTAAGTTCAAAACTGGGAGTTCCTTCTTAAGAGCAATGCCCAGTGTAGGTCAACTCCCATGGAGAAGGATCTAGACAAGTGTCTAGGGTGATCATAAAGCTTATTGGCTAAACATTTGAGAATGAAAGAATGTGTTATTAATAATTGAGATATGTAATGGAGAAGAAAAGACTTCAAATAGTCAAAGGACTGTCATGTAAGAAGGGGACTCGATCTTAATGACCCATTATCTTTTATTATTGTTATTTAAAAATGAGCACCTGCTCATTAAGAAATTTCAAATGATAGACAACTCCTTTCTGTCAAATAGAGATAATATTAGTACCCACTTCATTGAATTGTTATGAGGAATAAATGAGTATCAAGTGTTTAGAGCAGTGCATGGTATTAAGCACTTGTAAGATAAAAAAAAAAAAAAAATTAACTGCCTAAAGGAAAAATGTTCTGCTATCCCTTTACCCTCCCATCCTTATATCAGTCACATGACTGAAAGATAGTCATTTTATTAATTTATTTTGTATACGTCTAAATTTTTTTAATTAAAAAATCTGATTATATGAAGTAAGTGTGGCAAAATCCTGCATTAGTCTATTTTTCTGTTTGTTTTCATGAAAGATAGTATTTTACATAGCTCAAATAGCAAACTAATACAATGAATGTGATGCTGTTGTTAAGTGCCATAGAGTCAGTTCTGATCTATAGTGACCCTGTATAGGGTTTCCAAGGAGCAGCTGGTAAACTTGAACCACCGACCTTTCAGTTCAAACCGACTTTGCAGTCCTTCGCATTAACCCGCAGTGCTACACCAGAACTTCATATAAGGTATAACAAATTGACAGACAGGTGGTGGTGGTGGTGGCTGTGTGCTATGAAGTCGGTTCTGACTCATAGTGACCTTATGAGTATAGGGTTTCCGAGGCTGTAAATCTTTATGGGAGCAGAAAGTCTCATCTTTCTCCTTCAGAGTGACTAGAAGATTTGAATTTCTGACCTTGCAGTTGGCAGTCTAGCTCATAATCCACTATGCTACCATTTACACAGGCAGTAGAGACAGTTTTATATAGATAATATATAAAAAATGACAAACCAAAATAGCAATGTAAGTATAATATTTTGGCGGAAATAGGGAAGCAATAACAGAATATATAAACAAATTGAAAATGGTTGCCTATAGTGAGCTGATTTCTTATCAACGGAGAAAAGATTGAAGTTGTCAAGGACTTCATTCTTCTTAGATCAACTATCAACACTCGTGGAAGCAGCAGTCAAGAGATCAGAAGACGTATTGCATTGGGCAAATCTGCTGCACAGGAACTTTTTAAAGTGTTGAAGAGCAGAGATGTCAGCTTGAGGACTAAGGTAGGTGTGCCTGACCCAAGCCATGGTATTTTCAATAACCTCATATGCATGCGAAAGCTGGACAGTGAATAAGGAAGACCATAGAAGAATTGATGCCTTTGAGTTGTGGTGTTGGAGGAGAATACTAAAAGTGCCATGGACTGCCAAAAGAACCAATAGATCTATTTTGGAAGAAGTGCAGCCAGAGTGCTCCTTGGAGGCCAGGATGGCTAAGCTTCGTCTCTCATACTTTGGACATATTGTCAGGAGAGAACAGTAGCTGGAGAAGGATGTCATGCTGGGTAAGATGGAGGGTCAGAGAAAAAGAGGAAGACCCCCAATGAGATGGATCAGTCAGGTGGCATCATTGATGGCACCAAGTGTGGCAGCGGTGGTGGGGTTGACCCAGGATCGGACATTGTTTCATTCTGCTGTGCATGGGGTCGCTATGAGTTGGTTCCAACTCGATGGCACCTGACAACAACAACATAGTGAGCTGATAAAAGGTTATAGCTAATTCTTATCAATTTGTTTATATATTCGTCTACAGTCTTCCTTATTCACTGTCCAGCTTTCACATACCTATGAGACTATGGAAAATACCATGGCTTGGGTCAGGCACACTTTAGTCCTTAAACTGACCTCTTTGCTCTTGGACATTTTAAAGAGGTCTTGTGATCTGCTTACTGCAATACGTCATTTGATTTCTTGACTGCTGCTTCCATGAGTGTTGATGGTGGATCCCAGCAAAATGAAGTCTTTGACAACTTCAATTTTTTCTTCATTTATCATAATGTTATTTATTGGT
Organism: Chrysochloris asiatica; assembly: GCF_000296735.1. NCBI lineage: Eukaryota > Metazoa > Chordata > Mammalia > Afrosoricida > Chrysochloridae > Chrysochloris > Chrysochloris asiatica. Next base: position 27,491,956 of record NW_006408521.1, on the reverse strand, counting down.
CAAGTTGTGAGGATTTTTGTGTTCTTTAAATTGAGGTGCAACCCATACCGAAGGCTGTGATCTTCTTCAGTATTTTAAGTCCTCATCATTTTCAGCCTGCAAGATTGTATCATCTGCATATTGCTAATTGCTAATGATGTAATCTACATCCAATCCTGATGCCAGGCTATTCTTCATATAATCCAGTTTTTTTGATTATTTGCTCAGCATACAGATTGAATAAATATGGTGAAAGAATACAATCCTGGAGCACACACTTCCTAATTTAAAACCAGTCAGTGTTCCCTTTTTCTACTCAAAAGACTGCCTCTTGTTCTACGTACAGTTTCCTCATGAGCACAATTAAGTGTTCTGGAATACTCATTCTCTGCAATGTGGTCCATATTTTGTCATGATCCACATAGTCGAAGGCCTTTGCGTTGTCAGTAAAGCACAGGTAAACATCGTTCTGGTATTCTCTGCTTTTAGCTAAGATCCATCTGATGTCAGCAATGATATCTCTTGTTCCATGTCCTTGTCTGAATCCAGCTTGAACCTCTGGCAGCTCCCTGTCAATGTACTGTTGCAGCCATTTTTGAATTATCTTTAGCAAAATTTTACTTGCTTGCAATATTAATGATATTGTCTGATGATTTATGCATTCTGTTGTGTCTCTTTGAAATGGACACAAATATGGATCTCTTCCAATCAGTTGGCAAGGTAACTGCCTTTCTAATTTCTTGGCATAGATGAATGAGTGCCTCCAGTGCTGCATTAGTTTGTTGAAAGATTTCAATTTGCATCCCATCAATTCCAAGAGCTTTATTCTTTGCCAATGTCTTCAGCACACCTTGGACTTCTTTTTTACTCAATGTTATCTCTTGAAATGGTTGAACATCGACCATTTATTATTGGTATAGTGACTCTGTGTACTCTTCCCATGCTTTCTGCATCATTCGATATTTTACCCATAGAATCCTGCCATGTTGCAATCAGGGCTTGAATTTTTTCTTCAGTTCTTTCAGCTTGAGAAATGCTGAGCAACACCTTCCCTTTTCGTCTTCTAACTCTAGGTTTTTGCACATGTTATTATAATATTTAATTTTGTATTCTTGATAAATTATAAAAAGTAAAAATAAAGAGACTATGTTTACTAGTCAGAAAGCGACTGGAGGAACCCGTGACTGTGGCCCTCAGTCACCCTTCAATTCTGAAATGGAATGTACCCTCATGGCCCAATTTTTAAGTCAAGCAGTAGATAAATACACAGTGGAGAAAGCAACATAGTAAGGTATACTCACCATGGAACGGTCAATCGTTCAAGATCTAAAGGGCAACATTTCCCTAAGAACAAAGTTGAGAAGATATGGGAAGGAGGTTTGGAATGAAAATGAGAAGACTGGGAGGAAGTAGGATAATTGTTGTTGCATGGAGGGGATTGTAATCATTGAGATGAAACAAATTATATGGTTTTTTAAAATATAAAATTGATGATCTTCTCTGTAAACCTTCCCTTAATTCATAATAAAAAGTTTTTTTTTTTAAAGTCACCATGAATTGACTCAATAACAGATATCTTTTTATTATTGACTATACTATGGAAGATGAGGATTGGGCCTTTATACTACTATTTATGCTCATTTTATTTAGTTCATTCTACCAGTATAGTCATACCATAATTTGGAGTAAAATCAATATTTTGTGTTTATATATAGATATGTAATTTTTTCTACAGCTGAACTTTTTTTTACAGATGAAATAAAATGTA
>NW_006408521.1:27466379-27488688 GCF_000296735.1 Chrysochloris asiatica | reverse complement strand
GTGGTTATGCATTCAGTTTTGATGGAAAACATTCACCAATAACTTTTGAAGGAAGTATAAATGGGACATAAGCTTTGGACATGTGAGAATGATTTTTTTAAATCTTCACACATGATAACTCTTTTACTGGGGTATGGAATTCTAGATTAGAAAATATTTTTCCTAGAAAATTTGAAGGGTTTGTTCCATTATCGTAAGTTTCCATTATTGCTGTTGAAAAGGCTGATACTGTTGGAAAGACTTATTTCCAAGGTGTTATATTTGATTTGTCTATCCCCCTTTCTTTCATTCTGGAAGCTTTCAGAACTTTCCCTTTACCCCTTGATGTTCTAAGATTTTATGCACTTTGGAGTGAAACTTTGTAAATCTATTTTACTAGGTATTTAATAGGCCCTTTCAATCTAGAAATTCATGACCTTAGTTTTGGAAAATTTTTGGAATTCTTTAAAAATAAATTTCTCACCTTCTTGTCTTCTTTTTCTGAGGCTATTAAACAGATATTTGCACTTTCTGTATTCATTTTCTAATTTGATTTTCCTTTCTTAATTTTCTTCACCTTGCCCTTTGTTTTACTTTTTGGGCAAGTTCTTCAACTTAATCTTCTTTATCTTACAACTCTTCTATTGAATATTTTCACTTCTGCATGTATACATATGTATATTTTCCCACAAATATTTTTTAAAATAGTATTATTCTCTGAATATACCTTAAAAATTCACCTGTACTTGCTTCATGAATGTTTCACTTACATCTCAGAGGCTATTAATTATAGATTTAGAAAAGCTTTTAATTGTGAATTGGGTGAAGGTTTATATATCAGATCCATTTTCAATAATCCATACCCATTTTGTTTCATTTCCTAGACTGCAATCCCCACAATGTAGTATCACTTATTCTACTTCCTCCTGTGCTCCGTTTCCATTCTTCCTTCTTTCCTAACCCTTCTGAACTTTGTCCTTGGGTAAATGCTCCCCTTTTGATCTCAAATGGTTGATTATTCTAATAAGTGTATACTTCCCTAATGTTATGGGTCTCCTTATAGACCTATTATTTGACTGAAAATTGGGCTACAGAGTTGAATTCATTTCCAGATCTAAAGGATGGCTAATGACCATAGTCTTTGGGGTTCCATCAGTCTCTATCCAACCAGTAAGGCTGGCTTTTTTTTTTAGATGATTTTGAGTTTTGTTCCACATTTTTCTCCCTTTCTACCCAGGACCTTTAAATGTAGTCCTTTTCAGAGCAGTTGTTAGCGATAGCTGGGCACCATCTAGTACTTCCAGTCATAGGGTCATAGAAGTTGAGATTCTCATAGTCCGTTAGTTGATTGGACTAATTGTTTCCATGTGTCTCTGACTTTCTTCACTCTTTTTTTGTTCCAGATGAGAAGAGATGCACCTTAGATGGCTGCTCATGAGCTTTTAAGACCCTAGTGACTACTCACCAAAGTAGGATGTAGAACATGCGGTGTGTAGACTATGTTATGCCAACTGATCCCCAGGTCCATGGACTCATTCCTTCAAGGTGTTTGGTTGTGCCCAAGATGTTTTCATAACTTTCCCCCCTGTATGCTCCACCATATTCATGGGTATATTTGTAATCAAGGTGAACACACCAAAAAACCAAACCCACTTTTATATAGTCAATTCTGACTCATGGTGACCCTGTATAGGGTTGCCAAGGCTGTAAATCTTTCTCCTACAGAGTGACTGGTAGATTTGAACTGCTGATCTTGTGGGTAGTAAGTTACTTCTTGTTAGTACATTACCCTCCCCTTCCAATCCTGGTAACCATCAAAGTATGTTTATTTTAATGTGAAAGTCTTTTAAAATATATATATAATAAAAATATAAAAGTGATCTCATACAATATTTGTCCTTTTGTGATTGACTTATTTCATTCAGAATAATGTTCTCCAGACTTATCCATGTTATGACTCATAGTTATTCCTTAACATTGTATAGTATTACTGTAGTAGTATGGTACACTGCATGTACTATAGTTAGTTTATAATATGTTGTTTTTGTTGTTGTTGTTAAGTGCCTTTGAGTTGATTCCGACCCATTGCGACCCTGTATAGGGTTTCCGAGGAGCAACTGGTGAGCTTGAACTGCTGACCTTGCAGTTCAAATGGCTTTGAAGTCTGATGTATTAACCCACAGCGCCACACCAGGACTCCAGTTTATAATTATAGATTTTTTAAATGATTTTTTTCTCATTCCTGAATTGTCTTTGATTTTTTTCAAGTTCTTATTTTTGTGTTAGTTAATTCTGGTCTCTGTCATTCATGTTAGACATTTCATTTAAAATACTGTCCCTACATACACAAAAATAAATTTTGATTGGAAGCTTTTTGTGCATGTTTAGGGGTTGCTGATTTTCAGACATTACTCAAGAGTGATCAAGTGGGGACCAGAATGTTTTGTTGTTGTTGTTGTTAGGTGCCATCGAGTCGGTACCGACTCATAGTGACCTTACGCACAGCAGAATGAAACACTGCCCAATCCTGGGCCAGCCTCACTATTGTTGCCACACTTGAGCCCATTGATGCTGCCACTTGGCTAATCCATCTTGCTTGGGGTCTTCCTCTTTTTCTCTGACCCTCCACCTTACCAAACATGATATTCTTCTCCAGTGACTTGTCCCTCCTGACAATATGTCTGAAGTATGAGAGACGAAGTTTGGCCATCCTGGCTTCCAAGGAGCACTCTGGCTGCACTTTTTCCAACACAGATCTGTTGGTTCTTTTGGCAGCCCATGGCATTTTCAATATTCTCCTCCAACACCATAACTCAAAAGCATCAGTTCTTCTATGGTCTTCCTTATTCACTGTCCAGTTTTTGCATGCATATGAGGTTATTGAAAATACCATGGCTTGGGTCAGGCACACTTTAGTCTTCAAGCTGACATCTTTGCTCTTCGGCACTTTAAAAAGGTCTTGTGCAGCAGATGTGCCTAATGCAACACGTCATTTGATTTCTTGGCTGCTGCTTCCATGAATGTTGATAGTTGATCCAAGAAGAATGAAGTCCTTGACAATTTCAATCTTTTCTCTGTTGATAAGAATGTTGTTTGGATTTTTGTTTTCTTTTCATTGAGATGTAGTCCATACCAAAGGCTGTGCTCTTTGATCTTCATCAGTAAATATTTTAAGTCTTCTTCATTTCAGTAAGCAAGGTTGTTTCACCTGCATATCACAGGTTGTTAATGAATCTTCCTCCAATCCTCATGCCACATTTTTCTTCATATAAGCCAGCTTCTCAGATTATTTGCTCAGCATAGAGGTTGAATAAGTATGGTGAAAGAATACAACCTTGTTGCACACCTTTCTTAATTTTAAACCATTCAGTGTTCCCATGTTCTGTTTGAACAACTGCCTTTTGGTCCATGTACAGATTCCTCATGAGCACAATTAAGTGTTCTGGAATACTCATACTTCACAGTGTTGTCCATAGCTTGTCATGATCCACACAATCAAAAGTTTTTGCATAGTCAATAAAGCACAGGTAAAGATCTTTCTGATATTCTCTGCTTTCAGCCAAGATCCATCAGACATCAGCAATGATATCTCTTGTTCCACGACCTCTTCTGAATCTAGCTTGAACCTCTGGAAGTTCTCTGTCAATGTATGCTTGTAGCCGTTTCTGTATTACTTTTAGTAAAACTTTATTCACATAGGATATCAGAGATATTGTCCAATGATTTCCGCATTCTGTTGGGTCAACTCTCTTTGGGATGGGCACAAATATGGATCTCTTCCAATCAGTTGGCCAGATAGTCATCTTCCAAATTTCTTGGCATAGATGAGTGAGTGTCTCCTGTGCTGCCTTACTTTCTTGAAATATTTCAATTTTTATTCCATCAATTCCAGAACCCTCCAATACCTGTATTTGGAGTTCTTTTATTTTTTTTGGAAAGACCATTTTCATTAGCATCTCCAGTTTGGAGGCTAGATATTTAAAGACAGCTCCCAGCTTTTGAGAGCCACGATGGATAAGATGGTTACCTCCAAATTTAAATTTGTTGGTGTTGTTAAGTGCTGTTGAATCAGTTCTGATTCATTGCAACCCTGAATAGGGTTTCTGAGGAGCAGCTTTGAACTCTGAGATGAGTTTGAACTACCAACCCTGTGGTTCACAGTCCAGCGCTGATCCTACAGCACCACACCAGGAGTCCCCAAATTTAAATGGCTTGTTTTAATATGATAATAATTAAATTTTTTATTTAAAAAATTATAAACACAAATAAAACAGTACAATAAATTTAGTACCAGCAATGACCAATTTACAGCAAATTTGTTTTATTTATTCCCCGACCAACTCCAATCCTCAAATTGTTTTATAGCAAATTCCATACATTATACAAGTTAATCTTTTAATATTTTTTAAATTAAAGAAGTTTTAAAAATAGCTAGCACATCTGTAACAGTTTATAACATCCAGTTAATGCCTCATAACTTTGTCTGCTCCTCCTCCTTGTCCTCCTTTTAACTACTTTTGCAGAATTCAAATTTATTGCAATTTGTTGATCTTTGTCTTAAATCACTTTTAGTATACTTTTTCTTCCCTGCAATTTGTTTATTGAAGGAGTGAGGTTATTTGTCCTATAGAGTTTCCCACGGTCTGCAATGTTCAGATTGCACCCTTTTGGTTCCTCTATGTGTCTTATTTTCTTTAAATCAGTTGTTACATCTAAAGGCTTGATCAGATTCTAGTTTGATTTCTTTAAAAAATACTTCTTTATAGATATAGATGGGGACTGGATTGTTTTTGTTTTGTTTGTTTGTTTGTGTTTTCATCATGAGGCATATAATGTTCTGGTGGTTTTTTTTTTTTTTTTTTTGAAATTGACAATTATTATCACTGCCTATATCTATAATTTCATTAAGGATTGCAAAATGTTGATGTTCTAAGTCTACTCGTCTCTTCTTCATTTATTATCTGGAAGATTGCTATAAAGAGAAATTTTTCCTCACCCACTATTTGGTTACCCTGAAGTACAGTTCATATAAAAAGGCATAGAATAGGTTTTTGTTTGTTTTACTTATTTATTAGTTTTCCAAATAGTGGGTTGGTTCCTTAGCACTCTTCAAAGAAGACTAATAAGATTTAAATATAATTATGTACTCATGGATTTAAATATATTTGATAAGTTTCAATCAATTGTGGTTATTATTTTCCTTGATGTTCAATTGTCTCACTTTTGATCAGTAGAAGCTTCTACTGTCATTTTGACATAACTATGGTAGTCTTTGATAGCTTTCTTGCTCTTGGATCTAACAAGATTTACAGATCCATCTTGTACATTCTGTTTTGTACCTGGAATCTTCCATTTTACCCAAAGACTCTGGTTCATTTAAGTGCAAAATGGTATTTAAAAATCACATTCAGGAGATTAAAGATGTTTATTGCTACTGAGTTGGCTTCTCAGAGGACAGATATAGAAGATACTTTTTTTAAAATCTTTTTAAGATAAACTGCATCACGAGTTATTACTGGTACTTCCTATTCAAATTTGGGACTGCAATGATTTTACTTATTTTCATTAGCCTTCTATTTGTTTTGTTTGCTTGTTTCTCTCACACCAAAAAACTGCAAAAACAGCAATATAGTTACTTGTGGTTATTTCTAAGACTCATGGAGTTGGTCCTGATTCATAGCAACCCTGCACAGGGTTTCTAAGGAGGAGCTAGTGTGGTTAGCAATCCAGTGCTTGCCTTATAGCACCACTGTATTGTAATTATGAGAGTATATGCTCTTTATTGGGAGTACAGTGGCTCCTTACAGTAAGCATTGGACTATAAACTACAAGGTCTGTGGTTTGGGTCTTCCAAAGTATACCTCACTTGGAATGCATACACAATCAATTATTGGATTTGAAATTATTTTGAATACTTTCTCTCTAGGTGGTTATGGTACCAACTCAATAAATAGGCTAGTTTATTTAATTTTGGTGTTGGTTTTTTAAGGATGGCTTATTCAGTTACTTCATTTTGTTGTATTATTACTTAAAATATTTGTATATTTCTAAAGTCAAATCTATGAAATAAGATATACTCAGTTATGTCTACCTTCTCCCCTATCTTCTCCATTTTGTTTTCTCCCTTCTCCAATAGATGATCATTTGAAAAAGATGTTTTGGTTTATCTTTCCAATTTTTAAAAATGTAAGCAAATAAGTATATGTATGTGCCTTCCTCATTTTTTTCTTAGAAACATGGTTGCCTATTGTTGTTATTGCATGCCATTGAGTCAGTTCTGAGTCATAACAACTATATATAGAGTTTCTGAGGTTTTTAAAAATCTTCTCAGGAGCAGAAAGCCTCATCTTTCTCTGGAGTGGCTGGTGGGCTTGAAATTTAGATCTTGTGGTTTGTAGTTCAGTATTTATCATGTGGAGCTACTGTACTTTTCTGTTGCCTATTATATATTATACGCACACACACACACATATATGTATATATATAACATTGTTATCCACTTTAGCAAGGATATTTAATAAAATTTATGTTCTAGGGATTTGTTACATGTTTATTTTCTGACTCAAACTGCTCTCTGGCTCACCTCTTTCCTAGGGGCACACATTGCTTAAAGCAGATACTCAATAGCAAGGACATGGATATATTTTAAAAGCAAGTGTATCTGGGTTTGAATTTCAGGTCTGCCCCTTACTTGCATGTACCAAAATGTGTTTAACCATTCTTCTGTTGATGGGCATTTAGGCTCTCTCCATCTTTTGGATGGCCACATACTGAAGGATCCTGTGTTCTCCATTCTACTCAATGATCATGGCATTGCATCATTATATCAGTATACCATTATTTGATGTATAATCTTGGACAAATATGTTAACCACTTTGGTCCTCATTATCCTTATCTACAAAATGATAAAAACAAAAATTTCTTCATAGAGTTATTGTGAAGACTAAATGAGACAATTTAAGAAGAGCATTTAGCATAAGGACCTGGCACATGGTACAGGGCTGAGTAAATGTGAATCATGGTATTATTAGATCTGGGTTTTCTTTGATGTTCTTATCAGTTTGACAATTCCAAGAACCTTACAAGTCCTGGGTGTGATTTACCATACTTCCAGCTCCTGGCAAAGTAGAGAGGACTTTGGGCCACACTAGCACTCACTTGGACCGTTGTCACTGTCAGAGTTGATCAATTATCACTCCACAGTCAGAACTGGGTCCTTCTGATTCCAGATCGTGACCCTTCCCTTCTGCCAGCCCCACAGAGGGGTGGTCTATTCTGCAAAGCCACCATCATTTCTTGCCTTCTCAACTTCCTTCTTAGTTTCTTTTGGTCTTAGGTTCCAGCATCCCTCCAGAAGCTGTTTTCATATCTCTGCTGCATCCCGAGGGAACTTCCTTCGACACCTAGAAATAGCTTTCCTACTCAATTCTCAGGTCCCTGGGATGGATCACAGGGATTAAGAGTTCCACCTTCTTTCCTAGTTCCTCACCACTTTTGAGGCGTTAATATCCTATGGCATCACATCTACACTCTAATCTCAGGACATTGCATCATTGTATCAGTGCATCATTACTGAGTTAAAATGATTGCACTGTCAGGTTGTCATTTGTTTCTGGGTCATGTGCCTCAGTACAGCCATTATAGCACTACAGTGTCACATGACTATTTCATTACTACAAAACAGTCCCAAGTTGCTAACTAGTGAATTGACCTATCATTTCTTGGTTGGTATCAGTAAATGGTCCTGGTTTTTATTGCATCACCTGTACCTTTGTGGTAATACATCTTTACTGCATTTTATTATTGTAGGATCGTTTTGTTTCAATACTATACTCTTTCTTTGAATTACATTGGTTTATTCAAGCCGAAAGGCAAATTTGAGGGGTATAAAAGGGCAGGACAAGAAAGTCTATATCCCAACTCTCCATCCCAAGTCTGATTCACTCCCTTGAACTACTTGCTTATAATTCTATATGTTGGACATCATATCCAGGCATGTCAAACTCAGTATTTCCAATGCCATATTCATCATTTCCAGCTCCAAGTCAGCTTCTTCTTCCTACCTCTTTTGATGGCCCTACCAGTCACCCAGATTCTTGGAAAACACCCCTCGGAGGCAATCATCTTTGCCCTATTCTTCTTCCTCACCCTCATATCCACTTTACAGCCAAGTCTAAATATGCTCCCTCAGTGAAGCTGCCACCAAGCTTGGGTCCCAGCACCTTGGAGATGAAGCTTACTCAGCTCACCGGATTTCCCTCTGCCCCTCAATTACAGAACCTCCTTCCACACACAGGTCAAGCTCAATGTCTCTCTTCCTCTCTCTTCCTCATCTTTCCTTCTCACCCTCTCACCCTCTTCCCTCACTCTTGCTTCTTTGTCTCACAATTGAACCAACCTCCTGCTGGTCTTCCTGCCTCAAACTTTCCCTTCAGCCAGCCTATTGGGTGACCAGAGTTACCTTGGTAAAGAATAGTTTGCATCTGGCCATCTTTAGAAGCAGAAGCAGTCAGTGACAACCCTGCGTCCCATAAATGGTAGGGAAACTTCTCAGTCTGACATTTAATACCCTTTACAAACTAGTCTCAAGTCCACTTCCGATTGTTTCTTCCTCTCCTCTGAACAACCCTAGCTCCAGCCTGACCACATGACTGCACAGGGCATGTATGTTTCTTCCTGACTTAGTGCTTTGCTTCTCTAGGAAGTTCTTTCAGCCATCTTCTCTTCCATTCTAACTGGTTCTCAGTAGTTGATCCCTCATCTGAGCCTGGCCAGCCCACCTGGTATGGGTCAGTTTTATGACCACACTAATTATCTGGGTGTTTTCCAAGGGTTTCTTATACCTCTAGCCATTGCAGCCTGTCTTGTTGTCGGTAGAGGACAAGCTTGAGGAACAAGCAGAGCTGGCCCTAGAGTCCAACTAGGGGTATACCAAGACAGGACAAAGTATTCATTCATTCATTCAGCAAACAGTTTTTGTTATCCGTGAAGTGCCAAGCTCTCAGGATAAAGACATGGCTGTATCTTCATGAGACTTAATGTTTTAATAAAAAAATAAACAATGCACAAATATTTACCAGGGTAATAAATGGGAGAGTTTGGGGAACTGTAAAAGCACATCACAGAGGTCAGAGAAGACTTTTTGGAGGGAGTGACATTTAATTGGAGATCTGAAGGATGAACAGCAATTAGTCAAGTGAAGGAGTTGTACAATGGAAGGAGTATTTCATGCTGAGAGAAGAACAGCATGTGCAAAGGCTGGAAGAGTGGTTCAGTGGGGCTGGAACAGACAGCAAGGGAAGCATGCTGAAGGCAAGATTGGGCTGTGGCAGAGTCCAGGGCTTTGTTACTTGTGAGTTAAGTTAAAGGCTTTGAAGTTAAATATCTGCAGGCCTATTGTGGGCTACCAAAGAGTGCTAGGCTGAGGGCTGGGGATGGCAGGATATTATTTGCATTTTAAAAGATAGCCAAGGGTTTAAATCAGGACAGCCAACAAAACTGATGATGGCTCAGCATTTGGTAGTGGTGAGGAGATAGAAGGGAGTGATGGGATCTGATATAGATATGGGAGGTAGAAGAGGAACTGGATTCTGATTGGATGATAAGACTAAAGGAGAGGATAGAGTCAAGGATGATTGTTGAGACTGTGGTTTGAACAACTGAGTGGAAAATGCCCACAGATTAAGATCAATAGGCACAAAGATTATTCCACACAAATCGTGACTAAAGATGGTTGAGGGTAATGCTAGGTATTCCAGAGAGTTATAGAACCTAAGCCAATCAAGGGGTCAAGGAAGTCCTCCTGGTTGGGTCAGTTTATGGCAAGCCATGACAAAGGGAAGCTGAGGACCCAAGATATGAAGTTGGGCGTAGGACTAGGGAACATGGAAGCCAAGGGAGCACAAGGCCTTGGAGACTTGGAATGGGCCCAGGGTGGCCCAAGACCTGGGTGACTCCAGCCTTGGTTGGTGACAGACGGCTGGGCTGGGCTGGGCTGCCCTCTCCTCCTCTGATAATTAATCCCGCGCGGGGGCCGCGGGCGATGACAGGGCTGTCTAGCGTGCACTTAAGCATTAAATGACCAATTTCTGTCAGACTAACTTCCCCAGCCTCCCCGTCCCCTCCCCTGCCGCCCACCCCCCGCCTGCACCCCCTCCCTCTGCTCCCTGCACTCTGAGTTTTTCAGCAACTGATGGCTCCTGGTTCATTTCTGTGGAATTAATTGGTCCCTGAATGAATTCTGTTGACAGGGCAATTTATCATGTGTTTGGGCTGACAGTGCGGGTGTCGGGGGGTAGGGGGGTGGGGAGGTGGATGGGGGTGCCGAGATAAGGAGGAGGAGGGGGTCTGGGTTGGGGTGAATACTGACCACAGATGGGAGCCTGAGAAGCACCAGCCCAAGGGTTTGGGGTGCCATAGAGCACCCCAGTCACGGCCTCACCTTTTGGTTATACACCTCTAATCCCAAAAGTTCGTGAGAAAATCCCAAATTGGAAAGGACCTCCCAAAAAGTTTGCATGGTCTCTCCCCAACTCTTCAATCATCTCAAATTGGGGTGTCTTCATTGGGGGAATTCAGCACCACCCTACATTAACCCTCTGAAGACTGGAATGGGGCCTGGGGCTCTGGGAGAGAATAACAGTGTGTGTATGTGTGCGTGTGTGTGTATGCATGTTCATGCACTCAAGAAGTGAAGGACTGATTAGTCTAGGGTAAGGGGGCTGATCCCTAGGGAGTTGGGCGCTCAGCCGGCCTAGCTAACAGGGACCTAAGGGAATGACTAATTAGGGTATTGGGATGGTTTGGGCAAGGGGGGAGTGTTGAGGGGGAGGTATGAAATGTTGTTGGTCCCAAATAGCTGTTTCCTTTGTCTCCCTCCCCTACTACCCTACCCTGCACCCTCAACGGTACCTTCAGACCACCAGTCATCTGCCTCAGTACTCACAGCCCCAACCCCCAGAGACCTTTGGGCAGGTACTGAGAAGAGAGATAGGAAAAAGCAGTAGTAACTCCCAGATGGGAGTGATGGCAACAAATAAATAAAACCATGTTCCCTTCTACTGTAGATTAAAAAGTCCTCCATTCACATCCTCATCTAAAGGTACCTCACTTTGCCTCAGCAGAGCTTTCTTCAACTTCTCCTGGTCACAGACACAACCTGAGCATCTACAGTATACAACCACAGAAGCTTAGAATGTCAAAGTCAGAGTGGGAAAATACCCTAGAGACCATCTGAGGAAACCAAGGCATGGGAGTGTGTGGGGGCATGGGGGTGTTGAAGATCACACAGTAAACCAGCTTCTGATCCTAGCTTTGGCGATGTCTCTATACACACATGCTTGTTTTTGTCCTGCCTCTGGTTGTTTATGGGGGCTGAGAAGTCCCTTGGGACAGTTCTATTCCAAGTCTCCCCATTAGGCAGCTGAGGTTGAGCATGGGCACTTGGGAATCACAGTCCCAGTGACTGGGCCTGAGGTGGCAGCTAGGCTCAGTCAACTATAGAGGCAACATATAAAGGGGGAGGGGAGAGCAGAGGAATCTTGATGGGGGTGAGGGCCTGGCTGTGTCCTGAGGGATGAAGTGAGGACAAGGGACCACCAAGGATACACACCAATGTGTGCTCTTCCCGCTGGTTGGTAGCATGCTCCTTTTGCTCTAACTCTTCCTTCTGACTCCTCAAGAGAGAGACTTCTAAAGTTCTCTACCTTCCTCAAGGCTGGACCCACCCCCGCTGTTTCCACTTTCAGCAGACAGCAACAGTGTCTCCTACCATCTCTCTGAGCAACTCTAGCAGTCCCCCTCAACTCTTGGTTCTGACTCTCCTTCCCCCCATCCCTTATTCCATGCCTCCCACCCATCCTTTCAGTCTTCTTTCCAAGCCCCTCTGAGCACCTTCTCTTCACCTCACCCCTCCCCCTCATGCCTGGCTTCAGCAATCAGGCATATCCAGGTATCCCTTAGCCCAGTGTCAGATTACCCAATAAGTGAAGTAAACATGGGCTTTTATGCTTGCTTACTATTCTGTAGTGAACAATTTCAGTTTTTCATCACATCAAAGATTTTGCTTCTTGGTATGGCTGGCATCTGTTTCTCAACCCCATAGCACCCTCCTACAGATAGAAAGCCTCTTCAAATTTAAAACCCTGATAGGGGTTAAGTACCCAGTAAGCAAGGTGGGCATGGGTTTACTTGTGCAGCATGTTGAAACCCTGGTGAAATTGTTCACTACAGGTTAATAAGTTGTTGTTGTTGTTGTTACGTGCCGTCGAGTCGGTTCCGACCCATAGCGACCCTGTACAGGGTTTCCGAGGGTGTAAATCCTTACGGGAGTAGAAAGCCTCATCTTTCTCCCGCGGAGCAGCTGGTAGTCTCGAACCGCTGACCTTTAGGTTCGCAGCCCGATTCGTAACCACTACGCAACCAGAGCTCCTTAATAAGTAATCACAAGTAAACCCGTGCTTACTTTGCTTATTGGGCAATCTGCCCCCTGCTTAGCCTAAAAGAGGCTTCCCTTGCGCTCACTGACAACATTACCTTCCAGGACCTCTCATGTTCCCCTCCCTTCCAAACCCTTCATAAGACTCACCTACACTTACACTCTGTTACTTCTACTTTCCAGGCCTCAGGCAGGCCTCCACAACTCCAGTGCCCTCCTCCACCTTCTGAAACACTATCTGGAAGACCACAAGATATCTCCTTGTCACATAGCCAATGGCCAATCCCTCAGTCAGATGACCAAAAAGTGAACACTGGATTTGTTCATAAACAACTGCGTTTATGTGACAAGGATCTAATTGTCTCTTTACTTTTTTAGATTTAAATTTTATTTTCAATAAAGTCAAAACTGTATTAAAAAGCATTTTTGTTTTGCTGCTGTTAGGTGCCATCAAGTCGGTTCCAATTCATAGTGACCCGACGCACAACAGAATGAAACACTATCCGGTCCTGTTAGTTTGAGTCCATTCATTGTTGCTGCCTCTGTCAATCCATCTTGGTGGGGTCTTCCTCTTTTTTGCTGACCCTTCATTTTGCCAAGTATGATACCCTTCTCCAGGGCTCACTCTTATTCCTGTCCCCATCCATACTATACTGTACCCTCTAGAGGGATAACAATTTTTACCGAATTGTCATTTCCAAGGTTTTTGTACGTACAAACAATGTGGATAAACATTCTTAATTTCGCTCTTTTTTTGCACATTGTATCTGCTGTCCTGTACTTTTCTGTTTTACTTCAAAATATAACTTTGTAATGTTTTCATGCAAGTACATCAGATCTTCCATTGTCTTTGTCACTGCTGCACAGTGTTCCATTGTGAGGCTGTGCCATAGTTGGTTTAACCACACTCTTAGTGATGAAACAGACAGTTTCGAGTATTTTTTCTCATATCTTTATTACTTCTTTCAATTTTCTCCTTTACCTGTATTCATGTATTAACCCATGAACATTTGTTGTTGTAGCTGACATTCAGTTGCTCCCCTATTCATGATGCCTTCTTGTACAATGAAATAAAATGCTACACCATTTCCAGGATTGGTTGTTGTGATCCACAGGGCTTTCATTGACTGATTTTCAGAAGTAGATCATCAGGCTCTTCTTCCTAGTCTTTCTTAATCTGGAATCTCTGCTGAAACCTGACCAGCATTATAACAATATGCAAGCCACCAATGACAAGGCTGTGCACAGGTACAATGACCAGGATCTGAACCCAGGTCTCTCCCATGGGCGGTGAGGGTTCTAACACAGAACCACTAATATATTCTATGAACTTTTAGTAGACATATTTCTTTGCTGACCAGACCCAAAGCCCTGCTGTAAGGAGCCCTAGTCGTGGTGTAGGATTTGCACTGTGCTGCTAGCCTCAAGGTCAGCTGTTCAAACACACCAGGTGCTCTGAGGGAGAAAGAAGAGGCTGTTGGCTCCTGTAAAGATTTACAGCCTCAGAAAACCCCTACTGGGTCACTATGAGCCAGAATCAACTTGATGGTTGTGGGGTTTTTTGGTACTAGGTCCAGGATTAGGGCAGCATAGACTTGCAGTAAAGTAATGAGCTGCATGGCTTTGAAGTCAGAAAGATCTTAAGCCATCTTTTAGCTATGTGTAATTTCTCATTCGTTAAGTGTGCAAAGTAATACCTATCTCTCAGGGTTGCTGTGAAGACTGAATGAGATGACAACAGTAAATGACTTGATATTCAGTGGTTGCTCAATAAACGTCAGTTTCCTTCCTAAGCGAGTCCTTAGTATGTTGTTACTAGGTGTCGTCAAGCCAGTTCTGACTCATTGCACCCTATCTATGCACAGCAGGATGAAACACTGCCCAGTCCTGAGTCAACCTCACAGTTGTTGTCTGAACCCATTGCTGCTGCCACTGTGTTAATCCATCTCATTGGGGTCTTCATCTTTTTGCTGACTCTCCACTTTACCAAGCATGATGTCCTTCTCCAGGGATTGATTTCTCCTTACAGCATGTCCAAAGAATGAAAGATTAAGTCTTACCATACTCGCTTCTAACGAGCATTCTGGCTTTACTTGTTCCAAAACAGATTTGTTTGTTCTTCTGGCAGTCCACGATACTTTCAGTATTCTTCACCAACATTCAATGCATCAATTCTACTATGGTCTTCCTTATTATTTACTCAACTTTCACATGCATATGAGGCTGTTGAAAATACTATGGCTCAGAACAAGTACACCTTAGTCCTCAAGCTGATAGCTTTGCTCTTGACACTTTAAAGAGATCTTTTACAGCAGATTTACCTAATGCGATATGTTGCTTGATTTCTTGACTGCTGCTTCCATGAGTGTTGATTGTGAATCTAAGTAAAATGAAGTCTTTGACAACTTCAATTTTTTCTCCTCTTATATGAAGTTATTTATTGGTCCAATTGTGAAGATTTTTGTTTTCTTTGTATTGAGACGCAATCTACTGAAGGCTGTGATCTTTGATTTTCATCAGTAAGTATTTTATGTTATCTTTGCTTCCAGTAAGCAAGGTTGTGTCCTCTGCGTATTGTAGGTTGTTAATGAATCTTCCTCCAGTCTCGATGCCATGTTCTTCTTCATATAATCCAGCTTCTTGGATTTTGTGTTGTGCCCATTCAAAGAAAGGTAACCAATCCAATGGAATTCAGAAATCATTGAACAATATAATCAATATCACATGCAAGTAAAATTTTGCTGAAGATAATTTTAAAAAGGTTGTAGCAGTACATTGACAACTGCCAGAAACTCAAGCTGGATTCAAAAAAGGACATAAACTAGGGATATCATTGCTGATGTCAGATGGAACTTGGCTATAAGCATAGAATACCAGAAAGACGTTTGCTTTAGCTTTGTTTACTATGCAAAGGCATTCAGCTGTGTGGCTCATAACAAATGGTGGATAACATTGAGAAGAATAGGTCTTCGAGAACATGTTACTGTGCTCTTGAGTAACCTGTACATAGACCCAAACAAGGGGATACTGAAGGGCTTAAAATCAGGAAAGCTGTACATCAGGGTTGTATCCTTTCACCATATTTATTCAATCTGCTCTTAGTATAAGTCCCATAACCTCTTTCCTGGACCATTGGAGTGGTCTCCTATGTGTCTCCCTGTGTCCATTGTCTCCTTGTGTCCTACTTTGCACAGTACTGACAGAGAACTCTTAAAAAAAAATGCAGACCTATTAAGCCACCAGCTCTCTCCTGCTTTAAAATCTTTCAATGGCTTTCATTGCCTGTAGAAAAATAATCTAAAATACTTAGTAGGTCATTCATGCCCTTCAGTGTTGTTTAAGCCAGAACTTTTTTTGATTGCAAGTGACCCATCCAACAAATTAACTTATGCCAGAGAGAGAAAAGTGTGGGGGTTGGGGAGAGGGAGGAATGGAGAGAGAAAGAGAGAAAGTTATTCTCTCCTCCATGTTACTGAGGGTCCCTCCCATCTCTGTCCTTCTGCTTAAATGATCTGGAATACCCATTCTTCTCTCTCTATTTAAGGTTTCTGGTTTCTTCTTCCTCATCATTCCATTTATTTATTTGCCCCAAATATTAATTGAGCATCTACTATAAACCAAACACTGTCCCAGGCATTGGGTATCCAACATTGAACCCAATCTACTGCCATTGAGTCAACTCTTACTCATAGTGATCATGTAGGACAGAGTAGAACTGTCCCCATAGGGTTTCCAAGTCTGCAAATCTTTACGGAAGTAGACTATCACATTATTCTCCCAAGGAACTGATGGTGGGTTTGAACTGTTGATCTTTTGGTTAGCAGCAGAGCGCTTAACCACTGCACTGCCATTGCTCCTTCCAACAGTGAACAGAACAGACAAAAACTACCACCATGGTACTCACATTCTAGTGACAGAGGACAGGACATGAACAAAGAAAACATGGAATCTGTTAGGTGGTGATAAGCAGTAGGAAGAATCGGGGGCAATAATGGGGGGCAGATGCTATGTTATTTCAGTTGGAGAAGGAAGGTCTGTCTGGTAAACTAACACTGCAACAGAGACTTCAAGAAAATGAGGGAGCCAGCCATAGGGTTGTATGCAATAAGAAATTCCAAGCAAAAAGCACAGAAAGTGCAAAGGTCTTGAGGAAGATGTGTAATTAGCTGTGAGTAAAGCACAGCACCCAGATAAGCAAGAACTGAGCTCAGAGAAGCTGGAGAAGGATAAGCAAACCAGCTCAGTTGCTGTAGAGTCAATTCTGACTCATAGTGACCCTATGGAGAGCAGAACTGTGCTCCATACAGTTTTAAAACTATGGCCTTTCAGAAACAGATCTCTAGTCCTTCCTTCCAAGGTGCCTCTATGGGGGTTCAAACCACCAACCTTTCTATTGGTAGTCAACTACTTAACCATTTGTAGCACCCAGAGACCCCAAGGAAGGATAAAAGGATGCAAGTTAAGAATGGTGGTCATGGGTGAGGAGTGGATAGTCTAAACATATGGGACTTTGAGGGTCAGTTTTAGGACATTGACTTTGAGGGGAATTTGGAGTCACTAGAGCATTCTGAGTGGAGGAAGGATAGGATATGCTTTACATACATTTAGGAGGCTCACTCTGGCTGCTGCGGGGAAGGGGAGGATACATGGGTCGGGGCAAAGATGGAAGACCAGTTAGAACTGTTTCGCAAGTTCTAGATAAAGGATCATGATGGTGTGCCCCAGCATGGTACAGACCAGGTAGTCAAGAATGGTCAAATTCTGGACTTTTAAAAGGTGTTGTTAAGTGCCGCTGAGTTAATTCCAACTCATCATGTCTATGTATTGGGTTTCCAAGGAGCAGCTGGTGAGTTTGAACCACAAACCTTGTGATTCAAACTGACCTTAAGGTCCAGTGCTTTATCCCACAGCACCACATCAGATAGAGCTGTCAAATTTTGCTGACAGGCCAGATATGTGATGTGAAATGAGGGAAGATGCTAACTTTTTGGCTAGAGTGATTGGCATAAAGGAATTGCCTTTTACTGAGATGGACAGGTTGGGGAACCCCTTCATGTCCTTCATGTTTCCTAGCTTTGTTTCCCAAGAGGGAGGGACTGATGGCTCTATTCAATTCTGTACCAATAGCAGCTATTGGCACAAATAAGATTGCTTGTGTTTACATGGGCAGGAGGGGCTGTGGATGAAGCAGCTTCCTTAAAAGAATTGTGTGAGTGATGAGGGTTGCATTTTGACATTCTCAGTACTGTCCTGCCCACCAGCTACTTTCAACTTCTCCTACTCCCTTGATCCCCACTCCCTCCACCTCTCCCCAGGCACCCCATATTCTATCCACATTTTATCTATTTTCATGCCTCCATTTTTTGCAAGTCCTTCAATCTACGACAGGAGCCCTGGTAGCGTGTGGATTACAAGTTGGGTTGCTAACTGAAAGGTCAGTAGTTAGAATCTACCAGTGGCTCCTCAGGAGAAAGATGAAGCTGTCTGTCCCTGTAAAGATTTACAGCCTCCGAAACCCTCTACAGGGTCTCTATGAGTTAGAACCGACTTGGTGTCACATAAACACCACCAACAACAACCCAGGATATTTTTATTCACCTGTATATGTTTCTGTCATACTTGGTATACCTCAGTGGAGATGTGTGGAACAGCCAAGTCAGAATAGGTGAGGACTGGGAAAACTAGAACCTGGACAAAAGACCCTATTTATGTTGAGGTGGGTGGATAGAAGTGTATAGGCAACTGACCAAGAACTAAAGGAGACCCTTGTTGTTATTGTTAAGTGCTATCGAGTCAGTTTTGACTCATAGCAACCCCAGTATAGGATTTCCAAAGAGCAGCTGGTGAGTTTGAATCGCCAACCTTGCAGTTCAAACCAACTTTGCAGTCCTGTGCTTATCTACAGCACCACACCAGGATTACCTAGGTGGAGCAAATAGTGATGATGGACTATTAACCAAAAGTATTCTTATGGTTGTTGTTGTTATGTGCTATTGAGTTGGTTCCAATCCATAGTGGCCCTATGCACAACAGAATGAAACACTGTCTGTCCTGTGCCATCCTCACAATTGCTGCCTTTAAGCCCATTGCTGCTGCTACTGTGTTAATCTATCTAGTTGGGGGTCTTCCTCTTTTTTCTTGACCCTCCATTTTACCAAGCATAATTTCCTTCTCCAGGGACTGATCCCTCCTGATAACATGTCCAAAGTATGAGGGTCAAAGTCTCGCCATCCTGGCTTCTAAGGAGCAGTCTGGCTGTACGTCTTCCAAGACAGATTTGTTTGTCCTGGTAGTCCATGATACTTTTAATATTTTACTCCAACAGCATAATTCAAGTGTACTGATTCTTTTGCGGTCTTTCTTATTCATTGTCAAACTTTCACAAACATATGAAGCTGTTGAAAATTCCATAGCTTGAGTCAGGTGCACCTTACTCCTCAAATTGGTATCTTTGCTTTTTAACACTTGAAAGAGGCCTTTTGCAACAGATTAGCTTAATACAATACATCATCTGATTTCTTGACTACTGCTTCCATGCACATTGATTGTAGATACAAGCAAAATGCAATCTTTGACAACTTCAATGTTTCCTCCATTTATCATAATGTTATTTGCTGGTCCGTTTGTGAAGATTTTTGTTTTCTTTACACTGAGGTGCAATCCATACTTCAGTGGTCTTTAATCTTCATCAGTAAGTACTTTAAGTCCTCTTCACTTTCAGCAAGCAAGGTTATATCATCTGCATATCGCAGGTTGTTAATGAGTCTTCCTCCAGTTCTGATGCCATCTTCATATTATCCAGCTTCTAGTATTATTTGCTGGGCATACAGATTGAGTAAGTATGGTGAAAGTATACATCTCTGAACCACACTATGTTGTTTTGTTAAGTGCTGTTGAATCGGTTTTGACTCATAGCGACATTGTATAGGGTTTCCAGGGAGCAGCTGGTGGGTTTGAACTGCCGACCTTGTGGTTAGCCGTCCAGTGCTTATTCTACAGTACCATACCTGGTTTCCTGATTTTAAACCATTCGTAGCCAAAAGGTTATTACAGTTCAAACCTACTCAGTGGTGCCTGGAAAGTAAGACTTGATAACCTGCTTCTGAAAGTCAGGGTCTTGAAAACCCTATGGAGCAGTTCTACTCTGCATACATGTTGCATGCATGTTGTTGCCATGAATCAGAATTGACTGGGCAGCAACTAACAACAATGGCAAGAACTTCAGATCATGCTCTAAGGTTATCAGGCTGATTCTAAGCATAATCAGTACCATAGGAGGGACACAGTATGAAGACCTCTGGGAAGAGTCAGGGCTCTGTAAATTGGATTATTTTAGTGGTCCAATCAGACATACGGGAGATCAGAAATAGAATAGAAGGTAAGAGGTCCTGGTGGGATCCAAGTGAGAGGGCTTGGCTCCAGATTTGAAGTATGGGTCAGAGCTGGCCTCCCAGCTGAGGTGGTGGGGTGGTGGAGTGGACCTGGAGGCTGAGCTAAGCCCTGGGGATATGTTGAGGGGAGGGTTCACTGGGCCACTTTATGCTCACCTGGGCTAGCTTATACTTACCAAGGCATAAAGTACTTTATGCCTGGCAGCTTCCAGGAACTTGTCTATTGGCAATCAGGCAATAGTCAAGTGCTCTGACATGCTTAATCTTCATGGTTCTAAGCATGATCTCCAAAGTGGGGTACACATCTTCCAGAGGTACAAGAGGATCCATTTGAGTGTGAGATGAGAACATTAGAACTTTTTTCTCTATATATTCAAATATTATTCTTTCCTCTTCTATGTTTTCTGTAATTCATAATGGAGTCCGTGGTGTGACACTTTGGATTAATACGCTGGACTGCAAAGTAGTTTGACTGTAAGGTCAGCGGTTCAAACTCACCAGCCACTCCTCAGAAACCCTATACCGGGTCGCTATGGGTCAGAACTGACTCGACGGCACTTAACAACAACAAGAACAATAATTCATAATATGTTAGTCCAGTGTTTTATGAAATTTGTAATTAAGTAAATATACATAAACTGGGAGTACATGTTCTCATTCTTTTTGGTGATCGGGTGTATGATGGGGAGCTGTAGGATAAGTATGGGACTGCTAACCACAAGGTCAATGGTTCAAACCCACCAGTTGCTCCTTGGAAAACCTATACAGCATTGCTATGAATGGAAACTGACTCAATGGCACTTAACAATATAAACAAGTTTATCATGCTTCCGCTCCGCGGGAGAAAGATCAGGCTTTCTACTCCCGTAAGGATTTACACCCTCGGAAACCCTGTACAGGGTCGCTATGGGTCGGAACCGACTCGACGGCACTTAACAACAACAACAACATCATGCTTCTAGAGACTCATGGTGCTGTGGGTTAATGTGCTGGACTGCAAAGTCGTTTGAACCGCAAGGTCGGTGGTTCAAGCTCACCAACTACTCCTGGGAAACCCTATACAGGGTTGCTATTGTAGGAACCGATTCAATGACACTTAACAAAAACAACAAGGATACTGATGGTCAGGGGGCAGCAGAGGACAGGATAGAGAGTAGGTATTAGTACTGCTACTTGCTGAAATGAGAAACAGGGATGATAAGCAGGTGGGGATGAGAAAGGATGTGAGTGGAAAAGGAAAGGAGTAAACTTCATTGAAGCTTGATGATTTGTGGGGGGTCCTGAATGTATCCCTGTAGTGGGTAAGTGGGGGTGGGCAAATCAGCTTAGGGAAAGAAAGGCCTCTGAGCGCTTGGTGGGAAGAAGTTGTGTTAAGACATTTGCCTTCAAGCCAAGAGAGCTAGTTCACTCTTTAGTCTGTCTCCGGGTCCTGCTCGTACTCCTGCCCCACCCCCCTACTTCTTTCAGCCACCACTGGAGACTCAGGTGTGAGAGCCCTTTAAGTGGGAGGAGGCTGGGATCCAAACAGCCTGGGAGGTTTGTGGCAGGAGAAGAAATCTGCTGGGGATCACAGGTGCCCTTTGTGTCAACAAGAGTTTGGAGGGCTAGAGCCTGGGAGCTGACCTGATAGAGACGGATCCCATTCCAGATATCTCCAGGGCAGCTCTAAAGATCCTGGAGGGATGGGTGTCACCCATCCTTGCCCCAAACAAGAACACAGGAACAAACATTCACGCAGATCCTCATAGTCAGTCAGACTGGTCACTCGGGCACGGGAACATTAAAAGAAAAGTTTCCCACCACCCCACCTCAGAGTACCCAAGAACATACATACAGGCTAACATAAGTTTGTTCACAGGCAGGACCCAGGCTCCCGCGCGCCATCTCCAGGACACACCAAACCGCGCCATGGGGCGCATCAATTCCAGCTGCTGCTCGTTGAGTTCTGGCCTCCGCAGGGCACCGGGGGCGCTGCAGCGAGCGAGGACCAGAGAGCTGGGCGGTGGACGTCATCACGCCGTCAGGGAACTTGCAGCCCAGCAACACAACCGTTGGCGGTCTCCGCGAGGACTCAGAGGATCCCCGATACAATTGCGGCTGGGTGGGTTTAGGCGCAAGTGCACCCTCCCAGAAGTGGAGGGAGGGGCGGAACTGCAGACGACCCCCAAACTCGCGAGGAGAGCCTGTACCCCAAATGTTCTTACGAGTGGAATAGCAGGAAAAGCACACAGGCCTCGTATAACAGATTCCTAACGAGTTATTCTGCAGTTTCAGAGAGTGACAGCTTCTTGCCCCGAGGTGGGGAGGGTGGTGGCTGCTGAAAGGACACTCCTCTGGGTCTTGGCTGCGTGCACCCCCGGGGAGCAAGGAGTGTGGTGGTGAGGTGGGGTTCTCCGCAAGAGAGTTTGAGAAGTTGCATGGAGGTGTAATTGAGAAGCTTATTCATTGCAGAGAGAGGATTGTTAGGGGGTCAGTGCGAGCGAAAGCCCGTCCCAGAGACAG
>NW_006408521.1:27350193-27466246 GCF_000296735.1 Chrysochloris asiatica | reverse complement strand
AAAAAAAAAAAAAAAAATCAAAGCGAACCGACGCGTTGGAAGTGGCCGAAGAGACCAGAACCGGCGGGAAACCTTTTGAGGATCGGCCTGGTCCTGGGCCCTAGGCCCATGCTCGGCCAGCTCCACATAGACTGGGGTAGGCCAGGCCTCACAGTCCGGACCTAGATGCCCTCACCGTACCCGCTCGGGTCACTGGGTCCTGGCTGGACGCAGGCAGTTCTCTTAAACTATTCTCTTTTCTCGCTTTCCTTTTCAAAGAAAAAGGCTCGAAGGGGAGAGAGATCTGGGCGAGGACTCCAAGCCTTTTCGGATTTGTTCAAGGATTTTTATTTATTTATTTTCACTTGTTATTGACTTGGTTTCTGTTATTTCGAGTCGTCACGATCCACGGGTGAGGAGACATGCAGGGCGCATCGCCGCTACCTAGAGAGCTACTACGGGGCGGGGCGGCCCGGCCGCCGGCGGCCCAGGACGCGCGGGGCCCAGCCACGAGGGGGCGGCCCAGGGTGGGGGGATGTGGTCTGACGCGGCCCCAGGTGAGAGAGCCTGCGGGCCCCACGGCTGGGGCGGGGCTGATAGGCCAGGGGAGGGACAAAGACAGATAGGAGAGAAACAGGGACAGAGAGCGGGAGAGATACCCAGGGAGAGAGATGGAGAGAGGAGAGAGATGCAGGTTGCGGAGGAATGAAGAGGAGAGAGCGAGAACATGGAATTACAGAGAAATAGCCAACAAAGCAGAGGCGAGAGGAGTCCACAGGACCATGTTCGTCATTTTGCATAGAGAAGGCATCCCATTTTTTTTTTTGTAACATAAAAAAATGCCCCCCTCCCCCAGGACGTGCTGTGCTTTAGTGGGCGTGTAGCTGTGTCCCCCCCTCCCCCCTGGCGAGTGGCGACTCAGACAGCACAGACTGCGGGGCGGGCGTTATCTACAAGCAGGGCCGGCGGGCGGCTGGGACTCTACCGGGCGGGGCGGGCTTATATACATGGGATGGGGTTCGCCCTCACACGACACACACCGTCATTCCTACAAAGTAGCAGCCGGTTGGGATTTTGTTTTTCCTTTTTTGCAAAGACCATCATATTAAATAAATGTAGATCTTTTGCGGTTCTGCTCAGTCCCTGCGGGAGGAGGAGGAGGAGGCCGGGGCAGTGGTGACACAGCTCCCCACTTCCAAACCAGCTCAGAACCGGCTTCCTGCCCTGGCAGATTGAGTCTGTGTGTGGCTGGAGTGCGGGAGTGAGGTGGGATCAGGTAACTGCTCAGGGAGGACCTACGGGAGCTGGTCCTGAGGCGGCCCAGAGAGCCTCCGATGAGCGACGATGTGGGAGGAGAGATGCAGGGCGTCGTGGCAAAGGAAAAGGACGGGCAGGAAGGGGCCATGGGAGGCCAGCCGATGGACTCCAAGTCGGGGCAAGACGGGGCAGAGAGTCAAGTCCCGTCGTCAGAGGTGCCTGGGACCGAACGAGGTACTCCAGCATCTGGCTAGATCTGGGCAGGCTGCTGGGACCTACGTGCCTTGAGTCCCAACCTTAGAAAGATCAGATAGGACGTCTCCGAACCCCGCCCCAAGTCCTCATTCCACCTTCCCCGGCAAAAAAAAAAAAAAACCAGGGCAGTCCGACTAGCCCAGGGGAAACGGACTTTTCCTCGGGGTTTCGCCTGGTGGCTCTTCCTCTTTCCGCAGAAAATCGTTTTGTTCATTTCCTTTGCCCAGTCGGTCCGGCGAAGATTCCTGGCGCCCGAGCTCCCGAGGCGGCCTGCACAGGGGTTGGACCGCGCTGCAGTCTGCGCTGATTGTGTGTCACAGAGACGTGTGCGCGCGCGTGGACGCGGGCCTGTCCCCAGCGGATGGACCAGGCTGGGCGCTGGCTGGTGCCCTCGCAGCCGCGCGTCCAGGCCGGCGGGGAGGGGCTGCAGGCCCGGCCTGAGGGTCCCGCCCGCTACACCGCCCGTCCAGTCCGGCCTTTGATGAAGTGTTGTGTAGGGCTGCGGGATCCTGGGATAGGGTGGGGCTGGGGCGGTGGCCGGGAGGCCTAGTGTCGCGCCGGTCCTCCCTCCCTCCGGGGTGGGCGGTCAGACGGGGACGATGTGAAGGCCGAAGCTGTCGGCCTGAAGCTTGATGTGGTCCCCGCGGTAACTAGTGGCGGTCATAGGCAGCGGCAGCAGCGGCAGGGGCGGAGCCCCGGGGGGCGGCACTATAATAATAAGGGGAACCTGGAAGTTAACACAGGAGAAGAATGGGCTGGGTGAGAGGACAAACAGGAGAACAAAAAAGGAAAGAAAAGTAACGAAAAGACCTCCTCGGGCTGGGGTCTGTGGGATCCGGGCGGGGAGACCTCGGCTGGGTGGCAAGGCCAATTGTCCCGAGGAGCGATGAGCTCACTGGGCGGGAGAGGGACCGGTGCGGTGACCGCCGCCGCCCTGCTGTGGACACTTCAGGGAACCCGAGGGCTGCAGAGAACTTTCTAGCTACCAGGGAGGGAGAGAATGGGGCGGGAGGCGCAGGTATTCTCGTAGGGTCCCGGGGCCTCTGCGCTGCACTAACGAGCGCGCCAGCCTCGGACCAGCGCGGCGCAGAGGTCCGGTTGCCGGAACCAAGTCCGCGCCGGGCGCAGCTCCGCTGGCCGGCGAGCGGTTGGGCGCACTGAGCCGCCTGCCAGCCAGGTGGCGTACTCACTTAGTAAGGCGGGGTTGCTGAATCTCCATGCCTCGTTGTAGGCCGTGTACTGGGGGTGGCTGTACGGGTTGCCAGAGAACTCGCTCCCTGCGGGGAGGAGAGGAATCAGCCTCACAGGCCCGGACGGCCCCCGGCGAGCCTGGCGGGAGGCACGGTGCCGCCCGCAGCGCAAAGCTGGAGGTCTGCAATCCTTTGAGTCAGCGTAGGGAGGCCCCCGGAGTAGGCCAAAATCACCGACGCGCCTGGCACCCCGGGGTGGAGGTACCTGCAAAGCCGCCCTAGGCTCCTCTGGCCGAGGAGCTCAGAACAACCAAGAAGGGTTTCTCCTAGTGGGGGCGCACCCACTTCCCTGCGTTGGAAGCAAAGACCTGTTTGGTGGAGATTCTGCCCAACCAGATGAAAATGGGGTAGGCTGGCGCCAAAGAGCCCCCCTGGACACTTTGTCCCAGAAAATCCTAAAAATGGCATCTCAATACTGTGCAATACAAGGGGTGGGAGCTCTGCTGGGAAACCACATACACACACACACACACACACACACACACACACACGTCCCTCGAGAGGTCCGATCCGTGGGCCACGCAGCAGGGGAAGGAGGCTTCGGGAAGCAGGTGGACTGCCCGCCAGGCAAGCGACGAGCTAAGGGTCCCGTGGGCTAGGAGCCGTCGGAAGCCGCCTTTCTTCGCGAGAGAAAGGCCAGGCCTCCGGGTTTTCCCCTCGCCCTTTCTCCTGTGTGATGACCCCAGACTGTTTACAGTGATCCCTAACCGCGGGTTAAGTAGAGGAGAAGGGGCCCCTCTCAGAGAGGGAGCCGGGTGGGGGTGGGGGACGCAGCCACTGGAAAGCCGGTTTATTGACGAGGAGGGAAAGCATGCGTGCAGCAGGATAATGAGCTTCTGAGCTCAACTGTGACCAAGAGGAACTGAGCTATCTCCTTCCCCATCGCTAATGAAACAAGTGTAATTTCCTCATCAGCACTAGATTCTGTTTAACGACTCCCCCCTTGCCACCATGAGCTCTGTGCTGCTCCCCTCATCCCCACCTCCCTGCAGACTCCCCACCCCCTCTTCCCCCAGGTTCCCCTCATCCCCATTTGCCAAGACCTTTTCCAGCCTCCACCTCTCACATCACTCACCTGAAGACTCTCCTGTTCCTCCCCCTTACTATTCCCCCCTCCAGCAGACCTGGGTAGGATTGCCCACCTTTCTCTGCCCTCCTTTCTCAGTGCCTGTAACTCCTTTCAGCCCCTATCCTACATATAAATACATAGCCTGCAGTCATCTCCCTCTTTGCCACACAGCACCTTAAGTTCTGCTGGATGGATGGATTGGCCTGGGATGATGCCAATCACCCTCTTTTACTACCCCTCCCTTGAGAGTTGAACTTCAGGGAAAGGGCAAAAAGAGGGTGAACAGGGGTATGGCTTACCTCTTTAAGGCAAGAGTGTTGGTTTTTTGTTTTGTTTTGTTTTATGTTTCTAAGTATAGATGCTTCACCTCTTTTTAGATTCAAGCTCTGCTCCAATCTGGGGCAAGGGGTCCGGAGGTAGCACAACCTCCAGCTGCAGTCACCAAATCTTAAATACAGCCTCTGCCTGGGAGCCACACAGCTCAAACTCAAGTTCTCTCCAACAAGGGATAGTGTCCTGGAGGAGCAAGGAGGGCCTGGGTTTCTCTGAGGAGATGTAGAGTGCTCAACTTTTCTCCCTGAAACTCAAGTGTCTCTGGTTCCTGCCATAGCTTGTCCTCTGTTCTCTTTCCTTAAGGACTATTTCCTCCTCTCTGGGATGGGGTCAGTTCTCAAAACTGGTCTTTCCCTGTGGGTTGGTGAAGACTAGGCTAGCTTTGACTGAGTGACTGGCAGGCTCTGGAGGATAGTTGTTGGCTTCAAGTTTCCATGGAAACCAGAGCAGATTCTTCCAAGCAGTGTCAGCTGTTGGGGGTGAGCTGGACACTAAGGGGTGGAGCTGAGGTTGAGGCCTCCCCAGGCATAGACTTAGGTGGGTGGGCACTGCGGAGAGGCCATGTCTGCAAGCTTCCCTTCCTGGGTTGCTCATGAGGGAGGGTGAGGGACCAACTGAGGAAAAGAGAGAGTAGAAATGGTTTGTGGAGAGGGGATGTTGGTTCTCCCCCCAACCTCAGACTACAGATCACTCAGCAGCTGGTTTCAAGATTTCATTTCCCCCATCTAGATTAGGCAGCAGCAGCATTGTCACCTACCAGGCACCATTCCTGCCAGGGTGGAGGTAGGGTAGCTTCCCTGGCCAGTGGGGGGCACGTGAGGGGGGTAACCAGGCAGAGTGGTGCTCGCCATGTCACGACCTGGAAAAACACAAAGGGGAGGGGGTAAGACCTGGAAGAAAGGGGCCTGCCTGGAAAGGCAACTGCTGTGCGCAGACACATGGGGGGCATGGGGGCAGTTCTATGTCCCAGTGAGCAGGTCCAGGTGTATGTGCATCTAAGTTTCTTCCTTAAATGCCCATGCCTGTATTCAGCTGTGTGCAGGCACTTCTGTGTAGCTTTTTGTGTGTGTCTATGCATTTATAGGAGTCCTGGTGTGGCGCTGTGGGTTAATGCAGCAGACTGCAAGGTTGTTTGAACTGCAAGGTCAGTGGTTCAAGCTAACGAGCTGCTCCTTGGAAACCCTATACAGGGTCGCTATGGGTCGGAATCGACTTGACGGCACTTAACAACAACAACAATGCATTTATATGTCTATGTGTCTACCTTGCTTCTGTCTCTTTGCATCTCAAATCTAGATGGTGATGGGAGATGACCTGGTTTCACTCTCTCTAGTAGCCAAATGGATCTCAATCATCTTACATACGCTCCCTTCTCTAATACTCCATCTTTCATTCAGACTTGGAAGACACCCCACCACTACCTATGTAGGGGCTGATGGGAAAAACTGCAGGTGCTGGGCCTAGAAGGGGTGGAGAGTAGGGGCCAGCCAGAGCGATTTTGCTGTTAGTGTTTATGACATTTAAATGCCAGAAAACCATCCCTGAAGCATATAAGGGGCTTTGAGTTAACAGTGCAAGTGGATCCGATATCAAGTTCCATTAAGTAAAATCTGCTGCCCCACCAGTTGCTTGAGTTCTGTCCCTGGAGGTCTCTATTAGCAAGATCCCACAGGGTGGAAGGCAGGGCTTTCCTGGAGTGAAGGGAAAGTGAGTTAATGTCAGGGATACTGACCGAGGACAATCATGGTCCATAGACATCCCCTGGAACACAGCTGCACCTGACTGGCCTCCCTTCCTTGCCTGCGCTATAAGGATCAGTGGCCACCTCCCTTTGCAATTTAACATGCTCTGACCTCTAAATAATTTGCTTTCTTTCCTCTTCCATGTGTCTATACCCTAGAAACTACTTTTTTGTCCACTCCTGGCTTTTCTGCGTCCCATCTATCCTCTCCAGGTATTCTTTATCTTCCTCTCTTTGGCTAGTGCTACTCAACCACTCTAGTGCTTCTGTCCAATCCCTTCCACATTTCAGCCCCTGGAATGGCAAGGCATGGCTGCAGGAAGTCATGTTGTTAGGTACCAGCGAGTTGATTTTGACTCACAGAGAATAGAATAGAATTGCCCCCCTAGGGTTTTTCTTGGATGTAATCTTTATGGACTGTGAACCACAAAGTCGGCAGTTCAAACTCACCAGCTGGTCCTTGTAACTCTATACAGGGTCGCTATAAGTCGGAACAGACTTGATGGCACTTAACAACAACAGCAACAACAATCTTTGTTGCTATGGAAGCAAATCACCTGATCTTCCTCTCTCAGAGCCACTGGGTGGGTTTGAACCACCAGCCTTTTGGTTAGCAGCCAAGCGTTTAACTGTTTGCACCATATCTAGCCTAGTTCATTTTCTGGCCATCAATGGAGCCCTAGTCTTCATCTTCTTGACAGCTATTCCAAAGTATCTTTCTCCTTGCCACTCTCCCCTAGAAGATGACCTTACCGCCTACTCTTCTGAAATGTATGTTTCCTTGTTTAACTTTTTTAAGAAATTTTTTTTTGTTATGATATGGGTGAGAATTTACAGAACAAATTGGTTTCCCATTCGACAATTCATACTCATATTGTTTCATTGCATTGATTGCAATCCTCACAGTATAACTGCTCTCTTTCCATTGCTTCCCTGTGTTTACTGTTTCCTTTCTTTTTTCTTCCCTATCTTTTCTTGCCTTCTGAAATTTATTTCTGAGCAAATACCCTTTCAATCTTGCATGCTTGATTGTTCTAAAGGTTGCACACCTCCCTGGTGCTATTGTTTACCTTGTACGACTGTCTGTTGTTTGACAGGAAGTTGAACCACAGGGATGAGTTCAGTTCTAGACTTGAAAGGTGACTAAGGATCTTGGCGTTCCACCAGTCTCTATCAGTCTTTTACTATTATAAATTTTGCTCCTCACTTTTCTCCCACTTTATCCAGGATTGTCTATTGTGATCCCTTTTACAGTAGTTGGCAGTGGTAGCTGGGTACCATCTCATTCTTTTGGTCTCAGTGTGGATCTTTGCCCCTATTGTACTACATTTAAGTGATTCATCTTTTCCTGAATATACCGACACATAGGTCAGGTTTTTGCCTTTCCATCTATCTGCCTTC
Source organism: Chrysochloris asiatica (assembly GCF_000296735.1). Classification (NCBI taxonomy): domain Eukaryota; kingdom Metazoa; phylum Chordata; class Mammalia; order Afrosoricida; family Chrysochloridae; genus Chrysochloris; species Chrysochloris asiatica. The sequence continues at coordinate 27,458,961 of NW_006408521.1, read as the reverse complement.
TGAATATATTCATTAGCTGTTCTACTGTCATCTCAAATTTAATAGGCATAAAAGAAGATTCATTTTATCCTCACCCCAAATCTCAATTCTTCCAACCCTCTTGAAGATCCTCAGACCAGAAGCTTTAGACTTCTTCCTGACATCACCTTTCTCCCCATCTCTATGCAAAGTCAGGCACTTGGTGGCACAGTGGTTGAAGTTGTTGGCTGCTAACCAGAGGTCAGTGGTTCAAACCCACCAGTCACTCCATGTGAGAAAGATGTAGCAGTCAGTTTCCATAAAGCTTTACAGCCTTGGAAACCCTATAGGGCTGTTCTACTCTGTCCTAATTGGTCCCTATGAGTTGGAATTGACACAATGGCGGTGAATATGTGAAGTCAGTCACCAACTGTTGCCAATTCTCTTTAGTGTTGTCTGTTACATTTGCCCCATCTCCACTTCCTCCACCACCTTCAGCTCCTAAGCATCTGCCACTGGTTTCTCACAATCGCTTTCTTACTTGTGTTTCCAGCCTCCAGATTCTTCCTCTTCCAGATTATTTCAAATGTGGCTCCTTGGCTAGTCCTCATGCTTTCATTTCACCACTTCCCTTGTAAAAACTATCATTGATTCCCTGTAACCTGAAATTTGAATGTATCAATCTTCCAAAACTTCCCAGGTCAACTTTGGCTCTTAACCATCCTGGTTAGTATGACTGTTTTCACTGGCTTGTATACTGTGCTTTGGCATACCAGGTAGTTTTCTTCTTCCCTTACTCAAAGTTTCCTTCTCCTTCTAGCTCAAACCCTTAAACCTCTATCAGTCTACCCATCAGGGAAGTTTTTGTTTTCTGAACTTCTACAACATCTGTGCCCCACGGTTTACTCTGTCATTGTATTTCATAATGGATCATTCTTGTTGTTTCATATTATGGCTTGTGTCCTCACGCAGATTGAGGGAAGAGTCCCAGCTTCTGCTTTATCCTGCATAATTAAGAGCATGGTAGATGCTCAATAAACACTTGCTGATTAATTCTCTGTCACTCTATTGCATTTATAGCCAATTCCATATGGGTTGGCACATAATAGTTTTCTAATTGTTTCATATGTATTGGTCTCCTTTAAAGAGACAGAGGCTGAGACAAAATGGAAATGTTTGAATCTGCTCTTTCTCTAGAAGCAGTTTCAACAATGGATTACAATATTTCATAAAATGATGAAAGATTTCTAGTGAGGGGCTCATATATTGTGACTGTTTTATTATGCAATAGAATGATTTTCTACTATACAAATCTAATATCTTACATTTCCTGGAACCCTAGAACAAACAACAGAGTTGTTGTTACTGTTAAGTGCTGTCAAGCCTGTTCTGACTCATAGTGACCCTGTATAGGGTTTCTGAGGAGCGGCTGGTGAGTCTGAACTGCCAATATTGTGGTTCAAACCAACACTGAAGTCAAAACAACATAGTAGAACTGCCAAATAAGAGAACACTTCAACTCACAGAAAGAGAGAAGGAAGGAAGACTGCATTTGCTTGGTTGTAAAGTTTCCTTTTGTTGACTCTTACTGTCCATGGAAGTAGCCCTGATGGCAATTTAGGATAAGCACTGGACTGCTAACCACAAGAATTCAAATCCACTAGCCATTCCATGAGAAAAAAATAAAAGCTTTCTGCTCCTACAATTATTTACAATCTTGGAAACCCTATACAGGGTTGCTTTGAGTTAGAAGTGACTTGAGGGGAGTGGGTTTCGTTTGGTTGAGGTTATCCTCAGTAAAAGGAGTTCCTAGGTGGTGCACATGCTAAATGTGCTCAGCTGCTAACTGAAAGGTTAGAGCTTTAAGTCCATTCAGAGTCACCGCAAAAAATATCCTGGTTATCTACTTCAGAAAAATCAACCAATGCAAACCCTGTGGAGCACAGTTCACTCTGACATACATGGGGTTTCTGTGTGTTGACAGAGGCTCCATGGCAACTTGTTTTTCTTTGTTGTCTTCAAAAAAGAGTACACACTTTGGAGCATCAGAGGAAGAAGGAGAGGCAAGAATAGGATATGTAATGTGTGCCTAACTGCCTCCTTGAACAACCTTCCCCTTTGCCATGAAGAGCTGGATGGTGTCCAGGTACCATTACTGAACATTTTGATCAAAGATTCTATTGAAGAACCCTGATCAAAAAGGGGAAAATGCTGAACAGAATTTCTAATTTTTATGGAATCCAGACTTCCTGAAGCCATTGGTGCTGGAGGAACTCCTGAAACTATTGCCCTGAGATGATCTTTAAAATTTAAACCAAAATGTCTGCTGATGTCTTCTTAAAACCAAATAATAGTTTAATGTAACCAGTGAAAAAGGTCTGTCTTGAGAATTATGCTCTTTTAAGAACTATCTAACTGGAATCAAATTGGCAATAACACCTTGAAAGATTAGATAGGAACCTTAAGGGGCAGTGAATGTATGTTAATGAAAAAGGCACAGTTCAGAAAAGGAGGGAGAGAATGGTTGTATAATTCAAAGAATGTTATCAGTGTGACTAGATAGCAAATGTAGAAAAGTTTGAATTGGTCTATGTGCTGCTGTGTATATTCTCAACAACAGTAACAACAAACTAAAATATATAGAATAATTATAATAAAATGAAAGGTACACTCCTCCTGACCATCTCTCAGTGACTGGACCTGAACCAGACAATGACAGCAAAACCTATCAATTCCTAGACAGATTTATAATAAGGCACTTACTGGTCAAAAAGGGCCCAGGACGGAAGACAGTTAGAGAAGATGTAGAGGTTTTGAAGTTAGAAAGATACAGAAAACAAATTTCTCCTGGCTCTATGATCTTAATATCTACAAAGCAGCCAGAAAAAGATATATGTTATTTCTTTATCAACACAAATTTAAATGCATCTGAATACTCATATTTACCTCCATGGTCTCCACACTCTGTCACACATGAATTCCTTGTACTTTAAGGTTTTGTGACAACATCTTCAATTTAACTTCAGAAGAGAGGAAGAAAGACTGGATGATTGGAAAAGTGTTTCTAGCTAATTTCAAGGCACTTTTATCACAAAGTTTATTTCCACTGCTTTCTCTCTTGCAAAACAGGCCACCTTCCAGCATTTAGAAACTTCTACATGTTTCAAGTCACTCACAGTACTGTTGATTTAAGGGCACATTTCCAAGTTCTACTTTAAAAAGCAGAATTTGCATAGATGTGTCATATAGACATTTTTTAAATGTAAGAGAAGAGGTCCATGATGAGGTGAGAACCTGCAAGCTCCCTAATGTGTTCCACACAGCTGTGCTCCTGTAGCTGCAGGTTCCTCAACAGAATCACCACAAAGACCCCTGAACCAACAGAGGTGCAGGCCACTGCATACAAAGCACTCTCAATGGCTTCATTAGTACACAGGTGGTACCTGAAGTACAAGAAAAAATTGACCAAACTCTTGCCAGAGCTATATATTCTTCTGGAACACCATTGTCAATAATGGAAAACACATACTGCAGGAAGTTTTCAAATTACTAAGACCGCCATACCATTTGCCCAGCAGCATTCTTTGAGGAAGCCTCTTTTAGAGACAGAATATGAATGGGTAATGGGATCTGTGCAAGGGAAAATCGCCGGAGCAGTGAGTCTTGCAGTACTACAGATGGATGAAGAAGTGGGAGTGGAGTCAGAATCTAAAACTGTAAGAAAGCACAGCCGCCTTCTCTTAACAAGCTGGCAAAGGCATGGAAATAGAATACACCAATTATAAAATATGTGCTACCCATCAGAAGTCAGAAAGCAGTAAGATATTTGCTTTGCTCACTGACAACACTAGTAAACTCAAAACAGCATCAGGAATCACAGATGACTAAGAAAGCCAATGTATTCTCTAAGAGGATGGCCGTTTCAGGTTGGCTACTTACCTCCTAAGGTTAAAGCAGCTTCTGTTTAGTCAATTCTGACACATGGTGACCCATGTGGATCAGAGTAGAACTGTGCTCTATAGTGTTTCAAAGGCTGATGTTTCAGAAGTAGATCCCCAGGTCTTTCTTTCAAGGCATCTCTGGGTGGACTTGAAACTCATCCTAATGCCTTGACCATTTAGCTTTCCTGTGGTGCTGCAGGATAATGCTCTGGACCACAAGGTCAGTTTGACCCACAAGGTCAGAAGTTCAAACCCACCAGCTGCTCCTCAGAAACCCTAAACAGGCTCTCTATGAGTCAAAACTGACTTGAAAGCACTTAACAATAACAAGACTACAACATTTAAAAGATGGCAAAGCCTGTGAGATGATAGGTTTCATTTCTTGTAAAGGTAAGTAACCAGAGACACAGAGAGGCATAGTGACTTCACTATTGCTGATAAGTGTCTTCAGATGGGTCCGATTTATAGTGTGACCTTGCATAGGGTTTCTGCAGAGCAGCTAATTTGAACCACTGACCTGTGGTTAGCAGTCTAGTGCTTAACCTACAGGACCAGCTAATAAGTGACAGAGTCCAAATTTGAAGCCAGGTCTCTACTGCACTGTCTCTTAACGATAACATAAAACCAGACACTCTCCCAAAACAGCCAAAGAGGAGAAGAAGTGATCCGGCAAACCAGACCTCATATAGTTACTGCTATCATTAAGAAGTGGCAAAAGAAACAGCTCACAAAGAATAAAATAGTGACACGGAAACGCTGTAGTAAAACTCCATGGGGTGGAGTATTAATCTCCTTAGAGAGTTTTCTAAAAAACAAAGAGGCTCTTGAAGAAACAGAAGTGTTAGAAGCACTGTACTTGATGAGGTTGTCTTCTCAGTTCAACTGCAGAAGTCCCTAAAGATTCCAAAGCCAATTTCTACAGCAATCACTATATCTGAATCAGACAGTACACTTTGTCAGACATTCCTTACCAAATGGGCCAGATCAAATCAACTGTTTTGGAGAATCTAAGTGCAGCTTCTCCTCCAAGCACAGAAAAAAAGTCAAGTGAAAGACTTCATTAAGATATTGGAAACTTTTAGTCATCAGATAATTTATACTACTTGGCCAGGTCTAAGATTTAAGGGTACTCTAATGTTTCATCTTGCACACACTTCTTGAACTAGATAGTCTTCCTTGGAGTCCTGTTGTGGTGCTGTGGGTTAATGTGTTGGACTGCAAAGTTGGTTTGAACTGCAAGGTTGGTGGTTCAAACTCACCAGCAGCTCCTCAGAAACCTTATACAGGGTCGCTATGAGTCAGAACCGACTCGGCAGTTAACAACAAGAAATCTTCCTTGAATGCCTATTGTATGCCATCCACTGTTCTAAATCTTTTATATGATCTTATTTAATCCTCAGAGCAATCCTATGGTATAGGCTCTATTTTTAATCTCTGTTTACAGATAAGGAAACGAAAACTCAGGGGCTAAGTATTATGCTCAATGGCAGAAACTGGACTACAGAACAAGCAACATACTTGGCAACTGATTCTAAAAAGATATTCTCAAATATTGTAGAGCCAGAAAAGTATTTGGTCCAGGAAAATTACCTGGGATCATGCAGAAACCAATTCTTCCTATAATAGAACACTTTGTTGCTTCTTTTTTCTTGTATGTTTCAGATTCTTCTATTTTTCTACAGCAGGGGTTTTAAATGTGGGGTTCACTGATCCTGCATCCTTCTGGGGAGAGGCTTTGTTGATGGTATTGTGTTAAGTGCCCTATCGACCAAGACTCCTAGTGCCAAGACTCATAGCAGCCCTCTATCGGGTTTCCGAGGAATGGCTGGTAGTCTGAACTGCCTTGTGGTTAGCAGTCTAATGCTTATCTTACAGTGCCATCTCAGGAGAGGATATGTGACTTTCATTAGATTCTCAAAAATCTTCATGACTCAAAAAGATTAATAAGCACTGTTTGATATAAAGGAGTCTTTTGATGAAGCAAATGGTTAGTTCAATTGACTGCTAACAGAAAGGATGGAGGTCTGACACCTCTCAGAGGTACCTCAGAAGAAAAGAGTGGTGATCTACCTCCCCAAACTCAGCCTTTGGAAACCTTATGGAGTACAGTTTTAGTCTGACACACATGAGGTCACTATGAATTGAAATGGATTCTAGGGTAACTGGTTTCTAAAAGACAAAAAGAACCCCTATTCTTCTACATAAGACACTGATTTGTTTGCAAACACTCAACTCATATAAATAAACAAGATCCTAGGAACCAACAGCAAAATAACGTGTGAAAGGTATAGGAAGGCTTATCTCAAGTTAAGGACAATGTTAGCATTCAGAAGACCAAAGAAATAATAAAAAGCTGAAACTGCTGATAGTGATGGCTCAGGCGAGACTTATAAGACATAGATTTATATAGCAAAAGTTATATTCAATGAGTTTAGAGATGCTTTTCCTCAGCATCTTTCTCTAAAAATGAGCACTTTTGCCATCTACTTGACACTATGAAGGACCCTAAGGCCAGAAAACATAACTCTTGTTTTACTGCCCCTATCCTCAAGTTTCATCTACTTCTCATAAGGTGGCGAAAATGAAGACATTAGATCTTCAAGGTTGGTAGGTCCATGCCTCCATTGAGACAAACATTTATAATACAACAATACTCAGTTATTAAATTTGTAATTACTGCCTAAATATAGTGTACACTGACAGTTGCTATACCAACTATGATCACTCTATGACCAATCCATGTTACATCGGATACACTAAGAAACTACTAACCTGTAAAAGATGCTTTAAAAGGAGAGAGAAAGCATTATCTACATATTTAATTTTGCTTTTTATATCCCAAGTTTTCAAATCCTTCCAAAGGTTTATGCCCCAGCCCCAGGCACTATCTTGGCTTAATCTGAAGCAGGCCAGAAGCTCAAGTTGGCCGATGTCCTAGCTGGATGGTACTTCTACTGACAGCTGGACCTTTAGTCTCTGGTGTGTCCTAGGCAGGGGTGCTGCCCAGACCTACATCGACTTCGACTTCCTGAGATCTGCACTTGGTCAGCCAACCAGCTGGACACAACAGTCATGCTGCCCTAAGCCCTGCCCCTCACTGCATACTATCCTCATCCTAGCAGTGTAGTCTGCTAGCCCTGGGTCTCACAGGAGGTAGCTTCCTTCTACTCAACTATACTCTGGTAAAGCTGGGATAGGTGTTGCTGGGGAGAATCACATTTTCAAGAGAGCTAAAAGGCAACTTGACTAATCTTCTAATCCAACTCCCTCATTTTCTAGAGGAGAAAATTGAGGCTCAGAGAGTGGTGGTGGAAGGGTGGGGTGAGTGGGACAGCATTTCCAGCTCTCTCCTCTCTTTCAGATCCTCATGCTGCCTTCTCAGGTGCATTAGCAAATCGCAAATGAAGATTTCAGGTGGGTAGGTGCTGGTGCTCAGGGGGCTGGGCCCAGGCTCGCTGATGGGCTCAGAGCAAGAGAGACCCCCGTGCTGGGTGGGCAGAGGTTAAGCCTGTTTGCACAGTCTCCTGATACTCCAGGTCTCCCAGTTCCTCTGCGGCTTTATTTTGTTCTCTGAGAGCACTGAATTGTCAGCTCTAATCCTTCCGAAATCGCAACGTTTTTCAGGCACTCTGTGTAAGTGAAACCCTAATCCTAAGGAAAACGGCCAGTTAAGCTGCTGGAGCATTAGGCTGCTCTTCCAGCCCGCCGCAGGATTTCCTCCCTCCCTGCCTGTGAGCCCAGCTGCCACAAGGAGGAGAGGGGAGGATTCCAGGCTGAAGGCATGCAAAGCCCTCTCAGAAGTGACAATAGTGGTAGGGCTTGCCTCCCAAAGCTCAGGGTTAAAAAGGCACTGGCTTGTTTGTCCTAAGGCTACAGCTACTAGTTGGGGGAGGAAGGATTCTGAGCACTCTTGGAGTTGGGAGGAGGTAGTTTCTTGTTACCTTGCGGGAAGCAGACATTTAGGTCTTGCCTACTTATCTCTGGGGCCAACAAGGCATTTCTGAGGCCTTGGTCCCAATATCTGCTCCATTCATTGGGTCATCCAATTCATTGGGTCATTCAGGAAAGGTTGGATGAACTGAGTTGACTTTTACTTAGCCAACCTTTTCTTAGAAAATGTCAAGCAGTGGAGTAAAACAAGCTTAGGGCTGGGGGTTCCCCCTTCCGGAGAGCTCCCCCACTTTTGGGCCATTCCAAGCATTTCTAGGGAGTCCTGGTGTGGCACTGCAGGATAATGTGCTGGACCACAAGGTCGGCAGTTCAAAACCAACAGCTGCTCCTTGGAAAGCCTACATAGGGTTGCTATGGCTCTGAACCGATTCCACAGCACTTAACAACAAGCATTTCTAAATAACACTGACACCAGTGAGAAGTGACTTCAACTTATCCAATCACAGGATCCTGGTGTGGCATTGTAGGATAAACACTGGACTGCTAGTTGCAAGGTTGCCTGTTCAACCCCACCAGCCGCTCCTCAGAAACTCTATACAGTGTTGCTCTGTGTCAGAACCAACTCAACAGCACTTAACAACAATCATGAAGGCAGTTCCCAGAGTCCTCTACCTTTTGTTAGCCTGAGTTGGCTGTGATAGGAACTTGAAATAAAGACCACTGATTTCTTGAAAATATTTCCATTCAAATTCAGAATGGCCTCTCTTCCTGATCTCTAAATGAATTAGGGAGATCATGCTGTGAAGGAACAAGCACAGTCTACTTGGCAATGCTCAGCCTTTGGGTATCCTGAATAGAGGGAAGAAAGGCACAAGCCCAGGGGAATCTGCCAAACTTGAGATCAGCTTAGAAGAGCACAGAACTGCATCTTCACTAAGATGCTTGGAAACCCTTCATCCTTTGCATGACTCTTCTCACTTCTGTAGCTCCATTGTCTGCCCATGGCACCCACCTGGGGAGGGCAGCCCATGACCACTGGAATGGTTGATGGATGTAGACATGGACAAGAGGTTGGCACTGGAATTAGGGTGTTACAGTTTTCTTTGTGTTCAAATTTGGTCTGACTCTGAACCCCTGAGTGGGTCAGTGTTTCTTCAATACCTTTTGCTTCTCTAAGTGGACTGGATAAGGAGGAAGAGAGAGATTCCCCTAAGTTGCAGACCCAGGGCTCCTACATTATCTGTCAATGTCTCATTGCTATGGAAATGGCCCATAATTAAATCAGAGCTTGTGGCTGAAGGCCTTGGGGATGGTGGGCCTTAGCCGCCTTATGAAGGGTCTCAAGCTCCATTGGAAAGGATTCCCTGACTTGTTGCATGTCCAAAGTTGCCCTCGCCTTTCTCTTTCAAGGTTGGAGGGGAATTCTGATGTCTGCACCCTAAATTCTTCTCACTTATTAGGGGCTTTGAGCTGACAGACAAGGCGAGGATCCTCCCAGCCTCCTTCAGAAACATTTCTTCGCCTTTATTGCCCTCCCTTTTCCCAGAAGGGCTGGCCATGGGCTAAACTGTTTGTTTTATGGAGGGAAATGCAGTTGCCTTGGTTGTTAACTACAGGAAAGAGGCAGTTCCTGGAGGTCCTCAGGACTCTCTGAGGGGGAGGAGGAGAGCCTGGGTTTCCCAGGGTTCACACCAATACTGGCTAAAAGGCTACTTCTCAGACCATCCCACAGAGTCTGAGCTTTGAAGAGTCCTGAGTCCCTTCCTCAGAAGCTAGAACCCCCACTGCCTTTCCAGTCCTGCTTTTCAGCTTTGACTTTGCTCATTGGATTCCCTCACCTGTGCTAAAACATGCCAGTTTCCAGGAGACCAACATTTTCTGTTTCCTTCTCCCTACCTTGGAGTCTTCCTCATTTCCTTCTGTATTGTAGTTAAGAGTCTTTCAGAACTGCATTCTTGAGGCATTAAGAGAAGTTTCTTCCAAGCTCTTGAATAAAACCACCAGGGAGGAAAGTACAGTCCTGTTCCTCTTGTTATTGTTTTGTGTGCTATTGAGTCAGTTCCGACTCACAGGAATCCTGTGCAGGGTTTTAAATCATAAATCTGGAGTAGGAAGTCTCGTCTTTCTCCCGTGAAGAAACTAGTGAGTTCGAGCCAGCCGGCGAGCCTGCAGTTAATAGTCCAACACATAACCCACTACACTACCAGGGCATACAGTCCTGTTCCCTAGTTCTCCCATATTCAGGCATTGACTCAAGAAAAGGTAAGACCCCCTTGGTGAGATTTAGCAGCCTGAGGTCTAATTTCAGGGCTGCCTGAGTTTCAGCTTTTCCATGGCTCTTAGGTTCCCAGACAATAAGCATGGGCTTCAGGAACAGGTTTAAAACTCATCCTTTGCACTTTTGATCTCTATTATGTGACAATTTGCTGAGCAGTGGTGGGAAAAAGAGACATGGGACCTTTAAAACAATAGTAAACATAGTTTACTATGTAGTTATGTTTGGATTGTTCTATTCATTCTAGTTTTGGGGGGGTGTTGTCATATGTATACTTTCTATATGACTCTCTCATGACACCTTGCCTGCTAAGACTTCTGAGTGGGTTGTTATTCTGGACACATTTTTATGTAAGTTATTGACTTGGAGTTCCTGAAGTCTACTCATGGTATAAATTTGGACTGTGAACCACAGTGTGGCTCAGGCTTGGGGTCTCCATTTTTCAAGGTGACACTATTTTTTCTCAAATGCTTCTCTGAGCCATTGGAATGAGTTTGTGTGTTCTCCATTCATAGATAACACAGTTCCATTTTGCTCTTATCTTTATTCTAGCGTCCTCTTTCCCTTGGGTTCAAGGATGTATCTCCTGTCTGGTAGGTTACAAACCTAACTGTCCACCTACTAGGGTCTCCTTTTGGTATGATACCCTCAAAGATGCTCACATACTGCCATGGCTTTAAGGTCTTGCTTTCTGGCACTTGGAGAGTGAGGCTTGTCTGTGTAGTAACATTTCTGATTGTTATACATTTCTGATTGTTATCCTGCTGTGTACTGGTAAGCTTTGCCTGCCTTGTTTCTGGACATCAGTTTCATTCCTTCATAACCTCTCTGGGACTAAAATAGGTGGCATGAACTACCTTTGTACAAGGCGATCCTAGGACTTTTGGCAGTGATACCACTAGAGGCCAGGAAAGGCCACTTGGTGCAGCATCTCTGCGGAATGCTGTACCACTCATCTTCTGGAGTGAGCAGGAGAGCCACTTCCCCATCACTGACTTCCTCCAGCACACCTTACTTCCTTTGGGCTCCAGAGTAGGGAACTTGCTGTTACCTTTAGGGTGGCCTTGCACCATACTCAGAAAGAAGCCTCTCCAAATGATTTGGGAATTCTGAAGCTAGTTCTCACCTTCTCCTCTCTTGTCAACATCTTTGGCAACGTCCTGCATATTCCTCTACTGCTGCAGACCCGGCCAAGCACAGGAAGGGAGGGGTGAAGGTGTGCAGGTCATGATAAAGAGCAATTGTCTTTTCTACCAGTGATGAGAGATATTAAGGGATGGAGGCACCAGCACACACTTGGAGTTAGAGAAATCAGTAAGAAGGTCCTGATTCAGAAGCCCCTGGACTTCCAAAAGGCCCTTGAAGGGGTGAGAAAGTAGTAGAAGGTACCAGCAACAACCAGTCAACCTGAGGGAGCCTGGGGCCAGAGCATTCCTGACCCACACTCTCTCCTAGTTGGACCCTTTTTCCTTATCACTTAGGAGACTCGGCTCTGTTCCAGACCAGCAGCCTAGAGCAGTGGGCTGGAGAGAAGAGACGCTGCCGAGCTCAAGCAGCCCAGCGGCGGAAGGGAAAGTGGGTGATAAATTTAAATAACCAGCTTGACTTGGCAGCTTGCTGAGTTGTGATGCAGTGAAATTAAAATCTCGGCAGAACTTACCAACTCCACCCAGAAAAATCGGTCTCTCTCCTTGGTTCCACAAAGGAAGGTGGGGAGAGCAGGCTATCAGACTCAGCCGCAGCCTGCCAGCCACCCTAGCTTGCAATGTGATTAGCTGTGTCCTGGCCCACTGGGCGCCACTCTCCCCTCCACACAATGGTCCAGGCTCCTCTCTCTCTCAATTCTGACCTTGTGGAACAGCTGTATCAAGTGGCTGGTGAAGTTTGAAATCAGCCTCTGGTGTCAGGAGGTGGCAGGAATATCAATAAGGTCTGGCTCTTCAAGTTGGAGTAAGTCACATCCTGGGCCAGGTCCTCACAACTAAGGTTTGCAGCATCAGCTGCCTATTCTGGGGAAGATGAGCTGGGTGCTTGAGACTTGGGGGATGAAGAGGGATCCTGAATACCTTGATATATGCAAACCAGGCTGTGGGTACAGGGATGACCACACTGCTCTCTCACCTTTAGTATACACCTGGCCAGAATCACCTACCTGAAAGGACCTCTGCTTTTCTTCCTCCACAAAAACTCTTACTATTCTCTAAGAAAATTACTGTTTAAAGAGTCTTTGAGTGGAATTTCTACAAGTATACCAAAAACATCTTCCATGACCCAGCCCTGCTTCGAGTCAAGCCAACCACCTTCTAGAAGAGCTCACCAAAGTCCACTTCCTGTGGCTGCTCTCCTTGCCTCAAGGCTTTCTGCTACTTACAAACCCCTGGCACTAAGGCCAGTCCTGAGACGGCCCATGAAGTCTCTGAGCATTGCCCTGTTGCTCACCTTGACAGAACCTCCAGAAAGTTCTGTTTGTCCCCATAATAAACACATCATGAATCAGTCATCTTTAATAGATTATGCAAATTAGGAGAACATAAAATCAACAGAGATCAATAACTGCAGCCGTTTAATTGCCAGCCAAAACATTTTAAGAATGAGCATAATCCACAGCCCTTTCTCTGCTAATGGCACTATTAATCCAAACATTGGATCTTGGCCTAAGTGTAGCAAAATCATTCCCTACCCCCACCCATACCCCCTCCCCCATCTCACCCCACACTTCTCTTTTTGGTAATTTCCAGTTTCTGAGCGAGTTTCCCCGTCATTACCACTGGTGAACAGCTCTGAATGTTAATGGTTCTGCTTTTGTTACTCCTCGCTTGATTGAAATGTCGCATACAGATTGAGATGTTAGTGCTAACTTGCCACCTGGGAATGTCAAGCTGGGTCTGAAATGAACTTTTCTCACACTTGGATCCAGATGGATCAGCCGGAGATGTTCCCAGGCTGAGCTGGGACAGTTCCAGGGCCATGGGGGGGGGTGGGGGAGGAGGAGAGGCAGGCGAGGGGGATGCTCAAGGTGGAGGCACTTTCCTATAGCAGTAGCCCTACCCCCTGAACCACAGCCCCACTCCAGGAAGTCCCTGCCTCCGGGACTGTGGTCCTGGGCATAGGGAAGTATGGCTGGGTTACAGAAAAGTCCCCTGGATCTCTTTGGCCACCTGCCTGGGGTGGGCCATCTTTGACAAGTGACCACTACAATTCTAGGCAGATCAAGAAGAACATGGACCAGCTCTCTGCTTTGGATCAGAATACCCAGCAGGTCAGAGAGTGTCCTAGGTGGGTTAAAGAGAGTCATATGATTGTCAGCTGTTCCTGAGCCCGCTAACCCAGTTCAGGTTGTCACCTAAAAGTGTAATCTAGCTCTGGGACATTTGCCAAACTCAAACTCTGCCTAGTCAAAAACTCAACTCCCTCCAGAGCGGAGATGGCTGTTGTACAGGACACCCTCTCAAAGCTAAGAACAGGACTCTTCCAAACGCCGCTAGTGAGGACTGGTGGCCTCTCGCTACCCAGCTCAGGCCACAACCATGCTCAGATCAACTTCGTGTCACCACCAGGGTCCTGCCCTTCAGTCAGGCCTACAACTTCTTCCTGTCTTTGCTGCTGGCTGTGACGCTAGCTGCCTGCAGCCCAGCTGCCAGGTACCCAGGCCGCCTCCCGCTCCTCGCGCGACAGGTAACGCCTCAGTGTCTCCCAATCCCCTCCGAGACCCTTCTCAATCATCCTGTCTCCCAAGGAACAAACGGCACATTGGCTTTAGTGTCTCCAGAATAATTAGGTGAATTTTAATAACACCTCAATGTGTGTCTTTCCCACTTGGGCACTTTTCTGGCCCGGAAACCCTTCTGCAGTGCCAGGCTCCTTCATCAGTCTGCAGCTCTGCTCTGTGGACTGGGCTTCCTCAGCTGGGCTTCCCCTGACTCACACCTCAGTTTCTTACACTCAAGTTATCCCTGCTGCTCCTAGCCCCTGGGGCTTCTGGCCACATTGCCCCTCACCCAGCAGTGCACTAGGGTCTGGCCTGAGCCTACCTGGCCTGGAAAGCAAGTCTTGGGCTCAGCAATTTCTCTGGGAAGCAGAAGGGCTGGAATAACTGGGCTTTTCCACAACTTGACAGAACTACTGCCCAGACGGAGAGAAACGTGGGTCCCATAGGAGCGTGGGGCGCTCCCATGCTCCACTCTTGTCAGCCTGCCTTATGTAGCCCCTGTGTTCTCCTGTGAAAATTCTAGCAAGGCCTGTAATTCTGGTCACGTTGGGGAGGCAAGAGGATAAGCAGAAAGAACCAGCTACAGCCTCCTGGCCCCGGGGCACCTTTCCAAGCTGAAGCCCAAAGACACTGTCATCACAGTTTATCTCCCCACGTCTGTACACATCTCTTCTGGAAGCACCTTGGTTTTTGAAAATTTGTTCTTTCTGCAGATATTATTAGGAAGCCCACTTGTCACACCAGGTCCCTGGTGTCATGGGCTTAGGTACCTAGTCCTCACAGAAAGTAGTGCCCTCACCCTCCTGGAAGCCCCCTTACCAGTCACAACAGGGTACGTCTGCGTGCCGGACACGTTGCTGCCCAGCTCCGGGTTGGCGGATGCAGATAGACTTGACTTGACTTCATCAAGCCCAGGGGTCAGGGCTGGGAGGGAGTACTCATTCCCCTGGGAAGAGAGAGAAAAGCGACAGCTCTCTATTGATGTGCACACAGAGAAAGGACTTAGTGTGCAGATGGGGAGGAGGACTGGAGCCCTCCCAGATGGGGTGGAAGGAACTGGCCTGGCAGAGGGAGGGGAGAGCTGGGGGCGGGGCAGGCCTGACTGAAACTGGAGATGCAGCTGACACTTTATGAGTGGCTGTCCAGCACCCTTTAAGTTTCTATAGCATTGACTCCTGCCCCCAAAGCCCCACAGGCAGAGCAGTAGAGTGGGAACCCCTGTTGAGGGACCCTGGGGTGGGAAGCCTTGACAAGGGGGACCAACCATGATATGATGGCAGATGCAGTGGTGGGGAAAAGGCCTAGTGGGGTCTCCATCTTGGAACTACTGGGCCAGCTGATCGGGTACGGGTGCCCCTTTTTAAAAACAAACAAAGACAGCCCCACGGGCCCCTCACTCTCTGCCTGTTCACTGGGGTATGAAATTGGGGAGGGGGAGAGTCCACATGGCTAACAGAAGGGTGGGAGGGGGCCAGTCATTGACTCTGAAAGGGTGTCCTGCCCGAAACACTCGGGTAATTGCCTTTTTATTACTGCCACCGCCAAGCCAGACCCCAAAGCTGGGCCTACCAGGAGGCCGCACAAAGCAGGAAAAGTTGCTCTGATTAATATTACGTTAAATTAAAACTGATTTTCTGCTCTTTCGGGTCTGTTTTTTTCCCTTCCGCTTCCTGGCCCCCCCAGAGGGCCCCCTCCCCTCCCTGGCTGGACGGGATTGCCTCGTCATTTCCAATTCCTTCTCGTATTGATCTTCCTGTAGAAATCAGTTTTGTAATTAGCTGCAAATTAGGCCTTCTACTGGGGGTGAAGCTGCCCCCTGATTTATCACCAGAGTAATTCGCTGTGATCGGAGAGAAATTAAAATGAACTCAATTAGGCTTCGGATTTGCTTTATGGGCCCTGCTCCGAGTTTCAGGGGGAAAAATGACTGTGCTGGTGTTTAATAGTCTAATGAAAGTAAATAAAGGTTATTCATTGTAATACAGCCAGGGACTCAGGGAGGGTGCACCGAGCCGCCCGCCTTGGCCAGCTCCTCCTTTGTTGGTTTATGGCTCAGGGCACCTTAAAAAGACTTTTGATTTTTGTTTTATGAAGACAAACAGCTTATGGGATAAAAGGACGGGCGGGGAGGAAGGCGAGTGGCCGGGAGCTGGTAGAGTCTTAGAGCGGAACTGTGCATGGAGCCTGGGAGCTGGCTGTGGACATGTGTGTATGTGTGTTCATACACGCATGCAAGCACGGCACACAGGGTTGTACTGTGGGAGGAATGGCTGTGTGGCTCTAGGTTTGGGAGGAAGCCCTGGGTGCTAAACTGATGTGTGGGTGGAAGTAGGTGTGCGTCAGGATGTGTATGAAGCTGGTGGTCCTGTGGCTGATGGGTTCTCCTGTAAGTACTATGGACCATCCGTGTGTGTGGGAGGAGCATGTGGGTGGGATGTAAGCACATGCACATGTATTTGAAGAGTTAGGAGCCATATTTCTGAATATTGTATGCTGTGCTAGTGTGACGTGTGCCTGACCCATGCTGGGCGTTCTAGACTATTCTGCATCTATAGGAAGTGTGGGGTCTTGGCAGTAGGCAGCCAACCTGCCTGTGGTCATGCTGAAAGAATGTATCGGGAGCAGGAAGCCGGCATAGGACAATGAGTAAGAAGAACTCCACAGGCTTGCATGGACTTGCTGCAGGAGCCTGGGAGCACAGGAATAGAGACATAGCAAGTATACTCCATGCAGAGCCACAGAATATTAGAGCTGGAAGGGACTTGGTAGACCAATATGTCCAAGTTCCTCATTCACCTCATTCAATAGATGGAGAAGCTGAACCATCCCCTGACAAAGATAAGACTTAACTCCAAGGTCATACTCTTGCACCTAGATCTCACCATTTTTAACTACTTTTTACCATATGCACTCCTGGTGGGGCACTGTAGGAACAGCATCAGACTTCGAACCACAAGGTCGGTGGTTCAAACACACCAAGCTGCTTCTTGGAAACCTTATATTGTTGCTGTTAAGCGCCATTGAGTTGGTTCCAACTCATAGCGACCCTGTATAGGGTTTCCAAGGAGCACGGAGTGAGCTTGAACCGCCAACCTTGTGGTTCAAACAGACCTTGCAGTCCAGTGCATTAACCCATAGTGCCACACCAGGACTTCTGATTGGAGACCCTATACAGGGTCACTATGAGTAGGGACTCACTTGACGGCACTTAATGACAACAACAACACTTAGCATATGCTATTTCTTAGTTATGCCATAATGTCCTGGCAACAGGGAGTTCACTCAGTGCTCTTGCTTTGTTGGGATGGACATCGCTGAGTCGTGTACAAATTCTTCAGAGGCCTTGTTTACCTTGTTCGTCTTCACCTCTGCTAACAGAAGCACCTTCCTTACCTGTTCTGATTTGATGTGCTCTGATGCCTGGAAGACGTCAGGATAGGAAGGACGCTCAAAGACCCGATCCAAAGCTTCCAGCTGCTGTTGGGTAAAGGTGTCGGCTCGCAAGTGCTTCCGCAAACTGTCCACGCCACTCTGGGAGTCTCCATTGGGGACGGAGCCCTCGGATACATCTGGAGGACACATAGACAACTGGAGCATCAGTGCCAGGTCACCAGAGACTCAGGAATGGCACAGCAGGCAAAGGGGTGGTAACTGGTTCTCCCGTAGGGCTTTGCACCCTAGTTCAGGCCCCATCACTCTCAGCTCCTAAGCTGGAGGGGTTGGCCTGGGTGACTGGCCATGCCTTGGAGATCTGGCTGAGGATGCCAGAGTCTCAGAAGCACCTGGGAAGAGGAGGGGAGGGAAGCTGTCAAAGCATGGAGAGGGGAAGGACTGGGCAGAGTGGGGGGCCAAAGGACAACCAGAGGCTGTCTCTCAGGGGATGTCTTTCTTCCTCTCCGCTTCAGACGGGGTCATCTGGGGGAGGAGCTGGGTGATTTAGACCAGTATCACCGAGCCTGTAGAGAACTGAACTCGGCTCCAAGATGAATTTCAGTTCCACTGATTCCTAGGGTTGAAAATCATCAAATCTCCAAGGCTGAGTATACCATGGAGCCTGGGTGAAGTAATTAATTTCCCCACGGAGGGAGGAGGGGCTCTGAAAGCAAGGCACAGCCATTCCACATGGGGCGGCAGGGCAGAGATGGAGCAGGAGGAAAGCAGGTGTCATGGGAATGGTAAAATACCTAGTAGGATAGGGACTCTAGACAGGGTTCTTGTGTGTGTTCTCTGCCTCTGTCCATGACCTGGACTCAGGCTCAGGCCTCACTGAGAGGCCAATTCCTCGGCTGCCCATTTCTTCCGTTGATCTTCATAGGGAGGAGCGACTTCCCTGACATAGGAAGGGTCACAGTTGGGCCACACAAGTGCCTTCACCATGGGAATATTCTGTCTCCTCCAGGCTTCTCCGCATCAGGCATGTTGGCATTTTCAGAGCCCCCTCTGCTGAGTCCCCCTAGATTCTAGCTCTGCAACCATTTTGGCCCCAAGCTGGGTCCTCACTAGCCCTAGTTTAGCCAGTCTTTGACTTCCCTTAATCCAAGAGCAGCTGGGGAGCCTTGGGCCTGGGGCCAGCCCATGCTACAGGCCCTGGGGTGTGCCTCTGGGACTGTTATATATATCAGTTTATAGGTGATGATATGATATGATATAATCAATATTGCATTATATACAGTAGCACCGTACAGTATCATTCGAGAGACCATAGAAAATATTACATATTGATTAACCTCAACCTGCAGCTAGCCTCCCTAGCTGGCCTCCCAGATGGAGAATGGCGGCGGGGAGGAGGGGAGTTGCCATCCGAACAGGGCCTCCCTTCTCCCCTCCACTCAATTCTAGAGGGGGTGGGAAAGCAAAGAAAGTGTTTGTGTGTATGTAAGAGAGAGAGAGAGAAATGAAGACCAGGATCAAGTCTGAGGTAGATGGATAGGCACAGGGTCTTGATATTCCTGTGGACGTAAAGCTTGGTTGTATTATTTACTGTGTGTGAGTGTATGTGTATAAGCTGCTAGAATAATTTTCAGTCTTAGAGGGTGCACACACCCCTGCATGTGAGTTGGGAGGATGCCTATTTCTTTTCCCCTGTAAGTGAGAGTATTCTCTGTGCAGAGGCATTTGTACATATGCAAACATCCAGCTATATAAATGTCTGTAGCTGTGTTTCAGTGACAGGCTGAGGACTTGTCTGAAAGAATGTGCATGTGTGTACATGTGTGTGTGATTGCCCAGGAAGTATGAGCCCACATCCATGACCTGGACCCATGTCTCCCCTGTTTCTCCTGTCTGGTTCTTTTTCCAGGAGGGGCTAATTCCCCCTTATTGTAGCTATTTGCATGTTCCATTGTGTCTAATTCTCTCTTCTTGGAGTCCTCTTATCTTTCTACAAAACCCTGCTGGGTGTGTGTGTGTGTGTGGGGGGAAGGCAGGGATGTCTTTGTGTGTGCTGACTACAGAGTCACCATGTCACCAAATGGGTTCTGGGAAGGAACGTGTGCACATGTCTGTGAGCATGTACTCACATATTGTGTGTGTGCATGTATGTGTGTGTGTAAAAGGACTCATGTCATGCTTCTGTACATATTTGTGTATATGCCTGTGTGTGTGTGTCTAGGGGTTGAACTGAAGCTTTGTCCTCAGGTCACTGGCTGGAGGAGTCTCTTTTCCTTCATTTATTCAGAGGCCCTTCAGATCTTGACAAATCTGTCACTCTAAATTTGCGAGAGATTATGGTGCTCTCTCCCCAGCCCGCAGAGAGGTGATATATGATATCTGCTGCCCCTATTGATTGCCTGATCTGGTGGCAGAGGCCGGCGAAATGAACTTGAAATGAACATCATGCCTCAACTCATTGTGCGTATAATACACTACTTAATCCCACATTTTTCAGCCGCTATGGAATTCAATTGATCAATCATGTTCCACTGATAGTACTGTTTTAGGGGTTATTGCTGCTCCCTCCACTCACTGACCTTTTTATTTATTTATTTTTTTGTATGCTTGGGCCCTGGTGTTAAGCTAGGTTACAGAGGCAGCCTAGAAGAGAAAGGGGGTGGGTGGGAGAAAAAGACCATAGGAAGTCTGCTACTGGAAGAAGTGGTGGTGGGAGGTGGGGAGAAGGGAGGAAGAGAAGGAGTAATGGGAGGGGGGGGAATGAAGGTGCTTGCAGAGGACCCTGAGAGAGGCTGGAGGAGGCTGAAGGAGACTTCCCGGAGGAGAAAGAAGGCGAGGAGGAGGAGGAGGAGGGAAGGGCAGCAGAAATGATGAATGGCGAAGGAGCACAGAGAAAGTGATGGGGGCAGGGAGAGCCCTGGCATTGCTGGTGAGGGCAAGGAGGCAGCCCCCTCACTCTTAAGTCTGCAAAAGGTCTCTCCAGAGAAAGAGGGTGGTCTCCTGAGACAGCTCAGGAAGGAGAAGGGGAATGAAAGCAAAGAAAAAGGGTAGAGAGAAAGTAAGGAAAGAAGCTTGGGGAAAATCCTGGAGTCAGAAGTTCCAGTCCTAGGAGGAGGGAAGCCCAGAGGGGAGAGGGAAAAGGGAAGAATCTCCCACACTGGACACGGGGGCGGGGGGGGAGAAAGTACTGGTGTCATACTGCCACAAGCATGACACCAACTGTCCTACTTTGGAGGAGGCCTAAGATTCCAGCTAAAGTGAGAGCCCTGGACTTGGATGGGGGTGGGTATGGAGGATAAGAGGAAAAGGGGAGAAACAGAAGAGCAAAAAGAGGATAGGTGGCAGAGAAAAGGGAACAAGGAAGAAGAGACTACAATAGTAGAGAAATGACGCAGAGTTCAATGCTGACCAGCTGAAAGGACCTCCTCAGGTGATGGAGGCTCAAGGTGGGGCTTTCCGAGACTGGAGGGCAGAGTCTCAGAGGGAGAGCATTGGAACTGGGTCACTGCTCAGCCCAAATATGGAAGGGCTCTCCCATAAAATAGAGGAGGAGGAGGCAGAAGCAGGCCTTGTTCCAGGATTCAGAGTGAGCAAGGAAAGAAAGGTTGTTTATAATTAGATACTGTCCATCCTCAAGAAGATCCTCAACCCATCAGCCTCTGTACCAAGGAGCCAGTAAATATGCCCAATAATATCTCCCTTTGAGATTCTGCCCTCTACTCTTGAGAAGCCCCATCATCTCCATCATCTCCATCATCTGGAGAGGTCCTTTCAGATGGTCAGCAGTGACAAAGGCTTCATTTCTATGGGCGGAAGCAATGACTGATGTATTTCTATAGCCATAGCACCAGATATGGAGCTGATTGTATAGTAGGTACTCAGTAAATGAGTGATGGAATAAATGACAGAAAGAAAGAAGAAAGGAATAAGGCTCTCCCAGGTGGCATTTATAGACTGCCAAAAGAACAAACAAATCTGTGTTGGAAGAAGTACAGCCAGAAGGCTCCTTAGTACCTAGGATGGTGAGACTTTGTCTCTCATACTTTGGACATATTATAAGGAGGGACCGGTCCCTAGAGAAGCATATCATGCTTGGAAAAATGGAGGATCAGAAAAAAAGAGGAAGATCCCAACAAGATGTGATGGACTGACATGGTGACAACAATGGGCTTGAATATAACAGTTGTGAGGATGGGGCAGTGTTTCGTTCTATTCTGCACAGATTTGCTATGAGTCTGAATCGACTCAATGACATCTAACAGCAACCTAACAGGTGGCATTCAAAGCCAGACACCTGGCAAAAGTCCTCTGGGCTGTCCACCTAACCAGCTTAACAGTTCAGGACACTCAACCACTGGAAAGGCCAGTCCCACACATCGCTAGCCACAGAGAATGTGGGAACAATCTGCAACAGCCCTGGGGCAATTATAGCCCTTCTTCAATCATCCTTACTGCTGGTCACCTTCTGATAGAGGCCCTTCCTCTTTCAGCCACACCATCCTGCTCACCTATATGGTACCTCTACCTGAAAGACAGAGAGCATTGTGTTCCCAATTAAGTATAGAATGTACCCCTTGCAGCTACAGGCCTGCCATCCAAAGCAGGTAGCTGCTTGAGAATGGGGCCCAGAGAAGTCCTCTATCACCACAGTCCTCGTCACAGCAAGAAGAACTGAGATAAAATGGACTTATCTAGTGATGAGAAGCCAGCTCCAGGGAGAGGCTTTCCTAAATGACAGAAAGGTATGTTTGACCTCACCTCCGTGAGCTAACCAACTAACTAACCCTCTGTCAGGGTTCCAAGACGAGGGCTGGTGGCAGTACGTCCTGAGCTTTCTGGAACAATTCTCATTTCAAGTATTCTTTCCTACTCTTAGACCACATTTATAGTGAGGAAGGGACTGTTTGCTAGTCAGACAGTCTCCATGTAAGAAGTTTTCTGCTGCCCTCTGCTCTACTACCACTCATTGTTGGTGTTAAGTGCTGTGGAGTAGGTTCTGGCTCATAGCAACCCTGTGTAGGGTTTCTGAGGTGTGACTGGTGGGTTTGAACCATTGATCTTGTGGTTAGCAGTCCAGTGCTTATACTACAGTGTCATACCAGGGCCATTTATTAGCTGCTTACACATACTAAGAGCTTATGGTGTTCCAGTGTTGTACTGGGTACATTCCTTTAGTCCTCACAATAACCATGAGAAGTAAGTACTGCTATGCTCCCTTTTAAGATAAGGAAACTGAGGAAAGAGAGGTTCAGTAGCTTTCCTAAAGTCACACAGTAAATGACAGTCAGGATTTGAATTAAGATCTGTCTAACTCCAGAGTCTGTTCTTGAAATGTTTCACTCTGCTGCCTGGGTGCCATCCAAGATCTTGCATCCCTTCTAGGACTCCAGCTATCTATCTGCTCTGCACCCTCCCTAGACTGAGCTAAACCCTGCCTCTGCGCACAATGATGAAGGGGTGTCTGCTCCCAAGCCCTCATTTTACAGTCAGGAAAACTCCCAGGGTGGGCAGAGAGGTTGGGGCATGACTTGCCCATGGTCACACAACTAGGTGGGACTCTCAGGGCTAGACCTCATTGCAAGTGCTTTGTTAAGTACAACGTGGTGAGATTTTCAAGGAGAGTGAGCTATCACAAATCTTTTTAGGAAGGAGGCAGGATAATAAATAAATGACTTAAATTAAACAAACTGCTGAGTTAAAACTTTGACATGGTCTTTCAAGGGGAACAAAGGCTCAGATCATCTTCTCCTCTGCCTGCCTCATATTTGCTTAACAAAAAGCATCCACAGACCTTGGGTTCTTTGGGCTTCCTAACCACTCTCTAAGGTGGGTAAGGGTTATCATCCCCTTTGTAACTGGTGAGGAAACTGAGGTCAGAGAAAGTGATGTACAGATTACATGAGGGTAAGTGACTAGTCAAGGGCATACTCACATGTGAGGACTGAACAAATGACCAGCAGTGACTGCCTGCCCAGTCAATGTCCAGACTACGAGGTTCCCAGAAGTGGGGCCCCAGCTGCCATGCAAACGAAGACAACTGTAAGAGCAAGGATTAACTTCACGGGAAGGACAGTCATCAACATGGCAACAGTGGTTTCCTCCAGGTCAGGAGTCATGTTAATTTTCTTCATCATCAAATTTTCCTGTATTGTCTAGACTTTGTGCAACAAGTATGCACTCCTGCTCGATTCCTCCCTCTGTCTATCAGCTTGTCTCTGATACCTTGCATGTTGTTATATTGCTGGAAACAATACCATTGGTCATTTGAATGCCATGTCACCCATGGTAGACAGGCTTCAGCAAAGTTTCCAAACAAACAGACTAGGAAGAAAGGCCTGAGATCTATTTCTGAAAATTAGCCAGTAAAATAACCCTGTGGGTCACAACAGAATACTGCCCAATCTAGTGCTGTAAGGGGAGCCCCCCAGGTTGGAGGACACTCAAAATACACAGTGACCACAACACTGGATGCAATCATACCAACAATCATGAAGACTGGCATTGTTTTGTTCTGTTGTACATGGTGTCACCAAGAGTTGAAGCTGACTCCACAACATCTAACAACTTCTACAATCGGTTAAAAAAATGTCTTTTAATCCTCAAAGATTTGATTTCCTCATTCACTTATTCTTATCACTCCCCATATATTTCTTCTCTACCTTCCACCTCTCTGAGCCTAGGCCAGAGCCTTTTCCTGGTCAACCATGAGTGAAGGTGTCTAATGAGGTCTCGGAGTCCTGGTGTGGCACTGTAGAATAAGCACTGCACTGCTAACCACAAGGTTGGTGGTTCAGACCCACCGCTTGCTGCTCAGAAACCCTATACAGGTTTGCTATGAGTCAGAACCCACTTTGACGGCACACAACAACGAGGTCTCAACAAGTTGAGCACCATGTCTTGGTCTGAGAGCCAGGTACAATAGACAAAACAAATGTCTGTCCTCTTTGCATGTTTACATTTTATCTGGATTCCCAAGGTGGTCACTGCTAGAAACAAGAATAAGTCAGTGCCGGAACCAAACAGTAGTGGGGGAGCAAGGGGAGTGGTCAGAGAATGAAATAATGCTGTTTCCTTGGTGAAAGCACAAAGGCACATGGAAGTCTACAAAATCGAGATGGGATGAATAGCAGTTGTTCACCAAACCCCAGAAAACAAGAATTAGGCATTTCCAAGAAATTTTTAAAGGTATAATAACAATACTAACTTCAGTTTTTTAAATCCCAGATAGAAATAGCAACATTCATGGAAGCAGCAGTCAAGAAATTAAACGATATGTTACACTGGGCAAATGTGCCGCACAAGACCTCTATGAAGTGTTGAAGAGCAAAGATATCAGTTTGAGGACTAAGGTGCACCTGACCCAAGCCATGGAGTTTTCAGTAGCCTCATATGGATGTGGAATTTGAACAAGGAATAAGGAAGACTGTAGAAGAATTGATGCATTTGAGTTATAGTGTTGGAGAAGAATACCACGGACTGCCAGAAGAACAGTAAAGTGTATGGTCAGTGAAAAAGAGGAAACCCCCAAGGAGATGGCTTGGCACAGTGGTAGCAGCGATGGGCTCAAGCATAACAATTGTGAGGATGGTATGGAACCAGGTAGTTCTGTTGTGCATAAGCCTGTTATGAGTTGAAACTGACTCGACGACACCTAACAACAACAAAAACAATCATCTGTCTCTGGGAGAACTAACAATATTAAGACTTTCACGGACACTTATTAAATTCACTCAACTTGATAAGGCTTTTATCATTATTATCATTTTCACCTTTCACATAGGGGAACAGTCTCAGAGAGGCAAGAATGTTTGCAAAACATCCTGGAGCTAGTAAGAAGCAAAGGGATGTCTTGACTCCCCCTATCAAATTTGCTTCTTTGTCCAAGACCATCATCACATCATTTATTGAGCACTTACTACATGCTAGGCATGTCCTCATAGAACACTTGCAAAAAAGATAACATCACTTCAGCTTTAGAAATGTGGAAAATAGCTCACAAGATCACAAAGCTAGCAAAAAGAAACCTTGGGTAAAGTAAGTCTTAATTCCCGGAGCAGACGGAAAATGGCATGAAAAAGGGGTACTGGAAGAAAAGTGGAATCCCTGGTAGAGAGGGCAGCAGCTGATGGGTCGCAGAGGGTTGGGGGAACAGGAAGGACTGGGTTCAGTGATGGTTGGAGATAGGGGCTTTGCCCAAATGTTTGTTCTGACTGGAGGTCTCTGGCCCCTCGCTTCACCTTAGTTCCTCCACACACCACATTCCCCCTTCTAAGGGGTTCACCCCCAGGCCACCCCCAGTCTCCCCAGCTGCCAGTTGTTGCAGTTTCAAACTCAATTGTTCTCCTCGGCACTGAGGCAAATGGAGTCATTAATTACCTTCTATCGGCTGGGCTGAGTTCAGAATGCGATCAATATCCCCGCTTGTCATTCAGGGCAGCCTGCTTGTGCAGCCCCTGCCCCACCCCCACTGCGTTGCAGCAGGACCAAGGAGGTCTGGGCTGACACCCCGGCCCTCCCATCTAATTTGGAACTGGGAGTGAGGTTTGGAACGCTGAGGAATGGGGCTGGCTCCCACAGGTCCAAGACTAGAAGAGAGAGAATATGGAATAGGGAGGAGTGGGGGCAAAGAGGTGGGAAGAGAGAGGAAAGGAAGGAGTGTGAGGGAATGAGGAGAGAGGGAGGAAGGGAAAAAAAAAAAAAGGAAAGAAGGGAGGCTGAGTGTGAGCAGGAGAAAAAGAAAAATAGAGGAAAGAGGAGAGAAGAGGCTCTGCAAAGGACCAGGAAGAGACTCCAGAGGACCAGGCTGGGGACAGTCCTGGTGGATGACATTCCTCATTGTCTCTCAGACAAGAAGTGGAGAGTGTGAGCTTGGTCTGGTCAAGCTCAAGAGTAGAACAACAAAGAAAGAAGCCCTTGGGCACATAGCCTGAAGCTTTGACTCAGGACAAGATCAGCCTTTGTCAGTCTTCTAGTCCTGGTAGTCTGCCTTGCTCTCCTTGACTAAGTTTAGCTTCTAACTACTCAATGAGTTCATGAAAGGGCATGGGGCTGTCTGGCCAGCTTGCCCGCCGTCTTGCTGTGCCCACTTACACCCATTTGCCTCTAGGGACACTAACTGCATTAGTGACTCTAGTTCCAAATCAGCTCCTGGGTTGAATCCTAGTATCACTTGCTCACTTGCTATGTGACCTTGACGAGTGCCTTGACCAGTTGGACTGAGTGTCTTCAGATGTAGCTAGCTCCTCCTTCAGCAATATTAATTTCTCCTTTCTCTATAGTTTAATAGCCATCTATTCAAGCTTCTACAATAGAAATAATAATAGCTAAACTCAACTGAGTTCCTATTATGGTTCCAGATACTGTAGTTGAAATACACAAACTGATTTAATTTTTACAGTAACAACAACTAACACTTGTAAATTCTTTCTGTATGTTGTTGTTGTTAAGTACCATCAAGCAGGTTCCATAGCGACCCTGTGTAGGGTTTCCTGGGAGTGGTTGATGTGTTCGAACCACCGACCTTGTGGTTCAAACTAACCCTGGGGTCTAAAGCTTTAGCTTACAGTGCCACAGCAGGATTCCACTGCTTACTATATATCAGGCACTAATCTAAGACTAGTACATATACTGACTCATTCAATTTCAGAAGAACTTAGGCTGGACGCTTCTACTATTATCCCCATTTTGTAGGTAAATAAATGGAAATGCAGAGGTTAAAGAATTACGCAAAGGTTACGCAGCTAACTATGGTGAAAAAGACAGAACCAAACCCAGATAATAAGCCTCTGGTAGAGGAGCTCATAACCTGAGGAACCAAGTGTAGAAAATTGCTTACTATGACTAGTAAATAAGCCAAATTTAGAATCTATGTTGTATCTTTTTTTTAGTGTTTGTTTTCTTCACTACCTGTGAACATCTTTTTCATTATTATAAGCCTAGCATGGGACCTGGCATATAGTAAATATAATAAAAAATGTTAGTTGATTTGTCTAATAGAATTTTAAAAGCAGAGGTTGATTCATTCCTAACTTACCTTGCATACTTTGTCTTTTAGAAGATAAAGAAACAACAAAAGCAATTGCTACTCTGAGCTTAGAGTTGTCACCTTTTCCATCTGGAAAGGATCATGGAGGTCATTTAAACGGATTCTCTTTTGTTGCTGTTGTTAAGGTCCGTCGAGTCGGTTCTGCCTCATAGTGACCCTTACGGGGTTTCCAAGGAGCAGCTGGTGGGTTTGAACTGCCATCCTTGTGGTTCGCAGTCCAGTGCTGATCCTACAGCACCACACCAGAAGTTCTGATTTTCTTTTAGAGATTAAAAATGAATAATAATGCAGAAAGGTTAAGCAATTGTTCCATGTGACACAACTAGTCAGCGCTGGAATGGAAACCGAGTTTCCCAGCCCAGTGTCCTTTCCACTGTTCCAGGCTGCTTAATTCTGACTATGGAATGAAGAAAAAAGCTGATGACAGGAAGTAATGAGGATCTGGGGAGAAAACAACCATGTCTAGATGACAATAGTAAAGGACAGGGTCACTGGACAGAATCCCAACTGAAGGAGGAGAACTGAGATGCACTGGGGGGAAAGATGAGCATGTGATTCCATGGTAAAAGATTCTAGAAGAGGATATAATTCCATTAGGACAGGGTGCTCTAAAGATGAAATTGTGCCTTCTATAAGCTCAAATAATCAACCTGACAAAGTACACAGAGTGGAGCGGGGTGGAAAGAGAAGGGCATTTTAAGGAAAGTCATTGTTGTTGCTGTAAGCTTTAAAATATGATGAGCCTAAATTTTAAAAGGACATGTACATTGAACAGTGGAAGATTATGCAACCATTAAAAAAATCATGTTTTTGAAGAATATTTAATGATATGTGAAAATGGTCCTGATATGATGTTAAGTGAAAATAGCAAGACACAAATATATATATACAGTATCATTCCAATTTTGATTAAAAATTATATACATGAAATTATGGATGCACAAGGAAAAAGAAGGCTGGAAAGACTATACAAAATATCAATAGTGATACTATCTTGGTGATGGGTGATTAAAAAAAAAGTGCAATACCTTCCAAGGATGTTACAGTAGTCGTGTATTACTCTTATTATCAGATGAAAGTTCTTTTTTTGCCTCTTATAAAGGACACACAACAGATGGAAGGAGAAGACCATAACCAAGGATGAACATGAGAATAGTAAGAGCTTGTCACATAGACGAAAGCTCAGGACAAACAGAGACAATAAAAAGAGCCTTGGCAACTATGTTTGGAGAAAAAGCACAAAAAAGGCAGGTTGAGACTTAGTACTTGAAAAATGGATGTAACACTGAGAAAGAAGGCAAAACTTCTCAATCCCTAGCTTGTTTCTGACTTCTTGACCAAAGAAAAGAATCTTCAAAAAGAATAGCACATCAAGTACCAGTAGAAGGGTCTAGAGCCCAGGGCAGGGCAGGGGCCAGGCAGGTAATCTCTAGCCATTTCAGTTAACTTTCTCAAGGCTAGAAAATTCATTTATCAAGACCTTAGGGGGGAAAATAAAGGTAGGATCCCAAAATTGATGCTGATAATCCTTAAGAAGTAACAACAACAAAAAAAGGTAAGACCGTGAAAGGCTTAACGTCATTCTGGCTTACAGAAAAGGGAGAAAGATACACTTATGCAAACAACACTCTTACATTAATATCGAGCTCTGGAAATCTTTTAGGAGAAAATATTATACAGTTAATTGGTGGACACTAGAAAAGAAATGGTAATACCCTGGAGCCTGTATGTACTCACCAAGAATAAGTTGTGGCCCATTAACTAAGTAGCAATGCTTAGATCAAATACTTCCCCCCAGAAGACTTTCCCAATTGTCCTGATTAGAAGCAACTGCTACTTATAAAAAAAAAAACAAAAAAAAAACCACTCATTATAGCATTTATTAGAGTCCTGGTGTGGCACTGTGGGCTCATGCACTGGACCGCAAAGTCAGTATGAATCTACAGGTCAGCAGTTCAAGCTGACCAGCTGCTCCTTAAAAACCCTATACAGGGTTGCTATGGGTCGGAACCAACTTGACGGCACTTAACAACAACAACAATAATAGTATTTATCACATTCTGCTTGAATAATAATTAGTGGTATGTGCATCTATCTTCCTACTAGATTATAAATTTCTGGAGGTCAAGGACCATGTCCAATTTTCTTTTGTAAATCAGCCTATGCTATGCTTTATATATAGCAAGCATTCAATTTGTACATCAACTTATGGTTTTCATATTCATTGAGTAAGGAAATGTTGTGGATGTAGTAAGTGTTAACATTTGGCAAAGAATCTCCTTCCTAACATTATGGACAAAATGAAGGAAGGTGAAATGGTTGAGAGTTGATGGGTTCAATTGTACTGAAAACATTCAATGGAGACCATGTGACTTCTCTTTAGCTATTCAACTCTTTAAAAAGTTAGTTGGATGAAGATATAGAGGACATCCGTATGATCTTAAGAGGATGGAATGATGAACTCAAACCGACTAGATGAAATCCAATAAGGATAAATGGAATGCCCTATGTTTAGGTAAAAAAATAATCAATGACACAAGTGCAGAAAGAGTAGACTAGCCTTGATAGCAATTGACGTGAAAAAGATCTCGATGTTTTGGTTGACCATGCACTCAATATGAGCTTGAGTCTGACATGGCTGCTAAACAATCGAATGCAGAGTCTCCAGATGGAGAATGGCCATGGTGTCGCTGTACCTGGCATTGGCTAGACGGTCTCCAGAGTTCAATGTTTATTAAAGAGTATCTTTAACATTAACAATGAATCCAGAGATAGGCAATCTAGATGGGTGAGGGACTTCCCTTGTGGCTAGAGACCATGTCATGTGAGAAACTGAAATTTCACCTAGTGCTCAGCCAGTGTTTTACTCAATTCACATGGAGGAATGAGTGGGAGGAAGAAAAGAAGAAGAGAAGGCAGAGCATCAAATGGAGACCTTTAGCACCACTCTATTTTATAGGTGAGAAAACTGAGTCCGAGGTTAGGTCATTAGCTGAAGATATTGGGTGGTACAAAGGCTAACATGCTTAGCTACTAACCAAAATGGGAGGCTTGAATTCACCCAGAGGTACCTAAGAAGAAAGACCCGAGGATCGAGTTCTTAAAATGTAGCCACTGAAACCCTCTGGAGCACAGTTGTACTCAGACACACAGGGCCTCACCATTAATTGGACTTTTAAAGGTCCTAGAGCAAGAAAGGAGACGTCATCCACACCTTTAGACTACAAATGCTGTGCTCTTTCCTGGACATGTAATTAACTCAGTATAAAAGCAGTACTGATAGTAGTGACAACCATCCTTTTATGTCCTGTGTTCAGGCAGAGGCTGTCACCTGCCCTGACAAGCAGGACTACTGAAAATGAAAGTTCTCAAGTGAGTGGCAAGATTGGGTGAATCTCAGACTCTGCCTGTGACCACCCTCAGCAGAACCACTGGCCGCCTCCTACCTGTGAGTTGTCCCTGGAGCCAGCCTCTCCAAATTTCAGCCACTGGCAGACTCAAACCACCCCCACTTCCTCCTTAAAACCTTTCCTGTGTACTCTTCTAGTGTACCTCTCTGAATGCCTACATGGTCACATGGTTCAATATTTCAATGTGTTATAGACTTGCTTTCCATAATAGACCGGAAGCTGCTAGAGATGCACCTGCTGGCTATTCATTCCTCTCATAATCACAACACAATTGGTGCTTGGTCTTACACAGATGCAAACCTCCCTAGAAAGACAGCACTCATTTTTTTTTTTTTTTTTTCAATATTCGACCTATGTACACACCATAGCAAAGTCTTATAGACTCTCAATTCTCTGAAACGATTTACAGGAAATCTGCCCAAGAACAGAGGGATAAGCTCAGGGTGGTGCAAATGGCTAACACGGGCGGCTAACCAAAAGATTGGAGACTGGAGTCTACTGAAAGAGAGCTCAGAGGAAAGGCCTGGTGATTTACTTCCCAAAATATCTGCCATCGGAAGCCTTATGGAGCACAGTTATGCTCACCTACAAGGGTGGCCATGAGTAGGCAGTGCCTTGATAGCAACCTGTAGAGAAGAGAGAGATGAGAGAGACTAGGATTGTCCCACTACCCCAAATCCTATCAGTACAGCTACTGTCTCCATTTTGAGTTAACCCCCTCAAAAAAAAGAAAAAGAGTCTCCAGGGTTTCTGTAAAAGAAAGGCATTAGTATCTATGGTCAATGCACAAGCCATCCCAATTGTGTTTGACCACGAATGTAGGAGGCCAGCAGGTACAGGTGGGGGAGGGCAGAGGGGAAGGCTAGGAGCAATGAGAAGGGGAGGGGTGAGCATTAGGTGGGTTTGGGTGAATTCCCTAGAGTGAGCAAGCTTCCTACCTGGGTGACCCGCTTGCTGATGGCAACAGCCAAGACTCCAACTCACTGGCTAAGACTCACCAATCTGCTGATGAGAAAGGAGGGCTCAGTGTCTCTCTTTCTGTGGGATCTGCACCCTCCTTGTCAGCCCCTTCTGGGCCCTTGGGGTCTCTGCCCGGGTGCTGCCCACACTGGGTCAAGCTGGGGCCAGGCCAGAACCAGTTAGAAACCTCTCTGGAGCCAAGAGGAAAGGGAGCTTTGTTAGCTCAAAGGACACAAGCAAGGCGAAAAATTACATACCAGGCCGCCCTAAGTATGCTTGTTTAGAGAAACTGCTTGCATTTATGAAGTCTTTGGTGCGGAAAGCAGGGTTGCAAATGACTGCATCAGAGCGACAGTAAAGGCCATTAATTTCCTGTTATGTTTTCCTGTGTTGGGGGCTTTATTAATTTAATTTTACACTGTCGAACAACAGCGAGAGCTGACACTGCCACACCGCCACGGCTGGGGTTTTCTTTTTGTGTGTGTAGCAAGGCTTTGCCTGACATGCAAATCAACGCTATTACCGGAACCAATAAAGATGTGTGGAGTGAAGAGGGAGGGATGAGGAGGGGGAGGGGTACAGGAGGGAGAGAAGAAATGAGAGGGGACGAGAAAGGGTGAAAGCCATCCTTGGCCAGTTGCTGCTTCGCTCTGTACCTAGCATCTCCTGGTGGCCCAAAGTCTTCTCAATCAGCAACGGGCCCCTCCTTCACTTTTCCTTCCATCCTTGTCTTTCCTTGACTCTACCTCTGGTGTCCCCCTCTGTCCAAGTTGAATAGACAGAACTTGAAAAGGAGAATAAACTTCCCAGCAAAGGGTGGGAGATGGCTTCTCCCTAAGGCCTGTCCCTAGCCCAAGAGCTGCAGGGACCAGAGAATTGACAGGCAGGATCCAGGGTCTTTTCCCTCCACATTTCCATCCTCTAAAGTCAACTATAAGGAGCTCTGGTAGCCTATGGTTACGAGTCGGGTTGCTAATCTCAAGGTCAGCAGTTCGAAACAACCAGCAGTTCCACAGGAGAAAGATGAGACTTTCAGCTCCAGTAAAGATTTACAGCCTTGGAAACCCTATGTAGGGTCGTTCGTTATGAGCCAAAACCGACTCAATGACTCCACAGTACACCACCACCATCCTGCCTGCTTACATATAGTTCCTGCCTGCTTGTGTATAATTAGTGCACACACACTCCCAAACACAAGAACCTGTGTGTTGTGCACATGAAGAAGGGTCTAGAAAGACAAATATTCTAACTAGTCTATAAGCTCTTCCGAGAACTCTCATGTTCTAACCTTGACAACCATTTATTTTCTTTGAATTCTCAGAAGGAAATATATATATATATTGCCTCTAATTATTTTTCCTTAACAGATTTCAGTAGCTATCCTCAGTGGCTGCTGCAAGGTAACCACTTGGTCTAGGCCAGAATGCCAGAGAAAGATAAATCCTGACACATCAGAAAACAAGACAGGGCTCTGGGAAACCCAATGGTACCACATTCTAGTCCCTTTTATGACTTACCCTTCTTGTTCATGACCCTAAGATCACCCACAAGGCCCTTCACAAGTGGGCTCACACGCTATACTCTCCTTGACCCAGCTTGCCACAGGTCCAGTCCACACTGCCCATGCACCTGTGTGGCTGTCCTGCCACTGGAGGTGGCAGTGGGCTTGGGGAGGTGAGATAGCTGTAAAGTGGAATCACACCCACCAGACACCATCCGCTTGTTCTCTCTGTCCTAGGCTTTGAGGCTTGCCAGGGTCCAGAGAGATCCGAGGGTGACCAGTGTGTGTGTGTGTGCATTTCTCCCTCTGATACTGGTCTGTTCGCTCTCCTGCCCGCACTTTCTGCTTCAGGAGCTGTCTGGCAGGCTCTGAGAGGCTGTTGGATGGGATCCAGCTCTCCCTGGGAGAAAAGCATAAACTTCATAAACTGCATTTACTTTAATGCAGGTTCCTGGGGCTCCTTTCCTCAGGCTTTTCTTCTTTCCCCTTGTCTGCTCTATCTCGGTCGCATTTTATCCCTGTCCCCGTGTGCACCCAGACCTTATACACACACACAAACACACACACACACACCCCACAGCCTGCACTTCCAAAAAAGCTGGGACAGGTGGAGAAAGGGAAAGATACTCTGAATGGAGAAAAGCCCTTACCAAGCCTGGGGGCTCCTCAGACCCAGGCCTGGAGAGGACCCTCATACCATACCCAGCTCGTCTTAGCAAGGGAGATGAGCACAAAGGGTGCTTTGAAGCAGGCAGTGAGGGAGGGGATGCTGACATTTCATGGGGATGGCCGAATTAGGAGCCACCTGGAGGCTGGGGCCACAGGGTTCTGAAAGGGAGGGTGAACCAACGAGGCCTCTGTGCAGGTTGGGGTTTCTGAGGCCTCCCTTGTCTACTGCTGTCAAGGTCAGCAGGTTCGGGTTCACCGAAGGGTCAGGATGGTTTGAATTACTGGCGCTGCTGCAACTCGGCTCTAAGGCTCCTGATCCGTCTCCCAGCCCCTGAGCCAAGCCTAGCCCTCCCCCAGCCCTCCTTGCCTTTCCGAACCCATGAAGGGAATAGGAAGGTCCCACAAGGCCACAAAAGGTCCTGAGCAAGGCAAGGTGGAGAAGGCCCATTCCTGCACAGGCATAGGCAGGGTGAGAGCGGTTACCAGGACCCATTCCTCTGGCCCACAGCACTCTGGGTCTCCCTCCCCAAACCCTCTTTCCAAGAGGTCTCTCCAGCTGCCTTTCCTCCTCAGCTGTCTGCTGGCCTGCAGAGGACCAGGTACCCTGAGAGTGGAGCGTGGAGCAGAGAGCAGCAGGCCTGGGGGACAGTCTCTGCCTGGCTCCTCCCTCTTGCGACCAGAGCCTGCGCTTGGGGGAGAAAGGCAGAGCTGAGGCAGCGGATTTCTCTCTCATTAGGTGCCCTTGCCTGTGGCAGAAGGAGATTGGTGGCTACCTGCAGGGCTGGAAGGGAGGTGCCAATTGGGGAATGAGGAGTTGAAGTGATGGGTAGAATACACGTGCACACATGTGTACAAGCATTCAGGAGAGGAGGGGTACCAGCAGGCCTTGGCTGAGAAAGTTGTAATACCTATACTACACCCACCCCCATTTCCAGGGACACTCAGAGCTGCCTCTACATCTCCTCTATATAGTCTCTCCGGGGGGCGGGGGGTGTTGTTGTTGTTAAGTGCAGTATTGTTGCATCCAACTCATAGTGACCTTGTATATGGTTTCTGTGGAGTGGCTGGTGAGATCCAACTCATAGTGACCTTGTATATGGTTTCTGCGGAGTGGCTGGTGAGCTTGAACCACTGACTTTGCAGTCTAGCCCATTAACTCACAGTACCACACTAGGACTCCTGGGGTAGAGGTCTCCTATCTACTTCTTGAGCCTTTTACTAAAAAAAATATTCTTTGGGTTAAGTCTTAATCTACTTCCCCAAACAATCAAGTGTAACTCTTTATGCACAATGTATACGCTAGTTGGACAACTAAGAGGTTAATGATTTGATGGCAGTTTACCATCTACATGCAGGGATTTATGTGCAAATCCAGGTACTTGGGTCAGCTACACACAGCTATGGCGAAATCCCCAGTATTTCCCTACAGAAAAACCGTACACATGTGGATATGTGTGCATAGTGTCCAAGGGAAAGTCCTAACACAATCTACGCCTATGTTGTAGGTAAATGTGCTGGACTGCAATGTTGGTTTGAATCTCAAGGTCGGCAGCTCAAGTTCACCAGCTGCTCCTAAGAAACCCTATAAGGGTCGCTATGAGTCGGAACTCACTGAACAGCACTTAACAACAACAACCTCTGTAGATTACATGGTTGTCGGTCAACAGGTCCATGGCCAACATCATTCAGAGTTCAGTTAAACTATGCAATCCAACAGTTAAAAATACCTCCCCTTTAGGTACAAAGGGTCTAATTTCACAGGTTACTAGGAATATATAATTGTAATAATTAATGTGTATTCATCGTGTTGTTGTTAAAGGTTTCTGAGGAGTGAGTATGAACTGCTGCCCTTGCAGTTCAAACTGACCTTGAGGTCAAGTGTTTATCCAATAGGGGAACTAGGTAGGAGTCGAATGATAGGTATGAATACGTGTGCACACATGTGTACAAGCGCCACACCAGGACTCCATGGGTGTTCATTCATAAGTGACTTTTTTCCCCTTCACATCTTAATAAATGCTAACCTTTGAACATTAGCCCTTTCTTGGTCCAGACACCCCATTAGGCAAGTTTGCAACAATACTAGTTGGAAAGAAAACATAAGTTGAACACTTTGTTAATGTGGTTAAACTCAAGCACTTACTTAGATAACCCTCTTCCTTTAGATTTGGTTCCTGAACTTTGGTAGGACTTCTTTGTAAATGGCCAACTCTGATAGGTACTAGAAGGCACAGCATGTATGAATGGGTCTCACCCCAGCAATAACCCGCAGAGTCAAAAACCCAACCAACACTAGTGTTGTCTCATAACAATCCTGTACAACACCCTAGTCCTGCCCCCACAGACTTTCCAAAGCTGTAAAATCTTTGTGGAATCAGAATGCCACATTGTTCTCCTGAGGAGGAGCTGGTGAGTTTGAACCACTGACCTTAGGGTTAGCAGCTGAGTGCTTAACTACTGTACCACGAGGTTTCCACATACCCACAGAGGACCTCTCCTTATAAACACAAACTATGCTCAGCATCTTCCTGACAATAGAATGCCTTCTTACAGTGCCTACCAAGAGCCTGAAGAAAACAAAACCCAAACCCATTGCTATGGAGTTAAATCCAACTCATGGTGTCCTTGTGTGTAATAGAACTACTCTACAGGCTCTTCTCAAGGAGCTCTGGTAGCGTAGTGGTTACGAGTTGGGCTGCTAACCTCAAGGTCAGCAGTTCAAAACTACCACCCATTCCACGGGAGAAAGAGGAGAGTTTCTGCTCCTGTAAAGATTTATAGCCTTGGAAACGCTACACAGGGTTACTATGATTTGGAACCCACTCCACCACATAACCCCACCCCCACAGGCTTTTCTCAGATAGAATCTTTACAGAAGCTTATTGCCAGGTCTTTCTTTCACAACACTAATGGGTGAATTCAAACCATCAACCTTCATGTTAGTAGCTGAGCTCAAAGCATTTGCACCAGCAGCCAGGGACCTACAAGAACCTAGTGGGGGAGTCAATACAAACAGAGGGTCTGCTATTTCCTGCCTACAATGTAAGCTTACTTCAGAACTTTGAGAACACATTCCAAGGTGGGTATTTTCTAAGAAAGGACTCGTATGGCTGGGTGTGTGTAAGGATTATGTGGTAAACAGACATAATTGTGCCCAAGTGCTATGTTTAGGTAAGGAGTCAGAACAACCTCGTTTTGTTTACCCAATAAGGTGCGACTCCGCCAAGTCATCTGCACCCTCTTTGGGGCCCCCTTTCCGCTCCTTCAGGCTGAATCCTATCCCATTAAAATGAGTGTGTGCTCAGCAAGCCTTCTTCCAGCTCTTCACATGCAGGGAGGCCTTATATCCACTCTGATTCTGCCAGCCTCCTGCATCTGGCCCTGAAGGCCCAAGACAACAAGTAAGGTAGGCCTGAGAAATTGGTGTGTGCTCTGGCCTCTGCCCTGGCCTCTGCCCATCTGCCTGTACCCAGACCTCACTCAGCCTGCCAGAGAACAGGCATTCACAGACTCCCCCATCAGCCTCCTCCAAAACAGCGGCTGCACCCCAAAGACCCAAGGTCCAGGCAGCTAGCTGGGGCACCCTCTGCTCTTCTCTAGGTTCATCCTTGCCCCCTTTTTCTGACCCCAGCACTCTTCCTGATGCCCCATCAGAAAAGAGAGCAGAGAGGAGAGGCCGGTGACCAGGGCATGCCTGGTTTACATTAATGAGCTACACCGAGTGTAATCCAGCCACGGAGGCAGCCTACAAAAGGAGGCGATCGCGGGCGGCCAGGAGCTGAGCTGCTCAGGTAATTGGTTTATCTATCTGGAAGCAGGGGGAGCAATCTCAGCGCAGACAGACTAGCAGTAAAGTCTCTTCCTTAAGGCTATTTCCTTTGTCTTTTCAATTGCCTGCACATCCATGTGAGAGAGGGAGAGAGTGTTAAAGAGAAAGGGAGAGGGAGAAATGTTAATTTGTGAATTAATGGCTTTTCTCAGCGGAATTGTAAATTCAAATGTCACCTCACACGGTGACACCACGGCTGGTCTGCTGAAGAAGCAATGATAAGATCCCCCACCTCCCTCAGTGCCCCTCCCTCCCCAAAGATAGCTGTGGAGTGGAACATGCTACTTTTAATTTGCTCTAACAACACAACAGAGGTATGCTGTATTGACTGCCTCTCCTTCCACCCTGCTCTAGGCTTCCTTCTCCCCCACGCCCCCGAGTCCAGTAGGCTCCCCATTTCCTCCCTTCCCACCCCCTTGCTCTTCTGAAACACCTCACCTCACCCCACCTGCCCCCCACCCTACCCCAACCAGAGCCTGATCACATGGGGGGGGGTGCCTTTGGAATTGACGATGCTGTAACCCTCTCTTCTCCTTCAATAATCAGGGAATTAATGACCCTGAAGTTAAAGTGAGGCTGATACCGAGGCCCTGCCCAGCGTTGGGAAAAAGCCTTCATTGTTTTCAAGCAGGAGGCGGGCAGCAGTGAGGGAGATTCATGGATGGAGATTGAATATGCAATTTTCTTTCACCTTGCCAAGAGCTGCCCCTGGGCTGTGCCTGGCCTAAATTTTTCCTTTTACCATCTCTGCCTTATCCGGCCCTCCCACCTCCCTTCCATTCTTTCCAGAAAATTACCTTCAAAATTGATTTCCACTTTTACAAACAAATATAATGGGAACACAGGAAAAAACTTGGGCCGTGATGAATTAGGGCTGTCAGGTGCTTCCAGGTCTCCTTTGCTTTTGTTTTACTACCCGATCTGCTCTTTGTTTTTCCAAGGACTGGAAAAAGTGCCCCCCATCCACCAAGTGCCTGACCCTTTGGTCCACTGAACCCTCAGTCCCAAACCCCATCACTGACCCAAGGCAGAAGTGACCCAGGCCCTGAGGCTCTATTCATCTCTTAGTTGCCTGTAGAAGCCTAAGCCAACTCCTCCTCTTCTGCTCTTTGACCCTTAGGAACCCAGTGTCTGAAGGGCCTCTAACCGCCACCCCCAAGCTCTTTCCCCTGACCCCCACACCATTGTTCCCTCTGGCCCCCATACCTCTTAAAGTCCAGACCAGATGCAAACCTCCACCTCCTCTAATGTGGGCAGGATCAGTGTATACCTCAACTAGAGTAAATAAGAGACAGACAGACACTGAGAGATCCCGAAAGGCAGGCAGGTAGAAGACCAGAGCAAGACCTGAGATTGGGAGACCAGCCTCATCTTCAAAGGGTTGTAAGATCCCACACAGCCTGAGTGGGTAGGGATTCCCACCTCAGTCTCCCTAGCCTTGGGTCCCAGGCCAACCCTGTAGGCAGACTCGGGCATCCTCATCCATTTGCCCACAGAATGTGAAGTGATGCCTACAGGGTTTGAGCATAGCTCTATGTAAGTGTGTGCTTAACACACTCTGGCCTGACTTCAACCCATCTATCTACATTCACTGGCCTGGTGGTCAGGCACATACTCACACCTGACAAGCTCTTCAAGCATGTACACGACCCAGCAAATTGCACACATCCCCAACACTTGGCATTCTACACCTCCTTTCACCCAAAGATCTCAAGTTGGTAGAAAACGCACACTCACACTTGTATAAACAGTGTAAAAACTTACATTTGGGTCCATAAAACAAATATCATAAACTTGAATGTGGAAGCAGGAATGTACACTGATGCATGGAGGAGTGATGTTCCCCTGTCAGCCAAGAAGGGGGTGCTATCATTAGTTACACAATCGAAATGCCTGTGGATGCTAAGTGATGGCCTATGGCCCAACTGGATAACCACAGAGTAAATGAGTGAGTAAGCAGACAAATGTCCTCTATGTCACACATGGGAAGTTGGTCCTCTCTATTGGTGGATCCCAGCAGCCACTTCTCTAGGCTGCCCTAGTTACAAGAAACCACACCAGGGTTAGGGGTCCTGTGTCCAGCTAAGCTTCTCTCTGACACAATTTCCTTTCCCCTAGAAATATAACCCTGCCAGTTGGGACTTCCTCCCCAGACAAACAAAGACCCATCTTCCAAAATGGATTTGGCTCTGCACTTGATATCCATGATCTCATTAAACCCTCTCCATGGGTCCCAAGACGCAAGTGTTGTTACATCTCCATTTTACAGAAGAAAGAACTGATGGAAGTTGACTTGCCCAAGGTCATACCACCAGTAAGTGATGTTAGGATTCAAATCCAGCTGTTCCCCAACTCCAGAGTCCACACTTTTCTTTACTGGGCTTTACCAGGGCTGCACAGCTGGCCTCAAGCCTTGCTCACCATTCCTGGTGAAGTCCATGCATCTTTCTCTAGCTTTAGACCGGGCAGATGCTGCTCATTTCCACAGCTGAATCCCCTTCTTGACTCTAAGTCTAACCTGAACACCACCGTCGGTGACTTCTCAGAGGGAAACTAACTGAGGAAATAAACTGCTTCTTCCAGTTATGGCTTCATCCACAGCAGAAGGGAGCTATTAAAGGCAGTGACAGGCCTCAGCCATTTGCAGTCATGCAGCCTGCCTTATTGCACACACACAACTGCACTGGCTTGGCACACTGAACTGCACAATTCATTGTGCACCTAATTAATGGAAGGCAAAACCACAGCCCCATGCAATCCCACATAGCAAGGGAGACCAGCACACTTTCCCTCACACAGACCAACAGACTCACACCATATGACTTCCTTCAGATTTTTGGACAAGTTATGTAACTGCTCTGCGCTTCCACAACACCAGTGCTTTGGATTCCAGCTGAATGCAACAGAGTAAAGGGAAAGAAAGGATTTTGGATTTTGAGCCTGGTTGTTAGAGAGGAAAACAAGAGTATCTCTATGCTCCAGCCATGCAAGCTTGGGCATGCAAAAATCAGGGAATCTGTGTCCCTTCAAAAGGCCCAGGGAATCCATCCCCAATATTGTTGTAAAGTTCTGTTGAGTCATTCTGATCCGTAGTGACTTTGTATAGAGTTTCCAAAGAGTGGTTGATCGGTTTGAACCACTGACCTCATAGTTAGCAGTCCAATGCTTGCCCTACAGTGCCACACCAGGACTCCCAAAAACATCAACCCACAATTTTAGTTAAGAACAAGTGAGCATTTTGGTGGGTGCTAATTGGACATTCTACCTTCTTGGACTGACACACAGCCTGTCTTTTGGATGTTTCATGACATCACTTCTTCAGCTATCCCTAGTTCATTCTGGGAGTTTTTCGACTCTTGGGAGGAAGAAGCTAAAGCATTTTGATCAGCACATTTCTCACAGGAAAGCCTGCGAGATTTTTCCATGCTTCCAAAGGCTAAGGAATGAGAAGGAATCTCAAGCAGGTTCGCAGTTACTCTCAATCTCCTTTTTCCCCAGAGCCGCAGTTGATCGGCCCTTTACTAATATTCCCACAGCAAAGGTTGCTGCAGACACTAATAATATTGTCCATATT
This sequence comes from Chrysochloris asiatica, assembly GCF_000296735.1. Classification (NCBI taxonomy): domain Eukaryota; kingdom Metazoa; phylum Chordata; class Mammalia; order Afrosoricida; family Chrysochloridae; genus Chrysochloris; species Chrysochloris asiatica. The sequence continues at coordinate 27,417,809 of NW_006408521.1, read as the reverse complement.
TTGAGTGCCAATGCCAATAATATTCTGGATATTATCACTGTGATCACCAATAAGCAATGCGAGACTCTCTCCAATAACGCTAACACACTCTGCGGTGATTGTCCGCATTAATGCCCACCACCGTGACGTTGTTAAAGCTGAAGAATAAGCGGAACTATACCCAAGGAGCAGGAGTGGATTCAGGAGGAAAAGGTTCCCAGTTTGCCCTGGGGACATGACTTTCTAGTGAGAGAACCCCAGTGCCTGGGGCCATTCTGGCAGGAGGATCAAGAGTCCTTCTGGAGAAAGATTAGCCCCCTCCACTCCTTCCACAGTCTAACCCAATCCCTGCCCCAACACCCCTCAGATACCAAGTCAGATTTCTCTTTTGTCTGTAGTCCTGGCCCAATAGCTGAAGAACACACCTGAGTGTCTAGGCAACCCCTGCCTGGGGCCACCTCCTGCAGCCAGCCTACCAGCTGCTTTGCTACCTTGGCCTGACTGCAGAGTTGGGCTACATCATCTTGACACATAATTATCTCCTGTATTCTTAATCATCTGAGCTGCTCCCTAATGCAAACAGGGGCCTGGCTGCTTGGAGACACCCAGGGTGGGGGAGGGGGAAGAAGTACTGTGAAAGGGCTTTGCTCTTTCCTCTCCCTTCCCACCTGGGTCTAATGGATCAAGTTGGGAGTCAGGGAGATTTAGCTTCCCTCCTGGGCTCTGACCTCCACCAGAGAAAGGACAGCTCGTTCTGGCCTAGGGTTGGTCAAGAAAAGGTAAGAGGAAGGGGGAGTCAGGCCAAAAGAATGCCCCCCCCCCCGCCCCAAAGAACAGAGTAATGGAGGTCTTCTGATCCTTCTTGCCAACCCGTGAGGCTTAGGAGGTAGTGTTTAAGCAATAAGAGGAAACTTAAAAGCCCCCATTACTTCCTCACCTAAAAGACATCAACTGCTTCCTGAGATATTTCCCTGCTTTCTTCTCAGTTGGTCAGTTGGAGGGTGAGCTTCCCCCAACCCAAGCCTCTTCCTAGCCCTTCCATCAAAGGTCCAAGCTCCTTAGAGCATCCAGTTTGGGTCTGATATCCTGTGACCCTAACACACTGTCATAGATTGAATTGTGTTCCCCAAACATGAGTTGTAAATCCTAACCTCTATGCCTGTGGTTACAATCCCATTTGCGAATAGGTTCTTTGTAATGTTAATGAGGCAGGATTAGTAAAGGTTGTATCTTGAGTTAATCTCTTTTGAGATATGTTCTTATTGTTGTTAAGTGCCATTGAGTTGGTTCAGACTCATAGTGACCCTGTAATAGGGTTTTGAAGGAGCAGCTGGTGAGTTTGAACTACCAACCTTGTGGTTCAAACTCACCTTGCAGTCCAGTGCTTATCCTACAGTGCCAGCCACACCAGGAGATTACACAATCAAGCAAAAGAAGCAGAAGTGAGGAAAGAGAGATGCCAAGCCACATGAAGAAAACCAAGGAGCGCAAAGGCAGAAAGAGCAAGTCTTTCCCTAGAGTTGGCACCCTGAATTTGGAGGTCTAACCTTCTAAACTGTGAGAAGATGAGTTTCTCTGTCAAAGCCATCCATTGATGTAGTATTTCTGTTAGTTGTTGTTGTTAAGTGCCATTGAATCGGTTCCGACCCATACCAACCCTGTATAGGGTTTCCGAAGAGCAGCTGGTGAGCTCGAACCTCCTACCTTGTGGGTCAAACTGACTTTACAGTCCAGTCCAGTAACCCATAGCAGCACACCAGGACCCCATTTCCGCTATAGCAGCAGTAAATAACTAAGACAGAATTTGGTACTGGGTAAAATGTGGAAGCAGTTTTGAAATTGGGTAAAGGCTAGAGGTTGTAAGAATTTTCAGGTACCTGGGAGAAAATTGAGGCTTTCTGCTCCTGTAAAGATTTACAGCCTTGGAAACCCTATAAAAAGTCGCTATGAGTCGGAACCGACTCCACGGCACACTACTACCACCACCACCAATAGTAAAAGCCAAGATTGTCTTTAAGAGACTATTGGTAAAATAAGAATGTCAAAGGCAATTCTGGTGAGGGCTCAAAAGGAAGTAAGGAGAGGTCTATAAAAGAAGTCTCTGTCATCTTAGAGAATACATATGGTGTCAGCAACAGAATATTGCTACAAATATGGACATTAAAAATGTTTCTGATGAGATTTTAAAAGAAAATTTGGATCAGGTGATTGGATAATGGGGGAAGGGTGATGTTTTTATGCAGTGGCAAATAATTTGAATTATATTCAAATGTTTGGTGGAAGGTAGAACTTGTAAGTGATAATCTTGGATATCTCAGGAGGAGGTATCAAATTATGACCGTAAAGGTTACTTCAGCTTAGGGTAATGGGGGGTTTTCTGTGCTTAATTTTCATGTGGGCTTTCTTTGTGTGTACTTTTTTCTGGTTACCACTGACTAGATGGTCTCAGAGAATAGAAGATTATTTCCAACTTGAAAGCTAATGTAATTTCTTCTACTGGATTTTGGGCTGCTTGCTATATACTTTTTTTCTAATTTCTTCTATTTGCCATGGATATGTGTACCTTGTGCCTGTTCTATCATTGTACTTTGGAAACCGATCACTTGTATTCTAGATTAAACAGGTTCACAGATGAAGAGGAATTTTGCAGGATGAAGTACCTTAAAGCCTCACTCATATTTGATTCAGATGTTTCAAAAGATGAGAATTTGGATTTGGAATTGATTTAAGATTTGGGGGGGTGATAGGGTAAATTTATTTTGCATGTGACAAGGACATGAATTTTGGGGGGACAAAGGATGGCATGTTATGAATTGGATTGTGTCCCCCCCAAAATATATGTTGTAAATCCTTAACCTCTAGATGTGGTGCTGCAGGTTAATGTGCTGACTGTAAAGTCAGTTTGAACCACAAGTGATTCAAGCTCACCAGCCGCTCCTTGGAAATGCTATGTATGGTGCTATGGGTCAGAACCGACTCAAAGGTTCTTAACAACAACAACATGCCTATGGTTAGAATCCCATTTGGTAATGGGTTGTCTTTGCTATGTTAATAAGGCAGGGTTAGTGCAGGGTGGCATAGTGAGATTAGACTGCTAATCACAAAGTCTGAACCTACCAGCTGTAGATAAGGCTTTAGAAAGATGAAGTTTTCTGCTCCTGTGAAGAGTTACAGCCTCAGAAGCCCTATACAGGTTCATTGTGAGTGGGAGCCTATCCAATGGCACACAACCACCACCACCATTACTTGACGGAATCTCTTTTGAGATAGAAAAGAGATTAAACAAGCAAGCAAAAGAAGCAGAGATGAGGAGAGGAGAGATGTCAAGATTCCTGAAGATCAGCCAGCAGCAGAAGCACAAAGAGGCAAGAACCGTCCTTTGGAGTCGACAGAGAGAAAAACCCTTTGCCCAGAGCTGGCATCCTGAATTTGGACGATTAGTATCCTAAACTCTGAGAAAAGTTTTGTTTGTTACAGGCGCCCATGTTTGGCACTTCTGTTACAGCAGCCCTAGGTGACTAAGACACTCGCCTTATCTCCCACTACCTCCACTACTGCAGTCACAGTACCTGTGTCACAAGCTTCCATCTAGCAGAATTTCACGTTACCTTTGTCTTCCATCATTCTCCTCATCCATTCTTCAAGCCTCTCCTCTAACAGCAGTCCTTCCTGGTGGTTTATTCCCTTCCTGCTCTGAACTCCCATGGCTTACAGCCCAGATTTCTCTTACAACACAGATATCTGATGGACCTTTCTGTTCTCTCAGCTCATGTACTTTACACACCCTGCCAGAGTATAAGCTCCTTAAGGACAAGAATCATATCTTGTTCTGCTTTGGGATTCTATAGCACCAGGCCTCTCTTGCAACCGATGTGCAGGAAAGGTTCAATGAACTGAATAGACTCAAAACAATGAATGTGATCAACTGTTCTATGAAGGGGGTGCTCTGTTCTAGGCTAAACTGGCCCAGCCCTGGGTGTTTACAAACTCATGCCAGGGCCTCTTTACTCCCGGCTTCCCTTCATGGCTCAGAGGAGGAGTCCAGGGAGTAGCGGGCATGCTTGGCTCCAACCTTAGGTCAATGGGGAAGAGTAAAAGTCATTAGAGAGGGGATTCTGTGGTTTCCCCTGCACAACTCATCCTCTGAAAAAGAAAGCATCATCAGGTGATTTAAAGGAGAAACCCTTCAGGGTTTTAAGGCTTGACTCAGGCCTGAGTAAGGGAAGCTCCCAAGGGGAATTGGGACTCAGCCTCCCCCTGCCCATCAGTAGCTGCGGCCAAAATAACCACAATGAAATTTAGTGAGTGGCAAAGGCCGTGGCAGCCAAATGGGTTTGGATATTTGGGAAGAAGGAGAAATGGAGCCAGACAAGCTGTTTCCCTGTGAAACGAGGCCATTAGGGCTTCTGGAAGGAGGCCAGCATCAGGTCATCGTGGTGTTGCCAGACCTAGGCCTCTCATCCACTCTACCCCTGTGCTGAAGGCCAAGGAGGGCTCACTCTCTTTACCTGCAGCCAGAGCCCAGGGAACCTCAGGCCAGGGCTCAGGGAATCTCAGCTTTATCCTTTTTCTAGTCTTTACCTTCTAAAGTTGCCCCCCACCCCCATCCAGGGCTTGTCTATCGTTCGTATCCAAGCAGGATATTTTTGAGAGTAAAAGGAGGTGCTGACTGGTCAAGATGCAGAGACAACAGGCAAAAATTGAGCCTCTCCTGGACTCGTGGACTGTATGGTCACCCTCTTCATGCTCATCCTTAGTGGAGTCTGTCCATTTCATGGCAAATATCTTAAAATCACACACCTTCCCTAGGCCAGGCTACATTTTCCCCAGTGAGGTCCCTAAGAGAACTGGGGCCGGAAGGAGGCTGCAGACACTTTACCTCTGCGTGTTTCTCCAGACCCTGGCCTCATGCACCAGAAGAGAAACAAAAACTCACCAAGGGGACCCATAGTGTCACAACATACTGAAGCTCCATCCCCACCATTCTCAATCAAGGAAAGACCTGGGAGCTCAGTCTGTCTTCACTTCAGTGTTCCCCTTACTTCCTTTTCCCTCCTTTTCTTCCTTCTCCTTCATTCCCCATTCCCTTTAACTGCCCAATACCCTGCTGGACCTTGAGGTTCCAGGTGGATGTGATGGAAAGGGCGAGAGGTGACTGTGTGTTGTCTCCTCTCATGAAGGTGAAGCGATGAGGGGCCAGCTCCCTAGGTAGTTTCATTGAGAGTGCTGTCCATAGAAAAATACCAAGAAAAGATACCCTAGTCAGCTGTAAATGACATTGCTCTCCACCTCCTGCTGGGTTGGGAGCAGGTAAGGACAAGGTAGGTTGGCCTTTCATCCTCAGGTCAGAGACCAGCTGTCCCCCAACCTCCAAAAGCTTCCCAAGGTAAATGGCTCATGCTTCTCCTCCTGGCATCACACAGGGATGGGTGGGTGACTCCCAGCGGAAGGTTAGGCAGTTGGGGCTGCTGAGCAGATGGTGAAGCTGATGGCCCCACCAACAGCCTCCCTCCCTCTCTCCAGGAGCCAGCAGGGCAGTGAGGGGACTTGTGCTTTGCTACTAAAATTGATCTCACAGCAGAGCAGCTGCGAGGCCAGGCCGAAACCGGAGCTCAGAGTCCAAGGACAAAGCATGCAAAAGGGAAGCCAAACCTCTTCCCTCCTCCCTACCTTCATCACGTTTCCTCTTCTCACCATTGGAGCGAGGAATCCCCAGGATCCCATTGATGGAGTAAGATCCCACTGGATCATTGGACGCGCTGGAAACAGGAGGGGAGGCTGTGCTGGGAACTGGATGAGAGGAGAAAACATGCCATAAGGGGAGCTGTTGTGACCTCAGACCAGAGCTCAAGGGCTAGGGGGAGAGAGCAAAGGAAATGAGGGGACAGGGACCCACAATTCCCTTCTTACTCTGGGGCTGAAGGGGGAACATGTTGCTACATATACTCTAGGCTATTCAATTTTGCCCACCTGTAGGGTGAGTGGAGACCAGTCAACCCCAGGCATTCTAAGTAGACCTGTAGGTTTCACTCAAATCCCTGAACTCACTGCATTCACCGAAAATGGGTGGAATGCAGGCCTAGGATTCAGTCTTGAAAGTGGTTCTGCGTTCCTCTAGACAGCATGGTTACAAGACTGCTTCCCTATACAGCTCCCCCAATCCCTAGGGCTGATCAAATCCCTCTAACAAACCTCAGCTTGTTTCTCAGTCTCTTGGGCTGAGTCTTTACCAGTCCTGATTTACAGTCTATGGTTTTGTAAGGTCTACCTTTGATCTTGCCTAAGACACAGAGTGGTCCAGGGGTGCACAGCTCTTCTCCCTGAGTAGCTTCTGGTTGGGAAACCACCTGAACATTTCCGAATCTCCCCTTAGAGCACAACTAGTGAGCCTATTCACTGAGCAGTCATGAGTTCAGGTACAGTCTGGCCTCACCCTCCTTCCCAGCACATGCTGTTACACAGGCCTAATAAACAATAGCTCCTGCCAACTCCAGGAGGGCTAGGACCAGTCATCGCTACTTCCTGTTGGTCAAGAGAGACGAAGAAAGCTGCCAAGAGGCAGCAGGAAAAGTTTAATCACATCTGAGCCCCTCAAGCCCCAAGCCTTCAATATGGTGACAACTGCACTAAGAAGTACCCTCAGGACTAAGACAGGTTACAGTACTGTGTGCGGGCAGGGTCTCACAGGTGTTCTAAAGGCCTGGGCATGTCTCTGAAAGGCCTTGAACAAAGGTGAGTAAATGAGGAGGATTGTGAGGAGCAGAGAGCTTCCGAGTGAGTGAATGAGACAGAGAGCGAGATCATGAGAGGACATGAAGAGGAAAAGAGAGAGAAGAGACACAAATCCAGAAGCAAACACAGGGAGAGGCGAGAACAAAAGAGGAGAGGAAAGGAAAGAAGAGAGAAGGGTAACTTTTAAAGTTCTTTAAACTAGAAGGCTAGAGCGCAAGAGTAGATGTGGAAGAAAGAGGGGCATGTAGGAAGACAGAATCAGCTAAAAACAAAAGATGAAGGAGGGGCAAGAAGAGTGACAGGAGAAGAAAAGGAAATCCTCACAGGAAACTATTGATTTTATATAGACAGAGACTGACTGATGGGCTGAGGTAAAGCAGAGGTGAGGTACTATGGTCAGGAGGCAAAGAACCATCCAGGTGGATTAGTCTCTCTCTGGGAGATCCTGAGCCTCTAGAAACTCAGGAAGAGCAGGGATTCAGAAACTGGGCAACCAATAGACGTCAGACTTAGTGGGGTAGAACCTGGTTTCCTTGGTTTCCCTCAGGGGCCCAGCCTCCCCTTCCCCAATCTTACCGATGGTATGGCCAGGGGCAGTCACTCCTGTCCCAGCCCCATCTGGCGTTGGGTGGAAAGGCTGCTGAACTTTGGTCCGGATGATCCTGAAACAGCATCACAACAGCATTGCATTACATGCCTCTCCTGGTCTGGCTAACTCCAGCCCAGCCTTGGGACGGGCTCTCTTAAACTCCCTTGCTCCTTCCTCATCTTTCCTCATCTATCTGTTCCCGGAAATTTTGTTCTCAATAATGGTTGCCAGACACACCTTTCTCTCCTGGTAGCTCTGTGGAGGTCAATCTAATGCAGCTCTGGGCAGAGGCTGTCTGCACTCTGCTTTGCTTTGTGAATCATCTGAACTGCAACTTGAGTTTTGGTAGTGAGGATCAGGGACACACAAGGAGAGGAGCTCAGCATTCTTTCCCTTTCTTGGAAGTGGGGACTGCTGGTGACTTGCTGTCCACACTTCCCTTTTCAAACACACACAAATCTTCCCCAGGTAATAAGACTTCCTGGACTGGAGACGACTTTGGAGAGGCATTTCCTATTAGGCCTCCAGAGTCAGCATGTTGTTGTTGTTAAGTGCCATTGAATTGGTTCCAAATCATAGTGACCCTGTATAGGGTTTCTGAGGAGCAACTGGTGGGTTTGAACCACTGATCTTGCAGTTAGCAGTCCAGGGCTTATCCTACAGTGCCATACCAAGACTCCAGAGTCAGCATTGTATTGACTCAGTGTTATCCACTCAAGTGCCGATGAGTTGGTGTTGACTCATAGCGACCCTGTACAGTTTCTGAGGAGCAGCTGATGGGCTTGAACTGCTGACCTTGTGGTTCATAGTTCAGCTGATCCTATAGTATCACACCAGGAGTCCAGAGTCAGTGTGGAAGAAGGAATTTCCCCATTCCACAGAAAGGTCATGGGGGACCCTTTTGTCTCCAAAGTCCAAGTCCTGTCCCCACCCGGACCTGGTTGGCTGGCTGGTGGCATTCTTTCCAGCCAGAGGGTCTTACTTGACTCATGGCCTCTTTAGTGGCCCTACTGAAAAGCCTGGTGCCCTCTCTACAGATCTGATGATGGAGATGAAATCAAGCATCTTAGGGTGGGAAGTGAGTCTGTTTTTCAGTGAATCAGAAGAGCCAGACCCAGTCATCCAAAAGACCAACCCTGAGACTAGCATTTAAGAGTGGCCCACTCCACCACTGGTCAGATGAGATGCCCATAGCTTTGCTCCTTTTCCCAGAGAGGCATGTGAGCCATGCTCACCTCCACCAACCAGGTGAGTCACAACCACAGCGGGCTCAGCTCTAATGGCTTTTACTAAGCACTTGTAGACACTCAAGATGAAGCCCCTATATCACAGCGCTGGAAATTAAACCGAAGAGAGAAGAGATACACCCTCAAAAAACTAAGCATGAGGGGCCAGGTGGTAAGTGCCAGAAGGATTCAGAGGCATCCCCTTTTAAGTGAGAGAACTAGGGAAGAAATCACTAGAACTGGATTTCAAAATCAGGTAGCGCTGAAGTTGAAGACATGTAGTATAGTGAAAGGAGTCCCTGGGTAGTGCAAACAGTTAACACACTCAGCTACTAACTGAAAGCTTACAAATTTGAATCCAACCAGAGGTACTTTGAATGAAAGGCCTAAGGATCTACTCCCCCCACAAAAAAGCAGTCCTTAAAAACCCTATGGAACATAATTCTACTCTAACACACATAGGGTCACCGTGAGTCATACTTGGCTCACAGTAACTGGTTTTAGCATAGTGGAACGGACACAGGGTTACAGGTCATGGGCCCCGAGTCCCAGTTTTCAGTCTATCAGTAGGAGGCCACATAGCCTTGAGCTTAACATTTAACTTCTTTGGGCCTAGCTTCTTCAGCTGTAAAATAAAGGGGCTAGACTTCAGGACCTCTTAGGTCTCTTTCCCTAGTGAAAAATACTATGATTCTAAAATGAGCAAAACAGCCGAGGGAGGATGTCATAGGCAGGTGTGAGAGGAAGGTAGACAGAAAGGCATGGAGGTTGGAATGTGCATAATACCTAGATCAGTTAACCAGAAACAGTGGAAAGCAAGATGAAAACTTGGGTAAAGATGTTGATGATGATCACTATTTTTCCATTTACTGAGCACTTATAATTTAGAATACATATGTAGGTATACTATTATTAATTCTCACAACAATCTCCAAAGGAAAGTAAGTAGCTTACTCAAGATCACACTGCTAGTTAGGGCAGAGTCAGAGTGCAACCTCCAAAGCCTGTCCTTTTGGCAACTTTACCATACTCCCAACAACATGTGAAAACCAGGTTTAGAGAATCTCAAGCCATGAGCGATTTCTAAATTAGACAGGATATACACTAACTAATCCCAGGAAAGCAATATACAGGCATAAACATTAAGAAATGACTTCTGGAAGGAAAGGGACGAATCTGTAAGACACTATAAAGGCAGAATGGTCAGGATCTGGAATCAATGATGGCTCTCAGCACCCAACTCTGTGGAAGGCTGGTGGTGTGTACTGTTGACAGGAATACTGCAGGGACGTAGCTGTTTTCGGAGCCAATTGATGACACTGGTCCTAGACATGCAGTGTTTGAGCTGGCAGGGGGCATCCAGGTGGAGATGCCCAGGAGTCAGCTGGCCCAGCAGGCACACATTTAACAGACTGTCAAGGAAAGGAGTGTTTAAGGGTACAAGAAGGTTAAGGAATGGAGACTGGAGGAAGCCATGCTTTCAGAGAAAAAGAGGTAGCACCTGCCCTTGTGAAGAAGTCAGAAAAGAATGGCTCACACTGGAAATTGGAGAAGTTGGAGTGGACAGTTTCACACGAGTCAGTAGAGAAGAATATTTCAAGGACAGCATACGCTCCACAGTGTCCCTGTGACATAAAGACTGAGGAGAAATGACTTAAAGATTGAAGAGAATAAGAAGAAACACAGATGTGGAGATTTTGATGACCACTTGTGACCTTTGAGAGAGGGTCTCAACAAAGTAACTAAAGCGGGAGCCAGACAGCAAGCTTAGAAAGTAAATGGGGGTGGGAGGGGCTGAGAAGAGGGAGGCAGTAAAAGTAAAGTACTACCTTCAGAAGTCTGTCAGGAAAGACACACAGAGAGAGAGGTGTGAAAGCCAGGGGACAGAACTGGCAGCTGAGTGGAGGAAAGGTTTCTCAGCATACGAAAGATCTTGATAAGTTTGTAGACTGAGGAGGAAGAAACCCAAAATTGCCTGAGGGAGTGTGGATGGTTGAGAGAGCAAGGCAGCCGGAGGGAGGAGTGGAGTAGAGGGCGCAGGGGAAGAAGTAAGTCAGATATGGCATTCTTTGACGTGGCAAAAAGCTTCTTTAAGCAAAGCAGAAGGTAAGGCCATAGCCCAAGAGCTGGGGGGAAGAAAAGGTTCGGTGCGTGATCACCCTGGGAAAGATGAGGAAGGAGTTAAAGACAGCATAGACTGCTCTTCATGAAAAGCCTAGAAGGACACTGAGCAGCTCAGGGCAGCTGCTCCTGATTCATTGCAGCAAAAGTTTCTGGAGTTTCACTGGGCACTGCAGGTGGGTTGACTTGAGGGGCTCTGGGCTAAGGGAATTCCAGTATCGAGGTTGGGTGCGGCAGATAACTGCCCAGCCTTGCAGACTTTCTATCTTTGTTACCCAGGGCCTCTGACCCCAGGGCACTGGTGCAGATTTAGCTAAGGCAGCAAGTGATGGAAAATCACTACTCCCTGACAGCAGCTTGGTGGAGAATGGGAAAGGAATTGGGCAGGGTACCTGCTGTGAGTTACTCATGCTCTTGGTGTCCATCCACACCAGTCCCCAGTGTTGATCCCAGGAAATGAAAAAACTGGAGCTGTGGGACCCTGATGGTCAACCAGTGGCTCTTTGCACACCATACTACAACCCAATAACTCTTGGGAATTTTGGGTCCCAAAGGACATCCTGAAGGATCAAGCTCTTGGATATAAATCCTTGGAGATGCAGTTAGGAGCAATGGCGGGCACGTCTCCACTTGGGAGCTGGGAGGTGCTATCTCCTGGTTCCATGAACAGACTGCCCTGCCAGGTGCCTGTTTCCCACTTCTTTCTTCAGCATACTTTTCTCCACATGGATGCTCTTTCTCCTCCACCATTTCAGAGGAGAAACTGTCCTCTCCTGGGAGCCTCCAGGGATTTGGCCTGAGTTCCAACATGGGGACTTGTAGGCACTTATAGTCTCCCACATTTACAAGGACATCAGCATAGCAAAGACTCTAAGCCTAGGCTCTGGGCTCAGTGTGTCTGAGTCTGAATTCTAGCTTTGCTACTTATTGCTTGTGAAAAGCCTTGGCTGTTTCTTATTCCCCCATCTGTAACATAAGATAATAATACGATGCACTTCATAGGGCTGTTGTGAGGATTAAATAGGATAATCCATGTAAAGTGATTAGCATGATGCTTTGCTCAATAAATGCAGGCTATAATAATAATGACTACTGGTACTATTATTCCTATATGTAACCCCTAGGCTTGGATGATTTCTATTTAGCTGAGCCAGGTGCAAGTGGGGGTCCTCACAGCCCAATATGCCTGGTCAATTCAGGTGCTGCTGAGACCCTTGGAAAAAGCACTAGGCAGACAATACACAGCGCAGGTAACCCCACCCTGACCTCAAAAGAAGTTGCATTAGAAAGACTCACTGCAAGACAGACTGGGACTAGACCAACCCCGTGTGGGAGCTCAGGGAAGGATACACAGAGGGCACAAACAGCAATACTTCAGGACTAAGATGCCAAGGAAGAATGGCAGCGCTTTAGAGTAAAGGATGGCAATGCAGGTAGCGGGGGTCACAGCTCTTTGGCTAAATTCCCGGGAGGTCTCCACTCTCCACCAAGTTGGAGATCTGAACATTGCCGTCCACTCTATAAGCGAGAATGAAAGCCATGCCATGGGTCCCCTATGAACAGTTTGATGAACTCATGAGGAAACGGAAAGGGTCTCAACCCTTCTTACTTAAGTTCTAGGCCCTCTTCCCCGTTCCTCTTTCATTTTTTCCATTGTGCTTCCTTCTGTTTCTCTACTCTCTGTCTTACTCTGGTCCTCTCTCTAGCTCCCCTCTCCCTGTCTGTCTGTCTCCTTGCACCCTCAAGTCCCACTGTGGCTATGCTAGTTTATTGATTCCTGGAAGCTGGGGAAAAGCGGGAGGCAGGGCTGGGGTGCAGGCTCAGGGATGGAAATAGAAGGCTATAAATTATTTGTGACAGGAAAGCAATAGTGGCAGAGTGCTGAGCACAAGTCCTGTGTCACTATTAGATTCCTTTTAGCCTGATGACACTGTAAAAAAGGTTAAGTGTCTGCTGGAATCGTACACCTGGGGGGCCGGGGCAGCCTGGGAGCAGAACAAGCCACCAAGAGCAGGTATATCAATTCTCCAGGCCAATAATATTCCTCTCATTGATCGCCACGCAAAGTTCAAAAATCTCATTACAGCCAGGCAGACTGGGAACTTTTTACAAATCAATAGAATGATATAATGTATGTATACTTAGTACAAATGTATCTATTCATCTATCCATCCATCCACGGTCCGCCTCAGGGTTTCCAAGTTAACCTACCCATCATATTATGTTATGTTATGTATGGTATTATATTGTGTTATATTATATGATAATAAATGGTGTGCAAAACTCACCCTGAGGTGGGAACAAGAAGAGGTCCTATTAGCATGGAGGTGACCTCAGAAAGCTCACCTTGGAGGCAGTGATGAGGCAGCCTTTCCAGGACTAAGCTGGTCAGGATTCTAGGAGCAATGCTTTCTTAGCAGAGGTTCCAGTCATAAAAACTGCCTACTGAACATTTACTATGTGCTTGGCAATGTTCTAAGTTCTTCAAAGGTCACTTAATTCTCACAACAACCCATTTTACAGATAAAGCATATTATAATTTGTCCAAGGTCACATGTTTAATAAACGGCAAAGCCAAGACATGAATTCAGGTGGACTGACAGACACTAGGACCTACCCTGAAACACTAAGCTTACTGCCTCTAGTAGAGAGACACCCAAAACCCCAGGATCCAGTCTCCTGGGTTCTACTTTTAATATTTTGTTCTGTTCTGAGAAATGAAGGGTAAAAAGGCTTCCCTGAACCTCAGTGCTCCTAACTGGAAAATGGAACCAGAGGCTGACAATGCGGTGTGTACATGAGATCTCTAAGCATGCTCCCATGAAATCCTGCCCAGCTGTCCATAAAAGACTGCCTTCTCCACTTTGGAATTAGTTTCAAGTGGAATGGTCAGGCTGGCCTCAGGCCAGATCATATCACTGCTTTGCTCAGAGAACTGTGGGAGCAAGATGCCAAGTAACTCCATACATGTATCACATACATATTTTGGTTGCTGTTTTTAAGTGCTGTCAAATCAGTTATCTGTACAAGGTTTCCAAGGAGTGGCTCACCTTTCAGTTAGCAGTCCAGTGTTTATCCTATAGGATCACACCAGAATTCCCATTTACATGTATAAATTCATTTAAATTGTCCTGGGGTAGACTGCCTACTTTAGAGTCTATGCAGAAAATATTTACTATCTGGTCTGGGGAAAGTCTTTCCTAATTTAGTAAATCAAAGCAACTTCATTGTAGAGAATGTACAACCCAGTAGAGGTAGATGGACCCTTTGCCAGTGACTTCAGGCTGCCTGGATCATTCCAGAGAACAAATCCATATTTACTTCAGCAAAGGATATTTGCCCAAAGAATGCAGGTAATTGTTCCATCTCAGTCTTTTGAGAGCTGCCTACATCAGGCACGTGTCCCTGGCTCATCCCTGAGGCAAGTCGGAGCAACACAAACAGCTGGAGACTTTTCCTGACAGAACCTCCAGTGAGGCATCATACATCATCCAGGAAAATATTCTTGCTCCTGAAAACGGGTTTACCTCTCCCTACTCCTGAGAACCCTAAGGAACTGAGCTCACCCTTCAATCCAACCAAGAAACCAACTAACAGAAGTGTACTCCCTCCCTTCCACAGGACCCCAATGGGAATGCATCCACGCTGCACGTGCCCTCCCCACTGGGGTCAGAAGCTCTTAACAGAAGCCCTGTTTGCTTAGGTTCTGGATTTGCAGTTTGTGTGGATCCCAGCATTGTTTTGCCCACTTACGTACCCTGCGGACTTCAGTTTGGATAATTAACCACATGGCAGGCAGGGTTCTGAGCACTGTTCATAATGGCTGCTGGAGAGATTAAGACCATAGTATGGATTGAATTGTGACCCCCAACATGCACAAAATACCTGGCCCTTGTACCTGGGGATAAGATCCTGTTTAGAAATAGAGTTTTTCTTTTACTATGTTAATGAGGTTATACCACTGTAGGGTGGATCCTAAAGCAAATCACTTCTGAGTTATAAAAAGACCAGGAAACACACAGACACATACACAAGGGTAAGCATTCTCAAGTGAGAATCATCTACAAGCAAAGGAATCCCCAGGAGTTCCTGCAAACAACCAGGCTTACTAACAAGAAAGGACCTCCTCCTAGAGCCAAGCCCTGGGTTTGGATTTGAAGCTTCTTGAACTATGCAAAAATATATTTCTGTTCTTTAAAGCCACCCGCTTGTTTATTTTGTGCTATGAGAGACTAGTTGTTCTTCAAAACTGTATACAGGCCATCCCAGTCCAGCTACAGAGGAACACAGCTGGAGTACAAAGATTTCAAGTTTATAGGGTTCCACCAAGTGTGTCAAGAACTTCTACATCTATAGTTGGGTCTCAAAAGTCGTAAATGAGCTCCAAGAAATGAGAACCCTACCAAAAATCTTGCAAAAGTGTTTGTTTCCTCAAAGTTTTGTCCTTGAACCACCAATATTAGCATCCCCTGGAGGCTTGCCAAAATGACAATCTGTGGCTCCCACATCTCAGATCTTCTGAGTTAGAATTTCTCACAGCTAACTCTCCAGATTATTTAAAAATTCTCTAATGTCTGGTGTGGCATTGTAGGTTAATGTGCCGGACTGCAAAGTCATTTGAATCAGAAGGTCGGCAGTTCAAGCTCACCAGAATCTTTTAAGTACGTTACGTACCTATACAGGAAACCCTATATAGGGTCACTATGCATCGGAGCTGACCAGATGGCACCTAACAACTACAACAAATGCTTGAAATGACTGTCTTAAGTTAGGGGCAGAGAAAAACTACCCACTGATTATATAGGAGAGTCTTGAGAGGGTTAGGGGAGAGTTAGTGAAGAAAATTCCTGATTTCTGCTCCTCCACCTGATAACCTTGACTCCAAAGGACACAGCCACCAAAGTTCAAGAAGCTAATCAATTCCTCCGTGGAGACTACACTATAGGTGAAAGTAGTTTTTGATACATTCCAGGATGACAAATTCCCAGTGGGTTCCCATGTGGTCAGGCATATTTTCCGCATCAACCTCACATTCATAAGTCAGACATTGAGGATGATATCCCGCCACCACATGTCCCTGGGATCCCAGGCCAGAGACAATTTACCAGGCTAGATGGGCCATGGGGCTGGCCCAAGGGGGCAATAGTGATGGTTTATATGATGAATGATAAGCATATGGATTGATTTAACTTTAAGATAGTATGCATAAGTTTAAAAATTAAAGGATATGTGTTTAACTAACCATTTGGAAACCAGTCTGTGGTGCATGCCAAGCCCAAAGCGTGACCAGACTAGCTCCTCTTATCACTGGCCCTGTCCTCATCTGCCAGGGCTCTTGGCTAGAGCTGTCCACATCTCGGGCCTTCTTGCCCAATTGATGGAGAAAGGGGTGTTACCACAGACTCCTTTCTGGGGCCAACGTGCCTGCCCATACTCCGTATCCCCTTATCCACTTGGTGGAGGCAGAGGGCTCCTCAGCCTCCCAGGCTTTAGCCCCTCCTACCTCTCACAGACTCCTGGTGTGGTGCTGTGGAATCATCACTAAACTGCGAACCATAAGGTCTGAAGTTCAAACCCACCAGCTGCTCCTTGGAAATCCTATACAGGGTCACCATAGGTCAGAACTGACTCGACTTAACAATAACACCTCTCACCTAGTTACTTCAATATTCAAAAACAATCCATCAGTTCTCTCTCCAACTTCTTCTGAGATGTGACTAAATCCTACCATTCATTGCTTCCTAGTACCTACAGGATAAATTCAAAATTCCCTAGCCTGGCTTTGGAAATCATTCCCAATCTGACTCCACTGTGGCTTTCTGATCTACTTCTCTGCTTCACTCTACCTCTCAGGATCTAGCAAAGAGCTGAAACCTTGTTTCTCGGATTATTCAGTTCACATCGTGTCCTCCCCTGAAGTCTGAGCTCTATGAAGACAGATGTCTATTTTACTCACCACTTTCTTTCCAGAATCTCCCAATACTTAAAGATTCTTTGTTGAATAACAACGTCTGTCTTATTACTGACACCGTGGTTGCCCCAAGGGCTCGAGCCCGGGAAAGATTGTGAGGGTAACGCAGGACTGATCAGTATCTCATTCTGCTGCACACAGGACCACTATGTGCAGTAGCAACAATATCTTATTATTAAAAATGACATAATCTTAGGGATATAGCGAGCTAACATTTGCTTAGTAAGGGTCAAACACTGTACTAAGTACTTTACATGAAATTATTTAATTCTTACAACCATCTAAGAGAATCCTGGTGTGATGTTGCAGGATAATACACTGGACTGCAAGGCTGGTTTGAACCAAAAGGTTGGCAGTTCAAACTCACCAGCACTCCTCAGAAACCCTATACGGGGTCCCTAAGAGTCGAAACCAACTAGACATGATTTAACAGCAACAACAACAACCATCTATGAAGTTGTTGTTAAGTGCCATTCATTTCTGACTCATGGCAATCCTATATCGGGTTTCCAAGGATCTTGTGATTAGCAGTCCAGTGATGATCCTACAGCACCATAGCTGCTGCTGTTGTTAAGTGCCGCTGAGTTGGTTCCGACTCATAGTGACCCTGTATAGGATTTCTGAGGAGCAGCTGGTGAGCTTAAACCACCAACCTTGCAGTTCCACGCATTAACCACAGCACCATACCAGGACTCCATAGTGACAGTTGTTGGTGTTAAGTGCTGTCAAGTTGGTTCCGACTCATAGGGACCTTGTATAGGGTTTCCGAGGAACACTGACCTTGTGGTTCAAATGACCTTTTAGTCCAGCACATTATCCTGCAGTGCCACACCAGGACTCCATAGTGACAGTTGTTACATGCCATCAAGTCGGTTCCAACTCATAGCGACCCTCTATAATGCTTCCGAGGAGTGGCTGATGAGCTTGAACCACTGACCTTGCAGTTCAAACTGACTTTGCAGTCCAGCGCATTAACCTGCAGAGCCACACCAGGACTGGGTACTCTTTATTATCCTTATTCCACAGATATGCTAACTGAGGCTAAAAGTAGTTAAGTAACTTGCCCAAAGTCACAAAGCAGTTAAGTAGCAAAGCTAAGACTTAACCCAGGTGCCTGACTCTAGAACCCATGCTGCTAACCATAAAGTTGAATAAGATAGTCACATCAAGATACAATCCGTGAGATTGGCTAAAAGAGCTTTGTAACACTTGCCAAAGCAGGGCAGAGGCCGAGGGACCACATGGCTGAGAGGCTGAAGACAAGAGTGAGGCGTGCCTGCAGTATGGCAGACAAGAGGCATTCCTGACTGGAGAAATGGCTGTGTCCTGAGTTGGTTTAGATCCTGAATTGTAACCTGTTCACTTCCCTAGGAAACCCCATAATGGTGGGGAAAAAAAATATATATATATACAATGAGTGGGAGGCTGGGTCTATTTTACATGTGACTAGATGAGGTTTAGATAATAGTAGCAGAAATAATAACTAACATCTATTTCATAGTCAGAGTTGATGGTTCAAACTCACCAGCTGCTTCTCGGAAATCTTACACAGGATCGCTATGACTTGGAACCGACTTGATAGCACTTAACAACAACATAGTGAATTATTTCATAGTCACTATATATGTTAAGTGTCGTAGAATGAGTTCTGACCCTGTAGAGGGCTGCTGAGGAGTGGCTGGTAGATTTGAACCACTGACCTTGCAGTTCAAATTGACCTTGCAGTCTAGTGCTTATCCTCCAGCACCATACCAGGACTCAGGCCCTATAACAAATGCTTCTTCTCATTCAAATCTTAACTACAACTCTGTACCAGGGATATGTTCTCTCTCTTAGCAAAGAGGTAATGGAAAGGCTAAGCAAACTGCCCAAGGTCACATGCTTACTAGTATTAGAATCAGACTTTAGTACAGTGAGCCATGTTACCGCTTCTGGAAATTGTTATATTAGTATTTCTTTGTGTTTATTAACTATTTGGACATGAGCAAATTTTTTCCTTCAGTCTTTTCACATTCTGGACAATTGAATAAGTATACATATGGAGCTCTGGTAGCGTAGTGGTTACGAATCGGGCTGCGAACCTTAAGGCCAACAGTTCGAAACTACCAGCAGCTCCGCAGGAGAAAGATGAAGCGTTCTGCTCCGTAAAGATTTACAGCCTCGGAAACCCTGTACAGGGTCGCTATGGGTCAGAACCGACTCGACAGCACTTAATAACAACTATATATATATATATGCAATTAACAGAAATCACACATAGATGTGATTCTAAACATACTTGCCTACTCCCTTGCATGTGCCACAGTTGTATCTGACAAGCATCACATCTATTACAAACCAACCATAATTCCAGGTTATGTGACTACGTATTCAGTGTATTTTACAAGCACTAGTAGGCTTGACTAAGGAGCTCCGGTAGCGTAGTGGTTACGAATCGGGCTGCGAGCCGCAAGGTCAGCAGTTTGAAACTACCAGCCGCTCTGCGGGAGAAAGATGAGACGGTCTGCTCCGGTAAAGATTTACAGCCTCGGAAACCCTGCGTAGGGTCGCTATGAGTCGGAACCGACTCCACGGCACACAACAACAACAACAACAACAAGTAGTTTTGACTGGACTCCTGGTGTAGCACTATAGGATCAACACTGAACTAAGAACCACAGGTCAGCAGTTCAAACCCACCAGTAGCTCCTTGGTAAGCCTATACAGGGTCACTATGAGCTGGAACCAACTTGGCAGTATTTAACAAGAACAAAGCAGGTTTGGGGAGTAATTTCCAAAGAACATAGTTGTTCTTGTATATGGTTGTGTCAGGAGACTACATATGATAGATGTGTTTCTCTACTTTCTATGCTTCTAAAGACTATTTCTCTATTCGTGTATCTCTATATTCATGTCTGTTCTAGTGCATTGATCCAGGATTAATACTGCTGAATATATTTGTCAAAACCTAGTTCATGAATATTTGCCCAGTACGTCAAATCTATAGGCCATACTCCTACACAACTCCACACTCATCACTATTCCCTTCCCAGGGTCATTGAGACACTCACATCACAACTGTGTTTTTATGTTGGCCTGAGCACCAATATTGATGTGCATAAATGTGCATTTGTATACCTGTGTATCTCTCTGTCTATGGCCAGACAAGGTGGAGGCGAGGGGGGACGTGGAAATGAGAGAATTATTAAATGCCAAGTAGATGTGCAATAAATTCCATTGATTTTATAAACTCCAACTTGTCTTCAGTCTCCTTCCATTCTTTATCCTGGGGGCATTGCAACAAAAACCTATTTTAAATATCTTTGTTTCTTTCCCTTCACCACCAACCCCCCTTCCAAAAAAAAGTGTCAATATTTTATTTGGATTTTTAACTTCGCTCCATAACAGTTGTTTGACCTCCTGACTCGTGCAAGTCACATAAATTCTGGGACTTTATTCAGGAGCCATGTTCCTGCTATTGAATAAGCAATTTGGGAGGGTGAATTAATGACTTGTGCTGTTGCTGAAAAGTCCCTGAAGAAATATTAAAATTGCTTGCAGACTGAATCGATACTCAGTGAACACCCAGCAAGAGGGCTTCGGCTCTGGAATGGCCACAAAAGGCAGGGCTTGGTGGAGGAAGGGGAATTCCTGCACCCAGCTTGGTAGGGCCCTCCCCCACCTTTTCCTTGCTCCCCCTGAGCACTGTCATTTTCAGTAACAGCACAGTCTTATTAAACCCCCAACCAAGATAGAACTGATTTGTCCTGTCTCCAGAAGCAGGCTCAGGGGACAGTTTACTCTTTTACTAGCAAGCGAGAGCCCAGAGGTTTGATTGGAAGTGATGGTCTGGGTACATCCACCTGCTGGAGAAAGGGGTGGAGCTGCTGCTTTCTGACAGGCGTCCCTGTGCTTCAGAATCAGGAGTGTGCTGGGCAGGGGCCCATGATCCAGTAAGCAAGGGCGACCATGGGCTTACTTGTGCTTAATTACTAAACTGGAGTGAACAAGGAGGGAATGTTTAAAAAATAGGGTTCGAGTCTGTAAGGAAAGTGCTGTGGGTTTGGGAGCCAGCCATATCTAGAAGCAGAATCTTTGATATGGTGAAAAAAGTGTGAAATTGTTCACTACTGGTTAGTAAGTTGGCATGAGTTAAGTCCTTGCTTACCTAGCTTATTGGGTAATCCAGCGCTGGTGCTGGGGTTGGGAGACTGCTGCTGTCTGAATCTCCTGCTGGGTATGCAGAAGGCTTGCTAGCATTCAGATGGCAACAGGATTTCAGCCTTTGGGTATGGGTGTGTCTGTGTTTGAATTGTGCCAGTACATTCCTGCAGCAAGCAGGTTGAAGGTTTGTTACTTGGTGTTTTGTGGCATTGTAGCGAGGTGACTGCACTTTGTGTAACACTGAGTTAGAGGAATTTGAGTATTGTTTGGTGGCAGGGTCTGTGTTTCTGTTTTGAATTATTATGTTCATTGATTATATCAACATCTTTTCCCCCTACAATGTAGGTCTCAGAGATTAGGTTAATGGGCGTCTGTCTCCTTGGTGATATGGGTTGAGTAATGACATTGGACTTGGGTGGTGGTGGATGATTCAGTAGTTGTTTTAATTGCCTTTCTGTGTGGCTGTGGGTGTGAGGACCCTTCCTTCAGCTTTCTAGCTTACTCTGGCCTGCTCATTTGCAGCGCTTCTTTCCAGAAGGAAGATTCTAGTGATGGTGCGGGACAAATCTCTTGTTGATGTCCAAGTGTACAAGTCTGTTCTTCTTGAACACAAACCCATGGACACTGGCAGTTGCCTATGCTCTACTGAGTAGCTCTGAGCCCACCTCACAGGTATAGGTCCTGGTGCCACCCTCTCTTGCTGTCTAATTTTAAATGAAGTCCTTAGGCTAAGTCCTAATGCTGTTGTTGAGAGTCTAGATCCCTGCTGAGATGAAGGTAAATTCCCCAATTCCAATAGGAACAGCAACATGAACTCTAGTTCCAAGATTCCCCACTCTGTTCCCCTCTGGGCCTTTGCCCCTCGGCATCTTCTTCTTTCCCAGACAATATGGCTCAGCAGTGATCTGTACTTACAGGTTTGGAAGAGCACAGGCACATGGGACTGGGCAGGACTTTTTACTGAGGCTCATGGTCCTTGTTTTGAGCTTGAAATTAAATGTATGAATACAAAGCTGAGCATGATTGCAAAATATAGAGAGCTCTTCGATATATGACACATGCCTCTACTTCCTGTGGTATAAGGTTGGTATGTAGTATGGTAAAATGGATAAGTATGTGGATTACAGAGGCAGTACTGAATGCATTCAAATTCTAATTCTGTTGCGTGTCCTGTGACCTTTGATGAGTTATTTAACTTCTCTGTAGTCTAGTTATTGTTGTTCAGTGCCGTGGACTCAGTTCTGACTCACAGCACCCCAGTATAGAGTTTCCAAGGAGCGGCTGGTAGGTTTGAACCACCGATCTTGTGGCTAGCAGTCAAATGCGTATCCTACAGCACCATACCAGGACTCCAGTTACCTCATCTAAAAACAATCCCATAAAGCTCTTGTTGTTGTTAAGTGCCATTAAGTCGCTTCTGACCCATAGCAACCCTGTATAGGGTTTCCGAGGAGCAGCTGGTGAGCTTGAACCACTGACCTTGAGGTTCAAACTGACTTTGCAGTCCAGCTCATTAACCCACAGTGCCAAACCAGGACTCCTATAAAGCCCTATGGGGTTGTTTTGAAATTTAAAATCAATTAATACATGTAACATGCGTAGAACAGTTCCTAGTTCAGTAAGCACTTGTTAATCATTATTATTATAAATATAGGACTTGATGGGCTCCTAGTATGGTATTGTAAGGTCAGCACTTTTTTATCTTAAAAAAAAAGATGACCAGGTCAAAACCCACCAGCTGCTCCTTTAAAACCCTACAGAGGGTCTGCTATGAGTCAGAACTGACTCAATGGCACTTAACAACAAGGACTTGGTGAGTAAAACAATCCAAGATCAGCACACGCATGTGTACAAATGTGTACATATGTGTACTAAGGGGCAAAAAATCCCAAATAAAGAAGGTGCATGTATATGTGTGTGTGATTTCATTAGGAAAGTGCAAAAGCTGCAGTCAAGCAAGGTGAAGTGGAGGATAGTTCTCTCCCTAGTCCATGAGGACAGTGGCGGGATGGGGGCTGATAGGCTCACCACTGCCCAGCTCCACACAGAGGGCTGCAGACAGCCCTGTGCAGATGAACAGGCAGAAAAGAAGACTGTGACCCTCAAACATGCTTCACACTTTATCTATCTATTTATCTATTTGTTGTTGTTAAGTGCCATCAAGTCGGTTCCAAAGCATAGCGACCCTGTATAGGGTTTCCAAGGAGTGGCTGGTGAGCTTGAACTGCTGAACTTGCAGTTCAAACGGCTGTGCAGTCTGGTGCATTAACCCACAGCGTCACACCAGGACTCTCTCCTCTCTCCTCTCTCCTCTCTCTTCTCTCTCTCTCTCTCTCTCTCTCTCTATATATATATATATATATATATATACACACATTTATATATATATATACATATATATACATATGTTGTTGTTAAGTACTGTCGAGTCGATTCCGACCCACAGCAATCCTGTACAGGGTTTCCGAGGCTATAAATCTTTATGGGAGCAGAAAGCCTCATCTTTCTCCCACAGAACATCTGGTAGTTTCAAACTGGTGACCTTAAGGTTCACAGCCCGATTCGTAACCCCGGCGCTACCAGAGTGCTCTATCTATCTATCTCTCTATCTATACACATACATACATACATATGTCCTGGTGTGGCACTGTGGGTTAATACGCCAGACTGCAAAGCCGTCTGAACTGCAAAGTTGGCAGTTCAAGCTCACTAGCCACTCCTTGGAAACCCTATACAGGGTCGCTATGGGTTGGAACTGACTCGACGGCACTTCACAACAACAACATAATACATATATATATATATATATATATATACACACACATATATATATATATACATACACACACAGATATACACACACAAGTTGTTGTTGTGTGCCGTGGAGTCAGTTACAACTCATAGCGACCCTGTACAGGGTTTCTGAGGCTGTACATCATTACGGGAGCAGAAAGTCTCCTCTTTCTCCCACAGAACAGCTGGTAGTTTCCAACTGCTGACCTTGCGGTTCGCAGCCCAATTCGTAACCACTACGCTACCAGAGCTCCTTATACACACACATATACACACATAAATATATATGATTGAGCTCTCAGGATTCAAACCTAGTTCATTTAAAAAATGTAGACTCTTATTTTAAAAATCAGGATCCTTCCCAGCTAATAGGTGTAAATGAGCAAAATACAGTGGAACCTAGATATAAAATTTTATAATTAAGGAAGTAGTAAGAAAGGTATCAGATAAGTGAATGTTAAGGCATTTGGATGTGGATCTTATAAAAACCCTTGAGCTGAACTTGGTTACCTGACTAGGTTAAAGGGGCAGAAACCTCAAGGTGAGAATGCATTTGGATCGTAGCTCATTCCGTGACACATCCCATGAAGATGGGGAGCCAGAAACACATCATTGTGAGTTTGGGTAACTTTGGTTTACATCTTTGCTCTTGTTGGGCACAGAGTAAGCAGGAGAATTTAAAGTCATCCAGTTACTTTGAGCCATTACACCAATTAGATTAAGGCCAAAGTAAGTCTCTTCTCTTGATTTTTTTTTTAAGTTTTAATCTTTGCTCTCTTAGCAACAGGAACAACTGCAATGATTATTAAACTCCCATGCTCCCCTGGAATACCAAGATAGTTGGGACAACAGTAGACAGATTTGGTCTGAATTTGCCCAATACTTGCTTGCTTCTCCTCTTCTTTCTTCATGCTTTGTCTTATCTCCATTTCATTCCCTCCTTCTCTTGTTCACCTCCCTTTCCTCTCCCCTCTATGACATTTAAGAATCAGAGGAACCCTTCAAACCCATCAAATAGGGATTCCCCCCCCCACTACCATCTCATTTTATCTTAAAAAAATATATACACCTACAAAATGCAAAGTACCACAACCCATGAAAATGCCATGAAGCCCTGAAAATGCCAACCTTCAACTCTTCAAGCAATAGCCGGCTCATCCCAGAGAAGAAGCATATAGTCAAACGAAGTTCACACACACACACATCCACAGAGGCTGTACTCTCAAGTGAAAGTGGACAAAGGGGACAGTTATTGACTAACTCTGTCCAGTATTCAGGTAATGAAACATAGTGTTTTTAACACAAAGCAAGTTTCCTTCTTAAATCTCACTGGCATTCATGTTACACAGTTCTGTTCAAAGAATATTCTTTTGACTCCTCAAGCTTCTTTATTTGAAAGATTTTGGTTTCTGTGCACACACAAACCAGAACCCAAACTAGACACATATCAGTATTGTTGCAATACTGATAACTAACTTTACTGAGCACTTCATGTCTGCAGGGCACAGTTTTAAGAAAACTTACTTTTAGTTCATTTAACCCTCATGAGAACCTGTAACATGATTTCCTCCATATTATGGGTGAGGTAACTGAGCAAGGTTGGTGGTTCAAACCCACCAGACAACCCTTGGAAACCCTACACAGGGTCATAATAAGTTGGAACCAACTCAACAGCACTTAACAACAACAACAACTCAGATCTAGAGAAGATAGGAAATTTACTCCTGATCATGTAACCTGTGAAGTTGTGAAGTCTCTCTTCAGAGCACCTGGCTTTCTTACATGGAACCATATGACTTTATGCAAAATTTCTTGCCATATAGTAGATGCTCAGCAAAGACTTTTTTGAATACATGAATAAATTAATGAAAGACAGTATCTATTTGTGTTGTTAAGTGCCGTCGAGTCAGTTCCGACTCATAGCGACCCTATAGAGCATTTCTGAGCAGCGGCTGGCAGGTTTGAACCGCTGACCTTGTGGTTAGTAGTCCAGTGCTTATCTGACAGCGCCAACCCTGATATTCTCACTTAAGTGGATTCTCTTGGCAAAGCCTAACAGACAGCTGAAGCTTAGGTGACGAAGTGATTTGCCCGCAAACAGCTTGCAAGGGCAGGGAAATGTCCACCAGCTATGACTGTTCAGGCACTAAATATTCTCTCTGCCAGTACTCTACCTGTCTGTAGGGCCAGGCCCGCCCTCCCTTCAGACCAAAGATCAGACCCAAATGCCTCCAAGGTGCTTCCTAACCACAACGTTTTGTTTCCTTGAATATTTTTCTCTGAGAACCAATGTTGACTCTGTGCCTGAATAAAAACCGAGACCTTCAATCAATGATGTGGATATTTGTAAATTGCCAGAGAGTTGGCATCATATTGACAACATTGACAGAAAGTTGACACAAGCTTTGGTTTTCATTCAGATATTTGGAGTTGACACAGCCATTAACCTGTTTGTCAGCAAGTGCCCATGCATTTCCAATAGACAGAAGTAAACACTACAGAGAAAAAGAATAACCCAGGATAAAACATACTAAAGAGGACAGGGGTAGCATCTATTCAACAAACCAGTCAAGCAGACCCCATTCCAGGAATGAGTTTGCTACCTTAGAGGTCCATTAGAACATGGATCCAGCTCACAAGAGACTCGTGTGCTTAAAAACCTTTAAAAATCTCATAAGGCTAAACCCTTGACTGTCTGCAGAGCCCTACCCAATCGGATTCCTGCACAGCAGAACCGACAGATCAATTCTATCCCAGCATTCACACCAGAGAGCAACTTGGCCACATTGCGGCCAATCCAACCTCTTGGTGCTGACACGGCCTTATCCACTCTCCAGATGCCTGCCTGTCTGTGCACTTAGTACCGCTACGTGTTTTCAGTCAAGCTGTAGATTTCACAAAGCTTGGCGTAAATCTGGTTTGTGACTTTGTACATTTACCCCTATTTGTGATTTAGTGCTCTGCCTTTTATCATCTCTCCCAACTCCATTTTCTTTCCCTCTCTACTTTTTAATGCTATTTACAACTGCCTCATCCATACAGCAGCAGAGCTATCTTTCAGTGTCTCTAACTGATCTGCCCAAATGGTTTTTCTTACCCAGGTTCTCTCCCCTCGATTTTATTTATGCTTTTGTAAATAAGAACTTTAGATGGTTCCATTCAATAGCATTTAGGAATACTGCTTTTATCAAAGGGATCGTGGCACTAAAGGACTTCTTGCAAGGTACATTTGTTTATTCTTATGAGCAACCAGCTCTCCCTGTGTGAAGGCTGCGTGCAGGCGAGCATGCATGCACAATGTCCTCCTCGGGTTGTGCTTCTATGCTCCACTGCCCTGTGTCAATGCCTTTTGGCACTGGCAGAAAGAGCCAAGTGAAACCCTGATGTGGACAGCAGCTGCCCCTCAAAGAACTGGAGATCAATCCAGGCCCTGGGACCTCCCTCTTGATGAGCACTCAGTTCTCTTAGGAGCAGGCTCAGATACACCTGGCAGGGCTGCTTCCCCCAAATTCACCCTCCTATGCACACTGTTCATGCAGAGCTGCAGAGGCGGCTTGAGATGATATTATAATTCACAAGCAAGGTTTGGGGATCTAGCCTCTTTTTTAAAAAAGATGTCAAGTTGATGCTGACCTACAGCAACCCTAAAGGACAGAGTAGAGCTATTCCATAGGGGTTTCAAGGCTATGATCTTTATGGAAGCAGACTGCCACAGCTTTCTCTCACAGAGTGACTGGTGGGTTAGAATCGCTGACCTTCTAATTAGCAGCTGAGCACTTAAAAAGTGAGCCACTAGGGATCCTTTCTATCATCTTGCTGTTGATGCTTTTAAGTGCCGTCGACCCACAGCTACCCTATGTATAGGGTTTCCAAGGCTATAAATCTCTGTGAGAGCAGAAAGTCTCATCTTTGTCCTGTGGAGCAGCTAGTCGGCTCCAACTGACAACCTTGTGGTTCGCACTCCAGTGCTTATCCTACAAAACCACCAACTTCCTTCTATCCTCTTGTTTTTAATTGTTGTTTAGTGCCTTTAAGTAGGTTCCAACTCATAGCAACCCTGTACAGGGTTTCTGAGGAGTGGCTGGTGGATTTGAACCATCTACTTTGCAGTTCAAAGTGACCTTTTGGTCCAGTGTCTATCCTATCCTACAGTGCCATACCAGCACTCCTGGAGGATGAATTAGGAGTTGGGGAAACCAGCACAATGTCTTCCTGTAGTTCTAGGTCATCCATCCAATGCCTTTTTCTCCTTCTCTTCAATTCTTTTCACACCTTCTCCCACACTTCTCTTTGACCTTGAACTTTGACCTTGAACATTCTTCTTCACACCAGAATCTGTTCCAAGGGGGCAGTATCTCCAAAGAGGCAGTTACCTGACCTGATAGGCCTACAGACCAGGTGCCAGAGGGACGAGCCCATCACTTCACTCCTGGAAATAAATCCCATTGTATTTGCATTTTAATTTTCCACATAAACAAAGGCCCAGAGTACTCGCTTGGGCAGCATCACTGGACGAATTTAATTAGAAATGAAAAGTTTATAGGGCCCTCTTTAATGCGATTAATGCTCAGTTAACATTTATCACATTCGGATGCTAGGATCGCGTTTTCTAAGCAGCCACTGGCCATGAAATGAATTTCTCTCAACTTTTTTTGTAACCATCTGGGAGGTCATCTCCTGCGGAGTCTGCAGTGCCTTCCCCGAGATACCTAGTCCTCAGAGCCACGTTCACTGTGGAGGAGGCAGATGTGTACGTTCTGGGGTAAGGGGTTAGAGGGAGGTGAAAAAAATATTTCTAAGAGGAACTGGACCTTAACTGGACTGTAACCACTGCAAATCCCACAGAGTGGCTAAAAGACTTCAGAGCCTCTTGTCTAACAGGAAGACTCTTCCACCACACCCAGTCCATTTCTGTGACTTAAAACCAGAATCTGATTCTCACTTCTTTCCTCCTGTTTTCTGCTGTCTCTCTTTCACTCTTTCTCATCTACAACCCTGGTAGACTTTACTTCTTAGACCCATGGTGATTGGGAAAAGGAACCCAAGTTCCAACCCCAAATACCCCTCCTTCTTTTCCTCTGGCTCTCCCTGAGGCCAGGCAGTCACAGTCTGTTGCCTGCCCAAGTGTCAGTCCCTTAGGGAAGCAGAGGGCATGGGGGAACATGAAACCTCTGCTGGTCCCTAGAGGAAGGATGGCCTTCCTTATCCTTATCAAATTCTCATCACTCTTCAATTAGAATCCACTGAGATTGGCCTCCTAACCCCAATCAGCTAAGGAGGAATAGTGAGGAGGAGTAGGAGGAGGAAGGAGATGGGAAAGGCACTGGGAATAGGGAGGGGAGGTGTCCACTTTCCAAATGATAAAAGGAGATAAGTATCTTTGTCCCCATTAAACACCGAGGAACTCAGCAGACAAAAGCCAAGTCATTGCCACCAGTTCCCAGAGTATCCTAAGCAGTGGTTTATACAGACCCACCTCCCTGGCCATTAAACAACTTGACAAACCAAACACACAGCCTGCAAAGCAAATGCACATAGCTCACAAGTGTTCATGCCCCCCAAGATATGCACAACTCTGTGAACCCAACAGGACCCCCACTCATCAACCCATTAACACAACCACTGTCCACTTAACCTTGCACTCTCCTAATAATGTTCACCAACACCCCAAGGAGGCCTTCTGGAAGCTGGAAGGAGCTGCCATTCTGAGACCAGACAATTGTTTCAGCCCGAAACCTTATGAATAGCAAACTAACTCCCAGGTGGACCAGAATGACTCTCTTGGAGAGCTCCCTGCAAGGCTGACCCATTTAGAAGTTTCTCAGCACCCGGCTGCCAGGTTTAGCCAGATACCAGCAAGCCCCACACTCTTCCCAAAATGGAACCACACACTACGGCAGGTATAACATCTGTCCTCTCGGTTTAGTGGGGAGGTGTTCATAAGAACAGGGCAGAATGAGGGACTCTCCCTTCATCATCCCTGTGTCCTGTCAGGCCGATGCTGCCCACCAGGCTCCAGGTCTCCTTCAGCTTCCTTCACCTGCCTGTCAGATATGAACTGCGCTGTCTTGCCCAGCAAAGGTCGAGACACCTCCAAGGGAGCATCAGGACCTGGGAACTCTTACTCAGATGTGCTCATGCCCATTAGCTCAAGCTCTGGGGCTCCCTTGCTGCATTACCCCACCCATCAAGGCCTCTCCCTCTCTCTGATTTCTTAACCTTACTCTTACCACCAGGTAACCTGCTGCCTGACACACAGCCTGCCTGCTCCTCCTGTCAGGAGATGCCATCAAGGCTTTCTCAGACCAGAGCACAACAGAGAAGGGTGAGCCCAGAGGGAGGAAGTCCACAGCAAAGAGACCAAAGGCTCCCAGATGGAGGCTACTGTGGTACCCTCAGAAGACAGGACTTCTTTCCCACTCCTCCTGCATGGCCTGCCAGGGAACAGGCTGGAACAGCTACATTGCCTCACAGTGTGTGTGTGTGTGGCCGGTGCCAATGGTACTTCACAATCAGCCCTTCAACTTTACCTCCCCTGGCCACTTCCTCTGGTTTAGCGCAAGGCTACTAACCAAATGGTTGACCATTTGAAGCCACCCAGTAGCTCCCCACATGAATGACCTGGTGATCTGCTCCCATAACTTACAGCCTAAAAATCCCTATGAGACAGTTCTACTGTGTCACATGGAGTTGCTATGAGTCAAAAACTGACTAGTCGATGACACCTAAAAACAATTAACTGTTTTTCGCTTCCTCTGGGCTTCTATTCAGAACCATGCCTACATTTCTTCTCCCTGAAGGCCCTCCCCTTTTCTCTTTTACTACTCTATGGGCCTCTCCTTACATCCCCTTCAGCCTAGACTACCAGCTGCCCCAGAGCTCTGGCTCCCTCCAGTATCTCTAAGACATTACAGGCCTTCACTCACAGGAGTGACCTCCAATCTTCCCCTTTTCAAGCTACCATCCACTCTGAAGTTCCCTGCTCCTAATTCCCAAGCCATCAAGTCAGCTCCCAGACTTGCCAATTACAACCATCAGCTCCATTGCCTCTGTCCTTGCTCTCACAGTCTTTGCCCTCCCTTTTCTCCCCCAACCCTTTCCATCCTCACCTCACCTTCTCCTCCCCTAGCTATCCGGAGTGATATTCTCACTCACCCTCTCTTCCCCAAAAGCTTCTGGACTAAGGGGCTCAGGCATGGGGCTGTGCTCTGGTCTAAAGCAGAGAGCTATGTTACATCCAGTTATGTAGACAGGAGCCCAGATATTGCTGACCCATGCACTGAACTGGGCCCAAAGATGTATTTTATTTGGCCGTCACAGAGTTTTAAAACATTGACTCTTAATGTTTTGGTAAGGTCCAGTGTACTCCAGTTCCTGTTTTAGTCTTATCTCCTGTGGTCTTTCCCATCTACCTTCCCTGCTGTAGCCCCTGGAGGCATTTGTATTGGTGAATACCGTTGTTGTTGGTGGTAAGTGCCACGACCCTGCATAGGGTTTCCAAGAAGCAGCTGGTGAGTTTGAACCGCTGACCATGTGGTTCAAACCGACCTCTCGGTCCAGTGCTTTATCCCACAGCGCCACACCAGGACTCCTGTAGCCACAAGGACTCTCCAGAATTGTCCTTAACACACATTTCTCACCAATCTAGACTTTGGAGCCTGACTTTCCTTCCTCTGTTGTTGTTGTTAAGTGTAACTGAGTTGATTATGACTCTTAGAGACCCTGTTTAGGGTTTCCGAGGATTTTGAAATCTTTGTGGGAGCAGAAAACCTCATCTTTCTCTTGCAGAGCACCTGGTGGGCTCAAATTGCTGAACTTCTGGTTCAAGTCCTGTACTTATCCTTTGGATCCATCTACATCCCTATAAAAGTAACTCTGGTGACACAGTAGGTTAAGCTTTGGACAAGGTTGAGAGTTCAAACATATCAACCGCTTTGAAGAAGAAGAATGAGGTTGCTGCTTCTGTAGAGATTTATAATATTGGAAACCCTCTGGAGAGAGTTCTGTTCTGTCCTGTGGCATCACTGTAAGTCAGAAACAAGTCTACAGCAATGAGTGCATGGTGGTGGTGGTGGTGGTGGTGGTGGTGATGTGCCATAGAGTTGGTTCTGACTCATGGTGACCCTGTTATTGGTTGGATGCTGTAAATCTTTACAGGAGCAGAAAGCCTCATCTTTCTCCCACGAAGCACCTGGAAGTTTCAAACTGCTGACCTTTTGGTTAGCAGCCCAACTTGTAAACCACTACGATACCAGGGCTCCTTAATGATCAGGTACATCTCTATAATAAACTGGAACCCTTTACAATGTCAACAGAATTGCTCTCACTCTAGCTGAAAAAAACAATTGTCTTTTCATCATATTATCTCTCCAAGGACAAAAGAAAAGGTCCAGTTATTTCTGTGGTTGCTGAGGATGAGCTATGAGAGGGGCCTGATTTTATAGCCTTCCCCATCACCTCCCTTACCTGAGGGTTCACAGATCTACACAGGACCTTCTTCCTCTTGTTTCCTACTTTCCCAACAGCTTCCCTATGCTCAGCCTTCCTCAGGAGGTCCTGGGATACCTGCCTCTTCCATCATGCCCTGTTCAACAACCAGCCTTCTCTAGTTGCCTGCTGCTTTACCTTAATTCCTTGGCATCTGGATTATTTGGGGAAGGTTTGGATATTGGGTCTGGGGCTGGACCATTGGCAGAATGCCGTCAACAACTGTGCCCCAGTGTCAGGCCTCCAGTAGGGGACCTGGCTAGGTGGGTCACAGCTTCACAACTTGGAGAAAGGGAGAACTCTTGGCAGAATCTCCTCTTGGCTGCTTATGCAGTTGGTCCCTAATTAATCCTGCTAGTTGGGCTGGGACTTGAGTGTTACAGCAAGGACACACAACTTATCACATAGCTCTCCATCATACAGTGTCATCGCGGTAGCAACTCTTCCTAGACTCCAGAAGGTTATAGTGCAAATAATAATTGAATGAAAATTTGCCGCCAGTTTGCCTAAATTATAAAATGAAGACTTCAACCCAGCCCTATGTCACTTTGCCAATGGCCCAATGGCTACCTCATTGATTGACTCATGGCCCAAAGTATACAAGGAGTCCAGCCTTAATCTGTGACTGCTTGTCCTGTCCTGTGAGCCTTCTTCCCTTTCCCACTCTTGACATCAGAGTCCTTTCACCTATAATCTACCAGAGGTAAGCACACACAAATCCACATACACAGAAGATATCAATTTACATGCCTATTAATTCTCATGAATATATTCAAATTGCTCCTTTATAGCACCAAAACAGCCTGCTTCACAGGAGGAAAACACTCCAATCCATAGTTCAGTAATAGACAGACAAACCCAAAGGAATTCTATTTTTCACCAGGACAATATTTCACTTGTTATTTGGGAATCGGTTAAAAGACCCTGCTTCCCACTCCTCAGATTTATCAACAGCCCCTTCTCCTTTCTCTACGTACATCCTCATGGCTAGGTGAGCCACACTGGGTATACCCTGCGTCTGTAGCTGCTTTTCCTGCAAGACTCCAAGGCCTGGACAGTTGACTTAGAAGGGATTCAGTCTAAGAATCAGTTAGGATTTAGAGAACTGGCAGGCTAGGTTAGCTCCCTTAACGAAATGAACAAGGAATTCTTTCCAGCATACTTATTTTCTCTTAATATAAGAACTCCAACTACAGGTAGCAATGAGGAGGGGCTAAGGGTGGACTTGAGTATTAAGGGACAAACTTGTAGAGTAGCTAGAACTAGAGATCTAGGAAGCTGGGACCCAACAAAGGGGCCACTGGTAAAGTGTGCCTTGTCAGTCCTGCTGAAAAGCCTGGGAAATAGTAATTCATCCCAAGTGGGCTCATAGGAAGGCCCTCTTCCTCTGCAGATTCTTAGGAGGGGAGTGGACTCATCTTCTGCATCAGTTACTCCTATAGCTATTCTTTCTCTAGATATGTCCACAAACACATACCACTGCATGCATAATCACATTATCCCATGTGTACCAGAACAAGACCATTCTCAATTGCCCTCCCAAATGCACATTTCCCTACCACCCCAACTTCCAGCATTGCCTCTCATTCCTTGGATATACTTTGCAGAATAATCCCCTCCCTAAGCCAATATGCACACAAATCCACTGCTCTTCTTGTCACATCCCCACTCCCTGCCCAGTACCCCCTTTTTCCGGTAGCCCTGTCTCTCTTCTCTGGGGACTACTCCACTTGGCTAATTCCCCCTGTGGCCCCTGTATTGAATTGTTGTGTTGTCCATTTCCCTGTGACAAGAGCTCTGGTTACAGAGTTATTGATTGGTGTTCATGCAGACAGATGGGCCCTGCCCGGGCTCCCATCGAAATCCCCAGCTGTATGGGTTGATTGTTACCTCTCGGGTATAGGATTGCACTGGAGACCACCCTCTATGCAGCCTCCTTTGCCCAGGCCTTGGATGGTAATAAATGAAGGCAGCCTGAGCGATTATCAAAGCAATTGAGTAGGCTACCTGTGCAGACACAAGATTTATGCCTCTTCATATTTGATGTGATT
Source organism: Chrysochloris asiatica (assembly GCF_000296735.1). Lineage (NCBI taxonomy): Eukaryota > Metazoa > Chordata > Mammalia > Afrosoricida > Chrysochloridae > Chrysochloris > Chrysochloris asiatica. The sequence continues at coordinate 27,383,717 of NW_006408521.1, read as the reverse complement.
GTTTTATTGAGTTCTCAGAACAGTTGGGAAATACTTCACTTATTTATTTATTTACCTGTTTCCCTCTCTTTTCTTCTTTGCATCACCTTCCAAAGTTCACCTAGGGCTTTCACTAAGGATAACCACTCTTGTCTTTCTTTCTAAAGAGCTGCTGGCTAAGTTAACTCAGGTTACCAGCCATTGCTTTTGCCCAAAAGCCTTTAAAGACTACCTTGGACCAGCTACCAGGGAGAAACACATCTTATTTGATGCTGCTCAAGATGCCCACTCTAAAACAGCTAAGAACACAAGAATGGACTTTTCAGAAGGACATCTCTATCTCATTTTAAGGAATAAGAAAACCAACCTGTTGCCGGTGAGTCAATTCGGACTCCTGGCAACTCATGTATGTCTGAGTAGAGCTGTGCTCTGTAGGATCTTCAATGGCTGATTTTTGGGAAAGAAAATTGTCAGACTTTTCAAGGAGCTTCTAGGTGGATTCAAACAGTTAACCTTTCAGTTAGCAGCTGAATGCTTAGCCATTTGTACCACACAGAGACTTCAAGAAGATCAACAGCTCTATCTATTTCACATCTTAATCTAATGACGAGCAAGCTTAGCAGCAGGTGAGCTTCCCTGGAAGACGACAGGTGAACAAAACTTCTTACACAGAAACTGGCACATTTGTTTGCAATGCATGGCCTGGTCTGCTAGGCTCAGAACCCTGAAGGTAAATTCTCTGTCCTTTTGTCTCTCATTTCCTCTGTGGGGGGCTGGGGGGGAGTTATCTTCTTTATCTACCAACTTGCCCTGACTGCCATAAGACTAACAGCCTTGGCCACCATCAACTATAAGAGCACAGAAAAGTGGCAGACAATGCACCTCTCTTGCCCAGCTCCATGCCAAGTCAAGTCCAAGAGTAGTATGTGCCACACTACTGAGAGCTCTAGAGAAGGAGACAGACCCCAGTCTTGACCATGTCTTTAATATTCCTTTGACTAAGATGAGTGGATCCCAACTTACATGCAAATGTCTTTGAATGAAAGCTTGTAGACAACTGTCACCCCATTGCCAGACTTCTGAAGATGACTTGGTAAAGATACAGGGGGGATACTTGAGTGACATAGGAAAAAAATTATTTAACACAGCATTGAACTTCAGCATGAATGTGCTCACCAAGGACCAAACAGGAAAGTGTGGCTGGCGGGTGATCCATGCCAAGTTTACTTTGGAAGAGTCTACTCCAAAGATGTAGGAGCAGGAAGGCAGGAAGTTCTCTGACCCTCCAACACCCAAAATGTATGACAGACTGAAAAAGTCAGAGTGACGGCTTTATTGTTAGTTCATTCTGAAAACATACTCTCAGAGGGTCTCCAATAAGCCTGGACTTGAGAACCTATCTGCTCTTTAAAAGGAGCTATATTCCCTGCCCAGAGCAACAGTCAGACCAGAAGATTTTGGCATATAATTAGGAAAATCTTGCCTAGTCAGTTGCTCAACAATGTAACTAGCTGACTTTTCCCCCTTTCAATAGCATGGATGTTCCTCCATCTTTCCTCCCGGCCATTTCTCATACCAGGTTTCAATCTTAAATCACCTGTTTATAAACACCCTCCCTCCACAGCAGTGGTGCACAAGTTGACAACCTGGTAACTCTATGCTCAGTGCTCAGTATTTAGAATGATTCTGATAAAATTCCATGTGCTAAGTAACCTAGTCAATCCTCCAGATTTTTCACAGTGGCCCCTGTGGTGGTGGCAAAGGGGGCTCCCTGGCCACTCCACTTGCTCAAGTGGGCATTTCTGTGAGGGTTTTTCTTCCCGGAGAATGTGGGTTGAATGGCCAAGGCTTTATCATGAAAGGACCAGAGAATGCCAAAGCCATTTTTAAAGCATGAAAACCAATTTAGTTTATAACCATAACAGCATATTTCAAGTGCGGCAACAGCATCTGTTTTGGGGAGGGAAAGATGAAACACCTTACCATTTGGCTCAGGTGGGTAAGCATGTGTGGCCTTCCTTTCTTGCCAACCACTGGCATATGCACACCCTTACTCATCACGGTTATAAAGTACCGAACACAGCGGGCACCTCACCAACAATAAATATCAAAACATAAGAACCACCCAGTCTCCCAATGGTATGCAGTTTCTGCACACAAGAAACCTCTGCTTCTTCCCACAGTGAGAAAGGATTCAGAAACCTGCAAAAGGGCCAAGTTCCAATATAACCAGCAACTGCAGAAACATCTATCAGCTTTAGAGTAAAACAACGTATCTCAGAAAAACCTTCGCCATCCAGAGAAACAGTGAGAGGGGTGAAGCTAAAGGTGTGGTGTCAAGATGCATCCCGCCAGTCCTGACTCAGCAGCACTTTGGGGATCCCGCAGAATCCTTTCCAAAATATGACACATGGGAGGATTTTGTCCCAAAGCAGTATCAAGAATAGTCTGGCTGTTCCTTGTGGGCAGTGCCAGCCAGCCAACCTCATAGAGGGCTGGGGCTTAGGGTCCCTGCTATCAATGGCACACCACCTTCCCTCTGCTCCCCCAGCCACATCTGCTGTCAGATGGCTATGTGTCCACACTCAAAGGACACCACCAGGCCCTCAAGTGACAGGGCTGTGTACTGAGCAGATCCTGCAGATGTCAGAACTGTCAAGTGGAGGCCACTCTTTCTCCCTCTCTCATCTCCCTTGCAGTTGACTTCTGTTTCCAGTTCTGGTGGAAGGTCTCTAGAACTTGAGTCTGTGGGCACCTGTTCTCTACTCTCCATGGATTTTCATGAAGGCACCCCCAAATTTGTGCCAAAGCCTGCTTCCACAATGTCTCGGGAGTGAAGGGGGTCTTCTGGAGGACAAGGAGTACTAGACAGAGCTGCCACCATTTCTGCCCCTCCATCTACCCCATCAAAAGAAACAAAATCACCTTAACTATCCATGTCTTGGATTCCTCTAAAGGCTCCCCAGTCCTATTATTTGTAAGGAATATTTCTCATAAATACTCTTCAGAATATCACCACCTAGGCCCAACAGCGGTTTTTAGCAGGACCATTAGGCTACTTTTCTTCCCCAAACATCACTTTCAACTCATCTCCAGGACCAGCAGCAGAAAACAGTGCTTTGTCTCCTTCCCTCCCCAACCACTAATCTGGCTTTTCGGCCTCACAACTTCCCCGCTTCCTCCCTGGTTTTTAAATGCAAAGGGTTCATGTCTTTTCCAAACTAGTCAGTGTCTTTCTCCAGCTCCTTCCGAAGGTGTCTGAATGTCAAAAGCTTTGCTGTCACTACCTGGCTGGTCAGACCCAGGGAGCTGGAGAGTTTTCGGAGGGTGTATAATTAGCTGATCAGTATTATGTTACCCTGTTCATAACTGAATAACCATTTTAATACAGATGGCACACACTGGGATAATTTCTGGGGTCGCCTCATAGTACGTTACAGCACGAGTGTGGCAGAGGGAATCTTCTTTAGCCAAGGTACATTCTACCAGCTAATTTTACCTGCTGTTTTCAGGATGATTTGGGATAATTTCATATCATTTACAAAATATTATATAAAACAAAACAAAACAACAACAACAAAAAACCCCACCTAGAAACATGTTGTCAGTTTCAGAAAAAGGTATAATTCGAATTATTAGTTGCCCTGATAATGAACCTATGAAGAGCTCAACGAATAATGAAGGCATAAAACCCTTAGTGCTAGTCTTTCTTTTTTTTGGGGGTGGGGGGTGCCATAGAATGGGAGTAAGGGTTGAAAGGCAGCCCTACGTCCTGTCTGCTGTGTAACTTGTAGGGGGCCTGTTGGCTGTTGGGTTGGATAGCTGTATGATCATGAAGCCACTCTGTGATCCTGAGCCCTACTACTGATTGCACATTTTGGACCCACCACAGCTAGACACACTTGCACACCAACCCCGAGTACATTCGCATGGGGCACACATGTATTGGAGTGACTTGGGGATTGGGAGCTCTACCGACCCTGGGCTGCTCATGTTGAGGCGACTCTGACCTCTGTCTCAGAAGCCTCACAGGAGCCTGGAGATAGGCACCTGAGGTGGTTGGGAGCATCTCCCAAGGTCCCGCCTGCCTTGAGACCCTTCCTGGAGACCCACTCCTTGTTCAACTCTTCTACTCCCTCCACCAACTGCTGGCTAGGGGTTGTCATGTGCTCCACAGGCCTGGATACCAGCTCTGTGGGCCAGAAACTTGTGAAGGAGCTGGCTGGGGTGGCCTGGGCTCCAGGGAAGGGTGTCTTTATGGGAGTTGGCAGGGAGGGTGGGGGGTCAGGACAGGTAGCTGTCCCTGGGGAAGGGAGTACGCCTGTAGACAGGGAAATCTATTTGGAGGCCATGAATAGACACTGGCCATTTTAAAGACTTTGGCTGTGGGCTGTGATTGTCTCTAGATACCAAGGCTCTCGTAATCTTGGAGTCTTAATTACCACTAACACTTGGATTCATTTCCAGCTCTGTTTGTCTGTCTGTCTCCCTCCCAATTCCCCTCTCCCTGCCCAAACGTTTTGGAGCTTAGATCCAGAAAGAAGGTCAGAGGCTGGAGAAAGAGTTGAAGCCGCTGGGAAGAGGCCCCCGCTAAGCAGGCAGGAGAAGGAGCTGGAGTCCGACCCAGCAAGTGGGGTGGCTTTCTCACCTGTTGATGGAAGAAACGCTTGGCACCGTGTCGTTGTCGCAGATGCCCTCAGCCAGGAGCCGGTCTCGGATCTCCCAGGCGAACATAGTCGGATTCTGTCGCTTGTACTCAGCAATCTTGTCTACCACTTTGGGTGTTGCCACTTTGGGCTTGGAACCGCCGATCACACCAGGCTTGATGCTGCCTGTCTCGTAGTACCTGTGCCGGGAAGGCCGGCGGGGTCAGCAAGAGGCAGCGCTGGCAAGAGGCTGCTACAAGCTCCGGGGGGACTGAGCTGCTCTCCTGCCTGAGGCAGCAGTGCCCAAGGAGAAGTCCCAGCATGGTGGAGTTGGCTTCCAGAGGGACACCACCGAGCGCCAAGGGGAGGGCAAAGGGAATGCTCCATCTGCAGGGATGCTCACGGTGTATGCTGCACCCAAGCGAGTGGAGCTGGGAGGGAAAGCCCGGACTTTCATTTGGGAACAAGAGGAACACAGCTTGACGAGCCTCTGGGCCATCGCTCCAGCCCTTTTCTATTGAGTACAGAGCGCCCAAGGGAGCCAAGGCCTCCCAAAGCTGCCGCTTCCCTTGTTGGGGGCCCATTTGTGCTTCACACCCTATCATCTAACATCCCATCCACATTAACTCCTCTGAGAAAGGCATCTCTCCCTTTCTCAGGCACCCTGGGGCTGGGTAACCCTGTTCCACTCTGGTTCCTGAAGCCATGACTGCCACACCTAAGTATCCTCTCCAAAAGGAGCAGTTCTCTCCGCTCCCCTCGAGTTGGGGGTCTCCCTCTCCCCCTGGGTGTCAGGACTTTCAAGCACAGGGCGACCTGTGGGAGAAGAAGGCAGGGGCAGGACATTGCCCGGGAGCAGCTCTGAGGCCCTCACCTGCCCAGGATTTTGCTGACGCAGCCGTGGCTGACCCGCAACTGCCGGGAGATGTCGCACGGTCTCACACCCTGATGGGCGAGCTCCACGATGCGCTGCCTAACCACATCAGGCAGGGGTCGGCCGTTCACAAACACCCCCCCGAGCTGGTTCACACCCCCGTGCCCTGCTGGGGAGAGACAAGAAAAAAACACAACACCCCACACACAGCAGGGACCGGCCATTAGTCAGGGTCCGTGGGCCGGGATGTGTGAAAGGAGAGGGCAAGGTGGAGGGGCAGCTTCCCGGGACTCACAAAGAAGGGTGCCCCCTCAGACCAGGGATTGGAGCCGTGGGACCTTAGAGACGTGGAAGAACAGACCAGATGCTGAGCCTAGGTCTTGGAAAGAACACATCTCTTAGACTTGGTGAAGACGCAAGGCAGAAAATGCGGAAGAAATGACAGAAGGGAAGGGTGAGGGATGAGGAAAACAGCAAGGGGTAACTCATGCCAGTGAGGAAGAATTTAGGAAAATTAGGAGGGGGAAGGACAGGCAGAGGATAGTGCAAGCAAGGTCTTGGTGGTGGGCTAATTTGAGGGAATTTTCATCTGGCTGACTTGTTCATGAGGGACTCCTAGTACAGAAACAATGTCTTTTTGCTCTCTAAGTGATTCTTTGTATTTATTTTTCATCAGTTTTCCCACCTTTTTTCTTTCTAACCGTGAAATTTTATTATATTATTATTATCTTTAGATATTTGAGGACCATATTTCCTACTCGACTGCCGAGTGTCTTAAATTCAAAGAAAACCAGGTAAAGGGAGGAAGGCGGAGGAGGCAGGCCCCCCTCCCCCGGGTCTGCAACCCTCAGAGACTGGAAGGTGGCGGAACGCGGAGCGGCGGCAGCGGGCGGCAGTGGCCGAGAGCATAGGCTGCTCGGGCTCACCCACTGCTGCGCGGCGCCGAACCTGGGCCTGCTACCTCGCCCAGGTCGCCTGGCCCAGGCCACCCGGCGGCTGAGGGCTCGGGGCATCCTGTGCAGCCAGCCCGAGCCAGTTCGCATCCCTCTGATCCCTCAGTCGCGGCTGCTGTGCGGTCCACCGAGCGCCACGAGCGTTTGCTCTCCTGGCTAAGCCGAGAGAAGGGCGCTGGGTTTCTAACCCGGCTGCAGCGCGGACTCCCCACCTCGGAGCCAGGCTGCCCATACCCCTGGTCTGAAGCAGGCGAGAAACTACACCCAGCGCGATCAACCGACAGCCGCAGTCACTGAGCGGTCGGAGCGCAGACTTCGAGTAGCCGAGCGGCCCGAGTAGCCAGCAACCTGCAGCCTCTGCCCCGATAGCCTAGGGCGACTTTCGGAGAAAGCGGGGACATCTGCGCTCCCCTCATCTCCCTCCCGTCCCCTTCTGAGGGACCAAGAGCCAGGGTGGGCGAAATCCTTGGGGAGGTGACCTCGGCTTGGGCAGTGGAAGTGGAAGGCACCTCTCCTTTTACCCATCCCTTCATCTCCCTACCTACCTCTAGCCCCACTCTTCACCTCCCCTCCCTCCAAACCCGAACCATCAATAATTTAGGCCCCGGGAGAACTCGCGTTACCGGTCTGAAAAGGCGGCAGCTGCGGGCAGATTAAAGATGAATAATTCAATCTCCCCGGGCTTGGGGCCCGGCCCTTCGCCCCCAATCTTTGGGTGAGGATGGGACGAGGGCACGGCGGGGGTCTAGGGTTGGGCTCCGGGAGCTGGAGCTGAGTCGGGCCTGGAATGCGCCGCCTCTGCCGGCGCCGACGCGGGCTGCGGCTGTCGCCGGCCTGCCCATCAGCCCGCCAGCCTGCGCGTGGCTCACTCCCTTCCTTCTCCGACCCCCTTCTAATTGCCTGGTTTCCTTTTGGATTTCAAAGTGAGAGGCAGGGCTCGGCGGAGTCTAGGCAGGATCCACCCGAGAAGAGAGCGCGAGCTGGGGCTGCTCCGCCGGCAGTCAGGCAGGCAAGGTGCAGGTGGTGGTGGACCCAGGTCCTCTCCCTCCGCGAAGGAGTGAGGCTCTCCGGCCTGGCTCGCAGAGGGGCGGCCCGCAGCCGCCTGAAGCCCCCGCTAGGCTTCTTCGCTTGGAGATTATTTCGGGAAATATATTTTATTCCAGGAGTAATTTGTAAAGCTCTCCCTGTAACGCTAAATATACGCTTAGGGAAGAAAAACAAAACAAAACACAGCTCTCCCACCTCACCTCGGCTTTTTTCCCCAAAGCACAGACCCAAACCAGGTCTAAAAAGTTTCCCTGTGAAAAGTTACAAATTATCCTTAATTATTCATCTACAAATGGGGGAGGAGCTTTCTATTTAGAATCTTATTTATCTCTCTCTTTTTTTAACTGAAAAAAAAAAAAATCTTGGAATTGTTTTCCAAGCTAAGAAAAACGGCATGAACTAGGTAAATTCACATTTGACTAAGACAATTTCCTTTCCTTATTTTCCTATTTCTTGTTTTCCTTTTTCTTCTTTCTACAAAATCCTTTCATTTTCTTTCTTTGATTTCCTTGCCCTTCTTTTGATTTGTCTATCCTTTCTCCTCAGCTTTGGCATTTGCCTTCCTTTTGTTCTTCCTCTTCGTTTTCTCCCTCTTTTCCACCCCCTGGCCAGGTCGATGACTGCATCACCCTTACCTAGGAGTAGGAGGCCAGTCAGAAACCTCCAGAACTGAGGAGCAGAGCTGCACTATCCCAGGGCTACCCGGGAAGCTGCTTTCCTTGCCCTCCAGTTGATTTCGATTTCTCCTCCAAAATCCCCCCTTTGTTTTTAGTGTATCTCCCAGAAAGAGGTGGAGAAAAATGACCGTCACAACGATGTCCTGCCAACTTGGACTCCCAACTCTAGGGGAGAAGAGGAAGCAGAGGAGAGAAGTGGGAAATAAAGGCTGAGGTAGGGAACATTTGGAGATAGGCAGCTAGGAGCTCGGCCTTGGCTTGGAGGGCCCGGAGCTGCTGGGAGCTGAGGGTCAGAAGGGGGCACCCCACCCCCACACTCCACAGTTTGTCCCGACACTGAGACCGCCCACGCTGGGTGTCTTCTGGACACAACTCTTTTAGTTTGAGAAGGGAACAGAGGAGAGCGGGAAAAGAGGAGGCAGGGAGAGATCGTAAAAAGAACAGACAGAGAAAACACAAAACACAGTCCTGAACACTACTAGAACATTAGCATCCCCAGGCCTGGACAAGAGAGCCTCCATGGAGTAGGGGAGTGGGAGTCAGGACCCGGGACTACAGAAGACCTGGAGACTGAACAGGAGCAGGTGGAAGGAGGGAAGGCAGGCGCTAGGCACCAAGGGAAGTGAGAAGACAGGCAAAGGATAAGTCTGGGTGACAGGCAGAGGGAAGGGAAGCTGGAGGCGTGAGAAACACACGGCCGAGGGAAAGTGGGAGAACGAAATGGGGGCCCGAAATGAGCCAGCGGGCCTCTGAAATGGGGCCTGAGGGCAGGGAGCCGGGGCCGCTTGGGACAGGACAAGGTTGGGACGCAGAGCCCCGAGCCAGACAGGAGCCGGGCGCCGGTACTCACGGTGCATCGCGGAGAAGGGATCTGCTTTGCAGTGCATATCCATGGGGAGACAGAGGAGCGGGAGCAGCGTGGCCGCCGCCGCCGTGTCGCCTCGAAAACTCAACTTCAGGACTTGAGGAGAAAAGGGGAGGGACGGTGGGGTGGAGGTGAGTGGGCGCCCGGCTGCCGCGAGGCGCACGGGGGCGGGTGGCGCCGCGCTGCGCTCCCCGCCTCCGGGACTCCTCTGGGCCGCCCCGACTGCCAGCCGCCGCGGCCGCAACTTCCCACCGTCGGGGTGCGAACTGGACGGTCAACAGAGCGGGCCCGGGGCGACGGGCCGGGCCGCGGGGCACTGGGAGCGCATGGCGCGCGCGGCAGCAGCGGTCGGGCAGAGGTTGGGCGGGGGCGGTGGCGCGCTCAGCGCCCCTGGCAGCGGGTCATCAGCGAGGCGGCGGTCGCAGAGGGCGCGGGCGGGGGTGGCCCGAGGGCGCCGTGCGGGAGCGGGGCCGTTCAAAGTGGCGGCGAGTTGGCGAAGTTAGCAGAGAAGTAGCAGTCCCTGGGCTGTCCGAGCGGACGCCGGCGGGAGGGTGAGCGCGGGCCGCCCCCACCCCCGGAACAAGCTAGTGCCAGCCGCCGCAACCAGAGACCGGTGGGAGGAGGGAGCCGAGCTGCACCGGCAGCGCGGGGCTGGCCCCAGGTGGGTTGCGGCTGCGAGGAGGCTCGGCCGGAGACTGGAGCGGCGGCTCCCGGTGTGTGTCTCTCTAAAAGCTGCAAAGCCCCCTCCAGACCCCCTCCCCCTCCCCGCGCCGGGAGATGGATGACTTGTCAGACAAAGGCAATAGATTCCACCACTCTGTGATTCGCCAGTGCCGGAGCCCCGAGCTCCGGCGAGGAGGGCCCCGCGCCTGTCACTCCGGTGCCGGCGAGGGGAGGGCAGGGGAGGGGGAAGCGAGCGGGAGGGAGGGAGCGACGGGCGAAGGAAGAGCGAGGGAGGGGAGCAGGCCGGGGAGGGGGAAAGGGAGCCCGGGATTAAAACTACACTGAGAAAACGAAACTCGCCGATAAGATAAACGTTAGATAAGGATAAAGAGCGGTCGGTCTAATGAATATTCAGGCACCGATAGAGGGCTGTGCCGTGCGCCGCTCTCCACAGCCGGCTCGTAGTCCCAACTCTCCCAGCCCTGCCACCCGCCAGCTAGTGTCCGCAGGGACCTCGCGGCCAGCCTGGGTCGCATCTCTACTTCTAACTCTCCTACCGCCAGCCTCAGTTCCCTTCCTTTGCCTCCTGACTCTTCCTCTCTCCCTCTGCTCCTTCCTTCCACCTTTCCCTCCTAAGGTACCTCCCGGTCCTCGGATCCCCAATTCTCATTCCCCGGCAAAGTGCCGGCAGTTTGTCCTCCCCGTTCCCTCGCGCCGCCACTGCGTCCTGGGCCTCCCTCTTCCCCTTGCGCACAGGGGTCTGGGCAGCCCAAAGCACTCGGGTTGGAATGGAGCTGGAGACCTCTGGTGAGGACCCACCTGCGTCGGTAGGACCCAACGTTCAGCGGGACTTGGCTCCTGGGCCCTCGGATGGCCGAGGAGTGAGCACTTGGGGAAGGAGACAGTGGGAAGCGGCCGGTCGCAGGCGGCAGAGAACGCTGGAGAACAAGACTCGGTCTCCCCGGCTGGGGAGAAGGAGAGGCTGCGAACGTGGCTGAGCGCCGCCCGCTGTCAGCTCGGAGATCCCGAGCGAGCGCAGAAGGCGCAGCGCACCCGACTGGCCCCGCTCCCGCCGGAGCTGTGGCGCAGCCTTCACAGACCTTGCCGGCACTCGCTCCCTCGCTTGCTAGCTTAGGTCCGTTCGCCTGAACCAGGAAGAACGGCCCTTTGTCTCCTAACTGGTTAAGTACAGAATATCCGGGAGATCTTTATGAAATATTTTCCCTCGTCTCATAAATCATCTTGGCACTTCAGCTGATGTTTTAACTCTCTCCCTCCTTCGCTCCCTCCCCCCACTTCCCTGGGTCTGCGAAAAGGGCGGCTCGGAGAAGTCTGTGCTGCGCAACACGCTTGCCTCCCCGCCCGGAAGCTCCTCCAGCCCTACCTGCAGCCCCCCCGGCTGGAGAAAGCGCCCCGGACAAGCGCCGCGATTCTTTGGGCCCGGACCTAAGCTGCAGCTAGGGTCGAGAACCTTAAACACCGTACTCAGCCAAGAAGAGACTCCTGTCAGTCCTTCTGGACCCGGGTTTGCGGGGTGCCGTTACTTCTCAGGCGGGCTCTGTCCAAGCTCAGCCGGACAAGGTTCTGGAGTCCCTCACACTATTAGAGGTCCAGGTCCGCTGGGATTCCGGCATTCGCCCTTCGTCTTTCAGCTTCCTGACACCACTTTCCTGGTGGGGTCACTTCTGGGAGAAAAAAATCTTCCCTACCTGCCCCCCCCCCCCCCCCATCTCAGTTCTCATCCCTCACAGCCATCCGGCTGCTATGCCAGTTCCCATGGGCCTCAGGTTGAAGGCGCAGGGTCCTACCCGAAGGTCAGTCTCTTCCTCTGGAGGCCTGCAGATGGCGCTCCCGGGTTTGCTTTGGCCTCACAACCCCACGAACACGCACTAACTTCGTGTGGGGAGTGAAAAAGAAGGAAAACAGCGGGTGAGGCGCCTGAATGGACTCGCTCCCAGAATGGGAGCAAGGGGCTTTCAAGTGGTATTAGCTGATCTAGCCTCAGGCTTCTTTTGATAGGTAGTAAAGCCAGAACTGAGCCGAGAGGGGAATCCTTGAGGAAGAAGGGTCATCACTGACCAGTTCAGAACTGAAGGCGCCTCTGTCCCAAGATTTCTCTACAAGGGTCATCCACAGTTAAGTCTGCGGGAGTATGTGTGTGTCTGAATAATTTGGGGAACAAGAAGCAGTCCACCGTCCACCTGAAACAGATTTCTCTAGAACTAGGTATCTAGAGTGGACTCCTGGTGTGGCGCTGTAGGATAAGCACTGGACTATAAACCACAAGGTGGTCAGTTCAAACCCACCAGCTGCTGCTCAGAAACCCTATACAGGGTTGCTCTGAGTCGGAATGAACTGGACAGCACTTAAATTTCTAGAAGCAGCTAGACATATGCACATGCTGTGGGTGTGAGCTTAGATGACAGGCGTTTTCACACATTGGACAAGAGGAATGTTCACGTTTTGTAGATGGGGTCTCAACACACCAAGTGTACTGGAAGTTATACTCACAAACGATCCTTCACATGCACCCCTGAACAGTGAAGACCCTTCCACCAAAGCCCAGCTCGCAGGCAGCCCCTCTCTTATGGACCCTGCACTAGCTGGGCAGTCCCTCTCCAGTCAGGCCAGCCCCTGGAAGCTTCCTCCTTCACTCTTCACTCCAGTCTGTTCCTAGGTCTAGAAAGCTCAGGCGCACACTGCCGGATGATCAGGTAGAGCCCTGTTAGGTACCTCTTTTAGCCAAAGCTCTACCTAAGGTTCCTGGGCTGGCCTATACCTGTCTCTCCAGTCGCTGGCCTCTTGCTCTTGTTCTGACTCTTTCCTGTTCTTCCCTTTCTTCTTCTATAGAGACTGGGGGTGGGGGGACAGCAAGACTGGAAAAAAGGGGAAGAAGAAAAAGGAAAGAGGGAAAGAAAGAAAAAGAAAGAAAACAACCCAGCCCCAAACACAACCCGGGCTCCGACCGGTCAGGGATGGTTGCTTTTCCCGTCTGCCTCTAAATGAACCTTTTCTCTCTGGTGTTTTCAAAGCGGCCCTTCCACCCCCCAACCTAGGGGCATTTACACTTCAAACAAGGCGCCCGCCTCCCTGCGGAAATTTAAAGGCAAATAAACTTTTGGGGAGTTGCTCTGATACCCATCTCGGGATTTGCTTCATTAGCCGCCTCTGTGCATCTGATCTGCCCAATAAATCTTCCTTGTGGATCTCGGCTCCTTAGCCTTCTCCGCGCCCTTCCCTGCCAGGCTTGCTTGGCGCCCCCTCCCTCGCCTCCTCCCTCGCATTGGGCCAAGCTGCGGCCGCCTGGCTCGGCGCGGGGCTGGGTCCCCCGGAGGCGGAGGGAGGGCGTGTGTTCTCACGCACAGGCGCCCCAAGCCAAGCCAAGCGCGACTTGCACCCGGCACTCCCTAATAGGTTTCTGGGCTGGGAGGTTGCAAAGGAAGTTCGGCATCCCTGTAGACCCCAGTCCGCCGCCACCGCTTGCACCCACTCCCTTCGCGACCCTTCTGTTTGTTTGGAGTGTCGCCTTCCTAAGGCCCAACGCTTTTTGTCAGTGCTAGGTCAGGTAGAGGCGTGCGTAGTTGCCTCTCCTCGGTCAGAATGGACCAAGTACTGGTCTCCAGCATTTGGGCAGTCGGCTAGGCCACGGAGAAGGGGCCTTGGGGGGAGACATCCCTGCTTCTTCCCCGAGGCCTGGGCCTGCCTTCCTCCTTCCACTTCCCGAGGAGCGGTAAGGGGGGCCAGGAACAGGCTCTGAGGGAGGGGATTAGAAATTCCGAAATTAAATGTATATCTCCCCAGGAAATGCTCCCCACAGCGCGGACCAAATTAAACGCATTAAAGTTGGGGGGGGGGGATTAGAACCAAGGGGGAAAAACTAGTCCAAAGGGAAGAGAAGCAGAAATGGAGGAGAGGAGGGGAGGGGAGAGGAGAGGAGCAGCTCTGAAACCGAACTCCTTTTCTGGATTGTTTCCAGTTTGGGAAGTCACCAGCATCATTACCAAAAAAATGAAAGTTTGTGTGAAGACCAACCTCCAGGATGGACACCGCAGCCACTCGCCTTCTAGGCCCTGACGCACCCAAGTGCACACCTTCGGTGGTCAGGTCCCAAAATCCGAGGGGTGGCGGGCACACCTGAGCCCTCTCCAGCTCGGTCTGACCCGCTCTGGCCCTGCTCTTCCCCTCCCCCTCCCCCTCATCTCTCCCCACCCCTCCCCCTTCCTAGCCCTCTGGTCACGTTGGAGGATGGGTTTTTTTTTTTTTTTTTGGAAGAGCTTCTGGTACAATATGGAGCACCATGGGCTGCAATTTCACACTCCACAGCACATTCCCCCTAAAGCTACTTTCTTTTTTTTTTTTTTCATCTAAGACCCCCTAATTTCTGCCTCCTCACTGCCTCCCTTGATCCCTCCCTCTCTCCTACATTCACTGTTCTTTCCCCGCTTTTGTTCGTAATATTTGGGTTCCCCTGTGAAGCCTGGGGGGCCTGAGTCCTGGACGCCCCGCCCGCTCAGTCTGTTGGTCCTGTGGAGGTCTAGGCGCACGTGCTGAGCCTTTATCCCCCAGTACCGCCCCCTTTAACCAGACATCTCTTACAAGAGGTCCCTGCGACCTGCCCGGCCTGCCGTTCGCAGCCCCTTTGAGAGGTGACGACAATGAGAGACACTTGGCCACCAAAGCGGCCTCTTAGCGGCACGGGCCTGCCAGGCGGTTTCGGGCCGGGGCCACCTGACTGGGGTGTGTGAACAAAACAGTCAAGCCACGAGGAACTAGGCCAGTTGGAGTGGAGGGATAAGCTAAGACACGTTCTCAAGAGAAACAGTCTAGAACTGCACTCTGGCCTAGACCTAGACAGCTTGTTCCTCCATCCCCCAAACACCAGAGGTCTGTGCACAATTGACAAGGGCCCCCAAACTCACAGCCCACGGGGAGGAATGGCAATCACCATAAACATAGTCCCTTGCCTTTTTGAACCTCAGTATTCTCAACTGTAAAATGGGACTAACCTGTCTTGCCTATTTCATGGAACCAGCCAATGGGAAAGCATTTTGTAAAACAAACAGTTCTATAGTAGCCTAAGGAATAAAGTTTCAGTCCAGTTTTTGTTTCCACTCTACTTTTATCCACTAAAGATGTCTAGCGGATTCCTCCTTGTCCACCACCGCTGCCCGTGTTCCTCCCTTTCTTCTCATACCGCACCGCTTCCAAATTTATCCCCCTGTTCTCATCTTACCACTCCTCCTTTCCACTTCTTCCTGCAGCTCCTCCCTCCCCACAGCACCAGCGCAGCTGCAGGAGGCTCAGTTAAGTTCTTCCCACCCCTAGCTGGGTTAATTGTGGCTTTAGGCGCGGTCCCCTTCGGGCCAGTCCAACAAAACCGTTGGGAGGAGCTGGCCCTCCGTGGAGACTCAGGAAGGGAAATCCCGTCCCGTCCGGTTCCAAACAAAGAAAGTTGGTCTTCCCAAGACCTGCAGTCAACCTGCCACATCCAGAGCCCGGATGAGGCGGCGAGGCGAGGCCTGGCCGGGGGAGGTGTGGAAGCAGCGAGTAGGAGAGGAGGGAAAGAAAGGGGACGTGAAAGGGGTGCTGAAGGGACAGAGAAGGCATCTGTGTTTGGATGCCTGAAAAGGTGGTTTGGGCGAAGCCCAGGTCCCCACCCAGCCAGTTGCCTTTTCCCTCCCCCACACGGGAGTACGAGGGAGGCTGGGTGTTGGTGGCGAAGTAATGATTAACCCCCGTCTCAGCCGGGCCCTAAACTCATGGCCTGACCCCCCTGTGGTTGGGGGATCCAGTGCAGGCGGACCCGGGAAGTCCCAGCGCCAACCCCCGTTGCCACCGCGACAAAGGGGGCTGTGGAGGAAGGGGGTAGGCGGCAGCCAGGGGCAGCCGAGAGGGTACACCGAGTGCTGGGCAAGGGAATGCAACTCCTGGCGCCCGGGCAAATTCTGGGAGCCAGCCAGCCACAGCCGATTGACAGGGGAGGCAGGGGCCCCCACGCGGGCGAGGGCGTGCGGCCCGGCGGCGTTGAGCTGAAGTTGGAGAGGGGAGGGAGGACCGAGCCGAGTTTTCCCGGAGTTGCGAGCAGACACCAAATCTTCTGTCTCGGATCCATCCGCAGCGCGCCCGCCCTCCTATCCTCCTCTCACAGCAGCTGTGTGGATGCGAGGAGCAGGCGGAGAACGCGCCAGAGCCTGGAGCTGGTAAGGAGCGGAGACCCGCCAACCAACCTGGGAAGCGATGGGCAGGGCTGCCAAGGCGGGGACAGGCTCCTGGAGCGCGAAGTGGCTGGAGACAAAGGACCACCAGAGCCCAGGAAAGAGTGGAAAATGGGGAGAGGGTCTGGCTGAGCTAGGGAGAGGCCCCAGGAAAGGGGTTCTCTCAGGGGAAGGCCAAGGTTTGTGTTCACCAGCCCCTTCCCCTAGCCGCCAGTCGGGAGCCAGGATGTCCTAGTGCTCACTCCCTTTTTGGTTCCAGGCCCCCTGTCCCGTGGCCTCGGGTCCGGGCAGGGGGTGTTGCTGGGAGTTGCTGTGTACGTGTATGTATGTGTGTTTGTGGCCGCCGGTTTAGGCCGGCGAGGGGATGGGGCAGTGGGGAAAGAGCCCTTGTAGTGCCGGTATGTTAGCCGGCTGCCCCAGGGGCCTAAAAGCCTCATTCTCTACTCTCGGTGGTCCAGAGTGGCCCATTCCCCGAATTTGAAACTAAAGGACTGAGTCGAGTCCCCAAGAAGCAAAGGCAAGGTCTCTTTCTAGCGAAAGTGCTTTAGTTTGAGACTTTAAGAGTCACCTGCATCCAGGCTTACCTAACTTTCTGTAACTGTTCCTAGAAAAGAGTATGTGGCAAAATAAATCTGTGGGACAGACAGAGAAAGGCTCGGGTGCTAGAAAGGCTTGGCTTTTTCTAGACTGATCGTGGGGTCTAGACCCAGAGCTAACGAATACATTGAAGAAACTGACTAGTGGGAGGAAAAACCCCTCTCAATTTCTAAATCAATTAAGGAGAATTTCTGATGTGTCTTCTTGGGGGCCCAGCGTCTCTTGGTGAGGGGGTCTGTGAGTGAGTGTGTGCTTGAGTTGTAAGGGTGTATAAGATATGGGAGAGGGTGGCAAAGGGTGTCTAGACAAACAGCTGAGTTCCAGGAAAGCTGAATTGGGGAGCTCAGGACCTGGATCCTGAGCCTCCCCCGCCTTTCTCTGCCCTCAGCGGAGGCTGCTCAGAGGCCAAGGCCTCCGCAAACCCTTCCAGAGGGCCGCCAATCAATCCTGCAGGGCAACACAGCAATTAATAATGGGGTGAGGAGGCCTGGCCAAAGAAGGCGGAGAGGCGTCCGGCTGTGTCTCCCCCAGGCTCTGAGGGTCCGGCTGTAGACCACGAAGAGGGAGGGTCTTCCTTCAGGAGCTGAGAGAGACCCGAGAACTCAGTGTGGCCCAGAAATGAACCCAGATCCCTAGGAGGGAGAGGCAGAGGGCCAAAGACAGGAAGACAGAGAGTCAGGTGGGATAGACCAGCAGAGAAAAGGGGGCTGAAAATGGAGAACGGCAAATAAACGATTTATTTTACGGTTCTGGGAGGAAGGCGTGGGGAGGACCGAAGACACAATGGACCCAGCTGCCGCTTCTCTTCCCCGTCCCTTTCCTCTCTCTTTTTTGACGAAGCAGGCTCACCGAAACTAAATTAAACCCGCATCCTTCGCAAAACCCGGCTCCAACGATTGTGCAGGGCCGTCTTCCTGACACACTCACTCGAGCGCCTGTGCTAATGTCACATTGAACTAGCCAGACGCGGCCCAAAAGACTGTTAGGGTTGTCTGTGGAACACGCCCCGGGGATCCTGGGGGCTGTGGAGGCGATAGAGTCAGAGCAACCGGAGGGGGCGGTGGAGAGAAAAAGAAGGAAAGCGAGAAGGCAGTTGGGAGGGCGAAGGGCTCTGCGGGGCCACCTCGATGGGAACTGCACTGTCCTTCTCTCAGACCAGGCTCTGCGTCCTACCCAGCGCCTCAGCGGCTCCCCACCCTTCTGCGAGCCTGTCACGGGTAAACTGGGGGAAAGGAAGGAAGGGAACTGAAGCACTGTATAGTCCGGCTCCCCCGCTGCTCCCCTGCCTGGCAGGTAGGCTCAGGCGCCCCTGGGGGTGGAGGAAGAGTCCCGGTCCCACCTAGCTGCTGGAGGAACCGAAGTGATGGAAACTTGGGACGAGGGCCCTAACAGGTGCCCAAAGATGCTCCCTAACCTCTCTGCTTTTTCCTTCCTTCCTGGGGCGCTGGGGAGGGGGACTGGGTGAGTCTGCTGGGAAACTTGCTGAGACTGGAAACCAGAGCCAGACACCACAGTCAAGCTTAGCAGAGGAAGCTGCCTGGAGGGAAAGTGAAGAAGTAGAAGGATAGAGAAGCTGATCAAACGGGACAGGGAAGGGGGGGGGGCAGAAGGCAGTGGGAGACAAACTAGTTCAGAGCAAAAGAGACAGAGAAAGAAAGCCCTGTGCTGGAGAGGGAGAAAGGGGGAGAGAGGTTCCCAGGAAGGCCTAGCCATTAGGCCTGTCCTTGGGCTGCATATTTATACGGTCCAGGGGGTGCACAGATGGGCTCTCAATTGAATTCCATCTTCAACACCATCAGAGATTGATTTTGTACTCGCTTTTAATTTTGCCATAATTAATTAGATCATTACAACTGTTTGCTATTGATCTTCCTACTTAAACCTCTGGTGTGGAGAGGCGACCTAGATCCCTAAAAGCCCACAAGGCCTCAATTGACACTCCTGAAGGCCCAGGTGCCTCATTGGGGACAGTCCAGGGGTTGAGTCAAGGAATAGTGCCTGAGGTGGGACCCGGGTTACCAAGTGAAAGAACTGGAATGTGAGTTAGTGAAGAGAGGGAGACAGAAGAGACATGAGAATTGGGGAAGGAGAAACAGAAGAAGAGCCTAGAGTTAGGTAGGCCTTGATCTCAGAGGAATTATTTGGAAAACTCTGGAAACTTGAATTCAACATTCTCCCTTCCCACCAACCCAAAACTACATTTGAGCAACTTGACTACATACTCCTGCACTATACCAAAGCGCCAGGTGGGGCATTTAGAGCAAAACTATCAAGCTTGGGGAAGGAAGAAAACAAGAGCAACCTGTCACCTCCTAAGCCCTTTGGGTGAGCAGTTTCAGGTTCCCCTCTTCCACTGAGATCCCCTGGGGCCTGCTAAAACACCCCCACCCCACTCCACCCCAGGCCTCTCTAGAGCTCTAGGCACACACCCCCACCCAAGAGCCTTTTCCTCCCACACATGGACTACAACAACAATGCTCACACTTCAGATCTTATTCACATGCATGACACTCACATGTTGTATACATAGACTTGTGCAAACGCACACGGCGTTACTCCACTCTACCCACTAGCACAGGTATACATGTACCTGTAACCCCTTTCCCACTAGAAACAAAGGTCTCCCCAGTGTTCCCAACTTAGAAGTTGCTCAAAATATTAACAGGTCTAGGGGAAGTGAAGAGAAAGTCTTCAGTGCTCAAGGGAGAGTGAAAGCCAGGTTTTGCAAAGAGAAGTTGTAAAACTCACATTTTCTCAGTGGAAAGTTTTTAATGGAAAATTTAGAGTACAGGGG
The DNA here is from genome assembly GCF_000296735.1 of Chrysochloris asiatica. Taxonomy (NCBI): domain Eukaryota; kingdom Metazoa; phylum Chordata; class Mammalia; order Afrosoricida; family Chrysochloridae; genus Chrysochloris; species Chrysochloris asiatica. The sequence continues at coordinate 27,364,407 of NW_006408521.1, read as the reverse complement.
AAAGGAAGGCACAGGAAACTCAGACTCAAGTCGTGACATTGGTCCAAAACACAGGAAAGAGGATGGGGTCGCCCTTGCCTAGTGGCCCCCTCACTATTACACGCGCCCCCTAGCCTGTGGCGTTGACGGGTGGCTGTCCACTCTTACCTGCACGGCCTGCGCGTTGTTCCATACTCTGTTCCCTGCCGTCGCCTCCGTGGCCCGACAGAACGTCTCGCCTTCACCGCCGCCGCCCGGAGATTTGGGCGCAGCCACCCAAGACCGAGCGGCTCAGATAACCCAGTCTGCCCTCCGCCTCGGCCGTGCACTGTGCTCGCGCCCGCGCTCACACACCCAGCCACGCCGAGGCACAGTCATACACGGAACAGCTACCCTGGGCTCTCCGCCTCGCGCACACGCGCGCACACGCACCAAGGACCCGAGTTAGCCGCAGGCAAGCCGTCAGCCTTGCTGCTAGAGGCACCCAAAGACCGAATCCCCAGCCCAGCCGCCAGCTCTCCCTCCCACCCCACCCCCTCTTCTTCTCTGTCACAGCTCCCAGGCAGTGTTCCAGCCTCGTTTGCAGGGGCATCCTCACGTACACACACTCCCCAACTTTGTTTGTTCGGTTCCCTTTCTCCAGACTCTCAGCACTCATCCAGTCCCACACTCTGGACCCTTGGGTTCCACTGCTGGTCACGCACTTCAGGGTTTCTGCTTCAGTTCCCAAGATCCCCTGGTTGGGCTACACAGTGGCACCCAGGATGTCCCTGTCACTAGTACATCATTATGGAACTATGCACTAACTCCCTCATAAACTCTCCTGGTCAAAGGACTCCATATTCCTTCTTCCATCCCTTAAACGAACAAAAACAACAATAAAACCCTCAGAATAAAAGGAAAAGTTCTTGTCTTCCTTGTTCCTAAACTGGTGGTGAGAGTGAGCCTCCAGACCCCTCTCAAACTCCTGTCACACCCTTGTGGCCACCCACTTGAGCCACATTGTCCCACCACATTCTGGTCCTTTTACTCCTGTTTTTGGACCCTCAGACTCACACCACACACTTTCACATCCCCTGATCCAAGAACCCCCTTTTCTTTGTCTTACATTTAGCCCTTCCAAGCTGGATTGTACTCCTTACACCTTTCTCACAAATTTTCTCACTATTATTTCACACTTACTTAAACTCTTATTTCTCACACATCATACACTTCATAGGCACTATTGTCCCTGATCCCTTATGACCTTTCTCATTGGCTCCACTTTCTATTCTCACTCACTTGCCCTGGGTCTTCCACTTGCCCCAGGGCCTTGTTTATATATCCTGAGTCACACAGACCATCAAGGGAGGCACTCAGTAATTAATACCTGGGGTACAGGCAGGGTCCTGTGTCTGGTCCTAACTCAAACACATACACCCTCAAGTCTCAAGCTGAAAGTTGCCAGCTCCAGGCCCACTTTGGTCAGACACTGGAAGTTGTCCACTAGGATTTCATCTATTTCAACTGAGCTTCCTCTAGGAAGACTGTTCAACCAGGGACAGGAAGTTGAAGGTAGAGGCCCAGAAGCCCAGAGAGAAAATCTATACCATGTTTCCCCAACTGAAATCTTTTAAATATTCCTACCCAAACATGAGTTTTTACCTTTCTAGAAAACTCATGGCCTAATTATCCCTTACTAATATTTGTGTTGTAAAGCATCAAGCCTCGCTGATGTTTCCTTATTTTCTTCTCTTCCCCCCCCCCCATCAAATTAGGATTTTCCAATCCAAGAGCACAGTAGCTTAAAATATAAATTATTTTTGTTAAACACAGAGCAACATTCCCCAGGACAAAGATGGAAGAGCGTTATGCATAAATAAAACCTTTATCACACACCCACAAAATATATACTATCAAGTACAGGTACTCCATTACACACACACACACACACACACACACACACACACAGGAGACATTCATATGCATAGTTAGTCTCTCACTGCCACCCTTAGAACCACACCCAATCATTCAGGAGGCTGAGACCTACTGAGTCACACATTCATTGCAAAGTTCTTGTGCCTTTGTTTCCTCTTCTCTAAAGCAGTAATGGCCATCTTTGCCTTTCTCACAGGTCAGGAGGTAATGTGTGTGGAAGTGATTTATAAAGTGTGAAGTGCACCTGCACACACTTGAGTTGTTCTTGCTTCTGTATTATCAGAGGCACACATTGACACCACAGCAGACACACACACAGGGAGGCACCCACGGAGGACCAGGTATTTGAACTGGGCATGAACACACTGAACTGTGCCTCCTGTATGCTCCTTAGCCAGTTCACTATAGTTACTGGAACCCAGGACCTACTGTGGAAGCAGTACCAGGGTTGGGGCATAACATAAGCCCCAGGGGAAAGTAGCCAAGGCTGTTGTGCTAAGCAGCCTGTCACATACCAGAAGGGTCATGGGGAGGATGGAACAGTCTCAGCTCTTGGCTCTGATACTCTTTGGAGGTTTGGGGGCTCTGGAAGCATTCAAAGTGATGCCAGTCAAAGGTTCCAACCCTGAACCTCAGCCTCCCTCCAGCCTCTCCCCTCAGACTCTGCCTCTCTTTGTCTCCTTGGCCCTCACCCCCTGTCCCACACTGTCTCTAGGGTCCTTTTGCTCATTGCCCACCCCATTGATTGAAAGTCTCTCTCAGGTTCTCCAAGGAGTCCCAGGAAAAATGATCCGCCAGCTTATTGATTCTTCATTAGAATTACATTTTCACGTGTGCTAAATTGGTTTTAAAAGCTTTTTCTGTTGTTATTGTCTTGTCAGACCCTGCGGTCCAGGGCAAACCAAGTTTAAATGTGTGGCTTCTTAGGGGGGGAAAAAATCACTGGGACTGTGTTTGTGATTATTTGCTTTCCTGCCTTATTGTTGTCATGATGACAACCGTGATTTGGTTTAAGTGTATTTACGGGAAGGGCCTTGCAGGAGCTGCTCTGGTCAGGCTGGGGCTGGTGGAAGGGGTCTTGGAGATGGTGACAAGGGACCTCAAGACCCTGGAGGAAACACACTGTGTTTTTTCTTTCCTTGAAAATTAAATTTTGCACTTGAACTTGTTATTAATTACTTCTGAAGTAAAGAGGAACTTTTTGAAAATGTATTTTATTTCCTTACTTCCCTTCTAGGTTGAATAAGGGAGAAACAGAAAACACAGAACTCCTTATTCTAGCTACTTCGCTCCTCTCCTAGATAGCTAAGATATGGGGGTGGGGGTGAGTTGGTTGTCTCTTCCCCAAGGTGAGTGTATTGGGGGGGGGGGTTGCAGCCTCCTGTTTCTAGCAGGGCAGAAACACAGTCAGCCAGGTGTTTATTACACTGCACGCTTCAGAGAGTAATGATCCCTTATAAGGAGCAAGGAGAGGAAAAAGAGAGCAGAGATTCCAACATAGAAAGGAAGAGGAGTAATCCAGAGGAGGGGTTGAGGACCCAGAGGAGCAGAGAGAGAGAACGAAGCTGGGGCAGAATCCTTGGACAGAGGCAGAGAAGCAAAGGACGGAAAAAGAGAAGGAAGGAAAGAGATTGGGAGAAAGGAGAGACTACGAAAAGGAAATGTGCAAGAAAAAGTAAAGCTATAAGACAGGGGAAGACACTAGGACTGGCAGAGCAGCCAGGCCTGAGAGCACCGCGTCTCCCAGCCAGTCCACCTCCCAGCCCCCTTCTCCCAGCGGCTTGCAGTCCGCAGGCTGTGCCTGGAATGGGCACGGGGCGGTGGTGGAGCCGAGGCAGGAGAGCAGAATGTCTCTGTGATGTGTTTATCCCCTAATCAGTTCATTAGTTATAAACAACATGACATTAGAAGTTAGGAGGCAGTTGATATTAATTTTTATTTAACTAGTTGATGTTTAATCCGTCACGCCAGGCTGGGTAGCAGCGAGAAAGATCTTCCTGACACAAAACCAGTTAGAACTTCATAAGGCGCAATCAGTGTCCGCGCGTTGAAACAAACAAGAGAGACAGAGACAGAGAGACAAGGAGAGACAGAGAGACCGAGGCAGTCCCGCCAGAGGCTCGGAAGGCAAGGCGGGCGGGGAGCAAGCTACCCCTGGTGAACGGCTGGGCGAGGGGCTGACCGTCCTGTTCCTGGGATCCCAGCTTAGGGTGGCCCCGACATGACAGTATGGGACCTGGGGCTGCGGGAAGAAGGCCCCGCCGGACAGCGGCGGGCGATGGTCCTGGTCCCGCCCAGCTTCGCTACTGCGACGGCCAGCGACCTCAGCTCGGAGCGCGGTCGACCTCGTGTGGCCTGGTGGGCGGCCAGGGTCTAGAGTCCTGGCGAGGCGAGGCCCCGGACCTTCAGAACCTTTCTCTCCCTAAGTCCCGGGGCCCCGGAAGTCCAGGAAGAAGGGACCCGACAAGGGAGGAGAAAAGGAGAGGAGTTTGTGTCCAGTGGCTCAAGTTTGACAAAGTTTACAGCGGTCATAAGTCAGAGAAGGGTGATCTGGAGGAGCGAAGGGAGGGGAAGTCTAGGGTTTCTGTAGACGCGAGAAGACTGTCCCCCTCTCCCTGAGTTTGCGAACGCCTCCACGAGCGTCCCTGCATGTGGGGCTCCGAGCAGGGACCAGGCTGTGCTGGCCGCGGGCTCTTCGACGGCGGTGCCCAGCCTCAAGTCCAAGGTCCCCCGGGGTCTGCCCGGGTTAAGCTGCCTCTTCCCGCCCTCGGGGGATCGGCTTTTTCCACCGCCACTCGGGGCACCCACCAGGCACTGGTTTGGTCACGGCTGCATGCGCGGGCAGGGGAGCAGGGGCGGGGCTGTAGTTTTCCGCCCTAGCGGAGGACACTGTTTGGAGGGGCTTTGGCATCCTGGCCCGCGAGCAGACACCAGCCGAGCATCTCACTATTTGCATTTTAATCTGCTTCCAAGGCGAAAAGGAAATCGCTGAAATTCCGGAGAAAATTGCCTTTTGCCAGCGGTTAATAGTTAACTCAGACAGGAAAGTTCCCAGGGAAAGGCGCGGGGAGGCGACCTGGGAGGACCCGGGCCCGGCCTCTCCCCTGGCCGCACGCTGGGCCCCGCCGCCTTCCCTTCGCGTGCGGCGCGTCCCCCACTCCACAATTAGCATCATTTAGTTCACAAAACCCTTCCTGGGAGAAATCTGTTCCCTCGTTCCGGAGCTCAGTTCAGCACCTCATTCCGCCGGGTGAGGCGAATAAATCACAGCGGCGGCGGGGGAGCCGGACCCGAGCCCGCCAGACGTGGGCGGCCGGGAGAACGAAAAAGTGAGGAAAAGGCCGCAGAGCCAAGAAAAATGATGCCGAGACATGACGCGACCTCAGCCCTGGGAAAGTGAGGGCGAAGGAAGGGATATCTAAAGAGAGGGACTGACTTGAGGCGGAAGAGAGATTCAGAGAGAGACGGACAAAAGAAAGGTAGGAAGAGACTGAGAAAAAAAAAGCGAACGAAAAGATAGGAGACATGAAGAGAGGGAAGAGAAGTTAGAGAAGAAAATGAGATGTGGGAGATTAAGAAGGAGGGGATAATAGAATAAAGAAAGTAAAACCAAAAGAGCAGACGCTTTTGTTTATTTACGGAAACTAGGCCCTCGATCCCCGTTGCCCCGCGCAGCAGGGACCAAGCGCCCTGCAGTGAGCAGGGTCCCGACCACATCCCGGAGGCCCCTCGGGGAGCGCAGTTTGCGCGCACTCGGGGCTTTCGGCGGGGCAAGTGCAAAACTGAGCTTCAAGTTGAAGTTTCAGACGCATGGCGCTCGGGAGCATCTGCCCCTGGAAGGGAGTGGAGTTTGTGCGGTGGTGGTGGGGGGCATGCGGGGGGGAGGAGGGTAGCATCCTGTGTAACTGGCGCGGTGTGGGGCGGGGGGCACGGGAAATGAAAAGCGCCTGACTCTATCTCGGGCGTCCACTAGAGCGCCAGGGACCTGGAGAAGGCCGGGCTGCAGCAGCTTGGTTCAGACCCCCAGCATCCCAGCCTCCACCCCCACCCCCCCTCAACCCACTGTTTAGAGAACTCCATTCTTAGGATCCCAGCGTCCAGGCCCACGTGCCAGGCCCCCATTACAGAGAAAAAGGCCACGCGGCGAGCACTGCGGCTCCGCGCCAGCGGAGGGCGCCTTTACCTGCCGCCTCCCGGTGGCCACCAAGAGGCGTGACACCAATGCCGCCCTGAGCCAGGCCAGATATGGCTTTCCTGGTAGAAGAGCAGAGAGGCAGGAGAGGAAGAAGAGAAAAAAGGAGGATTGGAGGAAGAGAAGCTACGGACCCGAGTGCCAGGAAGGAGCAAGAACCATGAGGAGCGTGTTTGACTAAATCTCTGCGTGGACAGAGATGGTGGTGCCGCTGTCCCGGGGCTCACTCATTAGGAGCATCTATAAGCACAGGTCCCAGAAAGTGGTGTCCAAAGACTGACACCATCGTTAGAGGCCTCTGTGAGTGGGACACAGGCTGAGGAGAGCAGGACTTCCCTACCACCAGGCAGCCTCTGGAACATTTCCAACTTTGGGGACTTCCGGGTGGATGTGGTCTAACCATTTCGCTTCTGCTCCACGGATTTCCCTCCCAACTTTTTGCCAGCCCAGTCAAGCACCAAGCTGGACTGAGGAGGGCAGGGGGAAGAACCTTTAGGAAGTGGATAAGAGGCTCAGTCACTTCTACTTCTGCTAGGAGACTGGATGCAACTGTTTCTTAGACCAGAATCCTTTGTGCTGGAGCAAGTAGCCAGGCAGAGGCTAAATTGGATTAGCAGAGAGAAGTAGGGCACCATCCACCATCTGAGCCCTGACGCTTCCATCCGTCAGTTAACCAGTCAACCTGGATTTGCTTTGCATGGACGCCGGTGGCAAAGAAAGAACTATAAAGGAAGAAGCCCCTGAAAGTGTCATATGGGCTGAAAGGGTGACTGGGATACAGGAATTCACAACGGGGGCTGTCAGGGAAGGCTTCCTAAAAGGGATGGGGTCTTATCTTGCAAGATGACACTAGATACTGGGAATGGAGTTGTTGTTGCTGAGTACCACTGAGTCCGTTCCAACTTGTAGCAACCCTGTACAAGGTTTCGGAGAAGCAACTAGTGGGTTTGAACCATGGACCTTATGGTTTCTGCAGTCCAGTGTTTATCCTACAGCGCCACACCAGGAGTCCAGGGAATGGGGTAGGGTACCTGAAAGATTTCCCAGGCAGAAGGGGCACCAGAGGAAAAGCCTGGAAAGGCAACAGTTGGGGAAACTGCAGAGGATCCCGTGAGGCCAAGATGGGGTTGAGGTAAGGGAAGTTAGGGGAGGGCTAGATTGAGAAGCACCTTTGCTAAGGGATTAAGGGATATTGATTTATTCCTAAATTAAATTTTTGAGCGACTTTCAACAGAGTGACACGTCTGATTTGGAGGACACTCTGGAGCTCTATGGGAGAAAGATGAGGCCCTCCACTTCTGCAAAGATTTACAGCCTCGGAAACCCTGCACAGGGTTGCTAAGTCGGAACCTACTCCACCAACCTGGAGCCCTATGGATAGCTAGAGTAGTGAAATTCAAGAGGACAGAGGGGAAGGGGTGGGTGGATGTGAGAACTGAAGACAGGATGATCAGGACTTGGTTGTGGTGAGTCTGTGTAGTGAGGTCAGATGGTAAATTAAGGTCTACCTATGTTTCTGAGTAGTTTTAGTCTCAACTCTGACTCCTCTCCTGTACCTTACCCTCCCCACCTCATGTACCCTTACTAGGCAGCCTCATAGAACAATGCACAGGGCAGAGATAAGAATTTCTCACCCATCCCAAGACAATGAAAGCCACACCCAAGAATGAAAAGCATGGAGTCAGGTAATCCAGAAATGGAATCTACCTTTTTCAGATCTGAAATCACCTGTGTGATTTGGGGCAAATTTCTCCAGTTCTCTTTGCCTAAGTGTCCACATCTGTAAAATGGAAACAAGAATGTCTGCCTCATGGAATTATTGAGTGGATTAAAGAAGTTAATAGACCTCTGGCATATAGAAGATGTTTGCTAGCCTTGATTCATTCCCCACCCCTGGACTTCTGTCTTCTGTGGTGAGTACAGGGTACCAGGATGTACAAAGAGCAGTATAAGAGAAACTCTAGAGAAACTCTCAATCCAGAGGAAAGACCAGCTGCCTTTCTACCCCCATCAAGGTTAACAACAACAAAAAACCATCTAGGATATCTGAGGGCATAGTGTATGTCAGGTACTGTTCTGAATGCTTTGCATACATGAATTCCTTTAACTTGCATTCTGCTATTATTAACTCTGTTTTATAGATGAGGAAACCGAGACACAGTTTTAGTAACATGGCCGCCATCAACACAGCGAATAGGTGGCAAAGGTAGGATCTGCACCTAGACACAGCTTCCCCACTGGCCTACCCTCTTAACCCCATCTTATACTAGATATTCCCAGGGCCCAAAGGAGAGCAGAGGAGAGGAGCTGTTGTGCATAGTTAGTTATACGGGTCCTTAGGGGCCTCTGTTAGGTGAGACCCAGAAATTCTTCTCTCTCCTTTCCAGAACCTCATGCCAGTCCCCTTTCACCACTTCCATGCTCTTCTCTCTTCTCTGAATCTGGAAAGTAAGAGCTGGCTCCTTCTACCAGGCTAGTTGGTGACCAGTGAGGCCGCAGGGGCAGCCAGCCTTTACTCAGAGCAGGAACAATTTCTACAAGAGCTGCTCTTGTGTTGGGAGACTGATTTTTCCTAGTCAAATCTTTATTTCTCTCGTTGGTGTTTCTGGGTTCCTCCACCTATCAGTTTGGGGCCCAGAGGAGCAGTCTGAATCTTGGGAGAGGCTCCCTTCCAGCACACCCACCCCAGCTGAGTTCAGCCTCTAACCAGGTAGGTCTCAGTGGGCTTTTATCCTCAACACCAGCTATAGATAATAATTCCCTGAATAGTTGCTGATGTCCTACATGCAGGCCTGACTCTGACGGCCCCATGTAGAATCCCCACCAACCTGGCCAAGGAGCATAGAGCACCCAACTATAATCACATTCTCTCAACTGGCTCCCCCATGCCCACAGACTTCCTAGAAAATCCCACTGCAGTCTCTCCTTTCTCTAGGAGTGCAGAGGTGCCTCCCACTTTCCTTTGAGCAGAAGAAGTTGCTTTTGCCAAAAGACAAAAGCTGAAGAAGTTCTGGAATAATCTGTGTCTCTGTCTGTGAGCATATTCTTGAGGGTCTCAGTTTTGACTGGAATTTAACCAATTGCCCACCAAATACATTGAATGGCCTTTTCCAAACGAACTTTGAATTCTTCCAAAGTTTCACTGTAGGCTGACAGATATTATTCCTAACGTGTGTCAGCACCCATAGAGCAAAACCATTTATGGATTCCTCTTGAGGGAGGGTCTGCTTTCCTATCTTGCAGCCCAGCTTGAAAATCTTCCTCCAAGATGGATACATTCTTAAGAAACCCACCAAATAATGAGGGAAGTGCATGGAGGGAACAGCTAAACAGATGAAAACTAAAGCGATATAAACTAAAGAGAGGAGCTTTCTTTTTTGCTGACCCATTCCCACTCTTCAAATCAAGGGAAAGTGAGTATGTTTGTTGAGGGAGGGAATGCTGTCTAGGAATGCCTCACGAACAAGCCTAAATCTTAGTTTCCTCTTCTGAGAAGGGGTAATGCGTAGTATCCCTTCTGCGTGATGAAAGTGAAGCAGAAAAGTGCCTAGCACAGTGCCTGGTACCCAATTAAAACAAAACAAAACAAAAAACAAGTTCCTCCAGTCTATTCTGACTCATGATGTCTCCATATATTTCAGAGTAGAACTGGGCTCCTTAGGGCTTTTGATGCCTGTGACCTTTCAGAGTAGACTGCCTTCTTGCGAGGTGCCTCTGGGTGCATTTCAACCGGCCAGCCAATCTTTTGGTTTGTAGCCCAGTGCTTAGCATAACTTTTTGCACCACCCAGGGAGATCGGACACCCTACAGGGCAACCATAAATGTCATTACTCGTATGGACACCTTTAAGAAAGCCGCTACTGCATCAGTCCCAGACTCCTCAGCATCTGAGACCTGGGGCTGGAACAGCCAGAGTGCCCTTAGTTGAGGCGGAGCATCGCCAGCATCAGGGGTTGAAGTCGGCCTTTGCTCGGGGTCTAGGTGCAGGCTGTAGGGCGGATGGGCGGGACCTGGAAAGGTAGAGGTGTGGGTTGTCCGCGGAAGGCCTTGGAGGGCGGTACTCCGCCTCCTCCGCGCAGTCCGCCGGGTTTGATCAGGGGCCTAGCGATTCCTCAGCACTGTAAGAGCCCGCGCTCACCGCCCGCCGAGCACCGGCACTCAATTAATAATCATAAACCCACCGCTCACCCTCCTCTTAAAATTAATAACTCTGTAATTAGAGTCATTGGCGAAGCCTCCTGAGCCGCCGAGGTCCGCCGGGCCTCTGGCCGCCCAGCGCTGTGGGCAGGAGGAGGCGGCGGCTGGTGCGGCGTTTGCAGGTACAGAATGAGGATTAAAATCGCTCTCAACAATCCAATACACTTTTTATCAGCCATCTATCTGAGAGCCGGGCCCATTCATCATCCGAGGCATTCTCCCTGAAAACAAGACCCATTCAGATTTTATACAAATTATCATATTTATCATCGTCTCCAACTCCGGAGTAACATCTCCGCAAAGTGTCTGCCGTCTCCCCGGGGAGCCGCGCGGCTGGGAGCGCCCGAGCGCCTGCCCGGCAATTCCCCGCAGCCCCCTTTCCCCTCCCCTTCTTTCCTTTCCTTCCCCTCCCCCCAAGCAGGGCCCAGTGTCTGGCCTTTGATCCACTGTCTCTGCTAGCCCCTTCTCTCTCTTTTTCTCCCCGCCCCCCATCAATCTCTCTTCCTCCGTCTCACGTCCCCACCTCGCTCTCAGCTCTCTGGCCTTTGATCCACTGTCTAGCATTTCTCTTACCCCCTTAGCGTTTCTCTGTCTTACTACTCTCCTTCTCTGGTCTCCAGGACCTGGTAGCTCTTCCCTCCTGACATATCTTTCTATCTGCCTCCACCTCTACCTGTCTATCTGGGTCGTTGGCATCCTGTTTGTCTGTCAGAACCAAGAAGGACCATTTGACACAGAACAGCCTGAGCCTGGGGTCACATAGATGGATGGGGAGAAAGATGTTCCAAGACAGACTCCCAAAGTTAACTGAGGGGTTATGTTGGAATCTGTGAACTCAAGCAGGGCCCCACAAGAGACATGTTCATGTGAGTCACACACTACTTCTCATTACTCACCACACACATACACAGTGAGAACCCCCAATATACATACAGTCACCAAGACACTCATAGATCCCCATCACATACATTTGTTGTTAAGTGCCATGAAATCGGTTCCGAATTATAACGACCCTGTATAGGGTTTCTGAGGAGCAGCTGGTAAATTTGAACCACCAACCTTGCAGCTTAAACCAATCGATACACCATACATTACAAACACAGTCCTTACCACATACACAGGCTCTAAATACACACCAACCATACTCATGCAGCCTTTTCTCCCACAAACCACACACATAGCCCCCCAATACACACAGACGCACATAGGTGTGGGGAAGACACACATTCTAATCCCTCACATCCCTGCTCCTTTCCTCTCCTCTCCTCTCCTCTCCTGTCCTCTCCCCCTCTCCTCTCCTCCCTGCTCCTCTCCTCCCTGCTCTTCTCCTTTCCCTTCCATCCCCTCTCCTCTCCTCCCTTCCCCTCTCATCTCCTCTCCTCTCCTCTCCTGTCCTCTCCCCCTCTCCTCTCCTCCCTGCTCCTCTCCTTTCCCTTCCATCCCCTCTCCTCTCCTCCCTTCCCCTCTCCTCTCCTCTCCTCTCCCTCTTTCTCAGCATATACATATGCTTCAGGTGGAAACTGACCAGGTACCGTGGCTTCTAGAAGAACTTATGTCTTGGGTGAGGGCATTCTCCTATCACACGTCACAGCAGTGCCACCTAGCCATTGGAGGAGTCAGCCCCATTTGTTCTGTGCTGATCCTCAGGGATTAATGAGACCTCCTCAGTTCAGGCTCATAGACATTGGAACATTTCAGAAGGGTCTTTTATCCAGACTCCTTGGAGAGAAGCCCTCACAAATAGACAGCAGGAATATGCAGAATACTCAATGGACCATGACCACCAGTACTACTTCCTTTCCAGGACTTTGTCCTGGGAGGGACTCTGTTGGCTTCCCTGGGGGCAGGCAGTCTCCAGAATTCTACTGAATCCCCCTCTGACCTAGCCCATCCTCAGTTTCCTCTCAAAAAGCTGCTTCAGTGGGCTGCTGTACAAGAGTCTATGGCTACCTCCTATGGACCATTGGTTGATTGGTTCATTCATCTTTTCATATTTCAGTCATTAATTTAACAAACATTGCTGAGTGCTTGCTCTGTGCCAGCTCTGTGTTTGGTATGGGAATTAACTCAGTCCCTGCCTTCATGGAGATTACAGTCTCAAGTCACACTATCCAATAGAACTTTCCCATGATGATGGAAATGTTCTGTATCTGCACAGTTCAATGTGGTAGTCACATGGCTATTGAGCACTTAGAATGTGAAGAGTGAGACTGAGGAACTAAATTCTAAATTTAACTTAATTTATATATAAGTGGCTAATAGTTACTGTATTAACTCATAATGACCCTGCCAAGGAGTGACTGGTGAGCTTGAACTGCCAACCTTGTGGTTCAAGCTGACTTTGCAGCCCAGCGCATTAACCTACAGTACCACAGCAGGACTCCATACCCACTCTTGGGGGGCAGGATATATGGGAAGGAATGTTCCCTCCTTCCAGAGTCCTGGAAGGCCTGTGAGAATGAGACAGGTCATCTGAGTGGGGGCTTGCATCTCCAGTCCCCTACATGCCATGTTCATGAACATAAAAACCTGTACCCCTAAAACATTCTTAAAACTGTACACAAGTGGTTCCTCATGATAGAATAATGACAGCATTTATTGAGTATTTATTGGGTACTAGCTCTGGTAGCATAGTGGTTATGAATCGGGCTGCTAATCTCACAGTCAGCAGTTCGAAACTACCAGCTGTTTCGTGGGAGAAAGATGAGGCTTTCTGCTCCTGTAAAGATTTACAGCCTTAGAAACCCTATGCAGGGTCGCTACGAGTTGGAACCGACTCCATGGCACTTAACAAGTAAGGAGCTCTGGTAGTGAAATGGTTATGAGTTGGGCTCCTAACCTTAAGGTCAGCAGTTTGAAACCAGCAGTGGTTCCACAGGAGAAAGATGAAGCTTTCTGCTCCTGTAAAGATTTACAGCCTTGGAAACCCTATGCAGGGTCACTATGCGTCGGAACCGACTCCACAGCATACCACCACCACCACCACCACCACTCCTGGAGAATGGAGTGCACTGAACTGAAAAGTTGGTTTGAACAGCAAGGTTGGTCGTTCAAACCCACAAGCAACTCCTTGGAAACCCTATGCAGTGTCACTAAGAGTTGGAACTGCCTTGAATGCACTTAACAACAACAAGGAAGTCCTGGAGGATGGCCCAGAGAGATATGGATTAACACAGCAGCAGTGGCAATGGGCTCAAGCATAATGACAATTGTGAGGATGGTGTGGGACCTTATGTAAAACAGTGTTGTGTTCTGATTTACATAAGGTTGCTATCTGTCAGAACTGACTCAACGGAACCTATCAATAATAACAACAGTCCTGGTATGTATGTCAAAATCCTGGTGTGGTGCTGTAGGATAATATAAGGTTGAGGTTTCAAATCCACCAACTGTTTCTTGGAAACCCTATACAGGGTCGCTATGAGTCAGAAACTGACTAGATGGCATTCAACAATAATGTTGTTGTTGTTGTGTGCCGTGGAATCGGTTCCGACTCATAGCGACCCTGTACAGGGTTTCCAAGGCTGTAAATCTTTACGGGAGCAGAATGCCTCATCCTTCTCCCATGGAACAGCTGGTAGTTTCGAACTGCTGACCATGAGGTTCGCAGCCCAATTCATAACCACTACGCTACCAGAGATCAGGTGCTATTTAGGAGCCCAGTATTGTTGTTGGTTACATGTTGGTTACACTGCAAGATCAGTGGTTCAAACCCACCAGACACTTCTCTGGAGAAAGAAGAGGCTGTTGCTCCCATAAAGATTTATAATCTTGGAAACCCTAAGTAAGGAGCAGTTTTAGTCCATCTACAGAGTCACAATGACTTCTGGTGTGGCACTGTAGGATCAGCACTGGACTTCGAACCACAAGGTTGGCAGTTCGAACCTACCAGGTGCTCCTTGAAACCCTATACAGGGTCACTATGAGTC